>NC_141695.1:1218113130-1219313130 GCF_964263255.1 Lissotriton vulgaris | reverse complement strand
AACTGACAGACAAAAACAACACTTTGCACTATACCAGCTTTCACCAGATGTCACTAAAACAACACTTACCAATTTCCCAGATGATAAGTGTCAAATGGATCACATTGGAACCTGTCAAAACAAACCATAGGATTGGGGAAATGGGCACAAAATGTATGGATAGAGGCTACCCACAACCAGTCATAGAAAAAGCAAAACAACTTACATATTCAATTAATAGAACGGACCTACTAAGAAAAACAACAAAATCGAAAAATACCAGAATGGTAGTGGTCTTGAAATTTTCAAATTTGAGTATCAATTTCAAGAAAATAATAAAAAAACAATTGTCAATTCTAGGAATGGAACCTGACTTCAAATCATTGTTTTCACAACCACCGTTATTTGCTCACACTAGGAATAAGAACGTGGGTGAGATACTCAATCAAAAGAAAATGGAAACGACAGTGGCGGAAGGAACCAGGTTGTGCATGAACTGCAATATTTGCAACAACATAATAAAGGGGAATAATATAACACACCCCGTGAAGGGATATAACATCAAACTAAAAGTGTCTACAACATGTGATACATCCAACGTGGAATATTTGTTAAAATGCCCATGTGGGAAGGTCTATGTGGCAAAAAACTGTACGCAAAATTAAGTTACGGATTAACGAACACAAATCAAATATCAGAACAAAAAACATGAAATCCGTAATTGAACACATTTTCTGGACGAACACCACAATATTTCGCAATTGAAATGTCTGGTTTTAGAATCGATTGATAGAATGGAAGGAAGGGACAACAACAAGCACCTACTGCGTCGTGAACATTTTTGGATCAGCAAATTGAATTCAAGCAAACCGAATGGTGTAAATGACCGTATAGAATTTGCATGTTATCTTTAGGTTATGATTTGGGAACAGCTATGCTGCAGAGTTTTCTGTTACCTTGGTAAAGTGAATGGTGGTTTATATTAACCATTGTTTAGTAATTTAAGATATTTGGCATATCACACATATACCGTTTTTTTACATTATGTACATTCAATAGGAATGCAATTACCACAATGGACATGTAGTCACACAAGGTACTGTCGTGGGGATGACCCATACATTTACACATGGTTAAGTTGGCATGGGCTTATTCGACATTTAAACGCAATTCTTACTTTCCTGCTCTGCTTTGCACATGACACAGACTTGCGCTATTGTTTAGAGAACACTGAGTATTTTGCTTCACATGAGAATAACTTGTTTTGCTGAATTTCTAAGCTGCCTCGCTAGTTTAGTCTGTACAGTGTGAGCTGAGTCCGTCAAGGTTATCTTATGCAGCTGTGGCCACATCTGATATTGGCGCATTTAATAATGGACTGCGAAGGCATGATCAGACACACTTGGAGAACATTTGTATGCTGAGAGCTTGTGCAGAATCAGATGTGATCCACTTCTGCTAAATACCATAGGTATGTGGCTGCCTATGTAAGCCTATGAGGCCTTCTATTAGTTATAAAATAACCTACTGGCAAGGGAGGGGGAAATATAGGTATATTTAAAACCTGTTTCCATTTAGCATTATAACATGCTTTCTCCCTTTGTATTCTATTGAATAGTAACTGTGCTGACAATCTTGTTTTTCATAATATGTCTGCTTGTATTAGCTAAGCTACTGCACCTGAGATCACAGCGTTAGAAATAAACATTTCAAACTTGCTTGTGTCTACTTTTACTCCCTGTTTTGGACTGGTGTGAGAGTGTAATGAAAGAGTGTTCTCGTTTTCCACAACACCTGAGGTATTCTAAGTCGCTTGTTCTGGGTTGACTAATCATTGGTGTTTTTGCTATAGGACGAGGATCCAATGAGTCACTGATGCTAGCCTGTAGGGGATTTGGGGTACTAATGTGAGTTTTGGTACACCCTAATTCACTAAGGTACTGAGTCTTTGTGCACAGTTCTGTGTAGGAGCAGAATCCCTGCAACATGGTGCCCAACGTGGTTTGGTTGTATTTACAAGACGCTTGAGTAGTGCTTATATCAGTCCATAACCCCCTCACTATTGTTTCTGGTTAACAGTTGTGACGGATAAACCTACCTATAGTTACATAGGTCTTTTCAAGCTTGAATATATCAAAATGGTTTCCTTATGAATTACTACCCAGTTGTGCTACATTGAATTGCAATTTACTTCGTCTTTCTTTGTCGTAATGGCTGACATTGACATTAAGTGAAATTTGCGAATTTGCGGTCTGCAAATTCGTGCGAAATGGGAAAAAAAATCAGCGAGTTCGCGAATTTTCCAGCGAACTCGCGGATTTTTGAGTCATGTGCACAAATATGTGACCACGTGTGCCTGTAACTTTGCCAGCGCACCAAAAGGCGCTGAGGTCCCTTGAGTGAGCTGGCCATTATATTGGGGATGGGCGGGAAGACGTTTCATACCGCTAGTGTGTGGTGGACGGGGCCTAACGGGAGGGGCTTCTATGTGAATTCAGATGCATCTTGTTTATAAAGGATCAGAGACCGAGCAGAGCAGCAGATGAGGAGAAAGCAGCCTCCTGGTCACAGGAGCTACACGGGGATGGCGCTCGGGAAACTCATGGATGCAAAAATACGTTTGGCACAGGACCCCATAATCCTTCAGATGTCCAAGATAGCTCTGCAGCGCATGTTGGTATGAAGCCATTCTGATCCTGCTCAGTGGGTTCAGGCACATGCAGCTGCTGCTGCTGGCCAATGTCCCATCTCATACTAAACTGCCCCGTACAGGCATATGCTGGGCAGTAGGGTGCAGTGGCATGCGGGTGTTCTTTACCTGGTACATGTGCATACCGGTGCCAGGGGGGACACGTGTTTATTGGTGTTGTGTAGCAAGTTATGACTTTACATTTTGACTGCACCAGACGGTGGTACCACCTACACGGATCAGGAGCATCCAGGCACCAGACTTCATGGTGCAAGAGCATAATGGTGCTGTGCGGTACGGGTATATATATATTTCCTGGGGGCAGGGGGGCACTTAGCACAATGTGTGCTCACACCCAGAGGGCTCCCAGGCAATTGAGCACAAATGATTTTCACACTGAGAGGGCTCCCGGGCAGTTCAACAGCACGGAGGCTCACACCCACTGCGCCCGGGGCAGTTCAGTAGCGTATGGGCTCACAACCCCTGGGCAGCTCAGAATCGCGGGGGCTCACACCCACTGGGCTCCTGGACAAGTTAGCAGTGCCACCCTCTGGTTCATCACTGAAACCATCTGGTTCATCACTCCCACCCTCTGGTTCATCACTGCCACCCTCTGTTTCACAACTGCCACCCTTTGGTTCACCACTGTTACCCTTTGGTTCACCACTGTCACCCTCTGGTTCATCCAAACAAAAAGGGGACACTGTTCCTCAGCGTCTGGTGCAATTAGTCACCTGAAACGCACGGGTGCAAATAGTCACCTGTATATTACAAAAAGGGATGCAAGAAGGAAAGAGTAAAAAGGAAAACAGTACCCTAGGTACACAGGACCCACCGAAGGAGTGAAAAAACATATTTCGTCCTCTGTTGCCCTCACACACCCCTGGGGGTGTCATGCTTCATCATCGGGCGTTTGCTCCTCGTAGGGCCGGCTCTGCAATTTCCTACGGGCCCCCGAAGGGTCTCTTTATCAGAGATCTTTTTAGGACAGCCGGATGGTGCATGTGGGTGTGTGGGGTGGGGGTCCAATGAGGGTATCTAAGTGCGTGCAAAGTGAAAATTAGGTTAAAAAAGGGTAAATATGCAGCAGATGTTTAAAATAAATACCCTGAGCAGATTTAACTGCCCTATAAAATCTTGTTCCTGTAGGTATACTAACCCCAGGAATCAAGAAGGTCATGGGTCGACATGTTTCGCGCCTCCGTCGCCTCAAGGGTCGTTTGCGCTTCATCAGGACCAGTATTATAAAATTTGTGTGCACATGAATTAAATTAAAATACCCTCTAAATTCAACAGGGCGGGCGGTAAGGTTGTATACCCGTAGTCTGGCTACAGCTTCATTGTATATACCGCTCCTGTTCAATACCTGGGAAGAGAGAACATAGTAAAACAAAGATATATGCACATCAGTAACAACTTGATGTCATAAGATGTGCCACCAATGTGTGCACATCGTTTTCACATAAAAACAACAAAACTGGCTCATGAGACACTTAAAGCACCGAAGGGTACTCCGTAGGGAACCCCCCTCATTAGATATCACTATGAAAATCTCTAGGGAACCCTTCATTGACGAAAACTACATCTGCTCGTCAATCGCATGTGTGGTACAAGCAGTTGCCACAAATATATTAAGATCATGACTCAAAGTCTCAGTAACTGGCGTCAATAAAAGCAAAAGACGGCACTATAAGCGATGGGTGCCATCAAACTTATTAATCCTCCCAAGTGCTCACCTCGCTTTTTGAGCGATGTCTTCTCTGGCAACAACATTCGGCGCCCGCACATTACCGGGCTTCGAACCACTAAACAAGTGAATAGAAATAGCGAAATGTATGCAGCCATGAGTCAGACTGTGACCCCAACTCAGAAGTTACTGAGTAGAGATGTACAGACACCTTCTGCGGAAATTAAATCTAGCCTTACGTTTGTCCCGGGGTGCTGCCTCCTGTGCACCTACCCAGTCCGAATGTCAGCCAGTAGTGAACCGAACTAGGCAAGGGCGTTTGTGCTCATTAAATACTTAGGGAATGCACCTGGAAGTAAACCCATACAGGGAAGTCCTACGGTAATCAGGAGGTGAGCGCATGCGTGACAGCGTGTGTTCGGTGCGCATGTGCGATTAATCGATGCAACCCTCTGGTTCATCACTGTCACCCTCTGGTTCATCACTGTCACCCTCTGGTTCATCACAGCACCCTCTGGTTCACCACTGCCACCCTCCGGTTCATCACTGTCACCCTCTCGTTCATCACTGCCACCCTCTGGTTCATCACAGCACATTCTGGTTCACCACTGCCTCCTTCTGGTTCATCACTGCAACCCTCTGGTTCATCACTGTCACCCTCTGGTTCATCACTGCCACCCTCTGGTTTACCACTGCCACCCTCTGGTTCACCACTTCCACCCGTTGGTTCACCACTGCCACCCTCAGGTTGATCATTGCCATCCTCTGGTTCATCACAACACCCTCTGGTTCACCCCTGCCACCCTCTGGTTCATCACTGCCACCCTCTGGTTCGTCACTGCCACCCTCTTGTTCACCACTGCCACCCTCAGGTTCATCACTGCCACCCTCTGTTTCACTACTGCCACCCTCTGGTTCACCACTGTCACCCTCTGGTTCACCACTGTCAACCTCTGGTTCATCACAACACCCTCTGGTTCACCACTGCCACCCTCTGGTTCATCACTGTCATCCTCTGGTTCATCACTGCCACCCTCTGGTTCATCACAGCACCCTCTGGTTCACCCCTGCCACCCTCTGGTTTATCACTGTCACCCTCTGGTTCATCACTGTCACCCTCTGGTTCATCACTGCCACCCTCTGGTTCACCACTGCCACCCTCTGGTTCACCACTGCCACTCTCTGGTTCACCACTGCCACCCTCTGGTTCACCACTGCCACCCCCTGGTTCAACACTGCCACCTTGTGATTGATCACTGCCATCCTCTGGTTCATCCCAGCACCCTCTGGTTCACCCCTGCCACGCTCTGGCTCATCACTGCCACCCTCTGGTTCACCACTGCCACCCTCTGGTTCATCACTGCCACCCTCTGGTTCATCACAGCACCCTCTGGTTCACCCCTCCCACCCTCTGGTTCATCACTGCCACCCTCTGGTTCACTACTGCCACCCTATGGTTCACCACTGCCACCCTCCGGTTCACCACTGCCACCCTCGGGTTCACCACTGACCCCCTCTGGTTCACCCCTGCCACCATCTGGTTCATCACAGCACCCTCTGGTTCATAACTGCCACCCTCTGGTTCACCACTACCACTCTCTGGCTCACCACTGCCACCCTCTGCTTCACCCCTGCCACCCTCTGGTTCATCATTGCCACCCTCTGGTTCATCACTGTCACCTTCTGGTTCACCACTGTCACCCTCTGGTTAATCACTGCCACCCTCTGGTTCATAACTGCCACCCTCTGGTTCACCACTACCACTCTCTGGCTCACCACTGCCACCCTCTGCTTCACCCCTGCCACCCTCTGGTTCATCATTGCCACCCTCTGGTTCATCACTGCCACCCTCTGGTTCATCACTGCCACCCCCTGGTTTACCACTGCCACCCTCTGGTTCACCACTGCCATTCTCTGGTTAATCACAGCACCCTCTGGTTCATCACTGCCACCCTCTGGTTCACTACTGCCACCCTCTGGTTCACCACTGCCCCATCTGGTTCACCACTGCCACCCTCTCGTTCATCACTGTCACACTCTAGTTCACCACTGCCACCCTCTGGTTCATCACTGTCACCCTCTGGTGCATCACTGCCACCCTCTGGTTCATCGCAGCACACTCTGGTTCACCACTGCCACCTTCTGGTTCATCACTGCAACCCTCTGGTTCAGCACTGTCACCCTCTGGTTCATCACTGCCACCCTCTGGTTTACCACTGCCACCCTCTGGTTCATCACTGCAACCCTCAGGTTCACCACTGCCACCCGCTGGTTCACCACTGCCACCCTCAGGTTGATCACTGCCATCCTCTGGTTCATCACAGCACCCTCTGGTTCACCCCTGCCATCCTCAGGTTCATCATTGCCACCCTCTGGTTCATCACTGCCACCCTCTTGTTCACCACTGCCACCCTCTGGTTCATCACTGCCACCCTCTGTTTCACTACTGCCACCCTCTGGTTCACCACTGTCACCCTCTGGTTCACCACTTTCACCCTCTAGTTAATCACTGTCACCCTCTGGTTCATCACAACACCCTCTGGTTCACCACTGCGACCCTCTGGTTCATCACTGTCATCCTCTGGTTCATCACTGCCACCCTCTGGTTCATCACAGCACCCTCTGGTTCAGCACTGCCACCCTCTGGTTAACAATGTCACCCTCTGGGTTATTACTGTCACCCTCTGGTTCATCACTGTCACCCTCTGGTTCACCACTGCCACCCTCTGGTTCACCACTGCCACCCCCTGGTTCAAAACTGCCACCTTCTGGTTGATCACTGCCATCCTCTGGTTCATCCCAGCACCCTCTGGTTCACCCCTGCCACGCTCTGGTTCATCACTGCCACCCTCTGGTTCACCACTGCCACCCCCTGGTTCACCACTGCCACCCTCTGGTTCATCACTGCCACCCTCTGGTTCATTACAGCACCCTCTGGTTCACCCCTCCCACACTCTGGTTCATCACTGCCACCCTCTGCTTCACTACTGCCACCCTCTGGTTCACCACTGCCACCCTCTGGTTCACCACTGCCACCCTCTGGTTTACCACTGCCCCCCTCTGGTTCACCCCTGCCACCATCTGGTTCATCACAGCACCCTCTTGTTCACCACAATCACCTTCTGGTTCACCACCGTCACCCTCTGGTTAATCACTGCCACCCTCTGGTTCATAACTGCCACCCTCTGGTTCACCACTGCCACCCTCTGGTTCACCACTGCCTCCCTCTGGTTCACCCTGCCACCCTCTGGTTCATCACTGCCACCCTCTGGTTCATGACTGCCACCCACTGGCTCATCACTGCCACCCCCTGGTTCACCACTGCCACCCTCTGGTTCACCACTGCCATCCTCTGGTTAATCACAGCACCCTCTGGTTCATCACTGTCATCCTCTGGTTCATCACTGCCACCCTCTGGTTCATCAGAGCTCCCTCTGGTTCACCACTGCCACCCTCTGGTTTATCACTGTCACCCATTGGTTCATCACTGTCACCCTCTGGTTCATCACTGCCACCCTCTGGTTCACCACTGCCACCTCCTAGTTCAACACTGCCACCCTCTGGTTCACCACTGCCACCCTCTGGTTCACCACTGCCACCCCCTGGTTCAACACTGCCACCTTCTGGTTGATCACTGCCATCCTCTGGTTCATCCCAGCACCCTCTGGTTCACCATTGCCACGCTCTGGTTCATCACTGCCACCCTGTGGTTCACCACTGCCACCCTCTGGTTCACTACTGCCACCCTCTGGTTCATCACTGCCACCCTCTGGTTCATCACAGCACCCTCTGGTTCACCCCTCCCACCCTCTGGTTCATCACTGCCAGCCTCTGGTTCACTACTGCCACCCTCTGGTTCACCACTGCCACCCTCTGGTTCACCACTGCTACCCTCTGGTTCACGCCTGCCCCCTCTGGTTCACCCTGCCACCATCTGGTTCATCACAGCACCCTCTGGTTCACCACTGTCACCTTCTGGTTCACCACTGTCACCCTCTGGTTAATCACTGCACCCTCTGGTTCATAACTGCCACCCTCTGGTTCACCACTGCCACCCCCTGGTTCACCACTGCCACCCTCTGGTTCACCCCTGCCACCCTCTGGTTCATCACTGCCACCCTCTGGTTCATCACTGCCACCCTCTGGTTCATCACTGCCACCCCCTGGTTCACCACTGCCACCCTCTGGTTCACCACTGCCATCCTCTGGTTAATCACAGCACCCTCTGGTTCATCACTGCCACCCTCTGGTTCACCACTGCCACCCTCTGGTTTACCACTGCCCCATCTGGTTCACCACTGCCACCCTCTCGTTCATCACTGTCACACTCTGGTTCACCACTGCCACCCTCTGGTTCATGAATGCCACCTTCCGGTTCACCACTGCCACGCTCTGGTTCATCACTATCCCCCTCTGGTTCATCACTGTCACCCTCTGGTTTATCACTGTCCCCCTCTGGTTCACCACTGACACCCTCTGGTTCACCACTGCAACCCTTTGGCTCACCACTGCCACCCTCTGGTTCACCACTGCCACCCTCTGGTTTACCACTGACACCCTCGGGTTCACACCTGCCACCCTCTGGTTCATCACTGACACCCTCTGGTTCATTACTACCACCCTCTGGTTCATCACTGCCCCCCTTTAGTTCACCACTGCCACCCTCTGGTTCAGCACTGCCACCTTCTAGTTCATCACAGCACCCTCTGGTTCACTACTGCCACCCTCTGGTTTATCACTGCCACCCTCTGGTTCATCACTGTCTCCCTCTGGTTCATCACTGCCACACTCTGGTTCACCACTGCCAGCCTCTGGTTCATCACTGCCACCCTCTGGTTCACTACTGCCACCCTCTGGTTCACCACTGCCACCCTCTGGTTCATCACAGCACCCTCTGGTTCACCACTGCCACCCTCTGGTTTATCACTGCCACCCTCTGGTTCATCACTGTCACCCTCTGGTTTATCACTGCCACCCTCTGGTTCACAACTGCCACCCTCTGGTTTATCACTGCCACGCTCTGGTTCATCACTGTCACCCTCTGTTTCATCACAGCACCCTCTGGTTCATCACAGCACCCTCTGGTTCACCACTGCCACCCTCTGGTTCACCACTGCCACCCTCTGGTTTATCACTGCCACGCTCTGGTTCATCACTGCCACCCTCTGGTTCACCACTGCCACACTCTGGTTGATCACTGCCATCCTCTGGTTCATCACAGCACCATCTGGTTCACACCTGCCACGATCTGGTTCATCACTGCCACCCTCTGGTTCATCACTGCCACCCTCTCATTCACCACTGACACCCTCTGGTTCATCACTGCCACCCTCTAGCTCATCACAGCACCCTCTGGTTCACCCCTGCCACCCTCTGGCTCATCAATTCCACCCTATGGTTCATAAATGCCACCCTCTGGTTCACTACTGCCACCCTCTGGTTCATCACTGCCACCCTCTGTTTCACTACTGCCACCCTCTGGTTCACCACTGTCACCCTCTGGTTCACCACTGTCACCCTCTGGTTCATCACTGTCACCCTCTGGTTCTTCACAACACCCTCTGATTCACCACTGCCACCCTCCGGTTCATCACTGTCATCCTCTGGTTCATCACTGCCACCCTCTGGTTCATCACAGCACCCTCTGGTTCACCACTGCCACCCTCTGGTTTATCACTGTCACCCTCTGGTGCATCACTGTCGCCCTCTGGTTCATCACTGCCACCCTCTGGTTCACCACTGCCACACTCTGGTTCACCACTGCCACCCCCTGGTTCAACACTGCCACCTTCTGGTTGATCACTGTCATCCTCTGGTTCATCCCAGCACCCTCTGGTTCACCCCTGCCACGCTCTGGTTCATCACTGCCACACTCTGGTTCACCACTGCCACCCTCTGGTTCACCACTGCCACCCTCTGGTTCATTACTGCCACCCTCTGGTTCATCACAGCACCCTCTGGTTCACCCCTCCCACCCTCTGGTTCATCTGGTTCATCACTGCCACCCTCTGGTTCACCACTGCGACCCTCTGGTTCATCACTGCCACGCTCTGGTTCATCACTGCCACCCTGTGGTTCACCACTGCCACCCTCTGGTTCACCACTGCCACCCTCTGGTTCATCACTGCCACCTTCTGGTTCATCACAGCACCCTCTGGTTCAACCCTCCCACCCTCTGGTTCATCACTGCCACCCTCTGGTTCACTATTGCAACCCTCTGGTTCATCACTGCCACCCTCTGGTTCATCACTGCCATCCCCTGGTTCACCACTGCCACCCTCTGGTTCACCACTGCCATTCTCTGGTTAATCACAGCACCCTCTGGTTCATCACTGCCACCATCTGGTTCACCAATGCCACCCTCTGGTTCACCACTGCCCCATCTGGTTCACCACTGCCACCCTCTTGTTCATCACTGTCACACTCTGGTTCACCACTGCCACCCTCTGGTTCATGAATGCCACCTTCCGGGTCACCACTGCCACGCTCTGATTCATCACTATCCCCTTCTGGTTCATCACTGTCACGCTCTGGTTCATCACTGTCACCCTCTGGTTAATCACTCTCACCCTCTGGTTCACCACTGACACCCTCTAGTTCACCACTGCAACCCTTTGGTTCACCACTGCCACCCTCTGGTTCACCACTGCCACCCTCTGGTTCACAACTGACACCCTCGGGTTCACCACTGCCACCCTCTGGTTCATCACTGCCACCCTCTGGTTCATTACTGCCACCCTCTGGTTCATCACTGCCACCTTCTGGTTCACCACTGCCACCCTCTGGTTCACCACTGCCAACCTCTGGTTCATCACAGCACCCTCTGGTTCACCACTGCCACCCTCTGGTTTATCACTGCCACCCTCTGGTTCATCACTGTCACCCTCTGGTTCATCACTGCCACCCTCTGGTTCACAACTGCCACCCTCTGGTTCATCACTGCCGACCTCTGGTTCACCACTGCCACCCTCTGGTTCACCACTGCCACCCTCTGGTTCATCACAGCACACTCTGGTTCACCACTGCCACCCTCTGGTTAATCACTGCCACCCTCTGGTTCATAACTGTCACCCTCTGGTTCATCACAGCACCCTCTGGTTCATCACAGCACCCTCTGGTTCACCACTGCCACCCTCTGGTTCACCACTGCCACCCTCTGGTTCATCACAGCACACTCTGGTTCACCACTGCCACCCTCTGGTTAATCACTGCCACCCTCTGGTTCATAACTGTCACCCTCTGGTTCATCACAGCACCCTCTGGTTCATCACAGCACCCTCTGGTTCACCACTGCCACCCTCTGGTTCACCACTGCCACCCTCTGGTTTATCACTGCCACCCTCTGGTTCATCACTGCCACCCTCTGGTTCACTATTGCAACCCTCTGGGTCACCACTGCCACCCTCTGGTTCACCAATGCCACCCTCTGGTTCACCACTGCCCCCCTCTGGTTCACTCCTGCCACCATCTGGTTCATCACAGCACCCTCTGGTTCACCACTGTCACCTTCTGTTTCACCACTGTCACCCTCTGGTTAATCACTGCCACGCTCTGGTTCATAACTGCCACCCTCTGGTTCACCACTGCCACCCTCTGGTTCACCACTGCCACCCTCTGGTTTACCCCTGCCACCCTTCGGTTCATCACTGCCACCCTCTGGTTCATCACTGCCACCCTCTGGTTCATCACTGCCATCCCCTGGTTCACCACTGCCACCCTCTGGTTCACCACTGCCATCCTCTGGTTAATCACAGCACCCTCTGGTTCATCACTGCCACCATCTGGTTCACCAATGCCACCCTCTGGTTCACCACTGCCCCATCTGGTTCACCACTGCCACCCTCTCGTTCATCACTGTCACACTCTGGTTCACCACTGCCACCCTCTGGTTCATGAATGCCACCTTCTGGTTCACCACTGCCACGCTCTGGTTCATCACTATCCCCCTCTGGTTCATCACTGTCACGCTCTGGTTCATCACTGTCACCCTCTGGTTAATCACTCTCACCCTCTGGTTCACCACTGACACCCTCTAGTTCACCACTGCAACCCTTTGGTTCACCACTGCCACCGTCTGGCTCACCACTGCCACCCTCTGGTTCACCACTGACACCCTCGGGTTCACCACTGCCACCCTCTGGTTCATCACTGCCACCCTCTGGTTCATTACTGCCACCCTCTGGTTCATCACTGCCACCTTCTGGTTCACCACTGCCACCCTCTGGTTCACCACTGCCACCCTCTGGTTCATCACAGCACCCTCTGGTTCACCACTGCCACCCTCTGGTTTATCACTGCCACCCTCTGGTTCATCACTGTCACCCTCTGGTTCATCACTGCCACCCTCTGGTTCACCACTGCCACCCTCTGGTTCATCACTGCCGACCTCTGGTTCACCACTGCCACCCTCTGGTTCACCACTGCCACCCTCTGGTTCACAACTGACACCCTCGGGTTCACCACTGCCACCCTCTGGTTCATCACTGCCACCCTCTGGTTCATTACTGCCACCCTCTGGTTCATCACTGCCACCTTCTGGTTCACCACTGCCACCCTCTGGTTCACCACTGCCAACCTCTGGTTCATCACAGCACCCTCTGGTTCACCACTGCCACCCTCTGGTTTATCACTGCCACCCTCTGGTTCATCACTGTCACCCTCTGGTTCATCACTGCCACCCTCTGGTTCACAACTGCCACCCTCTGGTTCATCACTGCCGACCTCTGGTTCACCACTGCCACCCTCTGGTTCACCACTGCCACCCTCTGGTTCATCACAGCACACTCTGGTTCACCACTGCCACCCTCTGGTTAATCACTGCCACCCTCTGGTTCATAACTGTCACCCTCTGGTTCATCACAGCACCCTCTGGTTCATCACAGCACCCTCTGGTTCACCACTGCCACCCTCTGGTTCACCACTGCCACCCTCTGGTTCATCACAGCACACTCTGGTTCACCACTGCCACCCTCTGGTTAATCACTGCCACCCTCTGGTTCATAACTGTCACCCTCTGGTTCATCACAGCACCCTCTGGTTCATCACAGCACCCTCTGGTTCACCACTGCCACCCTCTGGTTCACCACTGCCACCCTCTGGTTTATCACTGCCACCCTCTGGTTCATCACTGCCACCCTCTGGTTCACTATTGCAACCCTCTGGGTCACCACTGCCACCCTCTGGTTCACCAATGCCACCCTCTGGTTCACCACTGCCCCCCTCTGGTTCACTCCTGCCACCATCTGGTTCATCACAGCACCCTCTGGTTCACCACTGTCACCTTCTGTTTCACCACTGTCACCCTCTGGTTAATCACTGCCACGCTCTGGTTCATAACTGCCACCCTCTGGTTCACCACTGCCACCCTCTGGTTCACCACTGCCACCCTCTGGTTTACCCCTGCCACCCTTCGGTTCATCACTGCCACCCTCTGGTTCATCACTGCCACCCTCTGGTTCATCACTGCCATCCCCTGGTTCACCACTGCCACCCTCTGGTTCACCACTGCCATCCTCTGGTTAATCACAGCACCCTCTGGTTCATCACTGCCACCATCTGGTTCACCAATGCCACCCTCTGGTTCACCACTGCCCCATCTGGTTCACCACTGCCACCCTCTCGTTCATCACTGTCACACTCTGGTTCACCACTGCCACCCTCTGGTTCATGAATGCCACCTTCTGGTTCACCACTGCCACGCTCTGGTTCATCACTATCCCCCTCTGGTTCATCACTGTCACGCTCTGGTTCATCACTGTCACCCTCTGGTTAATCACTCTCACCCTCTGGTTCACCACTGACACCCTCTAGTTCACCACTGCAACCCTTTGGTTCACCACTGCCACCCTCTGGCTCACCACTGCCACCCTCTGGTTCACCACTGACACCCTCGGGTTCACCACTGCCACCCTCTGGTTCATCACTGCCACCCTCTGGTTCATTACTGCCACCCTCTGGTTCATCACTGCCACCTTCTGGTTCACCACTGCCACCCTCTGGTTCACCACTGCCACCCTCTGGTTCATCACAGCACCCTCTGGTTCACCACTGCCACCCTCTGGTTTATCACTGCCACCCTCTGGTTCATCACTGTCACCCTCTGGTTCATCACTGCCACCCTCTGGTTCACCACTGCCACCCTCTGGTTCATCACTGCCGACCTCTGGTTCACCACTGCCACCCTCTGGTTCACCACTGCCACCCTCTGGTTCATCACAGCACCCTCTGGTTCACCACTGCCACCCTCTGGTTAATCACTGCCACCCTCTGGTTCATCACTGTCACCCTCTGGTTCATCACAGCACCCTCTGGTTCATCACAGCACCCTCTGGTTCACCACTGCCACCCTCTGGTTCACCACTGCCACCCTCTGGTTTATCACTGCCACCCTCTGATTCATCACTGCCATCCTCTGGTTCACCACTGCCACCCTCTGGTTGATAACTGCCATCCTCTGGTTCATCACAGCACCATCTGGTTCACCCCTGCCACGCTCTGGTTCATCACTGCCACCCTCTGGTTCATCACGGCCCCCCCTCGTTCACCACTGACACCCTCTGGTTCATCACTGCCACCCTCTAGCTCATCACAGCACCCTCTGGTTCACCCCTGCCACCCTCTGGCGCATCAATGCCACCCTCTGGTTCATAAACGCCACTCTCTGGTTCACTACTGCCACCCTCTGGTTCACCACTGCCAACATCTGGTTCATAACAGCACCCTCTGGTTCACCACTGTCACCCTCTGGTTCACCACTGCCACCCTCTTGTTCACCCCTGCCACCCTCTGGTTCATTACTACCACCCTCTGGTTCATCACTGCCACCCTCTGGTTCACCACTGCCACCCTCTGGTTCACCACTGCCACCCTCTGGTTCATCACAGCACCCTCTGGTTCATCACTGCCACCCTCTGGTTCACCACTGCCACCCTTTGGTTCACCACTGCCCCATCTGGTTCACCACTGCCACCCTCTTGTTCATCACTGTCACACTTTGGTTCACCACTGCCACCCTCTGGTTCATGACTCCCACATTCCGGTTCACCACTGCCACGCTCAGGTTCATCGCTGTCAACCTCTTGTTCATCACTGTCACTCTCTGGTTCATCACTGTCACCCTCTGGTTCACCACTGCCACCCTCTGGTTCATCACTGTCACCCACTGGTTCATCACTGCCACCCTCTAGTTCACCACTGCCACCCTCTGGTTCACCACTGCCACCCTCTGGTTCACCACTTCCACCCTCTGGTTCACCACTGCCACCCTCTGGTTCACCACTGCCACCCTCTGATTCATCACTGCCACCCTCTGGTTCATCACAGCACCCTCTGGTTCACCACCGCCACCCTCTGGTTCACCACTGCCACCGTCTGGTTCATCACAGCACCCTCTGGTTCACAACTGCACCTTCTGGTTCACAACTGCACCTTCTGGTTCATCACAGCACCCTCTGGTTCACCACTGCAGATTATGGGGAGAAATCACACCTGCCCAGCCTCAACCGGGGACTGGTTAATGTGTTACTGAATTTGTGCTTCAAGTCCGGCACCTGCTTCCTTATCTGTAAGTGTTTCCAGTTGTGGTTTAATTTTTGTGACAGCCTGGAGCATTGTGCCATACTTGTAACTATTCTCTGACCCTGCTTCGAGGGTCAGAGCAGGGTCAGAGAATAGTTGCAATTAGGCAACAACTCTGGAGGTGCCACTCAGGAAGCACTTACAGGGTTACAGCAGGTGCCCAAGTTGAAGTCAATTTCTTTGTAACCATTTTGTAAATGGTTACAAAGAAATTAGCTTCAACTTGGGCACCTGCTGTAACCCTGTAAGTGCTTAATGTACTTCAGTTTTTGAAAATCCGTCCCGCACGCAATTTTGTGGACCGCCAAATTGCAGAAAATCTGCAAATTCCGCGAACGGAACGGATTTTATGCCCATGCTTAATTGACATACCGCGTCATAGTCGCATTGTGCTCCGCAATCATTTGCAAGCTTATAATGTCGGCTTGGAGGGCATGGCAGTAATTTTTCTGGTGAGTGCTGAGGTAGCATTCCCCTTTGAGTTGTTCTACTCATGGGTGACGTTTGCTGCTGTGGATGCGGCTACTCAGGTGTTTCACACTTATACTCACACAGCCGTGCCCGTGGAATATGTTCCTTATCGGACACAGGAGGTTCCGATTTCTGCTTGGCAGCACCGTGTTTGGTTTAATGGCTCCCTTCCCCATAGCTTAACGGCGAGTAGATTGGGTCCTTTGTCCATTTCAGGCGCTTCATGGCCTGTTTTGGCTGGATTCACCCTGCATCCTCGTGCTGGGACTGTCCCCGTTCCTGAATTGAGAATCCTACATAACTCCGCAATCGGGGTTATTAGGGCCCTTGTCCAATATATTTCCTGCAATTTGCAGCGCGGGGCCCCTGGTGTCGCTGTTTTTGAATTTGACTATTTCACAAACCACTTGTTTTGGATTGGCTACTACTAAAAAATTAAATGCACCTTATTTTCCTGAATTAGAAGAATATCCCAGCTGGGATAATTATACTAGTATAGCCATTAGAGAATTACAGACCATGATGCTGAATTCTTCATTTAACATTTCCAGCTTGGATCCTAAAGGTTGGTTGCTTTGGCACAAAAGTGCTGATTCCTGTCAACATCGTTTTCTGGTTCTGGAGTCGAGTATTTTTCGCAGAAGATGCTGACATCGCAAAGTCAGGACCTATTATGGTTTTGACCCCGCACTGAGATTCACTGCTAGATCGACATTATCAGGTGTTCCATGTTAAAGAGTGGACAACGAGTATACTGAGCATGTCTTTCACTACTTTGGTGCTTCACTTAACCATTAGAAGGATATTGTTCCGACCCGACAGAGTTTTACTTAATGACCAAGCTACCGTTTGCAGTGTGTTGACTGATTGCTGCTATTCTCCCTGTTGGGACGATATACATCAGTGCTTCCGGGTGGGAGGGTCACGGATTATACAGACTCATCTTGTGTCATTATTTTGGCTATAGATATTCTAGTTGGAACCGGGAACTAGAGCGCTCCTTTGTGTGTATGAGTGCTACCGGTTCCTTCCATGGTCTGACCATTTTTTCATGGCTCATGAATGACCGTCCGGTCGCCGAACAAGTATGCCTACTTGATTGCCATATATGAATGTTATTTCGCTGATGAGACTTACACCTTATGGTGGTTGATTCAAGGATATTGGACTTTTATCATTTGGACTTCTATCATTGCATTGGGAAAGTCTTCTTGAAAGACAATCAAGACTGTCACCTGCTTTGGATCTCTATAATTTTTAATGTTTTTATTATGAACACTTTTTCTGTTTGATATTTAATGAGTAACCAAACTCGTTTATGTGATCTAGATTTGTCGACTAAAGATTGACTTTAGGTGTGCTGTTCGAGCCCTTTCTCTTGTCTATTGTCCTTCCTTGACCAATTGGCTATTTGGGGCTATGAACTGTGGAAAGATACTATTGATCTTAAATCTGTTTGGGGTTCTAAAAGTTGGCAAGTGCAAGGCACTGAAGCTTTGCATCGTGCATGTCTCATCCCAAACCCCATGTTGTTTTTGAATTTGACTATTTCACAAACCACTTGTTTTGGATTGGCTACTACTAAAAAATTAAATGCACCTTCTTTTCCTGAATTAGAAGAATATCCCGGCTGGGATAATTATTTTAGTATATCCATTAGAGAATTACAGACCATGATGCTGAATTATTCATTTAACATTTACAGCTTGGATCCTAAAGGTTGGTTGCTTTAGCACAAAAGTGCTGATTCCCGTCAACATCGTTTTCAGGGTGGTCCCCTGGGTATACACAGATTAGGGCGGATCCCCGGTTTATGATTGACCATTCTGTAACTACCTATTCTGTAGGGAAGTAGTGTCAGAGTTGGCTCAAACATTCCACTTTAACGTCAGTTAAAGTGCATTTGTCTAAACTGACAGACGATGTTGATCTGAATGACTTTGTGAAAGGTCCTGCAACTGGCAGATCCAAGAGATGGATTTATGCTGTTTACAACGAGGTTTGGAAAATGTCCCAGATTGAGGCTGCTTCACGGTTAAGAGTTATTGATCAAGCTAATTTATAAAAAATTCTTGCAGTTTTTGATAATAGCATTAACACGCTTTCTTCCCGCATTTACACATTAGATAATATAGTTTCATCTGTGGTTGATATTCTGCAGGAAGATGTGTCTGTTTTGTTTCATGGCCAAAATCAACTGCGTTCCATCATGCAGTTTGCGTGGACTTTGCAAACGTTAAAGGCAGGTTGAGTGCCTTGGGACTACATTAACACGTCTTCCTTGTTTGCTCCTTTCTAATTTAACGGAAAAGCAACAGTTTACATCAATAAAAGATGAACCGTTTTTTATGTTACATATTGAAAATTTAGAACCTTTACCTTTTTTAGTGGCTGAATATAATTCTGCTGTGTGGCTTATCCATGGATTAATCACACTCTCTTTTCCTCTTTTCAAATTTGAAGCTTGCATGAAGTATTATGTTATAGGCAGATATGAACCTTTAGGCAGCACTTATCTCCATGAAGCTTGGTCTCTGCCATTTACATACAGATGCCAGGGCACCGAAACCGCCATGATCGCGGTGGTGGAAGAGGCTAGAAAGATCATAGACTCAGGAAGATCGTTGGCAGTGATCCTCCTGGATCTGAGTGCAGCCTTTGACACTGTAAACCATCTCACCCTGATCCACCAGCTCAAGGGACTGGGAATCACTGAGGCCGCGCTGTCCTGGCTAAAATCGTTTCTCCACAATCAATCCTTTCAAGTGCTTGAGGGAATTTTCAGATTCCGCGTGTCTCTCGTGCATTGTGATGTCCCCCTAAGCTCCTCCCTGAGCCCTACACTCTTTAAAGTGTACATGTCCCGCCTGGAGAAAATAGTTACCCCTCACGGTGTAAACTTGTGACTTAAGCTGACGACACTGAGCTCGTTTTGTCCCTGAGCCAGCTGGACCACCCTCCCTACAACCTTTATTCCTGCCTTCAAGACATCACCCAATGGGTGGACCGCTCACACCTCAAACTCAAAAGTGATAAAATAGAGATTCTGGTACTGGGCAATCAATCTCACTTCCTACCCAAATCCCTGTGGCTGCCCTGTTTGGGACCCGCACCTTCCCCAAAACAAGATATTAAGAGCTTGGGAATCTGGATTGACAAGGACCATACGTTCAACTCCCAAGCCAGGAAGACTGCTGTGGTATCCTGCGGACCACCCGCAAAATTCTGCCCTTCTCCCCACGGACTCCAGGAAGCTCCTTATCCAGGGCCTCCTATTATCTAGACTGGATTATGGTAATGCCCTTTATCTTGGAGCCCCCAAGATAGTCCTTGCCACACTACAGGTCGTCCAAAATTCTGCAGCCAGGCTCCTAACCGCCACTAACAACAGAAACTCAGCAAAACCCGCCTAATGATTGCTCCACTGGCTCCCTATCCAGGAGAGAGTACACTTCAAATCCCTTTGCACTACCCACAAAATTCTTCATGGCAAGGGGCCCTCCATCCTAAAAGATATTATTAGACCTCACAAATCCTCCAGAAATCTGCGGTCGGCCCACCTTCACCTTGCCTCCATACCTAGAATTAACCGGGCTCACACAGGGGGCCGCCTCTTCTCCTACAGCGCCCCCAAGTTGTGGAACTCCCTGTCTCAGCCCCTGCATGCCGAATCCAACCTTTTTGCCTTTCGCAAGCTCCTGAAAACCTGGCTCTTCCCATAAATTTTCATCTTCCATTTCCGCTAGCTCACTCACCAGTGCTGGGACACTCCCGGGCAGCCATGCGCTCTATAAATCCTTCTTTCATTTCATTTCATGCCTGAGGGAGGGTAAAGAGGTTATTTGAATGGGGAGGATTGCACAACGACGCCTGACCATTCATTAGTGTGTAGGAATATTCAAATCCATGGCTCTTGTAACCAGAACGCGCCTAATCTGGTGTGTGTTTTAAAAGGCACACCTACACCTGCTATCACACCAACATTCACATTACTAGCAAATGGTAGTTATTTACTATTAAATAATGAGGATTGTTGTGGGATGCTCTCAGGAATTCCTTACGTAGTTACGGCCTCCGAAAGAGTAGTTTGTTGTAAAAATGTCTCGTTTCCTCCTCCACATGGGAAGCAGGATGTTTCCATCTGGCCGTCGATTCCGACCTTGAAGGCAGAGTTCAACAAGCTGAGTCGAATCAGAGCTCTTTTGTCCCAGAAAGAAGTCGCCCTCACATCTGCTCGCGAAACATTTGTCCTTCACGTGGCCAACACCCGCACAGAAGTACATGCTTTATTAAATATGGATTTGGCCTTGCATTTTGGGGAGTTAATTCATACTATCTTTAATGCATCCTCGACCACGGGGCTGGCTCACATTTTAGTAGTGGCCTTGTTACTATCTTCCAATCAAGGGGGTCGATTAGGATGGCGGATGGATCGCCACCGCCATGCAGGTGGTGGCGATCTGTCCGCCATCTATGCCCGTCTGCAAACAATTTTCCCCCGCCATATTACATTGGCGTGGGGGACCGCGGCGGACAGAAACACTGTCCGCCACTTTTCAGCCACTGTTGGCTTGCGACCGTCTCGGAAAAGCTCTAATATGGTGGCGGTGATGCCGCTACGGAAAGGTATACGGTCTCTGCTTTGGGGGCACGTTGCGGGCCCCCAGGGCGAAGGGGGGGTGGGGAGGGTGCACATGGGGGGTACCCCCCTGCGTATCCAAGTACAACATGGCAGGCACCGCGCGGTGCCTGTCATGTTGTGCTTGGAAACGCACAGCATGCCTTTTTAGCATTGCGGCGGGTGGTGCTTCAAGCACTGTCCGCTGCAATGTTAAACATGCGGGATGCACCCTCCACTGCGGTGGATGCATCCTTATTCGGGGCAAGGAACCTTTGCCCTTGTGGCGGACGGTCCCTGCCCCAGACAGGATGGTGGACGGACAAAGTCTGTCCGCCATCCTAATCGATCCCTATATTTGGTGTGTTCCCGGCATTTTTTCATTCGATTTTCTCCAGCCTCTTTGGTGGATTTCCCTTAATGCTCGCTCTGGTAGCCGGGTTGCTTCTATTACTTTTTTTATTAAAAAATGGATGCACATCCTGTGGTTCATGACAATATGTCCCGACTGTTGCTCCACAATAGAATGCTTAGCTATTATGGAGCGCTACCTCTGGCTACATTGAGTGCTGTTTTTGAATTATCGTTTCAATTTTCCTTTTTCACCTGCGTCCAGCCTGTCTTTCATTGCCTGAGCTGCGATTTCGACTTGTCCCTGGATTTGTGTCTCTGCAGTACGGTGTCTACCAATGCGGATTATGATCAGCTGATGAGCCCCATCGTTGCTCATGTATTGCTTTGTTCTGACAAAGGGATTATGGCCTTTTTAGCGATGCATGGAGTCTTGGGACATTGGAATCTTTTTGCAGCAGTGCATGATTTCTTGGCACGCAGTTACATTGAAGAAAACCCCAGTTGTCCTCTGATGGTACTAGAGACTCCAGTTGTTGAAAAACATGTATGTTCATTCACATTATTGAATTGGATGACAGAAATGTTTTCAGATGAGAACCATGACTTCCTATTGGAGGCTGTTGCAACGTATTGTGCATACACGCTGTTGGAGTGAGACAGTTTTACATTTTTTCTCTCTTCCACGACTGACGTCAGGAGTTGAACAGCGGATTTTTTTCTCTTTTCACTTCTTGTTTTGATTAATTCCCCCCAAAATTATTTAATTGGTGGAACTATTTCCAAATTCGGAGTTTGCTCCCGTTTTCCCTATTGAGGCAAATCTGAACTTGACTCTGCCTCTCGAACTTGAACATTGCGTTCCTGATTTGACCCTATTACTTCCACGTGCTCCGATCAAGGGAGGGTGTCGTGGGGATGACCCATACATTTACACAGTGTTAAGTCGGCATGGGCTTATTAGACGTTTGAACACCATTTTTACTTTCCTTCTCTTCTTTGCACATGACACGCACTTGCACTGTTGTTTAGAGAACACTGAGTATTTTGCTTCATATGAGAATAACTTGTTTTGCTGCATTTCTAAGCTGCCTCGTTAGTTTAGTCTGTACAGTGTGAGCCGAGACCGTCAAGGTTATCTTAGACACTGTGGCTGTTGTTCTAACTGATCAGTGCACGTACTAGCCATAACACATATGCAGCTACGGCTACCTCTGTTATTGGCGCGTTTAATAATGCACTGAGTAGGCATGATCAAACACACTTGGAGAACATTCGTATGCTGAGAGCTTGTGCAGAATCTGATGTGATCCACTTCTGTTAAATACCAGAGGTATGGGACCACCTATGTAAGCCTATGAGACCTTCTATTAATTATAAATTAACCTACTAGCAAGGGAGGGTGAAATATAGGTATTTTTTAAACCTGTTTCCATTTAACATTATATAGCATGCTTTCTCCCTTTGTAATCTATGGAATAGTAACTATGCTGACAATCACGTTTCTCATAGTATGTCTGCTTGTATCAGCTAAGCTACTGCGCCTGAGATCACAGCGTTGGAAATAAACATTTCAAACTTGCTCATGTCTCCTTTTACTCCCTGTTTTGGACTGGTATAAGAGTGTAACGAAAGAGTGTTCTTGTTTTCCACATCACCTAGGTGTTCTAAGTCGCATGTTCTGGGTTGACTAATCATTGGTGTATTTGCTATATGACGAGGAACCAATGAGTCACTGATGCTAGTCTGGTAGGGGATGTTGGGTACTAAGGTGAGTTTTGGTACACCCTAATTCACTAAGGTCCTAAGTCTTTGTGCAAAGTTATGTGTAGGAGCAGAATCCCTGCAACAGTACACACACTGGTTGGGTTGTCGTCATAGAACATAACCATGTCACTACAATTATTAATATTGTTTTTATATCGTTTTGCATATTTTTCTTGTCTTTGGGCCTTTTTTCAGGCGTATTATATTCCCCAAACCGATCTCGTCAAAACGGATAGTCTATTTCTTCCGCACATGTGATCTAGTGTGTTCACAAGACTAACATTCTTAACCAATCGATTACAATCATTAAATGTATGTGGAAGTGCCGCCAGACATTGGCATTTGGTAATACGGATAAGCGCGTCGGAGAAACAGACGAAATAACACATCTAGTAAGTGTTCGGCCGAATTGCGGCATGTTGTTGTTCTAAATGTTTGAGCATCGCAGGTGCTTAGTTAATGATGATCCTTTCGCTTTTTCGCAAACAGACAAACACAAAACGCTTTTGAAAACAGAACGGCGTGAGTTCATTTTGGTTTTCTTTTTCACACTGGGGCACATGGAAAACACGAGGGGAGCACATTTAAGAATTGATGCGCATTGGTTTAAATCACACTGAAGACAGCATATTTCTTAGTCCATAAATACACCAGACGCTTCATTTTCATGGTTTATAAGGTTTAGAAATGCATTGTAAACATCATATGTGGGATAATGTACATATTACATAAACATTTGTGCTATGATTTCGTTTGTAGTGATGCTCCCTTGAAAGGGCTTCCAGCCCGAAATGCATAGGAGCCAAAAAAGGCTATGTTAAAAGAAATGATGTGCAAAGAAAATGTTGGTTAAAAATGAAAAGAATTTCATATAAAAGAAATAAATGTTGGCACAATAAAATGCATATTGGAACTATAAAAACAATTTGGAGTCTGTTTTTCTTTGAGGAAAAAAGGTGTGCCCAGGGGGATGCATCAAATTTATGTTGGAAGCACAACAGTTAAACCATGTACTAGGGCCTCACAAGGGTAACCCAGTAACAATTTGGAGGGTACCTAAAGTACATGCAATCAATTTAGAGACAAATCAGCTAGGCTGGGGTCCTAGTTAGGGACGGTGGGGGGAGCCCCAATTCCCCATGGTCCTTACCGGCTCCCTACCTCCTGTGGGAACGGGGAGCTTTTAACATGCTGCTCCCCGGCTTTGGGTTTTGGAAGAGAGCAGCTCTTGCTTCCAAAATCCAAAGCAAGTTTGCTATGACAGGGCTGGAGTCAACCCGCTCCCGCCCTGTCATAGCAAACAGCAATGTCCCGGGGGTGGGCACCCCAGGACACTGCAGGAAATGGCCCTGAGAGGTGATGGTCCCCAGGGCCATCAGGGGCTCCTGGAGGGGAGGCAAGCGGCCCCCCTCCCAACTAGTGCACAGGCGGTGGTGGACCCCCGTGGCTCGGGGTCCGTAACAGATCCCCGAATTTACATGATAAGTGCCTCGGGGAGGTGGCAGTCCCCAGGGTGTGTGTGGGGCTCGAGCCCCCAGACACAGGTTTAATTAATAAAAAAAGGATGACCCACGGGTGTTGGCTAATTTTATTGGGCAATGCTCACCCGGGCCCCTCAATTAAATGAAGCGCGGGAGCCCATGCTTCTTTTAAAAAAAAAGAAAAAAATCTGCAGAATTCGCGACACCAGCGCGCATTTCACCAAAATTAAAAAAAATATATATGCTTTTTTAGAAACTGAGAGCTTTTAAACTTTTGCTGACATATACAAGTCCCAAAATCTTCAGTTGTGGCTTGGGTTTATCCACTTTCCTCAACTTACTGTAATATCGGTGGGCATTTTCCCCAACCAAATTCTGACACATAGGGTCGGTTTCATTGGGCACCGAAATGTGATAATTTATTTGTGCCAAATTAGAGCAGCTCGTAAATTTCACATAGTTGCCACTTTTGGTAATGTTTTTCTTTGCACCACTTCACCCCATGTTTAAAGTGTTTTTGTGGGGGAAGCCACCAAACCCCTTGGGTGTGCAGGACCCACTCAGTTTATTTTCTTACTGGCTTGAGTAGAAAGGAGGGTGATTATTCTTTCGCTCTTTGAATCTTCATCAGTCATCACTGAATGTTTTTTAATGCTTGTGGTTGCTGCCTTTTGGGATTTTCTCGATAATGATTTGGTTAAACAGTATTCTCTTTCTGCGGTCTACCATTTTCAAGCAAGCTGCATTTGTTCATGTCTGCAGTTCTTTAGGAGATATATCCTGAAAAGAAAGACAATGTTTTTGGTGAATCATTTGCAACAATCAGATTTCGTAAAAATCTTTACATCACTAATGAAAATCACATTGGCTCTTGTAACATTTTACAAATGAAATACAGTCTGCTGATCCTAGTCTTGTTTGCCCTAAAGCAAAACACAGTTGTACATTATGTTTTTTTACTACTGGCAATAGATGGACGGTGGCATCAGCAATGGTTTTGCGTCCTTTGAAAATGGTGACGCCCTTAACTTTAATCCGAAGAGCCATCCAAAGAATATATTTACAAATGAAGAAGAGGATCACTAAGTAAATGTCAGAAAATCAAATTGTCAAACCCAATCTGATTAATGAGAGTTGTTTTGGCTTCCTAAGCACAGTGTTTCCATGACATCAGTGTTCTTCTGGGACAGCAAACACAAACAGCTCATCTAATCCACATGCATTACCCCGAATTCTAATAATCACTTGTTATAATTTTTTCAAATTCTGCATATTCCAAAAGCATCAAAATAGTCTTGAATATTACTCCTGTGGAGATAATATTCTAATTATTAGGTAAGGCTGTGTCTGACTAAAGTGGCTACCAGTGAGGGATTGACCCATAGGCCAGTGATAAACAAACAAGGCCTCACTTTAGAAGAAGCGGTGGGAACTGATTCCACCCAGGTCTGAACCTCACCACTAATCCTACTCTACCACGGGGCACGCAGGGATGAGGCGTGGAATTAGTTTGGAATTAGAAAAACTAAGATTGAGAACATTATAGCAGTTCTTGCCCCACAACGCAGATATCTCTATGGGCCCTGATTGAATATGAGTTTGGTAGGTAGCACTTAGGACACGTTACAGCCGTGATAAAAGGATTCTTGATTGTATCCCTTACAACTGCTAATTTGTGTTCACAGCAATGTGGCAGAGGGGTCTGAGTAATTCTATTAATTATCTTCCTTGGGTTGAAAAAGCACTATCTTGCAAAAGTGAAGTCCTGAAGATTGTGTCACTTCCACCATGCAGCAATCCTCAAAATTATAATTTGTAATGTGGGGTTTGGGTATCAGGGCCAGCTTTAGCACTGGTGGCCCCCTGAGCGACAATGTTTGTTGGCACCCCCCCATGACCACCTCTGCTGTGGATTCCCTCATTACCACCATTTACAGTGTCCCTCAAGTCTCCATAACCACTCTCTTTCTGATTCAATTAGTTTTATAGCACCATTCATAACAGTGTAAGGTATCAGAGCACTTTACATCACACACACATTGCATAGAGACATGTGCAAATCAGTGAATAGCAGTCACGGCCAGTGCAGCTAAATGCAGTGGGGTGGGGCAGGGGTAGGGTGGGGTTGGGGGGTGGAAGTCAACATGTGACAAGCTAGTGAACATAAAATAAATAAAACCACTTACCTTGCACAAACTGCATCGGTGGACTGGCGCTGCCACGAATGAAAGGCAAGTGGTTTTATTTATTTTTATTTTAGTGGTTTTATTTATTGTTTCATAAGACAGAGGACTACAATGTGTTATAGTCATATGTCATCCATACTAGTAGGCAGCATAGTTTAAGAGTCCTTGGTATGGAAAAGCACAAAATCAGAATGTAAAACTTAACACCATTGTTACGGGTTCTCTTTAGTTATAAGAATTGATTCTATCCAAACGAAACTGTTTTGCAAGATAATGATAATAAAAGACATAAAATAACATATATCTCCATTTTTTGCTATGCAGTTTGCATACAGCTCTTTGATGACAGGTAATAGCTCACTGTTCTATATTAGGAATTTAACTTATAAACTGCAAATACCAAATGACGCTACCTGACACAAGTTGTTAAACAATAGGGGATCTCACCTGCGCTCCTAAATATCTAATATTCAAAAAGCCTAGTACAGGTTAAAGAAAGAAAAATGAAATTGAACTTAACACAGTTGTGTCATATAACACAGTTATAGCATCAATGTTGTAACCGAGTGTTACTGGTCACAAAGGGCAGTGTTCATTCCTCAAATCTTGGTACAATAGCTTCAACACATCCAAAACAAAGTCCAAATGTAATGTCTACAAACTGTATATTCGGTCGTAGAGTACTTCCTTATTATCAATTTCTTTTACTCTTGATTTCTTTTTGCTTGATGTATCAGACTTCTATACATTCAGTTCACAGCCAACACGTGTTTCGTCTGGCCTGTCACATCAGCCAATGACTTCATCAGGGCTGCATTATAAACATCAAAATTAAATATCAATATACTGTTGTTGTTCCAAAGTCATTCTCAGTAACTAAGGAATAAGTAAAAGAGTAAGAGATTGCAATAGTGTCCTCCAGTGATTATGAGGAATGAAAAAAAGAAGAACGTCTACTATGTCACCAGGGTCATAGGGCAACCATTGTGCATACCACATCATCCAAGATCTAGTTCAATTATGACCATAATCACCTTTCAACGTAACCAGAATCACATCATAGATGATTCATCTCATCCTCTTGATAAGAAACAATTTTCTTGTCCTCTAAATAATACAAATAAATCAGGTGAGTAATAGTTCTAACTTTACCACAATACCCTATCCTATTGTCCTCGCCACCTATTGTCCAGTCTTAAATCCAACACTGTCCTAGATTAGGAAATACCAATATATAACATTGCCCTCAAACTCACCAATTTATATATATCTCGCCATCACTTCCCAAGAGTTAAAGGGAATGAGTATATAAAATGGCTCCCGGTTGCACGCGGAATAGTGTTTGTCTGTGATGAAAGATTTTTAAAATTAATCATCATATTCCAATTTTATCCGTAAGAAGTTGAAGTTATTATAATCTCACCGTTATTCAACCTTACCAAATAATTTTCGATTGTCTGTTGGACGTCACGTTATAAAACAAATCAAAGATCTTTAGATATCTTTATGAGGAGATATAAATATAAGTCGGCAAATATTCCAACACAAGGATGAATACGTCCACTGTTACAATAGCGAACTCCCTACAAAGATCAAACTTACCTCAGGCTCAAAACTTCGTCATAGGTGACCTGAGGATTTAATAAATATAAGAAAAGACCATCAATTTCACCCTACAAGAGATATGCATTTTCTTCCTGTACATGTAATTTACAAAAACACGACTCACCCACTACTCCCGTATCTGTAGTAGATCTGTCAGTTTGAACGCTGATTAACAAGAAAGGAAAAAAAACAGGACAGCGTACATTAGTACATGTTCAGAACTATATGTAATCGCAAATATAATAAGACCAGCAGTCCTCACTCACCAATATTGCAGCAAAATATGGTCTATCTTGGTTCCGGCGTGCAGCACAGTCGCCATATTGATGTGTCCTTATATACTGAGATGAGCATGGACGCCATATTGTAGTGTGCAAATATCTCAGAAAGTACAAAGCCCTTATCTTAAATCTTAGATTATATAATTATGAGATTAAAGATCTACTGTGTTGATAAACCGATCGACACAAAGACAGAAATATGGATGTAACTCCCTTCTCTTATATCAAACATCCGTATTTAATATATTCGCAATCGGCCTAATCTCCTAGGCTATATTCCACCATTTCCTTTCTTCTAAATAAGAAAAAAGGGGGGCCAAATATCGATATTCAATAGTCACTCATCTCAAAATATGTGTTACGTCTTAATCATTATTATTAAAAGATTTTTTGTTATTCATTGCAAGTTTAAAATATGTACTAGCCTCGAACCATGAATTAACTCATGTGTCTTACAGTCTCCTTAACTTAGTGCTACCGATAGCTCTATAAGGCGGATGCAGATATTGACGATATATATTCTCCTCGTATTCATATATTTAACCTAGCGTAGGTAATTTGGCTTGGAATCGAGTTCGTTAATCACCCATCTCCAAATGTATATTTTGCGTTTCACTCATTATAATAAAATATATTACTCAATATAAATTTCAAAATTATACCAGCCTTGAACCATATATCTCAACATGGGTCTCAAAGCCACCTCCTCTTAGTGCTACCGATAGCTCTGATAGGCGGGTGCGAATATAGTCGGTATGTATTCACCTTAATATTCCTACATTGCACCTGTCCGACAAGGTAATGTGGCGTGGAGTAGGGCTAGGTAGAGTTAAGATTAGAACATAGTGTACATTAGAACATGGTGTAGCGGAGCAAGATATATAACATTCCTAAGTGAGAGAAAAAATATATAAGAGAAAGTATATTGTTACAAGTCCAAATATCAACCCTCAGGACCAGACAGAATAGAAAAGAAAGCAGTGCAAAGGGAAGATACGTCCTATTTACATATAAACTTATATTTTCCCCTAATTACAAGCAATAAGTACAATATTTACATTCCAATAGCAAGATGATTCATCAATACACTAACGTTCTCACTCTTGAAGTGTGTTTTGCGCATATGTTCAGTAATCTTCTCTTATTGAACCACAGACAATATGCAGTACAGACCTAATAAATATACATTTAAAATGATTCATCAATATATTAAAGTTCTAACTCTTCAAGCGTGCTTTGCACCTATATTCAGTCATGTTCACCTGTTGAGCCACAGACAACATGCAGTACGGACCTGATACGTGCCCAGATTTCGACGCGCCAGGTGCGGTGGCAGAACGTTTGGAGTGGCTGCTGCCAAATATTGGAACTGCCTCCCATTGGACCTCAGGTTTATCGACTCAGAGCAAGTGTTCCGTCGTAAACTTAAGACCTGGCTGTTCACTCTCCCTTAAACTCTCTCTCCCTTTTTCCTACCTGCTTCGGTCCTTCCCCCTCTGATTGACAAGTATTCTGTAGCGCCGGGACACCCCCTTTGGGGGTAGCTGTGCGCTCTACAAGCTTCTTAATAAATAATAAATAAATAAATAAATACATCTAAAACAGCCGTAATGTATACAGCAACATCATAGTGTAATGCATATTCACAACGTAATCAATGACCCAGTATTGTAGTATTGTAACTCAGAATCTAAATTAAGGCCATCTTCGACGGCCCTGAGTTTCATGATCCACATGCATTCTCTTTGTCGTAACCGGAGGGTTCTGTCCCCACCTCTCTTGTCTGCGCTCACTACATCAATGCCATGGTAAAGGAACTGATGTTTATTTTTGTCATTTTGCGTCCTAATGAAATGTGCAGCTATAGGATATCTTGTGTCACCATTTTTAAGTGCTCTAAAGTGCTCTATCATCCTGTCACGTAGTCTCCTAGTAGTACTACCAACATTAATCTTTGTACATGAGCATACAATTACATAAACCACATGTGTGGTTTCACAAGTGATAAAAGACTTTATTTAAAAAATCCCCATTTGATTGTAATTGAACTCCTTAATCTTCGTAACGGCCTATCTGTAAGAGCTGCAGTTTCCACAATGAAAAAAACCTTGTGGTTGGCGTCTAAGCCAATTTGGTTTATCTGGTACACTGTGATGAATGTCTGACATAATATCGACAGACAGAATATCGACATGCAAAAATATCGGAGCAAAAATATCGACAGCAAAAATATCGGAATCCTATCTTCATTAAGGTAAGTACAAAAATATCGAAAAAATAATATCGAAGTACAAAAATATCAGAATCAAAAATATCGTTTTTTTAAATGTATTAATAATAATGTAAAAATAAATTAAAAATACATATAATTTTACAACTATTAAATACAAATATTAAAACAAAATTAAAACTAATACATATAAATTTAAAATAAATAAAACACTTAATAATTTAAAGTAATTTTAATTTTTTTCATGTAATTTATTGTTTGTTTTTACCCTGTACGCCTGTACTCCAAAAACCCAAAACTGACCCTGAACCCTAAAAATATCCCTGTACCCCAAAAACCCAAAACTGACCCTGAACCCTAAAAATACCCCTTTACCCAAAAACTGAAAACTGACCCTGAACCCTAAAAATACCCCTTTACCCAAAAACTGAAAACTGACCCGTATCCCTAAAAATACCCCTTTACCCAAAAACTGAAAACTGACCCTGAACCCTAAAAATACCCCTTTTACCCAAAAACTGAAAACTGACCCTAAACACTAAAAATACCCCTTTACCCAAAAACTGAAAACTGACCCTGAACCCTAAAAATACCTTTACCCATGAACTGAAAACTGACCCAGATCCCTAAAAATACCCATTTACCCAAAAACTGAAAACTGACCCTGAACCCTAAAAATACCCCTTTACCCAAAAACTGAAAACTGACCCTGAACCCTAAAAATACCCCTTTACCCATGAACTGAAAACTGACCCTGAACCCTAAAAATACTCCTTTACCCAAAATTAATTAATATTATTTAATTACCAATTAATTATTAATTACCAATAACAATAAAGTAAATATATTAGCACATTTGCTGTAATTAATTTAATTTAATAATTAATATTATTTTTCCCAATTAATTAATTAAGAATAACAATAAATTATATATAAAAAATTACTATAATTAATGTAATTAAATAATTAATATTAATTAATTACCAACCAATTCATATTTATTAAAATGTCAAAAATTATATTAATTAATTAACTAATTAATAGAAATTAATTACCAATTAATTATTAATTAAAATATGTACAAACATATATCAATTAATTAATTATTATTAAATTACTTCCCACCCTATTCCCCTATAAACCCATAACCCGCTACAGAACATATTTATCAATTAATCAATTAATTAAAAATAATTAAAATTTATTTCTCAATTAATTATTTAATAATTCCTACTAATTAATAATTAATTTAACATATTTAAATTACTTCCCACCCTATTCCCCTATAAACCCACAACCCGCTACAGTAGTAAAAGACAATATTTAATTAAATTACATTAAAAATAAATAATAAAACATAATAAATACAATATAATATACACTAAATTTATTTAAAAATTGATATTAGTAACATCAAAGTTATTAATTTCGATATTATTGACATCGATATTTACAACTTCGATATTACTGATATCATACCAATATCGATATTAAGACTGTCGATATTACTTACCTTCGATATTTTGTCCCATCGATATTTAAACTTCGATATTTTTGTATATCGATATTTAAAAATCTATATTTTGTCTGTGTACCCACCGTGATAACTAGGGCAAAGTCTATTAGACAAAGTTGTTCCTTTCCTGTATGTAATGTTCGGTCTATCATTCAACATCTCCTTGATATCTGAGTCACTCAATAGTAAATGCCAGTATTTTTTAAGAATCCCAAATAACTGATGGCATCCTTCCCCATAATTGGTTACCAATCTCACCAATTCCTTGGCGTCCCTCGCACTGTTAGGACTCGGTTTGGATCTCAGTGTCTCTAATCGTGCAATCTTTCTAGCTCTTGTCGTAGCTTTATTAATGACCTTATCTGAGTATCCTCGAGCTTTGAACCTCTTGTTCATATCAATCAAATTAGTCTCAAAGTCTACATTCTCTGAACAGTTTCTACATGCTCTCAGCATTTCTCCATATGGGATGGAATTAATCTGACATGATGGGTGGCAACTATCCGCTGACAATATTGCATTGCAACTTGTAGCTTTACGAAACATCCTACTACACAATTTGTCTTCTTTAATAAATAGTTCTACATCCAGAAAGGTCAACCTCTCATAACTATATTCTGTTGTAAATTTCATATGAACTTGATTATTGTTAAGATGATCAAAGAACTCATGTAGTTCTTCTATGGTGCCTCTCCAGATCATTAGGCAATCATCTATGAACCGACCCCAGTAGTACAGGTGGTCGATCCATTTACTGCCCTTTGGACCCCAGACACAAGTTGTAACCCACTGGCCTATTTATATTTTATGCATTTTGTGATCTGCATGATCCAGTTTCTTTACAGCAGGCATATTAAACCTCTGTGCTACCTTATGATCAGTCAAATTTTCCACTATACTAAACTTGGGTCTCTCTCCAGGTAGAACATTATTCACCAAAGTTATCTTTGCATTTTTATTAAAGCCTGAAAATTGCCAGATGCAGGGAACACAGCAGGAGGTATTTTTAAAACTATAATCTACGTGCAAAAATGGCGCCCTCGCCCCTAGTCAGCGCCCAGTACAGTGGCACCAGTCACCACACCCTAGAGCCAGCCCTGTTGGGTATTGCCGATGTTCCTCGGAGTTTTGTAGTGGCATTATGAATAGCCCTATGTCTAGTGTTCAAGTGACCCCTGAGGTAGCATATTCTATGCTTGCGCCTTGAATTTAAAGGAGTAAGGTACGAGGCACTACCACCAGATCAAAACTGGCATGCCTCATCGCCAACCCATTTGGTTTTATGTCATAATACCAAAAACAGAAATATCATCTGGAATGTATGTTGTAGCCTACATATTGTTTACAAAAATATCATTCCATTCGGTGTAGCTTTTCTAATATTAACTCCAAAGGGGTCATATTTCTGTCAGTATTAGGCGAGGATATTCACACCTCCAATTGGCATCCTGCATTTTCCCCTCAGACTCCCAACTGCCATCTTACTTTACCACCTGCCATGTTGAAATCCATATTGGAATCAGACACCAACTTTCATCACCCTATTCAATATGGCGAAGTTTATTAGGCATTCTGCCATCCAATTGCTAGAATCCTCACCTGCCTCACTGTTTACTGTCACTAAAACAACACAATGAGCATTATACAAACACCTGTATTAAAAAGTTAGCTGTGAACCTTGAATTTAGCTTGATAAAATATTATTATTAGTCTTGCTTCTCAGAGACTCCAATTAAGACGTATATGCTGCTACAATTTAGGGAAAGATAAGACAGTTAAATTAAACCCATATCATTAGGATCTAGACATTGATCTTATCGGTGACATGGTCTTGTTGATCTCTGTGTAAAATGTTTTTTCCACATTCCTGTTTGCTGGCAAAGGTCTGTTTAGGGGAAACCTTGTCTGTTCCATTTACATATTGTAGTGTGCAATATTAATACATAGTTAGGTAACAGATTCATTTGATTTGTTTCATGGTTATTGAACTTTATTAATAAACACCAGATAACTTATTTATTAGATTTTGTTTGTATTAGATGGAAATTCATGAATGTTCTGTGCTTATTTTGCATTATCAAATCTCCCATCATTTCTCATTAGTTAATCTGCATTTCAATTTAATACTACATTGTTCTCTAGTTCCTTCAACAATGCTCAATACAATTACCTGACACCTAGAGCATACTTTGAAGATGATAGGGCCTTTTTACGAGAATGTCATGGAGCACAGCAAGTCAACTGAAATGAGTTTGAGTTTGAGTTTGAGTTCAAAACATTTATAGAGCGCGCGTTCACCTGGCGGTTGCATGGCGCTGTAGTGTGCAGAACCCAGAGAACAAAGAGATCAGGGGAGAAGCAGAACAAAACAATTACAGTGGAAAGGCTTGTGCAAAGAGAAAAGTTTTTAACGCCTTTCGGAAATGTAAATATTGAGTGGAAGATCTGAGATGGGCAGGGAGAGAGTTCCAGAAAGCGGGGGCAAGTGTGGAAAATGTAGTGCCCCCCCCCACTTTTTATGCCTAAAGCAGGGAACTGCTAACAGATATTGGGAGGAATAGCGCAGCTCCCTGACAGGAGCATAGACTTTGATTTCCGAAGAAATGAAAGCAGGGGCTGCGCCAACCCGTGCCTGAAAAGTAATGCAGCCCATCTTGAACTGAGCACGTTCTCGGATAGGGAGCCAGTGCAAGAACTTAAGGAGAGGGGTGACATGGTGGGACTTGGCCAGATTGTGAAGCAGGCGAGCGGCCTGGTTTTGAACCAGTTGTAATCGCCGCAAACTGTAAGCGGGCATGCCACAATATAGTGCATTGCCATAATCGAGGCGAGAAATTACCATCACCAGGACTATGAGTTTTAAAGCAGAAAATGAAAAAAAACAGGAAACTTTACGGATAGTGCGGAGTGAAAGAAAGGAGGAGGACACCATTAGACTGACCTGGGATTGCAAAGTGAGTTGGTCGTTCAACTTAATCCCAAGGGTTTTCACAGAAGAGGATGGAGAAGGGGAGGGACACAGCGAGGGGCGGGGCAAAAAAAGGAGGTCCAGGGATTGGAGCAACCACCTGTCAAAACCAGCTCAGTTTTGTCTGGGTTTAACTTCAGGTGGTTGTAATTCATCCAGTCCCGGATAAAAATCATAACAGACTGGAACTTAAGCATGGAGTCAGGGGATGGGGACAAATTAAAAATAAGCTGAAGGTCGTCCGCATAATTGTAGACGGAGACCTCCATTTGCTGAAGGGCACAAATAAGAGGGGCGATATACAAGTTAAATAAAAGGGGGGAAAGGGAGGAGCCCTGTGGAACCCCGCATTGTACCATCCGGAAGTCCGCCGAAAAGTCACCCAGGCGCACTGCCTGGGTGCGGTCCCTCAGGAAGGAGGACAGTCAGACCAGGGCCGAACCTCCAACCCCCGCCGCCCTGACATGGGAGAGTTAGATGGAATAGTCAACTGTGTCAAAGGCGGCGGAGAGGTCAAGGAGGACCAGGGCCTGGGGATGGTTAGTGTCCATACCCTCCCTGAGGTTCTCGAGGAGCGATAACACCACGGACTCCGTAGAGTGTGCAGGGCAAAAGCCAGCCTGACGGGAGGCTAAAACGCCGTTCTCCTCCACAAAGGTACTGAGCGCTCTGGTCAGATGGTGCTCCAGTACCTTCCCCAGAAAAGGCAACAAAGAAATGGGGCGGTAGTTGACAAGTGCGGAGGGGTCCGCACCAGGCTTTTTAAGGATGGGGACAATGATGGCCGATTTAAGTGGTTGAATAACAATGCCCTGAGACAGTGAGCTGTTAAGAAAATTGAGAGGGGGCTGAACACAAACCGAGTAAATGTGCTTGAGGATGTGGGCAGGGCAGATGTCTAAAGGGGAACCTGATTTGACCATAGGGAGGAGGGAGAGAAAAGAATCTTCCGTCAAGAGGGGGAACAAATCCAGGCGTGCCCCGACTGACGGACACTGGGGGTCAACAAAGGAAAGAGGGGGGATATTGGCTTTAATGTTGGAAATCCTCTGACGCGCTTCTTGGTTTGTCTTCCCAATGTACAACATCCCACACATGGTGGACACCTAGGGAGACACTTCTCGAGAAGCGTGAAGACAAACCAAGAAGCACGTCAGAGGATTTCACAACATAAGTAACGTATCAGGAGAAATGTGGAAACTGCGCCATTGGAGAACCACTAGAACAAAAAGTCACATACGGGAAGAGACTTAAGCTGGGCAATAATTTCCAAGAGCGTAAGGGACCCTCGCGGGGGTGACATAGAATTAAAACTATCCCAATATCCCAAAGAGAGGCAATGCTTATTGTGAAGTAAGACACAGCGGTGTCGGGTTTGAATGAGATCTCCGAATTGTACAAATCATAAACTGACCCTATCTTAGGACTGCTGTCTTTATGTACAGAACACGGGCAGTCCTGTGTAATCAGGAAGGTGCCTCTAAAAAGAGAATGTAGGGTTTTATTTGTTTAAAAAGCTTTATTGAAGAAAGTATACAATGTAAACATCAGTACATAAGAAAAAGGCAGCAAAAAGGTTAATAAAATGTTAAAAGTAGAACATCTGAAAGTAACAACCCCGAAGGGGGTAAATGATCTTTACTAAGGGAAAAAAGCTTTTAAAGGAGATTTTGTTTTAAGAGAGAAAACAGAGGGGGGAAAGAGAGAGAAAAGAAAAGAAAAAGAAGACAGAAAGAAGAAGAAAGAAGGAGAGAGAAAGGGAATAGCCTAAGAAATCAGCTCATATATTAAAGGGTAATGCAGATGTAAACAATTCTATTAATATAGAACAGAACTGCACGTGCAGAATAAACGTGTAACTCATGCAACACCTCTGGAGAGAAAGTCAGTTAACGACACCCATACTAGGTCTCTCTTAATTAATAAAGTAGTCCTGGTGGCAAAGGCACGGTCAAGTCTATGATGATGACATAATAAATTCCACCAGGCATTATAAGATATCTTGGAGGTATCCTTCCAGTTGGTGGTTATGACCTGAAAAGAAATTGCTATGAAAAGATCTATAAATTTACGAACATTACAATGAACATACCAAATAGGTGAAGAGCCACCTAAGAAAATATGAACAATTTCAAAAGGAAAATCAGTAGCTAAGATTTTGTTCAACTGTGACCAAATTCGCAACCACAGGGATTTGACTAATGGACAGTATAAAAACATGTGCAAGAAATCAGCATTGTCATGAGAACAAGACCAACATTTTTTTGAATCAAGTAACTTAAATTTATATAAGTCAGAAGGAGTAAAAAAAAAAGCAAGTCTGTGTAGTACTAGCTGATCTGGAAACTGTATGTATTTTAGACCATATATTATCCCATAACTGGAAGGAAAATTCTTGAGCTAGGTCTTGTTCCCAGAGTAATTCAAGTTTAGATTTAGTCCTAATAATGTCCGATTGAGAAAGTATTTTGTAAATCACAGCAGCCATGAGAGGAAGTGAAAAATCTGGTGGATGAAGGAAGGTTGGGGGAGAGGTGGGTAATATAGTTTGTTGCAAGATAAAGTCAGTTAGAAGATGTTTGAGCATAGGATATTGAGAGGAGTGTGTATTGGAGAGGTGGAAGATATCACGAATGTGAGAGAAAGTGGGTAGGGCATTAACATTAAGTAATTGAGTATAAGTTATAATGCCTTTATCAATCCATTCTTTACAAAAAAAGTGCTTTATTGTTAATTTTAAGGGATTTATTATACCATATGGGAGTAAGAGAGTGTAGATAAGCTTGTGAGAGAAAGGAGCGAGACAAAGATAGAGCAAGTGCTTTAGAGTATTTAAGAGTGGGGGCAGGGAATCGTGGCGGAGGGAGAGTAAGATGATTAGCATTAAGGAATGAAAAAGGGGCAAGTTGCTCAAGTTCTAAAGAACTCCTTGCAGTTATGGGAGGAGAGACAGTATCATCCAAAAAAGACCATATTTGCTTAAGAGCAAAGGCAGAGTGAAAACGAGATATGTTGGGGAAATTCACTCCACCCAAGCTTTTGGGTTGTTAAAGGCGAGAAAGAGACAGGCGAGCTTTACGATTATTCCATAAGAATTTGGTTAGTGAACTATTTATGGATTTTAAAAAATAATGTGGGAGAGAAATAGGAAGCATAGAAAGATAGAAATTAATAATAGGAAGTAACATTATTTTGACAGTTGCAAGTCTCCCCCACCAAGACAGAAAGAGAGGAGACCAGCCATTTATAAGGGAAGAAAGTTTTTTAAGCACATCTTTGTGGTTAATTTTAATGGTTTCTCTGATGGTATTGGCATAAAGAATGCCAAGACATTTAATACTAGCAGGATTCCATTCAAAACCAAATCCATGAAAAAGATGAGAAAGACAACATTTATTGACGGGTAAAACTTTGGATTTATCTATGTTCAAGTTGTAACCTGAGACTGAAGAATAATCCTGTAACAAAGAAAAAAGAGCAGGTAAAGAAGTGAGCTGATTAGAAATATAAAGCATAATGTCGTCTGCATAAGCTGTGTATTTGATCTCAACATTTTTATAAATAAAGCCGGTGTAAGAAGAAGAACGAAACATGTTCTCTAAAAATGCTTTTAAAGCTGGTACAAAAAGAAGGGGCGAAAGAGGACACCAGTGCCTAGTCCCCCTTCAGATTGCGAACCATTAACTCAAATAGAAGTAAAAGGGGCAGAATAAAGCAGTTGAATGTAACGAAAGATAGGAGGACTGAATCCATGCCATCTTAATGCTCCAAACATAAAATCTCAATTAACCCGATCAAAAGCCTTCCGGCATCCAGTGTAAAAGCTGCAATAGGGGAATCCATTTTAGAGGCAAGGTGTATAATATTAATATTAAGGAGATTTCTCGAATTATCTGTAATAGATCTACCTTTAACAAATCCGGATTGGTATATGTTTATAAGATCAGGAAGAATTTGGTTAATCCGTAAGGCTAAAACTTTTGCATATATTTTACAGTCAGTATTAATAAGAGATATGCAGCCTGATTCATCAATCATATTTGCGCTCGCAAAGGGCCAGATTCTGAGAATTTGGCCCTTTGCGAGTGCAATTTTTGCATTTGGGATTCATCATCCCAAATGCAAAATTCGCTATTTAGAAACTCGCAAATTTGCGAGGAATAGCATTTAAGGAATCTCTATTAGAGATTCCTTAAATGCTATTCTTGAAATATTTTAAAATTGCGAATTCGCAAATTTCGGCCGCTATTTACCGCGAGGTCAAACCTCGTGGTAAATAGCGAAAAACTTAGAAAAATGCTTTTAAAAGCATTTTTCTAAGTTGTATGTTACACACACACATGTCCTTAGGACATGTGTGTGCGCAACACCTGTTGAAATGTGTATTTAAGGGGTGCTACAGGGTGTCCTTTGGACACCCCTGGCACCCTTCAAATCGCTATCTTATTTGCAATTAGCTAATTGCTAATCGCAAATAAGGAATACTCCCCATTCATTCTTATGGGCCTTTTGGCCCAAAGGAATGAATGGGGAGTTATTCCTTATTTGCGATTAGCAATTTGCTAATCGCAAATAAGGAATCTGTAAGAATCGCATTTAATTTTGCGATTCCTACATGAATCCCGTTTTGCGAGTCTGTAAAAGCGATTCCTTATGAATCGCTATTTCAGACTCGCAAAACGGGTCTTTCATGAATCTGGCTGATGGTCCGATAATTTTTACATAGGGAGGGATATTTGTCTTTTTTGGGAATGAGACAGAGCATGGCTTGAGTAAAAGAACCTTTTGATTCTCCTTTGGCAACAAAAGAGGTAATCAAAGAAAGTAGATGTGGTATTAAAACAGTTTTGAAATGAAGATAAAAACGAATAGTGAAGCCATCAGGGCCCCGCGGGGTTTGTTCTTGGATAAAAGAGTAATGGCATTAAGTATTTCAGTCTCTGAAATAGGAGCATCTAGCGAAGAGAGATCAACAACATTATTAGAGGATTTAGGGATGGATTGAAAGAAAGAATCAATTTGTGCTGAAGAGGGGTTGGATTTTGGGTGTAGAGAGTGGAGTAATATTGGACAAAGCAATCAAGGATTTTGGTGTCAGAAGACTGTGAATACCCTGCGAATCAGTAATAGATACAATTTTAGTCTTTTGTTTTTTAATTTTGAGATAATTTGCAAGTGATTTACCTGCCTTATTACGCCCACCATACATTTTAGCGTTGAATTTAAGAAGATTATTGGAGGCAGAGTTCCATGAATGTTTGTTATACTGCGTTTTAGCTTTAATAAGAGAAGGCAGTGTTTTAGGGGAATTAGTAGTGAAATAGAGATGTTCCAGATGCTTAATTTGTTTAAGAATTTGGTTAGAATGAGCTATGGCTTTTTTCTTCTTACGAGATACAAAATCAATAATGCAGCCTCTAGCGGCAGCTTAAAGGCGTCCCATATAAAATGAAAATCAGATGTGGAGTGAAGGTTAGTATGAAAAAATTCTACCATGAACAACGAAAAATGTTCTACAAACAGAGGGTCTAGAAGGAGAGAGTTATTAAAGTGCCAAAGCCTTGAAGTGGAAACAGGAGAGGGATAATCCATGTCCAAAATAACAGGGGCATGGTCGGAAATGAGAATGAAACCTATTTCTGAATTAGTCATAAACTGAAAAGCATGTTGGGTGAGAAAAATGTAGTCAATGCAGGAGTGTGAGGCGTGAACTGGAGAAAAAAAGGAAAACTCGAGAGAGTCAGGGTGGGATATTCTCCATGAATCGATAAGGCCTCTGGAGGAGATTGCCTTATGAAAGGATTTTTGCATTTTGTGAGGAATGTATTTGGTTTGTGATTTCCTGTCCAAAAAGGGATCCATTAGCTGATTACAATCTCTCCCCAAAATTAAATCTTCAGTGTCATGAGAGGAGAGAAGCAAAGAAAAATCATTCTAAAATATGGGGTCAACACCATTAGGGCCATAAACATTGCAAAAAGAAAGTTTGACGTTGTTAACAGTATAATCCAAAAACAGCCATCTAACTTCAATATCTTGTGACTCCTGCAGCAGCTGAACAGTCAATGATTTATGAAATTGAATAAAAACACTGTCTTTGTTATGAATAGCTAGGGAGCAGAAGACCGCTCCGACCCATTGTTTACGCAATGAGGACAAATCCTGTAAAGATAAATGTGTTTCTTGCAATAAAGCAATTTGATATTTTAATCTCACTAAATGAGAAAGGACACGCTGTTTTTAATAGGATTTCGAAGTCCTTTAACATTCCAGGAGATTATTTAAAAAGAGAGGGAAAGATTAAGCAAAGGATTGGAGAACCTACGAAAAAGAGTAGATAATGAATAAGAAAGCAGGAAAGAATGAATAAGAAGCTTATAGGAGCTAAAGAGAAGAAAATAGAGAAAAACATCTATCTGTATCTGCACCAGAAGAAGCAAAAAGTGATTGTACATTAAGGGAGTTACCAGAAGGGGAGAGGAGGAGTTGATCAAAAAAAGGGCGAAAAGAAAGCCCAGGAATGAAGAGAAGATAGAAAAGAGAGAGTAAAAAAAGAGTAAAGAGAAAGACATAGAAAGGAAAGATAAAGAAAGAGAGGGAATACGTCCCTCAAAAAATGAGAGCAAAAAAAGAGATGACAAAAAGCCAAATGGCTTCAGTCACAAAAGACATGCAGTAAAAAACAATAGAGTGAGAGGTGGGCAGCGAAAATCAGACTACCGCATGAGCAGGAGACGAAAATATGAAAAGAAAAAAAGTCACAATAGTCATGATGAGGGAGAAGAAAACAAAAATAGTAGAAAGAAGAAAAAAACAGTAACTAATTGCGACTAAGAAGAATATGCGAAGGAGACTTACCAATGAGGAGGACGGAATGGCAGCGGGCTGGGTTGGACAATACAAACATCAGGATAGCACGAAGAAGGGAATGACGCAGTACAGTTTCACAAAGGGAACCTATAACATGAAGAGATATTAAAAAGGATGTTACCACATAAGAAAAAGTAAGAAGAACAACATATTAACAGAATAAAACAACAAATAAAACTACATAAGAGCTGAGGTTTGATGAGTTCCATGGAATCATCTTTGTGGGTGTGGATGAATTTCCGAAGGTCAGCCGGATCATCGAAGCTGAAAGTGCGTTCCTTATAGGTTACTTTGAAATAGCATGGGAGTATGAGACCATATCGGGCATTCATTGAGCGAAGCGTAGGTCTCAAATCCAGGAATTCTTTCCGTTGAGCAGCAGTTGCTTTGGAAGCATCCTGAGTGAAAAACACCTTATGTCCAGACCAATATAATTGCTTATGTTGCTTGGCATTTTGAAGAATCATCATGAGGTCTGAATATAACAGAAAATATCTAATGATCCCTCTGGGCTTTGAAGTGGAAGAAGACCTTTTTGGACCTAGACGGTGACCTCTTTGAATATTAACATCTAAGTGCTTAGGAATACCAGTAATAGGAAGGACTTGAGTTTTCAAAAATTGGATGACGTCTGATCCTTCAGAATCCTCAGGAATACCATAAATTTGAATATTATTAGGTCGTTGCGATTTTCCAAATCTTCTGAGGTTTGCTTAAGTTGATCAACTTCCTTGATCAGACTGGCAACCTTGACAGCAACATCCTGTGCGTCACTAACCCTCTGTTCCACATCCGTTAGCCTCATATCTAGACTAGACTGTTCATCGTCTAACCTCCGTAGAGTCGTGGCTGTGTCTGTCATAAAAGGGCAAATAAGACGTAATTCCTCCATAATGTCTTCTAATGTAACAGGGAGCGGAGATTTTGATGGAGATGGAGGGTCTTTTTTAAGACGCTTGCCAGTTGCAGGATCTTTACGTAGGCTAGAGGCATTGCTATGGGCTTTAGTGTTGTGAAAGGAGTCCATATCGAATAAAGAAGCCCAAAGTAATGACAAGAAGTATAAACCTGGAGCCAAAAATTAACAATAACAGCTAAAAGTAACACCAATGAGACCTTTGCTAAGGGATCAGCAGTATAGCAAAGGGTAGGTGAAGGTAGAAGCAGCTGTGATTTAACAATCCAAACTTGAGGAATTGTGAAAGCAAAGTTCCAGTCAAGAAGTACACTAGGGATAGGCAGCCAACGTCTTGATAGAGAGATGTTTAACATATGTAATTCCACAACTTGAGGTCCAAATGGCAGTTAATAGCAATGTTTGTTGTTTCTGCAGCAAAAAAAACATGCAGCGAGAGTCTAGCACAAAAAGCAGGAATGAGTTGGAAAAAAGAAATAAAAACGCTGCGTATGATAAAACAAAATGGCGGCTGCATTTCGGGAGGAGTAAGAAATGTAAGAAAACTCACTCAAACGGCCACTTTAACAAGTGAAAAGGCACCCAGGCGAGGCATGGTGGTTCCGACATCGGGATTTGTAATTAAATCCAGGAACTGCCGCAGAAAAACCGCCCTTCGTTTTCGAGCGCCGCTCATCACATCGGAGCTCCCTAAGGCACAGGCATCTTGGATCGCCGGTCGCGCGCCTCTCCAGAACGTAGGAGTTTAATCATTAGAACTATGTTTCCCAGGACCCTCCCCCATAGGTTTTGGGAAAGCGCAGTTCTTCCATGGACGCTTGTATTACAGCTTCCACTATAAATCGAAGAAATACCATCCCCCACCATTGCTTTTGCAAGGGTCACAAAGATCACACAAGCGCATTATGGTTTGATCATACCCCGCCAGAATTCCCATTTTAATTGAAGTAGGGTTAATGCGATTCAGAGTTACGCGTGTGATTTAGTTTTTGACTGCAAAGCCCAGAATGCCTGTAAAACGTGGGCGTATTAAAGAGCAGTAGAGACGTACGCCTCTTACGCTCAAAAAACTGAACTGACAGAGCCATGGGGAGGAGGACGCCAACAGCTAAATCGGTAAGCCCTGAGGCTGGTTTAAGCGGTGAATACATTTCACGTTCCCGAAAAGATAGCCCGGTAATGCAATAGAACTTCTTCTTCGACAGTGCCGTCGAGCTGCGTTGACAACCGGAGGGTAGATTGAATGTGGCCGGAATCCACACAGCATCCTTTGGCGCACGAGGTATGCCGAGTGTTACACGTACAAGCAAAAGGGAGAGTGGCAGCTATTCACTAAAATGACCATTATAGTAAATCTTACCATCCTGTTCACAGCCAGGGGCGGCTCAGGGATCCCTCAGTATTTGAAGTGATTAGACCAGCAGCTGCATCTGCATTTATAGCACAAATTTGGAACCACTAAGTAAGTACAAGTTGGCCTCTTGATGGCTGTTAAAACAGTTTGATTTAAGGTAGTGACAAGATGAATTTTTGTTTGTTTTTCTCTCTTCTCCCCCTTTCCTTAGAGTAGTACCAAGGAGTTCAGCATTTGTGAAACCTTGACCATCTGGCTATATTTGATTTGGTAAGAGGTGGCTGGAGTTGGTAAATGACGTTGGAGTGCTTGTTATTTAGAATTTTTAAGGTTAAAAAATGTTTTTCTTTGTTCTTCTTTCCTTTCACAGTGTTGTTCGGTCCTGATGAGAACCCCGGGAACAAGGGGTCTGAAACGCGTAGACCCTTGTTTTTCACCAAACAATTGTTTGCTAAATTCTTTTGGTTGAATTGTGCACATTTAGAAAATTGTTCTACAAAACTGTGAATATTTTAGGAGGGTACGGTGTGCACAAGGAACTAAGGTGTCAACCATTGCTTTGTTAGGTCTGTGTATTGGGGCCTATCACGATTTGTGAGATTGAACCAAGTGGCCCTTGGGACGGGTACATTCTTTTGTGTACGTTAAATGTGTAGGATGAATGAAGAGTTTGAACTGAATGAATGAGTTTGTTACAGAGTGTAATGAAGTATTTTGTGCTTGAAAAATTTCCCTTTTGGTTTTTGATATAAGTTTTCAGTCTTGGAAATGATGTATAGTATGTATTATTGTGTCTTTTTGCAAATAATGACATAAAAAATGTGTTATGGAAATAAAAGCTATTGATTAGCCCATGGTCGCATTGATTCATTGATCTTGCACCATTTTTCAAAGTGCCGAGAATCTTTTGGCTGCCTAGCGCCTGGGTTGTAAGCAAAAAGGTGTAAAGATCATAAGGGTATCAGTCAAGCCAGTCAGGAGAAGACTAGGTTACTTTAGCCTACCGCTTCTCGTTCATCCATTTCTTTACCTTTTTCAGAGCGGGGCCTCATTTTATCCTGAGCAAGGTACCAGGAGAGGTGAGGCTTGCTCCCTGTGCAACGCAGGTCAGTACATAGTGAGTTAAAAATAGTAGTCACCTCTTTTGGGACTGTGACCAATAGGCAACCTTACTTTGGGATTCATGCTATATATTTCTGATTTTTTTTTGTGAACAGATACAAACGACACTGGTTGATACAGAGGATTGAGAGAAACATTTACGACACATTTGTATCCTTTGATTGGTTTAGTTATGTCTCACGTTTTTGATATGCAGTAGCAAACGTTTAGGACTGTGGCCCTGAAGAAAGCCGTGGGATTTGGTTCCCTTGAGGCTGAAACATGTTGGCCTGATACATGCAGTTATATGGTTAGACTGCATCTTTGCACTGTTCCTGTTTTTAGTAAGGGAGAGATCAAGTTATATTAAAGTTTTGCATTGATCTTTTATCCATTTTTAACTTCACCACACTTTATTATTTTTCTGCACTGCATCGGACTCCATCACGATCATTGCTCGCATGGTCTTCACTACATTTGGAGATGTGACCCAGATAAGTATGGGTTATGGACTAGTCTCAATGATCATGAGACACACCATTCCTATTTGGATGACCAAATGAGAATACATGATCTACATCTGACGTTGATGGGCATCCAGTCTTTCTCTGTATGGGTCTATTCGACAATTGAAGTGAATCCCAATACACGGGTTGCTAATTTGGGCACTCTATGAGTAAGCTAAATGGTATATAGCCTCAGTAACGCCCACTGACTTGGTTAGGAGTGTGCGTTTACCTCTGGAATACGATAGGCCCAGATATAGATCCCCAGTGTGTGTTTTTGTTTTTGAAGCAATTCAGAGTACCAACATGGAAAATAAGTAATTGACACAACTCTAAAGTACTCCACCACTAGATTATAAACATAGAGCAGATTTTTATATAAATTTAGACACCAAAATAAAGTTAAATAAGTATAACAGGAGTTATGAATGTTTTAATTATTAATAATTCAGTACATTTAACTCTTGTGAAATGATAATGTTGTGGTCAATGGGAAAATGCACTAGAGACACTCCTTCACTTGCAGGTCGAGTCTAGTGGAAACCACTGGGGCGTAAGGGGATTCAAGTCCCAGGACCAGGCCTGACAGTCGGTTGAATTTTACATGGCTCACAGGGGCTGGGTGCAGAGTTGTCCTGGCAGTCCCTGGTGCTGAATGCAAGTCCTTCGGTTGCTGTTTTTCCTCCTTGGATGGTTTGGGTGAGGAAAGTAATGCAAAATCGCAACAGCTGGACCATGCAAGTAGTGGGTTGAAGATGATGAGTGATTCCTTTGAGGTGAAGCGTCAAACAAAAGTAGTGGTAGCCTGACTGGCCACCAACAGTCCTTGGAAGTAGCAAGCACAACATTCAGTTACTTAGACGTCCTGGAGTCCGGGGGAAAAAAAATCTGCCTGAAATTTGATTGAAGTCAGGACTGCATTTCCCACAATGCACTAGACCATTTAGTTTTGGGCAATCCCTCGGTGGGCCCAATAGCCAGTGATTCTTTGATTCCAGGAATATGATTTATCTGTGGGCTGCAAGATGCTAGTACCTCTAGTCCAAGAGAGTTCTGGAGTTGCCTTTGTCTTGCAGAGTGGTTCCCCTTTTTATTGGAACGGGTCTCTGGCCTAGGATGAGTCGCAGTTGTTCACTTGCAGGGTGGTTGCATCAGGTGCAGATTATCACACCTTTGTATGGTGCAGGTCCTGAAGTCACAGACTTGGGTTTTTACTATGTCCTTGGTTACATGGGGACAACTCAGAACCTCTTGGAAAAGAATACATGCCCCTTAGGTGTAGCAGGATTGCAGAGTGGGGTAGGTCAACAGCAGTGACCCACGTTAGATGCTCTATACAGCACAATGTGCAGTTTCACCTACAACACCTAAGAAACATTTTTCCTTTCCTAAAAGGGTTGAAGGTGTCCCCAAGTAACTCGTTTAAAAAAGGGATTGTTTTCACCACACTTGTTGTGTCGATTTTAGATTAGGCACTTAACCATACTGGACTACTGTACCAATCCCATGTGGATTCGGTGACAAATTACCATAGATCATCCAAGACCAACTTGTTGGAAAGAATCATGTTGTCCTTCTTCTAGAGAGATAACATGAGATACAAAGGAATATTATTTCCTTAACAGTTTCATGTTGTTTTTAGATATAACAAGATCCAGCAGAACAATAAATAGTCATTAGGTGGCTCATAGTAATTTTTATACTTTCACTATTCTTTTCTTCACTCTACATTTTTAGCACCCTTCATCTAGTCTTATCATGGCTAACAACACCTTAAAAGATCTCCAGCAAAAAGAACCCTCAAGGTGCCCATTGAGCATTGCAGCTCCAGGTCACAGAGGAGCTGCCAGATGACAAAGCATGCCACCCAACTGGGAGGGTGAGGGCTCTTGCTTCTGAATATTTATATTGCTCTAGCCTTTCTTGAAATGGTTGTGATGTCTTTTGGATTTCCCATTATCTGAGGAACTGCATTCTCTTTCTATATTTTGCCTAATTGTCCCACCTGTCTGGGTGCAAATTTGCCTGGTTTCAGGGGGTTGGATGTTTCATCCTTTGGCAGGGAGCCTGGTTGCATAAGAGGCGGAGGGAGCTTTAAAGCTCGATGCCTTAATGTATCACTTCACTAGCTCTTCTGTCAGGAAGGAAGGTGACATGACCCACCAAGGCAGGGGGCGTGGCTTGGACACCGATGGAGGAGGCGGCGTGAGCCGATAGCTCCGCGCCCGATCCCGGATTTTATCCTGAAAAGACATCCTGATCGCAGCTTACAGTGACTGAGTGTACATCTGAACACTGGGGGGACATTCCGGACCTGGCATAGCGGCAGGAGGAGGACCCGAGAAAAGAGCCGGAGGAACGGCGGAGTGCGCTCGCCAAGATAGCGGTGACCGCCGGAGGCCGAGAGTGACTGATGTCGGAAGACCTGCTACGGACCTAATTGAGGGATCGAACAGTGGTACGAGCAGTATTCAGAACGGAGTGTGGCCGGCGGCGAGCTCCGGTGACCGGAGAAACAGGTGTGATGTGCGGGCAGCAGCGGAATCGGCCCGGGAGGTGAAGGCCAGAAGGAGGAGCTAAGATGGCGGCAGCTAGGTGGATTGCCTGAGAAACACGGCGCACCCGGATTTGCGGTCGAGGGGTCCTTGGTGGGCCCACAGTGATTGTAGCCGCTGACTGGATCGGCACGACGCCTGGCCGGCGCTTGGACAGCGGAGGTGGGGGCCTGTGGAGTGACTCCGGGGGAACCGGAGCGTAGTCTGCCTGGAGCAAACGGAAGGCCCTGGCAACCTACGGAGCGGAGAGAAGCACGGAGATCGGAGGAGAGGACGCTAAGGAAGGCGTACGGCAAGCGTCTGATTAGGGTGCCTATCCTGTGGCCCTGGTGAGTGTGGAGCTGCGGGCCAGTGCCTGGTGCTGCGGAGGTGGGGTCGGACATGGGTCTGCACGCTGCACGGGTGCCGGGTGCGGAACTGCGGCTGCTGGCAGTGATGCGATGGGACCCGGAGGAGGTGTGCACGCTGACCCACTTTATGCATCGTTGCGGAGCCATCTCTGAGAGTACTGCGGAGGAGTGGACATCTGGCCGTTAGCAAGATCTGGTCTCATCTAACTATTGGTGCATTGACCCCTTAAAGACTGCACATATCTCCCTAAAGTTGTGGAGGAATCGTCGCAAGAGGGCAAAGAGGGCGGACTAACTCATGCAGGGGAGAAAATTAAGGCCCACGAACAAGGCGCGATGAGAGGGGGCGAACACGAGCGCTTAGGGGTCCGATGTCCCTGGAGGTAAATGGTGGCGGATATACTTGGAGCGCTCAGTATTATGCGGGACTTGGTGTGGGACAGTGTGGGACAGTGAACTACTGGAGTGCGTGGCCCAGTGATCTCTGGATTCGGTTGGTGGACCAGCTCTTCTCCATTATCCCAGGCAGCACTGGAGAGCAGTATTATTGTGCAGGCAGATCCCACTCAGCAGGGAAGTGTGTGCTACAAAAGCCACGATGAAACCAAAGAACAAGGCTGAAGGGGCTGCGGAGCAGGGTGACATACAGGAGGGTGGGGAAGATACTGAGGGTACGATATCGGAGAAGAGGCTAAATAAAAGATTGGACACAATCCTGGAGGCCATCACTGGGACGAAGGAATCCTTACACCAAGACATCGCGCAGGTGGTGACGGGGATGGGACTCCTGAAGGCAGCCCACTCAAAATTGATGGACAGAATGAAGGAAACCGAACTGGTGGTTCAGGATCTGAAACCGTTGGTGGTGACGGTAGAAGGTAAGCTGGAAAACGTGATACAACGCCTAGCAACCCTGGAAAAGAGGATGCCGAAAGTCGGAATAGGCGCAACAACGTCCGGGTAGTGGGCCTGCCCGAAAAAGTTGAGGGATAAGACATGATAGCTTATCTGGAGAACTGGTTTAGGACACAGGTGGCCTCGGAGGGTCTTTCCTCCTATTTCACTCTTGAGAGAGCACACAGGGTCCCGGCCAAACCACCCTTGCTGGGCCGGCCACCGAGACAGGTGGTTGCTAGAGTCCTTCACTACAAGGATAGAGACCTGCTGATTCAAAATGTGCGCGCAACTGGGCCTTTTAAAGTGGACAACGGCACGGTCACGATCTTTCCAGACTATACACAGGAGATACAGAGGCGTAGAGCCTCCTACCTGGCTGTCAAAAAAGAGCTCAGGGATGAGGGGATCCAATATGCGCTGTTATTCCCGGCCAAATTGAGGATCATTATGGACGGCTCAACCCAATTTTTCATGACGCCGGAAGACGCCTGATCTTGGTTGGAATCTTACAGAGCGGGAACGGACGGTAAGGGCAGGGCAGATCAAGAACAACCTAGACGGCAGCGGACACGCCAGTCGCAACGCATCCGAAGGAGAAACAGATAACAACAGGCCCTGCAGCTCACTCAATTGGCAGCTGAGAAACAAGGCGCTCTGGCGGCAACGGCGGCGATAACGGGGTCACAGCAGGAAGATTCGAGCAGAGGAACAGACTCTGATGAGTACAGGAGACAATCGGGTACTGAACTATCAGATGAGGACAGCTCTAAGGGCCCGGAGGTGACGCCTAGGTTGGCGGACGATCTGTAAGCTGAAGAACTCTCCCCGTGGGTTCCTAACTATGGACTGAACTGGAAGGCAATGGGATCCCTGGTGAGATCTATGATCGTTATGGCTGTGAACGCTACTGTGTAGGGCTAAGGGGGTGGTTGCTGGGGCGGGCGTTGCCGTCTGCCGGGCTGAACCATACTCCCGTTGCCCTTAAGGCAACCTGCAGTGACTACTGCAGGATAGTACAGTGTGATTTGTTATGGTAGTTTGGATGGGGGCTGATAATTTGTTATTGGGTCCTGTCCTGGGGGGAGGGTTATGGGTGTGTTACAGGGTTTTCAGTTATTAGGGGCCTATAGATCTGGTGTGGGCTGGTGCAGTTGGAGGATGGAAACGTGGAGGAAACACTGTTATGGGGACATCACCTGAATTGAAATGTATCACATGGAACGTGCATGAGCTGCATACCATGCCTAAGCGCCATGAAGTGCATGCATATTTGGTGCGACGTGGGGTCCAGATAGCGCTGCTTCAGGAGACCCATCTTATTAAGTCGAAGTGCACTGCGCTGCAGAAACGATGGAGGGGACAGGTGTTTGGCACGGCTTATTCTGCGTTCGCAAGGGTGGTCTTGATATGGGTAAGAGCGGGGATTCCCTTCCAGGCTACGAACCAGAGGGTCGATCCAGAGGGTAGGTATGTGGCAGTTGAGGGAAGACTGTATGGCAGAGATGTGGTGCTCTGCAGCATTTATGTCCCGAACACGGAACAACCCAAATTCCTGGACACAATTTCGGGTACCCTAGCACATTATCTAGCGGGCCCGGTGATCATGGGGGGAGATTTCAACTCGATCACCGACATTGCATTGGACAGATCACACCCACCACTAGTTGAGTCCCAAGTGCGCAGAGTAGCGAGACAGAGGGTAGATTGGCAGCACAGATGGGGGCTGATTGACATATGGCGGGGACACCACCCTGAGGAAAGGGATTATTCTTTCTTTTCAGCACTCCATGAACTACATGTTAGAATTGATACGATCTTATGTGACCACACAATAGCTTCCCTGGCAACACACTCTGAGTACCTGGCCGGGACTATATCTGATCACAATTCCCAGTTGATATCCCTTCAGTGGCAGCAGGTGCGGACTACGATTCCCACTTGGAGATTGAATCCAGATACCTTGGAGGATCTGGTTTTTCGCTCCGACATCAAGGAGGGTATAGAGCGCTATTTCGGTGTGAACCGAGGGACGGCCTCCACCAGGGCTATGGAATGGGATGCCTTTAAGGTGGTAGTGAGGGGGCTGTGTATTAACAAACACTTTGGGGAAAGAAAGGAGGTCCTGGCCGATGTCCAAAAGGCAGAGGAGGCTCTGAGGGAAATCGAGAAGCAGAGGCCAGAGCAGGAGGCAATGCAGGCGCAGCTCCTGGAGGCTAAAGAACTAGTTGTAGCCGAAACAGAGAGGCTAAGAAGCTATGACTACAGGCAATATACGGCGAAGGTTCATGCAGAAGGGGACAAGGTGGGCAAGCTGTTAGCGAGGCTAGCGAACCCGGAACAGAGAGGTTGCCTGGTTATGAGTGTGCGTCTGGAGACAGGAGAACTGGTATATTCCGAAAAGGCAATCCTCTCGCGCTTCTTGTAATACTACACTTCCCTCTATCAGAGTCACCTGATAGCGAGCGCAAAAGATATAGATGACTACCTGGCGGGAACTCAATTCCCATGGCTGGAAGACGAAGATGCTGAGGCCCTGGTTCAAGCAATAACACTGGATGAGATCAGGAGTGCAATCAAGCAGATGGCTAGGAACAAGACACCAGGTGTAGATGGCCTCCCAGTCGAATTTTATGTCAAATATATTGACATTTTGGTCCCCCAACTGTTGGAGGTCTATAATGAAGCCGCAGAACAGGGCCACCTACCCAAATCAATGAGAGAGGCGCTGGTTGTTCCCCTGCTGAAGCCCGGCAGAGTGGGCGGTGACGTGACTTCATATAGACCACTGTCTATGCTGACAGTAGACTACAAAATTCTGAGACGCATAATGGCCACAAGATTGTTACCGCACAAGACGGCACTGGTTCATGAAGGTCAGGCTGGGTTTATTCCGACTAGGAATACTTCGACCAGCATTCGTCGCCTTATAAAGGCCCAGGGGGGGCAGTGCAAAATATAAATTACATTGAGCAGTAGCCCTTGATGTAACCGAGTACGGCCAGTGCCACCCCTATACAAAAGTAAGAGCTTCCCTATCCCCACCTGCATGTACTGCTTAAAGTAATGCATGCAAGTCTGCGTCATCATGGCTTGTGTCTCTTTTTCTTGGGTGCAAGCGGACTGAGCTGGCATTATGCCTGCTAACACAAGTTCACGTACAAGTAATTTCTTTCGCAAAACTAGAGAAAAAAGAAGAATACTGGTGTACTCTCTGACACTCTTACTATGTATTGAGTCCATAATGCTGCCTGGTAGTAGAGTTCCTGATATTCCCACTGTTACAGGCCTACAAAGACGGCAGAAAGATACATGCCAAAATGTTATACTGTGCTTGCAAACTACTAGTGTTACTGTGAGACAACTTTCTGTTGAATTATTTTGTGTTATTGTTAAAGAGTATTGGTTACATTATTTCTCTTTCTTCTTTAGATGCTCCCAAAAAGCTCACCAGACAGGAGATGGCTGTCCGGGCCAGGGCCCACAAGCTGGAGGCCATTTGTGTGGAATATCGCCGGCTGTGGGCTCGGAAATTGGAGGAGGGGGCATCAACATCAACAACCTCCTCCAGCACTGCCCCAGTGTCCACCAGCCAGCAGCCTCCAGCACAGCACAGCAGCAGGCCCCCCACAGCATGGATGGCATGCATGCACCCCCTACGCCTAAGAGTGGACTACCTGGAGCGCAAGGTGGACAATCTTGAGAAACAGCTCCAGGACCTCCGCAAGGAGCGGCGGGACCGCCTGTACAGACACCGCCGGAAGTGACAGTCTCCCTTGCCCCTTTTTTATAGACTGTTGGGGGTGTGGGAATCGGGAGTTGGGGATTATTTGGGACTTTTCAGAGGACTATTTGAAATGGACAATTGTTTGGGTTAGGAAGGGCTGGGACTAGTTTATTTTAGTTATAATTATTTATTTTACATACTTCAACATAGTGTACGCGTTGATGTTATTTTGTGGGGTGGTGGGCGGGGGTTATGGCACATTTGGTTTCCCCAAACTTACATGCATGAATGATCTAAAACATCCAAAAATGTTCAAAAGTGCCACTAACAGAGTTAGTGAATTCAATTGGCCTACTAGTACTTTACCAGTACTACTGTCAGTCTCTCCTCCGAGTCCTAGCCCATTATTCTACCTCCCCAAAATGCTTATCTTACCTGTGATTCGTGTTTGAGAATAGAGCTAGGCACAGCGCTGGCTGCATGGCAAATGGCGATTATGCCATCCCGGACCGAAATTCTGTTGTTGTGGTGTTAGTCGGAGTGGTACCACACTAGTAGTAGCAGCATATGAAAAACAAAGTAAAAAAATTAGACATTGAGTGGCCTGAGAGGAGTATTAGAAGGAACAGTAGCCTAAGCAATGCTGAAGATACATATGGGGAAAAAGAATTGCATGGATGATTATGGCTACAACAAGAACAGTGACACAGCAGCGTAACAACAAATCTTCTTGACAAGTAGGAGGATGATGTTGACGATGGATCCAATCGATGGTGGGCATGAAATTCAGAAGTTATTTTAAAATACTCATTGTTGTTTTTTTAACCAGAATTACAATATCCTAGCATTCATCTAGCTGCCTTAAAATTGATTTGAGGAGATTGCTTGCACCTTATCCTCCCCAGCAAGTGTGTGGAATTATTGTTGTAATTTACTCACACCTCAATGAAAACCACACAGGCCGGGGGAAAAGGGTTAGGGTTTGAAACTTGGATGGGAATGGGGTTTGTGGGGAAAGTTTTGTAGAGGGAGGAAAAAGAAAACACAGCATGGACAAACAACAAATGAAGAAAAACAAATCTTTGGATACAAAGCTATCCATGAATCTTTTAAGGGACATAAAGGAAGTGCATGCACCACTGCATGCATGAAGTTGTTTGCTAAATGGATAGGTTACTGAAAAGTAAGTAGTACTTTCTACAATGTACTAACTATGAAGAAACAATGTGACAGTACAAGGGTGCAGTAATTACGCAATTTCATTTGTCTATCTGCCCTCAGAGAGAAGAACCACTTAGTACATTAAATTAGTTTAAAAAATAGCAAAGAAAAAAGTATACAATGGCTGAAGGGATGAATTGAAGCAGAGAGCAAACAAATCACACTCATAGAAGTTCACAGCAATAACATTACTTAAAAGATAAGTAGAAATGAAGATGGATACTGTAACTGTATGTTGTTGTAGTTGTCCTGTTGAATTTGGGAAGTTACATGCATCCAGCCATTCCTCTTTTTCGCGGTACTCCTCCATTCCATCTGATGCTCCGTCAATCAATGTTGGGGACCAGAAGACACCTTGTCCACTGCCTGCCTGGCGGATGCTAAATTTCGGCTCGCTAATGGTAAGCCTGAGTTCATCCTCCTTTTTCCGATTGCACAGGGTAAAATCCGGCCAGAAATTGTTGATGAAAAAACAGGAAGTGATATTAAAACACCCAGAGAAAAATATATAAGGTACGCTGTGTAGTGCAAAAATAACACTTTCAGTTTCAGAGTCAACAGTATTACAATACATACAAGCATCATTTCGAAAGTGCGTATTCTGAGTCTCCTTTTCAAGGATAAATAAGTGTGGGCGAAATTTGCAGATCTTTCACCTTAAGCTAGGTGTAAAGTGTAAACTGCGATTTTAGAACAAAATTAGACCTTCTCAGCAGTGCTCCCAGATCCCTCAACCCACACCCAAAAAAGTAGAACACCCCCAAAAAGGGCAAAAGCAAAAATGGAAAATGCGACACTTGGAAAATCTACAGAAGCCTACCTGAAAATCGCTCCAAACGCGCTCTGCAGCTAGGCCCTAACCCCCGTTTTCCACCATGGATTTTCTTCAAACCACTAGCAATCAAAATTATACCTTCCCAGCAGTGCCCCCAGACCCCTCAAGCCACCCCCAAACATCAAGAACCCCCCCAAGCAGCCCCCCAAAACATGCAATACTGCTAGGACTCAGTTTACATTGTGATTCAAATGGGGATGATGGACGGAGCGTTCGAGTAAATCAAACACTCACCCCAGTCAAGTGATCTGGATTTAATCCATCACCATTCTTTAGCTCACTCTGTCACCCCAGTTCAGACATGGCCAAATGCAAATCAGTCTGACCCTGTGCCTCATAGGAACAGTGCAGCCCGAACTGCCAAGCCATGTCTTCCCTGGACCAGAAACAAGCATCCTAGGACCGGTTTATGGCATTGCAGCCGTCATCAGCCAGGGTAGTTTGAATCCAGTGGCAAAGTGAGCAAGGGACGTCTGAGCATGCCCTGCCAACTTAGGGCGAACAAAGCGATACAAAAGGGGATGATGGACGGACCGTTCGAGTAAATCAAACACTCACCCCAGTCAACTGATCTGGATTTAATCCATCACCATTCTTTAGCTCACTCTGCCACCCCAGTTCAGACATGAGGCACAGGGTCAAGGCTGATTTGCATATGGCCATGTCTGAACTGGGGTGGTGTGGAGTGCAAAAAACAATGGATTTAGGCCCAGATCTCTGTACTGGGGTGAATGTATGACATTATTCTGCATTCTGTCCATCAATTGTTGTTTTTGCATTTGTCACCCCGAGTGGGATGGGTATGCTCAGACGTGAGTCCCATGCTCTCCACACCACTGGAGTCAAGCTATCCTGGCTGAAGATGGCTGATAGCCAGAAACCGGTCCTAGGATGCTTGATTCCGGTCCAGGAAAGACATGGCTTGGCAGTTCGGGCTCGACTGTTCCCATGAGGCACAGGGTCAAGGCTGATTTGCATATGGCCATGTCTGAACTGGGGTGGTGTGGAGTTCAAAAAAACGATGGATTTAGGCCCATATCTCTGTACTGGGGTGGATGTATGACATTGTTCTGCATTCTGTCCATCAACTGTTATTTTTGCATTTGTAACCCCGAGTGGGATGGGTATGCTCAGACGTGAGTCCCATGCTCTCCACACCATTGGAGTCAAGCTATCCTGGCTGAAGACATCCGATAGCCAGACACCGATCCTAGGATGCTTGATTCCGGTCCAGGAAAGACATGGCTTGGCAGTTCGGGCTGGACTGTTCCCATGAGGCACAGGTACAAGGCTGATTTGCATATGGCCATGTCTGAACTGGGGTGGTGTGCAGTGCAAAAGAACTATGGATTTAGGCCCAGATCTCTGTACTGGGGTGAATGTATGACATTGTCCTGCATTCTGTCCATCAATTGTTGTTTTTGCTTCAGTTTAAATTGTGCCAAAACGCTGTCTGCAACTAGGCCCAAACCCCCCTTTTCCACCATGGATTTTCTTCAAACCACTTGCAATCAAAATTAGACCTTCCCAGCAGTGCCCCCAGACCCCTCAACCCACCACCAAAAGCCTAAACCCCCCCCAAGCAGCCCCCCAAAAACATGCAATACTGCTGTCCCCAAAACATGGCATATCGCAAATCACGCCTCGACAAAAAAGTGCTGTTTTCAGCAATTCCACTACTTCGATCCTCTTGAAAGTTACCAGGCCACTTGTTCCAGTGATTCCCAAGAATCTCAGCAAGGCAGCACAAAATCGATCAAGTGTAAGGTGTACGACTAGTTCACCCAAACACACGCGCCCGCAAAACACCATCAAAAGCCACAATTCGGCCAATTCTGAAAAAACGCGAAACCCCCCTGAAACTTTGCTAACATCATTATGAATGAGCCTGCATCGGGCCCTGAGCCCTAGACTAAGGGAACCCTACCAAATTATTAATTAAACCCAAAAACCCTAGTAAACCGCACTGAACCCTAAACCCTAGATATGCTTTGTCTGTCTGTGTCAAAAAGCCTAGGTATGCTACACCAGGTTGCTTCACTCAGTGGTGCCTGCCTTGACCACCTGCATGGCCCTGCCGCAAGCATGGGCCAAAAACAAAAATCCATTCCGCTAGCAAAATTTACTGTTCTCGGCGGCATATTCACAATCTGAGAATCTCGCGAAATTGCCGAAAATTCGCAAACTCTTGAGCGTTACAGATTTTTGGCTCACGTTTGCGGCAAGGTGATGCAGACGGTCAAGGCAGGAACCACTGAGTTAAGCAACCTGATGTAGCATACCTTCGATACAGACATACAAAGCATATCTAATTGTATGCAGCAAGCCACATAGCCCCAATTTTACATGAACTGATGTTCTCAGTAATCTGCCTGGCATACCTATACTGCCTCGACCACTCCACACCACGACTAGACAGACATGTAGTTCTGCTGTAGTAGTTGTTGTAGACTGGTTTACCTGTTTGACACTCACAAATTGGCCATAGTTCTTCCCTAAACAGACGTTGATGATCCATCCATCCCAGTGAGTGACTGTAAAGAAAAAAGATATAATATTTAATCAATCATCATGGTATATTGGCAAACAGTAAGTCCAAGGAGATTTTGCATATTGGAAAATGCAACGTAGTGGCCCCTGCAGTTGAAGTACAATTTGAATTAAACAAGGTAAAAAAAAGCAGAGTAGACTTGAGTTACATTTAGTTTGTAAAAGATTAAATAATAACAGAAGACATATGATTCATTTCATGCACAACAAACAAACAGCAATTGCTTTCATCAGAGCCAGACAGCCATTGATGTCCACAACGTGCCATCTTCTTCTCATTATTCATTACTTGTTCCACTTTTTGTCTGCATCTTCTTCTGAAAGTGCAGGACCAAAGGGCAGCCTCTCCTGTCAATCAATTTCAGAAGTAACTGTCAGCAATCAGCAAGCATGTAGTCAGTAATTCCAGTCCCACTTGAGGGGACTCGTCTACGAGTACGAAGACAAAGTTTATTTATTCTGCGTAATCCAGCCATCTGCCTTGAGGGAAATGGATAGGGGGAGTCTGGAGGAGGAGGATAGAGGAGCATGATTGAGTTGTGAACTTGTGAACCTCGGGAATGCAGACTGCGGCACCTTCAAATCTATAAGGAAATAGGCTGAAGACAGTGCTGCTGAGGGACTTGTTGTGATTAGGTGATTAGAGTTTTGTTGTGGTAAAAGTTGCAAAACAAAGAAAGACACACAGGATTAAAAGTGAACAAGGACGAAAAAAAGGAAGTCATTTTCAGGCCTCGGTGTCAGGGAAGTAGAGCTCATCCTCAAACTCTATGAATTGAGATGGGAGTAGGTCTGCTAACAGAGCAGAACTTCTGTTACCTAAGTCGGTGTCCTCTTCTTCCTGCGTGCATTCACGTATTTTGTAATCTGGTGGTATGAAGTGCTGATTCATCTTAATCAGTGTTAACCTCTCCACATTTTTGGGTGAGAGGCGGGTCCTTTTTGAAGTTACAATGGCACCAGCAGCACTGAAAACACGTTCAGAAGACACGCTTGCGAGTGGGTAAGACAAATAATTTAGAGGCAGGTTGGTCAGTTGCCAATGAGGCATTTTCCGATACCAATACAGCAATGGGTTCTGATTAACAAAGACCTCTGTTGGGTCATCCAGATAGGCCTGCACCATCGACTGAAGGTTCTCCAGGGTTGCTCCACTTTGCGTACCATCTGTGGCATGCATCACTGTAACGAGCAAACCCTTGATGAGTTAGCTAATCTGCTTCAGACAATATTATGGCTGGGCCTGGTGCAGGTGAGGATGATGATACGGTTGCTGGTGTCGTTAATGGCTGTGAGGGAAAGTGACTCCCTTCGGCCACAGATTCAGAAGTGGAACTTGACGCCGGATGGCCTGCTGATTCAGTTGTACTTCTGCCGGCTCCTTACATTTTCTGCCACTCTTTTTCGAACCGAGTAGCTGACACAGCTAGCCAATGTTTGTACTTTGAAACATCTGCTTCATAAAAAGGAATGAATGCTTTGCTGGCCACTGCCTTTTTGTACCTTGGATCCAGAATAGTGGCACAAATGTAATGTTGTTCTTTATGTATGTTTTCAAGCCTTTCATTGGCAACTAGGCAGCCTAATAACCTCTCCGCCGACTGATATGCGTCTTGCTTTTCAGCATCATCTCGAAACGTTGAAGATACCGCCTTTAGTTGGTGCTTAGCATGCGCAACAATGGGATAGCTTTGCCCAGAGAACAGTCCTCCCTTATGACTTCACGTGTGAAGACCTCAAGAGGACAAAGCATGTCTGTCAGGCTTGCAACTAGATTCCATTCCTCCAACACTAGTCTCATGTCTTTCATAGTAGAACTCAGTTTATAGATATAATCATTGATTACCCCCCACTGCTCAGACAGATGCTCAAGCATGTAAAAGGTTGAGTTCCAACGTATTGTCACCTCCTGGGTGAGTCCTTTGACTGGCAGTCTACGTTCATGTTGAATGCTCCTCAGCTGCTTCCGGGCCTTAAAAGAATGGCTGAAATGTGTGCAGATTCTTTGGGAGGTGGCCAGTAACTCGCTGACTGTGTTTTCTTTTTTCAAGAAATCTTGCACCACGATGTCAATACTGTGCGCCAAACACGGCACTCTGAAGTAGTTACCATCACGCATGGCCTTAACTATATTACTGCCGTTATCCGTGGAAACATAACCAATCATGCAATTTATTGGTTCCAGCCATTCATAGACCCTCCTATCAAACTCCTCCAAAAGGTTAGGTGCAGTATGAGTTTTCTCCATGGCAAATATGGCTACTGTTGCATGTTTCCTTGTAGCTTAAATAACTGTGTCTGTGTCAAAACCTGCTTTTAACTTGTCTTTAACCCCTGCAGAAGAAACCCAGTGTGCAGTGATGCACATGTAATCAAGGGCTTGGCAACTGTTCCACATGTCTGTTGTCAGGTGGATAATGTGAACAGCACTCTTCTGAATAGCTGCGCCAATCACCTCCAGCACATCTTGATGTAGTGCTGGAACAGCAACCCTGGCAAAATAGGACCGGCTAGGAACCTTCCATTTAGGGCAGACTGTTGACACAAATTCTAGAAAACCCACCCCTTCCACGAAAGAAAAAGGGAGAAGGTCCAGCACTAGCATTTTAGCCAGCTTTGCGTTATACAGACGTGCCGATTGGTGGTTGCGTTCATATGGCGCATCCGAACAAAACATTCTGCTAATGGTGGTCTGGACTGTTTTATGTGATGATGATGATGTAGACTTCTTCAAACGAGTTAGGCTTATTGATGTACTTTTTCGCATTGGTGTATCTCCCAGACTCTTAGTGTGCCTCACATGTTGCAGGGGTAGAGGGTGTGGGCGCTACCACTGCAGTGCTGTCTGTCACTTCTTCACTTCATACCTGTATGATCCGCCCCTCGTCATCATAAGATGCAATATGAATGGATACATTTGGATTTGTTGTACTTTTGGCTTCCCGGATCTTCCTTAGGTACGCCTCCCAAATGAGAGTGTGGTGTTTTTGGAGATGACCTCTCTGGCCACCGGTACCATAGTTGGTACCAAGCTTACCCCGACTAACTACAGTTTTACAAATCGAACAAACAACCATGTTTTCCGCCTTTTGGCTAACACTAAAGAAGTCCCAAACTGGGGACTGGAAATGTCTGCTGGTGGTGGAGGTGCTACTTTCAGTTTCAATGGCAGATGAAGTGGAGGATGGGCGTGGCTGAATTTGACTCTGTTGTGCACTTACAGCACCACTACATGAGGTAATGGAGGTCGAGCTGGATGGAGGTCCCTGCCGGCCCTTCTGAAGAGAAAATATGGAAGCTGTAGGTCGTGTTGGTGTAGTACAGAGTTCTTCAAACTGTGGGGTGCGCCCCCCCAGGGGGGCTTAACACCATCCCAGGGGGGGCACGCACTCAACTCTAAAATCCAACCTTTGTTGTCCTCTGCGGCGCAAGTCTTCACCCATTTCAAATGGGAATTTCTTTCATTAGCGAACTCCTGGTGACAAAGGGTTGGAGGGGTGAGGGAGGGGAAATCATTGGGCACGACGCGCCCATGCTTTTGTCAGATAAGTGCTAACAGTTCACCCTCCCAGGAGGGGGTTAATTGGTAGCGCTGAAATGCTTCAGCTGCAGTGAGAGGCAGGACGTCTCCTCAGCTAAAACCGAAAGTAAAGGAATAGACAGTCCTGTTCCTTTGCGTTCGATTTCAGAGCAGAGGAGACTCCTTGCCTCCCACTGCAGCTTAGAAAGTACTTTTATTTGTCTTTAAATACAAACCTTACACTTTAGTTGCATTAAGAAAGCCTGCAAAAATAAACGGCATTACTCATTTTGTGCCGAATCGGACCCTATCAAACCATTTTCCGAGCAGTATAACCACTTTAGGCATTGAGGAGCAAAAGAATTTTGAGAAACAATTTTTTGTTGGACATGAATCTGCTGATATGCCATCTATTCCGTCAACCAATGTACCCTTTGTCATGGACACCACATTGAGATGCAAGACTGTACAAGTCCTATAACAACAGATTGTATTTACACCAGGAGAGCTGCCAACAATGCGGAGTGTGCAGCACAGCTCCAAGAGGCGCGGGAAACAACACTTCTGAGAAATTCAAGTTGACTACATCTGTAGAAACTCTGGTTGCACCCGGGCCACTTTCCTGAACTCCTTCATGTGCGTCTGCGGGCACTGCATCTCACACCAGCTGATAGACACCATCTGTACTCCTGCTTCACTATGGGCAACCACCACGCCCAGCTCGTTCTCATCGGTTGTCAACAGATAGTTGGACTGTGCATCACCAAGAGAAATAACTTGCCAGGACGATGTCACTAGGTCGGAAACTCTTGTACACTACAACCTTGTTTTTTTCAGTGGCTCGAATGTCTTCCTTTAGTATTGTTCCTCTGAATGTATTCTTCAATAGAGTGGATGCAATGTAGACGATCTGAACTTTGGCAAAGTGGGAATTAATGCTGCACACCTTACAAGTGACAGTGGCACCCACGTCAGGTAGGAGCTGGGACTGCGTATTTCTCACCACAGAAACCGTAGGCAACATTCCATTATCACTTTTCTTCATCACATACCCTGAGAGGGAGGCATAAATATACCCATGCCTGCTGTATGTCCTACTGCCAGTGTAAAAGTCTTCAAGACTGCACAACCGTTCTCCGGGTATACAGTACTGTGCTGGAGCCATGACCACTAACTGCTCTGCTGGTCCCAAACACTCTAGCGCAGCGATGCATGCTCTAACGAGCGTGAACCCACTGCAGCTGAAATAACTGTTCCATAGCTGCCAAGGTTTAAGATTGCAATGTGTGGCACTTTTATCATTTCAGTGTAATTATGAATTATATTTCAACCACTGAGTGACACTTTTCTCGCAAGCAAAATCAAGCTGACGAGGGAAATGTAAATAAACATTAGAAATTTCACACATGCTACTTTAGGAAATTTAATTGTACTATAATTGTTTATTGGAGATAGCATACTGCAAAATGTTCACATTGCGGAGTCCAGAGTGTACAGGGCACTTTATCGCGTAATTTGCACATTGCCACTTCTGAAATGTGTTTGATACCAGAACAATTATTAGATACTGTATAGCGACATTATGTACTTTAGGTCGTAAGAGGCACTTGTTTTTAAAGCTTGTATGATATTATGTGTTAAATAATATGTCCAAGTTTATTGTTTGAAGTCAATGATTGGTGTTGTTTTAATATGGGTGGATAATAATACTGACACCCATGTATTTGGGATGTTTTTAATATGTGTATTTGTGATTGTATATATGGTTGTGCTTCGCAAACCAAATAAAGCGTTTTGAACTGAACTGAACTGACACACATATTGGAGCATTAATTCAATTAATTCACTTGAATAAATTCTAGACCCCTTGGGTTCAGAGTTTATGTGAGTTTTCAGATCTTTAAAAACAATTTCTGTAATAGCAAAATTTGTATTGTGTTGCTTGGCTTTTTATTCCGTAGGATAACTCTGTTATTTAATGACAGAATCATACATTGACTTGAAAGTCATAATTGGCTAAATATATTTACGATCAAGCTACCTGAGAGATTCAGAATATTGAATGACTTTTAAATGTGACATATTGTTTTCCGTTGCCATGCTGCCACTGGCATTCCTATTTGATTATATTTTCGAAATTCAAAAGCTTTGTATGATCGTGGCGGTATTTAATTCACAGTACTTCTTACCCCCATGCACAGTTCTTCATCCGGTCACCTCACTCAGGTAAACTTGTGTGCCATCCTGCTCACTACCACTTGGATCGCAGGTGGAAAAGGCCTAACGCCACTGTATGTCAATTGGATAGTAAAGACTGAGGGCCTTATAAAGTTATTTGCTGCCTCGTCGCCACAGACACATACATACATGGGTAAAAACTACATCATGGCTGCAGGTTAGCCATGCCAGCATGGTATTCTTGTCATCACTTGTGGTTCCTGACTGTAGGCCTACCAAAGCAGAAGGTGGTGAGCCCATCCTAAACTAAAATCCCCCATGCTGTGGTAGTGTTCTTCCGTGCCGTGGTACTTTTCTGCCCTACTTCTAGTACTACACTAACCTAGTCACATAGCTAAAAAAAACTGTAACAGCAATTTATTCACAGCAGCAGCGGATAAGTGTTTAAAAAGATGTAATTGATAACTACAGTTTAGTTAATAGATTACCTGCTCTATCAATAACTTAATAATTATTCATGATCATCACTGGACAGCAGCTGAGCCCGGCTGTGGCCCGGTAGGATTGGTCCCTCCCTGTCGCATGATATATTACCGCCACCGATGTGCCATCAGTCATGCTGCAACCAATGAGCACAGCAGCTTGCTGCACCCACTCTCACTGCGACTGCCCACCCCCCACCTTTTCCCCCGGCGCTGCACGGTGACCTGACTCGTGAGCCAGCCAGCCTCTTTAGCCCTGACTTTGGATGACTGGTGCAGGTGGGATCTGATACCACATTGGAACCATCCATGAGCCATCTTTACCGCAGACGGTCGACGGTGTCCTGCATTGACAACGGTGAAAATCAGCCGCAGCTGGCATTAGTTACTGTTGGAAATACCACAGTCAGAGCGGCGAGTTCAGGAGGAGAAGGAGCTGAGCATTTTAAGTTAAGAAACGCAGGCGGCAGCAGGAGGACCATCGGTAGTGACGCACATAGCCTAGTATTGTGAGGCTGCCGGATATGACCCGTGATATGTACGCGGCGTTCAATTATGTAGTGTACCAGATTGCAGAATTTTCTGTCAGGTGGCGGGGGGGCCCAACATCTAAAAAAAATTCAGCTGGGGGGTGCTCAACCTACAAAAGTTTGAAGACCTCTGGTGTAGTAGTTAAATGCGATGGTGGTGGTACCAGTGCCACGCCGCCCACATCCCGCTCAGCAGCAATTCGGGATAGGGTAAAAATGTCTGTCTGCTGCATGCCCGCTGGGGCTGGAGTGACGTCTGTGATGACTGGGTCGTCGTCAGACTTTTCATCAACAGCATACACCACTTCTTGCTCGTCGTCATCATCAGCCATACGTGAAAGCCTTGCGGGAACCTTCCGTTTAGGCTTAGCTACCTTTGTCAGCTCGTGGCGTGCTTCCCTCTTAGACTGCATTGCTGCGTTAAAATCAAGATCAAGGTCATCAGAAGGAAGGGGGCTTCAAGAAGAACTTGTAGTGGACCTCATTGACCTTTTTCTTGCTGGGGATCTGGAAAACAGTGCATCATCCTCAGGAGGAGTGGCTTGCTCAGGTAATACCTCGATTTCCTGATGTGCCCCTACTTCTGGAGGAACAAGCATTGTGGGCAGTTGTGCCGCTCCATGCACCTATCCTTGTGCCTCTCCTTGCGCATCTCCTTGCGCCACTCCTTGCGCCTCTCCTTGCCCATGTACTTGCGCATGTACTTGCGCTTGTACTAGCTGCACCTGTGGTTGTTGTTGCGGCTGTGGTTATTGAACACTCGTCAGCTGAGTTACACCCTGCGTTCATTGGGTGCTACTTTCTTGCGATGAGCCAACATCACTGGCCGATGGTGATTGAACAACCAAAGTGGCTGCCTCTGCAGCACTCATGGACTTGGACCTAACTTGGTGTGATGGCACTGAGCCCAATGAAGCAGTGGCGCTGCTCCCAGCTTGGTCCCCGGTGGACCCCGCTGCTGCAGGCGTTTTTTTTCCTGAAAAAAGAGTCTGTGGGTACACCAGTCTCCTTGGTAAGTGGCACCACTTGCTTCTTCTGCTCCTTCTTACTGGCAGTGGCAACTTTCTTTGTTGAGGAGCTACGGACACCTTTCTTTGGGCACATCTTCTTCAGATGTCAGAACATCAGGCCGCAGTTGCACGAGTTGCAGAGTTTTCTGTGGCCACATGTGACGTCACGTGATGTTGTGCTGCACACACCACTGCAGGACTTCTTCCTGGCACTGGTGGTTCTATTGTGCACCTAAAAGCAAAGGAAGCCAGAGGAACATCAGTTAAACACCCCAAAAAGTCACAAACAAAAAACATAAATCAAAACAATCTAATGCCATCCATGCCCTCAAAGATGGTTACATTCAAGAGGCCCCACACAAAGCCTTGGTCCATGCAACACTCACTACCCCTGGTCATAATAGGTGAAAGCAGGACAGGCTGGGTGCAGGCCTATGGCTTCAAAATGGCCCCTTGTCCCCCAGCCACATGGCAAAGGCCTTGCCTGGACCAGGCCTCAAAATTGCCCCCACCTACATGGCCAGGCCCCAACAACACCCCCAAAAAGTAAAAAAAACACACAAATCACCACAATCCAATGCCATCCATGCCCTCAATAATTTTTAAATTCAAGACACCCCACAGAAAGACTTGGTCCATGCACCACTGAGTACCCCTGGGCATAATGGATGAAAGCAAGGCAAACTGGGTGCAGGCCTGAGCACACTGCCTGGCTCCAAAATGGCCCCATGACCCCCACCAGATGACCTGGCCCTGCCTGGACCAGGCCTCAAAATGGCCCCCACCACATGGCCAGGCCCCAACAACACCCCAGAAAGTCGAAAAACACATAAAAATCAATCACCACAATCCAATGCCATCCATGCCCTCAATGATGTCTAAATTCAAGACACCCCACAGAAAGACTTGGTCCATGCAGCACTCACTACCCCTGGGCCTACTGGCTAGTGAGGCTTTACAGGCACCCCAAAAATTTAAAAAATAAATAAACATATAACAGTGAGCTAAAATTCCATGACATAAATGAGAATTAAGTTTAAAAAAAATCACAGAAACTTAACCCTGGGCCTACTGGATGCTGTAAAATCTCAAGTCCAAAAGTGATCCAAACTCCAAAGTCCAAAAAGTCCTCAAATACAAATATCCAGCAGCAGCCACAAAAAGTAATCCTTCCAGCTCCAGATCCAAATCAAAAGTGACCAGGACATGGACAAAGCACTGGGAGAAGCTTGCTGGACAGGAACAGGAAGATGGAGAGTCTGGGGCACTTCCTTCCTCCCACCCCCCTCCCACCCCTCTCCCAAAAAATGGACTCCTTGCACCAAAAAGTGCAGCCAAATGTCAATCTGAGGAGTTCTTCTGATCAAAATCAACATTTTCAGAAGGTTTATGCTGCCTGCGGTGGATTTCTTGTGCAGAATTGCAATTTTTGCAATTTCGGGAAAGAGAGCTGTTCAAATCTCCCGCCGGAAGTCAGCTGTGCGCGGCATCTACGTGTTCGGTATTGTTTACCCTTATGACGTACTCCCGTTGTCAAACTCTCGCTGTGCAAGATGGCGGGCTGCGATAACGTAATCACGGTCGAAAAACTCTTGCGCGATCACGCAGCAAGATCCAAAATGGCGCAGCACACGCAAACCGGGAGAAAAACAACTCAGCGAACACAGAATCATGTGCACGCGCGATATTGTATTTTTCAAGCGCGACCAAGCAAAAAAATGTGCCAGCTTGCGAATTTACGGATTTTTGGGCAAATTTTCAGGATTCGCTGACTGCGAAATTGCAAAAAATCCGCAAATTTCACGAACGAAACGGATTTTACGCCCACGCTTATGTATGATAGTATAACGAAAGAGTGTTCCTGTTTTCCACCTTACTTGAGGTATCTTAAGTCGCATGTTCTGGGTTGACTAATCATTGGTGTATTTGCTATAGGACGAGGAACCAATGAGTCACTGATGCTAGTCTAGTAGAGAATTTTGGGTACTAAGGTGAGTTTTGGCACACTCTAATTCACTAAGGTCCTAAGTCTCTGTGCACAGTTCTGTATAGGAACAGAACTCCCTGCAACAACACACCCTGCATGACTGATTCTCAATATATAGAGATCTCAGTAGCAGGAAACTCCTCACTGAGGGAATATAGGGCCTCACTGCGATGGCGGTCGGAGGAGCATCCGACCGCCATCACAGCTGGATGGAGAGTGCCCGATAAGTAGTAATCGGTTCCACCTGCTATAATATACAGAGACCACCGGGTAGGCAATCAGAAACATGCATTTTTCCATTGCAGCTTGTGCTGTGGCCTGGAAAAGGACGTTGAAAAAGGCATGTTTGCAAACATCCATGCACAGTGTGCCAGGCATCATGCGGTGTCTCACACACGTTACATGGATGTTAGGGGGGGCACCACATGTGCCACCCCCTTGTCACATAGCGGTGGCTCACAGAGGATGGGGCGCAGCTCTGGATGACTTCATGTCAATGTTCTGTCCAATGGCTACTACCGAGACATCAGTCGACTCAGGTTTATTCAGTCAGAGACTTTAGACATCAAGTCCTGCTAGAAGTACCTTAAGCTGCTGCAGTTTGTGAGAGGCTGGCCTGGTGGTTGTGCCAAATCAGGGCAGTGCTGCTCTCACCATCGTATGGCTGCAGTGAACATTAAAATCCTGACCGTCATCATGACCGTCACCCCGCTGGAAATTGCCAAGGAAGTGATGTTGCAATGGGCAGGACTGGACTCTGAGGAGAGGCAGATGGCCCAGGTGGCTTGGCCGGCACACCTCCACGGTAAGGTCATTGCCATGGCTCGAGGTCTTACAATCAATCAATCGGTGGCTTATAGAGTGTGCTACTCACCCATTTGGGTCCCAAGGCACTTGGGGGGAGCAGATCCGGGTCAGTTGAAGAGCCTAGTCTTAAGGTTCTTCCTTAATGTGTGAAGGGTTAGGGAGCGTCTGATGTTGAACTGGAGCTCAATCCAGGTCTTGGCTGCGATGTAGGAGAAAACTCTCCCGCCGGTTATTTTTCTGCGGATGCAGGGGACCTTTGCAAGGGCGAGGTCGGTGGAGTGGAGTGTCCTCTTGGGTACATGGAAAAATACATGGTCATTGAGGTATATGGGTCCGATGTCGTTGAGGGATTTGTAGGTGTGGGTGAGGAGTTTGAAGGCAACCCTCTTCTCCACGGGGAGCCGGTGGAGGCTTTGTAGGTGTTGGGTCATGTTCTAGTGGTGCGGTGTCCCTAGGACGATCCTGGCTGCGGCGTTCTGGATGGTTTGGAGTCTGTGTAGAAGAGTTTTGTTGATTACGGTGAAGAGGGCTTTGCCGTAGTCTAGTCTGATGGTTATGAGTGCGTGGGTGATGGTCTTTCTGCAGTCAGCGGGGATCCATTTAAAGGCATTACGGAGGATGCGGAGGCAGTTGAAACTGGTGGACGTGACGGTGTTGATCTGGCGGTTCATGGAGAAGGAGGAGTCGAGGAATATGCAGAGGTTCTGAGCGTGGTCTGTCTGGGTGGGTGGGCTCCCGAGGGCGGAGGGCCTCCAGGTGCTGTGCTAGGCGGATGTGCAAGGACCGAGGATGAGGATCTCGGTCTTCTCGGAGTTGAGCTTTAGGCAGCTATCCTTCATCCAGGCTGCTACGTTTCTCATTCCTTCCTGGAAGCAGAGTCTGGTGTCTTCTGGGTGAGGTAGAGGATTAACTGGGTGTCATCAGCATAGGATACGATGCTAAGCCTGTGCTGTCTGAAGATGGCGGCGATGCGGGCCATGTAGCTGTCGAAGAGCGTCAGGCCTAGTGATGATCCTTGGGGTCAGATGATGTTAGTGGGATCAGAGAGGAAGCGCGGGGAGTCTGATCCTCTGGGTTCTGCTGGAGAGGAAGGATTGGATCCAGTCAAGGACAGATCCCTGTATTTCTGAGTTGTGGAGTCTGGTGGCTAGCGTGTGACGTGAGATGGGTTCCAAGGCTGCCGAGAGGTCCAGGAAGATGAGTGCTGCACTGTGTCTCTGGTCTAGCAGCATGCGTATGTCGTCGGTGGCAGCAAGGAGGGCGGTCTGTGCTGTGATTGCTGCAGAAGCAAGGCTGGGATGCATCTAGGATGGAGTTATCTTCGATGAAGGTGGTCAGCTGGGCGTTGACGAGTCTTTCCGTGATTTTGGCTGCAAAGTGGAGGAGAGAGATGGGCTAGTAGTTCTTCATGTCAGTTAGGTCGGCTGTTGGTTTCTTGAGGAGGGGTTTCACCTCTGCATGCTTCCAGTCGTCTGGGCAGATGCCAGACATGAGAGAGGAGTGTATTGTCCGTCCTTGTTCCGGTGCAATGACAGCAACAGCCCTGTGGAAGATGTGAGGGGGGCAGGGATCCATTAGGGTTCCCCAGTGCGTCTTCTTCGTTGTTGAGGTGATGAGTTCGATGGACGCGGGCCCCAGGAGGTGATAATTGGCTTCTCGGCGGTGGTGGGTGGTGTGGTACTGTCTTCTGCTGGCTCACTGAAGTTGTTAAGAGGACCTTGATCTCCAAGTGGAATTAGGAGCTGAGTTTTTCACAGACTTCCTGGGAGGGTGTAATGTCCGTGACCTTGCAGGTCGGTTTTGCGAACTGCTGAATGGCATTAATCAGTTCCTTGACGTTGGATGCGTTGGTCTTGACTTTGTCTCTGATGAAGGTCCTTTTGGTGCCCCTTATACTCTGGTGGTAGTCCTTCAGGGCGCTCTTGTGGTTTTTCTGTGCTTCAGTTGTCTTCTAGTTCCTCTAGGTTTTCTCCAAGCATCTGCTGGAGCGTATGGCTTCTTGGAATTTGGTGGTGAACCAAGCAGCCTTCAGCCGCGTTGTTTCGTGGTGCAGCACAGAGGGGCCAGCTTGTCGGCACACCAGGAGACCCAGTGGTGGAATTCCCTGGCTCCGGAGTTGGTGTCAGTCATTGAGTTGGGGGGGGTCTTGGAGGAGGGTGGAGTTCAGGTGTTCCTTGGTGACCGTACCCCAGTTCCTTAGTGTCAGGCGCGGGGCAGGCTTGGGTGCGGTGGTGGTGTTGAATGTTAAATGGACGCAGTGGTGGTCCGTCCAGAGGGGCTGGGTTGGTTGGTTGAAGCGGATGTTTGATCCTCTTACAAAGATCGGGTTGAGGGTGTAACCCACTCTGTGGGTGGGAGTGCTGACGAGCTGTTTCAGTTCGAGGTTGGCGAGGTTCTTGAGGAGTATGGTGGAGTCAGAGTCCTGGCTGTTTTCGAGGTGGAAGTTCAGGTCCCCGAGCAGAATGTAGTCCATGGAGGTGATTGCGTGGTGTGTAGCGAGCTCAGCGATGGTGGCTGCGGGCTGGACGGGGCGTTCCTCGCTGTCTGTAGATGGGGTGCTGCATAACGTGGTCCTGGGGCTGGTCTGTATCTGGAAATGGAGGTGTTCTGTGTTGGAGTGGGGGTCACTCATGCTGGATGTGGACAATCAGAGGTGGGTCATGTGTGCAGTGGCGAGTCCTCCTCCCAGGCGTTGTGGGTGGCCCTTTCTCTGGATCTTCTAGCCATCAGGGATTGCTGAGACGATGTTGGGCAGGAGGTGGCACTGGTCCAACTTTCCTTGAAGAATGCGATGACGGGCGAGTGGGTGTTGATCAGGTGCCAGATCACTACGGCGTGTCGGTGTAGGGAGCACACGTTGAGAAGAATGCAAGTCAGGGTTTCAGTGGGTCGTTCGGTGGCCGCCTACTGAACGAGTGCCTTGTCGACGGTGAAGGATCTTCAGTAGTGTCTGCATGAGAACTGCCCATGGATTATGTTGTGCGAGGATCTTATGCAGTTGGTGTGGCCTCCAGGGTTGAGAGTGCGGAGGGTGGCTGAGTCATGGAGGTGGAGACCAGGAGAACCAGGGTTCCTGGTGCTGGTCAAGGTCGGGTCGCGGACGGGCACAGACCGGCTTGCCTTATGTGCGCCTTCAGCGCACCAGCAGCATGACCGCACATTGGTCACCATTTAGTAGGGGAGGGGGCAGGAGCAGAGGAGTGGGAGGCGGGAGCGGGCTGAATCGGGGGGTGGGCCGCAGGAGCAGCAGCTGTGGAAAAAGTAAGCACAAGGGATGAGGGTAAAACCACAAAATGCAGAGACAGTAACAGTTACAAAAATACAATAAGCAAAGGCAACAGTCAGGCACAAATAAGGATTAGCAGGGGGAAATAACAGCAAAAAAAGAGTAGGTAATGGAGCAGCCTTGAACCCTGGAGAGAGAGGGCTCAAGACTCTGGCGATCCGGCTGAAGTGTTGGGGAGAGTGCTACCTTTAACCAGAGGTCAAGGAATACCGTGCGCTCCCCGCAGCAGTCGCCATTTAGTAGGGGAGGGAGGCGGAAGCAGAGGAGTGAGAGGCGGGAGCTGGGCTGAATTGGGGGCAGGGCAGCAGGGGCAGCTGTAGGAAGAAGCAAAGGAACCGCTGGAGACAGGTTGAGGAGTGACGAGATTTATTTAGAAGTAGTGTACAGGTCGAGCTCCAGCCTGACAATGACACAGTCACATAACCGCATCACAAACACAAACACTCCACCATTTCGAAAGATAACATTCCACAATAACACGAGACTGTCACGAGCTGTGACAGACAATCACCACGCTCGTGACAGCTCGTGTATAGGACAGTACCCAACACAGCTTCCCCCCATAAAATGAAAAAAAAAAAATATATCATCGTAAAATCAATTCATAACAAAATCTCTAAACCTAGACGGCAGACGATGTGAGCGAACGCACCTAGAGTTATCATCACTGCCGTCAGCTCTGGTATTGTCAGTCTGTTCAGAATGTTCCCCCACATCCAAAAACACATTACTGTCACAATCATCTTGAACAGAAACAGGCCCAGAGAAAACTGAAACCCTATTGAAATTCCAAACGAAGCCGCCTTCAACCCTGACAGCACTCTTGAAGACTTCAATCACTTTTTTAGGGTTAGACCACACAGGAAAGCCTTTACAAACACCTTCTTTTTTTTTAATCAGAACGTAATCACCCACTTTTACCGAACAACCGGGTGCAGAACCAATTTTCTTCCGCATGGAAAGTTTCATTTTATTTTTGTATAGCTCAACTCTCTGGTGAACAGCCTCAAAATCAACCTTCAAAAACTCATCGGATCCACTCATATTCTTTTTCAACCACCAAGGTGCTAAACTGGTACTAGGCTTACGTCCTCTTAAGAGCTTAAAAGGGCTAACTAAAGTTACAGAGTTGGGAGAAGTCCTATATGCCAAAAGCATGGACTGTAATGCATTCTTCCAATTCAACCCCCCCTTGATGGAGAGTTGGACAGCTTCTTTAATGACGCGGTTGAAGCGTTCAACCTGACCATTGACTTCAGGATGGAAAACTGCAATTCTCCTATGAGTGATACCACACTTAACCATAAAACTTTCCATTTCTTTACTTACAAATTGAGGACCATTGTCAGTTACGACCTCTTGGGGAATCCTTTTTCTCTGCAAAAAACCTCGTCCAGGAATTCGATCACTTTCTGAGAAGTGATATCCTTAACCATTTTGACCTCAGGCCATTTAGAATAGTAATCAATCAAGACAATTCCAAAAGACTCCTGCCTAGGCAAACAAGTAAAAGGACCAATGATGTCTAAACCCAATTTACGCCAAGGGCCACTAGGAAAATCAACAGGTTGTGGTTCCGAACGTAAAGCTACAGCAGTTTTGTCACTGTTTGAACAGAAAACACACGAACGTACAAAACGATCTACACAAACATCAATACCTGGCCACCAAAATGTCTCCTTCACTCGTCTCCTAGTAAAAGAAATACACAAATGCCCTTCATGAGCAATCTTAAGGATAATGTTCCTAAAAGAGAAAGGAGGTACTATCTTGTCTCCCCTTAAAACTAAACCATTCTCCTCTGCAAGCTCCTCTTGAATTTTATAGAAACCCATCATATCGCCCGACAATTTCCTTGGTTCAGGCCAACCTTGTACTAGATATCTCTTGGCACTACATAGCTCCACATCCTTACTCATTTCCGTTACCCAACGTTTCTCTTGCAGAAATGAGCGATCCAAATCAACGTCATCAAAAGTGAAAGCGACTTCACAATCATCCTCTATAATCCACCAGAACCCTCACAAGAAGAAACAAGCCTGGACATACAATCTGCATGTACGTTTGCTTTACCCTGAACATAATCAATTTGGTATTGAAAAGACTGTAATCTAGATGCAAGTCTCGCAAGACGCGCCGACATTGTCCTACCACCACCAGGAGACATGAGAAAAATCAAAGGTTTGTGGTCAGTTTTTATGATAAACCTTGTGCCCCACAAAAATGGTCTAAAGTGTTCCGCACCCCACACACATGCCAGTCACTCCCTCTCTATGACAGAATAATTTCTTTCCGCATCCCTCAAGGCTCTTGATGCATAAGCAACAATCCACTCCTTCTCATTATCTCTCTGTACCAGAACGCCACCCAATCCAGAACTGCTAGCATCCACCATGACAATGCACTTGGCTCCACACACAAAAGGTTTGAGACACGGCGCATTAACAATGAACTTTTTCAAATCCTTAAAAACTTCACTCATATCCTCAGTCCAAATAAACTTGGCATTCTTCTTCAACAAACACCTAAAGGGATCAACTTTGGCTGCAAAATTTGGTATGAACTTTGCATAAAATTCAATGAGTCCCAAAAACGCCACCAGTTGTTCTTTGGAAGAGGGAACAGGAGCTTTGACAATGCTTTCGACATGATAACGTTTAGGTTTAATTCCGACGCCACTTATGGTATGCCCTAAATACTCAACTTCTTTTTGCCCAAACTTGCACTTATCAAGACGTAAAGTAAGACCTTTTCTTGACAAAGCAGCAATTACTCCTTCAACATTTTTATCATGCTCCTCATTGTCCTTCCCAAAAACGAGAATGCCATCCTGAAATGCCACTGCGCAATTTAACCCTTCCAAAGTGTCCCTCATAAGTCTTTGAAAGACTGAGGCGGCACTCGCCAAACCGAATGGCATGCGACAAAATCTGTAAAGACCCTCTGGTGTATTGAAAGCGGTAATGTTTTTTGATTCCTCAGCCAACACAACCTGATGGTACGCGCTAGCCAAATCAATGCACGAAAAGACTTGTGCCCCCGCTAGAGTAGAAACCATCTCATGAAGGTTGGGTAAGGGATGAGAATCAACCCAAATCGCTTCATTGACACTACGAAGGTCCACACATAGCCTAAGTTCACCAGAAGATTTGATGGAAATTACAATGGGAGAAACCCAAGGGGACCATTCAATGGGTTCAATGATGTTTTTTTGGCATAGATCTTTAAGCATGTCCTTCAATTTGCTTCTAAAAGATAGAGGCACATTCCTCACACTATGTCGAAAAGGAATAACATTATCATGAAGCTTGATAACATGCTCACTACCTTGATACCGTCCCAAAGTACCACTGAAAACATTAGGAAATGATTTCCTCAAACTATCCACTAATTTGGAATTATCCACAGAAATACTAGATATACTGTGTGGTTCTTCAACAAAAATGGGGGGATTGGCTCTAGGATCAATTTTCATTCCCAATTGATATTGATGGGGCCACCCCAAAAGTGACAAGCCAGATTTTGCTACATAAATTTTCCCATCAGTATGATGGCCACAAAATTGTAAACTTGCTTCAACATAACCAATTAAATCAATGTTGTGACCAGTATACCCACCAGGTGATACATCAGGAGCGATCAAGGTTTTGCCCGGCAATTTTTCATGAAAAACATCCAAGGAAAAATTGGTATACCAGGCACATGAGTCTACAAAAAATTCCATATCAACACTGTCCACCCTTACTATGCAGGAGGGAAATTTAGTGCACTCACCCTCCCTACAAACATTAATGACAGTGTTGACTTGAAATTCTCCTTCATCATCAAAAGCATCACTATCACAATAATCATGTACACAGTTTACTTTCCTTGGTAAAGATTTACATAACTTAGAGAAATGGCCTTTTTTTCCGCATTTAGAACAAGTTTTCCCCAAAGATGGACAATTTCTACAGTCAGCTAAATGACTATCACTTCCACATCTGAAGCAAAGTAGTCTTGTAAAAAAAAATTCTTGCTTTTGATTCTTGAACCTGCTATCTGTTCTAGGTGGAAAATCATTCCTTTGTGAATATTTTTTTTTTAATTTTTCAGAATCTTTAGGAATATTGAAAACATCATTCTTATCATTGCCTCTAATCTCTTTCACAAATTTTTCAGAGTGTTCAATAGATTTGGCAATATCTATAGCATTGTTTAAAGACAAATCAGATGTGGTCCAGAGTCGTTCTTGTACTTTTTTGTTATTAGTTCTCATCAAAATTTGGTCTCTTAACACTTGCTCATAGGAAATGTGTTCAAAATCACAAGTAACCGCTAGTGACCGTAGAGCTGAAACAAAGTCTTCAACAGGTTCGTCGGCACGTTGTTTTTGTGAATAAAAAATAAACCTCTCCATTACGACATTTTTCTTTTTACCATAACGCAAATTCAATTGTGAAGCAGCATACTCATAAACATTTAAATTCCCTGGGTTGATTAAAGGTGGTAGAGATTTAAATTCCTTCAAAGCAATACCACCCAAACAATGCTTTAATAAGGATAACTTCCTCTCAGGCTCACATTCTCCCTCCTCTAGTGCATCTACATATGCTAGAAAAACAGGCTCCCATATCTCCCAAGCCATAGGTGGTTCACCTGGAGATGAGAGGAAAGACGGTGGAGAAACAATACCAGACATTTCAAGAATAAATAATAGCTCTCTTAAAAGAAAGAAAAAATCAGTGCAGACACAAAAAAAAATGTCAGATGGTTGCCATGGAACCAGAAGTTAAATTGTTTCCTCTTTTGCCATAAATTCACATGAAAACGTTAGAATCCACAGAACTGTTGACACAGCAAAACAAGGAAATGAAATCCAAAGAGAAAGATTGATACCTTCCAATAAAACTGTCATAAATCGAGTTGAAGAAATTACCTTCCTCGCAGTTTGCTTCCTTTTTCTTATTTTTTTTAAAATGGCCACTACGTCGTTGATGCGTTATATCGAACAGAAATTGGCCTTGTTTCAGAGACGTATCTTATGTGGTGTGCAGCGTGGTGTGCGTGATATTCTTTAAAGGAAATCGAGCACAGGATGTACGCTCGAGACAGAATGCACGCTCGAGATCACCTTGCGCAACTGCAACTGAGTGCCAGACTAAAAGAAATCAGCTTCCACGCACCTGAGCTTTCTGAAGAAATCCTTTTGGTTAAGACGTACCTTCACAAAAGAAACTCCTCGAAACAGGTACTCTCCAAAGTATGGTTCCGTTTTGGAATTTTCCCTTAGTTTTTAAAGTATCCTTATTATCCTTTTTTTTTAAAAATACACGGCAATTGAAGATCCCGCCCGTCGCCAGTGTAGGAAGAAGCAAAGGAACCGCTGGAGACAGGTTGAGGAGTGACGAGATTTATTTAGAAGTAGTGTACAGGTCGAGCTCCAGCCTGAGAATGACACAGTCACATAACCGCATCACAAACACAAACACTCCACCATTTCGAAAGATAACATTCCACAATAACACGAGACTGTCACGAGCTGTGACAGACAATCACCACGCTCGTGACAGCTCGTGTACAGGACAGTACCCAACAGCAGCAGCGGCAGGAAAAGTAAGCACTGGGGACAGGGTGAAACCGAGACAGTAACAGTTACAAAAATACAACAAACAAAGGCAACAGCCAGGCACAAATAATGATCAGCAGGGGTAATATTAGCAAAATACAGAGAAGGTAACAGAGCAGCCTCGAACCCTAGAGAGAGAGGGCTCAAGACTCAGGTGAACTGGCTGAAGTGGGGGGCTGCTAAGGAGAGTGCTACCTTGGACCAGAGGTCAAGGTATCATGCGCGCTCCCCTGCTGCAGCCGCCATTTAGTAGGGGAGGGGGGTAGGAGCAGAGGATTGGGAGGCGGGAGGAGGGCTGAATCAGGGGGGCGGGCTGCAGGGACAGCATCAGTGGGAAAAGTAAGCACAGGGGACGCAGGTGAAACCGCAAAATACAGACAGTAACAGTTACAAAAATACAATAAACGAAGGCAATTGTCAGGCACAAATAAGGATCAGCAGTGGGAAATAACAGCAAAATACAGAGAAGGTAATAGAGCAGCCTCGAACCCTTGAGAGAGATGGTTCAAGGCTCGGGTGATCCAGCTGAAGTGCGGTGCTGCTGGGGAGAGTGCTACCTTGGACCAGAGTTCAAGGAATCCTGACCGCTACCCCGCAGCAGTCGCTATTTAGTAGGGGAGGGGGGCGGGAGCAGAGGAGTGGGGGGCGGTAGCTGGGCTGAATCAGGGGGCGGGGCTGCAGGGGCAGCAGCAGCGGGAAAAATAAGCACAGGGGACGTGGGTGAAACCGCAAAATCCAAAGACAGTAACATTTACAACTCTGCAATTATCTTTTTGGCAACAGCACGCAATCAGCTGCCTGCAGTTCTAATTATTTTAGTAGCAGAAGGTTTTCTGTCCTGGGCTGTTTTTTATACTCTGTTGGACTAAGGTAAAATACAGGTCAGAATGAAGTGGATAAAAACACTGAGGTTTCCATATTTTATATAGGAGCATTTATTATTGGGGCAAGACCTTCTTGGAGTTTCTTGGTGCTCAAATGGGTGTAATGTCTGATATTCATACCTTTCCATCATCTTCGTTGCTTGATTTTGAGTGCAAGAAAGTGTCACTCATAGTCATTGAAATGTCACTCATAATTACACTGAAATCATGTAAATGCCACAAATATCAATCTGAAAATCTTGCCAGCTATGCATGTAGTGGAGATTTCCACCTTTAAATGGTGTTCCATCTTTCATGATATCTCTTTGTAAATTCCTGTCAGGTGTAAATTAGTTGCATTTGGTTGGGAATAGAATTTACCTTTTTGAGTGGGAGCACAAGCCACTTTAAAGAGATTGGGTACATCCTCAGTAATAATTCTTTAAAAAATAGTGTGGCTCATTACTCCAGTGAATGCTGTGTGAATCTGACTCTAGCTGCTAGAATGATATTAAATGTTTTACATATTACAGACTCATCCTGTAGGTAGGCAGCTAATATTTACCTTAGGTTACAGTGACCCTGACAGCAGAAGTATTTTAAGAGTATAAGGGATAAAACAACCCCTACAGAACATTATTTGGATACTGAAAGTCACAGAGGAGTCCCATACCCTTATAAGGTTTTGGAACTATAAGGCGACTTTCCGTATACTCATCATGTATGGCAGAGTTTACTTTATCCTATTCGTTGTGTGGCCAGAACACCACCTTTCCCACAAGCCATAACACCTTTGTGGGTACCTCATATGAAAGAGATCATGTTTTGCAAACATGAAGGATAAACCTAAACCCTCTAGTGCAAAATTGCACACATCAATTGCCTGTGGGATATTTGTTGCAAACGATTTTAGAAATAGTTCAATATGTCAGTTAAAAAAACAAAAAGTTGCAGTAGCTCAGAATGAGTAGAAGCATGCAGAAAATTCTAACTTTTCTTTAATTATCTAAGGAGAGCAACAAAATGTCATTCTCCATCTCGCTGTAAACTAGAAAAACAGAGCTCAGGAAAGAAAAGCAGCATTTCATTTTGGTTGCATTAAACAGCTTCTGGTACCAGGCATTGTCACGTCACAACTCAACTGCAATAATTTATTACTGTTTAGTTTTGAAAAGCAGCCTCATATTTATGGCTAAGGGAACAAAAACCTGGGATTTCCAGATTTCATTTTACATGACAATGAGACTTCACATTTTGGTGCCGGCAGTATGAAAGCATGAACAAGTAAGAGTGCCTGCATTAAATTTTCTGCTCAACCTGCCCAGTGCTTGTGAACCTACCTATAGCTCCTCTTCTGTCTCCATTTGCTTTGGGTGCCTTTATTTAGTTTTAAGTGAAGATAAACAAATCCTTTCTCTCTCTTTCCTGACTGAGGGAGCTGCAGCACAGTAGTTGCTCACATAGTGATTGCCCTCAGAAGCCTTTAAGTATCCCTTCATGCAAAAACCTCAAACTTCAGGTAAAACTGGTTCCTTATGCTAAGAGAGGGGCTGATACCCAGATAAAGATGTGCATTTGTGATTAAACTGTCTCCAATCACGCAGGTTGTACTTTGGTAGGAAATAATATGTGTGATCCATTGATGATGTGTTGGATGGGCATTTAATTGGGCACTTAAAGTTGTGAATGGCCATTTAAGGTGAAGTATTGACTTAGGTTTGTGGCCATGAGTATTTATGTTTGTGCCAGGGCATTTGCGACTGTAACTTAACATATATTGTGATGATATGCCAATCCATAGTGCACGGCCCCAGGGTATTTGATGAAATATCCGTGCTTTAAAAGATGCAGTTGGATATTTGAAGGTGTCCTTCAGCACAGCATGTGATATACATAGATAGTTTAAATGTAACATGTTAAACTAAAAAAACTCACTGAATTTCACCAGTTGTAGATAGCTGAAGTAGCTATAACCCACAATCTCACCACACACAGTGTTGACATCAACAATGTAATTTCCGATACCATTGAAACTATCAAGGAAGTCATAGAACATGTCACAAGTGATTGAATACGTGTGTTCACAAGCAGTTCATGGCGAGGACATCCCCATCCTGACTCCAATATGTTATTTTTTTATTTCAGGACCTAGGGACTAAGGGGCATATTTATCAAGCTTTCACGCAGTGCAACACAGCAAACCACTTTCATTTGCTGAGCTGTGTGAAAGAGCAGAAGTATACCGTATTTAACATTATATGGCAAATACTGTCTTTTACTTGGTCTGGCGCACAATCCGCTTCATATCGCCAAAGCAGGCACTATTGTGCTGTGGTGCAAGGGTGACTGCAATGGAGGCGGGATTGATTTTGTGCAGGCAGGGACACATTCCTACACAAAAACAACCCTCAGAGGCATTTTCCTCTTTCTATGTGTGCTGCAGGATACAACACACATTGAAGGAGTAAACAACAAGCAGAATTCAAAATGTTTAACCTTGTTGTGCCTCACCTGGGGAGGCATATCATTTTGACACATTCCCAGGTCTACCAGTAATAGTAAATGTGGGAGTGCACCAAAATCCATGGGTGGATGTGTTGTAACATTTATTGTCCACCCAAGGAATGCCTCCCTGGGGCAGAGTAACATAACACAGTGATTTATGCTGTGTTGCTTTACACTAGATGTATCAAGCCATGCAGGGCCACACAAGGTGGCCTTGTTGTAGAGGTGGGCCTCAGCCAGGCCTACCAGTGCTAGGGGTTTGCCCTTCTCTGCACATAAGTCCTCTGACCAATAAATAAAAGTTGGCACGGAAACTGAAATACAAAAAAAACGTTTATTGATACCTCATGAGTTGGAACTACATTCACATAACACCCTTCGGTAGTGTATGAAGTAGCACACTGAGTAGAAGGACTATGGGTATTTTATACCAACACAGGGGCTCAAAATAAGGTGGTACAAAGACACATAGGAGAGTTCACATACATAGATAGATGGTCATACAGGAATGCACAGTCAACAGTAAGGAGGAGCTAGCAGTTTGCTGACTCTGGTAAAAATAACCTGACAGTTACAGACTAGAACATGTGTATGAACAGTTACAGTTTCTTCTGCGCATGTGCAGAGTAGCCGAGTCTAAGTATAGCCAGTCTATAAGCAGAGCACAAGGGTCAACGACAGTAAAGAAGGACAGAGCACATGGCAAACACATGGCAGACAAGATGGCTGCCAGAAACAAGATGGCTTCAGCTAAATTCTAACATCGATCGCTGTCAATTTTCAACAGACGATCGCTGCCAATTTTCAACAGACCACCCTTTTAGCATTTGCTGAAGACATTTATGATTTAGGGTAATCTGAATATACATCTTGTATATCGATTCGCATAATACTGTCAATTTCCTCATCTAGCATATGTTGGGCCTTCATTTTTGCAACATTCTTTTTAGCAGGTGTGCAGGCAGTAATACAGGTGGAGCAAAGCACTGGACCACATTGTATACATACACAGCATGTAAATAAAATTACAAGTACTATATATAGGATGGTTAATAGCTTCCAGCCCCAGGTAACAAATAGTGTCCAAAACCACCTGGCAAAAGTCCATGTGCCAGTATCTGGGTGGATTTCAGCAGCAATTTTATGCAGCTTAGAGATAGCAGCAAAAACTGAAGGGGAATGATCTGGAATCTAGACACAACCACTACTCCCGATGATGCGACATGCAGCACCTCGATCAGCCAAAATCACATCTAGCACCATACGATTTTGAAGCACCACAATCCTTGCAATTTGTAGTTCCTCTGTAATGTTCCAAAGTGTCATGACTGTTTGGTTGGTAACAGCTTCCACAACACAAGTTAATCATCTGATTTTCCTGCTGTTTAATGCAGCACCAACAAAGAAGAACAAGCCCAAATTAAAATAAACATATTGCTGTAATGCAGTGTCAGTCTGCTCCACCTCCTCATTGCCTATTGTCCTCTTATATCTGTTCTTGGAGATATCATTGAATAGTCTGTAGTCCTTGTGATACACTGCAGGTGCCAAGAACACAGGAGGTAACAGATAGGACACATAGCATACTCTGGACCATCCAACAGGTAGATGGTAATATCCCTTGTTACCGCAAACAAAGTAGGTGTTATGTGAAGACATGAAACTGCTGTTATTTGCACCTTCAATGGTCAAAACTAGGGAACACTCACTTCGTCCTACTGGAATTCTCCCAACACTGCTTATAGATAAATTTGCTCTAGCTCTAGTAACAGATATTACAAATGGTTAATTACCCTTGATAGTGTGCACATTTGGAAAAGCATAAGGTTTAGCAATATTTCAAGGTCCGTACTACTCTCATTCTCATTTAGTCCCTTTAGCCTGGGAATTGCCATCTTCATCTGGGTAGCACACTTTATTAAGGTGATAATTTATCCTCCCCACAGTCGTACTAGTAATATTAGCTTCTTGGGAAGCGATTAAAAGGGAAAACCAGGCTTGACATGAACCATTATGCGAGAAGGGAAGAGGGATGAAAGGTGTTCCTCCCTCCTTCTGGTGAGCAGTTATCATGGCACACACCCTGTCTTTTTCAACAATGCAGGCTCTTTCTGGGGTCTCAGTTGGTATCGAAATACACCAGCGATCGTGTGATCCGGGAAGACTTCATTAGGTTTGTCAGGTGATATGGCTCGGCCTTTCTCCATTTCCAAAATCTTTCGATGTCGGTCAGCACAGCAGGTTCCACAAAGGTAGATGGCACCTTTTTACAGTGGGTGGAGTGTACCCAGTTCTTCCTGTTTGTTACTCGAACTGCAGTCCTCGTACCTAGGAGCACCTGCTCTGGTCCTCGCCGCCTGGGCTCCAAGCTGCTCAACTTCTCAAAGACTCTGACCATCACTTGGTCACCAGGCCAGAGTTTGTGGGCCTCACCTGTGAACTTGTCAGGAAGAGCTTTTTGAACCTGTTGATGAATAGAAATCAAACTATCAGTCAACTGTGATAGGCAGTCACTCATCAAAATGCATGGTACATCAAATATGGGGCGTGGCTTAGGAATTCCCCAATGTTCATAGGTCTTCCAAATACCACCTCATATGGTGTAAGCCCAGATCGTGAGTGTGGCACTAATCTAATGGACAACAATGCCAAAGGTAGCGCATCAGGCCATTTCAAAGACGTGGAAGCCTGTATTTTCGCTAGCTTCAACTTTAGGGTAGCATTATACCTTTCCACTAGCCCTGCTGGTTGTGTATGTAAGAAAAGGGGGTGGTGATGAACAGAGTGTCTGAATTAAGCAGACCACTCTTACCCAGTCCAAAGATCAGGGCTTGATCCATCACCGTTATTTATCTCACTGCACCATCCCAGCTCAGAACCTGGCTATATGCAAATCAGTCTGTCCCTGGCCCAGTACATCATGGGAACAGGGCAGACTAAACTACCAAGCCAATTCTTCACCAGAAAGGAGACAAGCTACCGGGGACCGGTTTCTGGCATTTCAGCCGTCTTCGGCCTGGCTTGCTTGAATCCTGATGGTGCAGTGAGAAAGGGACTCATGTCTGAGTATACCCTGCCACACCTATAGTGGCCAAAAACGATTCAGAAAAGGGGGTGGTGATGAACAGAGTGTCTGAATTAAGCAGACCACTCTTACCCAGTCCAAAGATCAGGGCTTGATCCATCACCGTTATTTATCTCACTGCACCATCCCAGCTCAGAACCTGGCTATATGCAAATCAGTCTGTCCCTGGCCCAGTACATCATGGGAACAGGGCAGACTAAACTACCAAGCCAATTCTTCACCAGAAAGGAGACAAGCTACCGGGGACCGGTTTCTGGCATTTCAGCCGTCTTCGGCCCGGCTTGCTTGAATCCTGATGGTGCAGTGAGAAAGGGACTCATGTCTGAGTATACCCTGCCACACCTATAGTGGCCAAAAACGATTCAGAAAAGGGGGTGGTGATGAACAGAGTGTCTGAATTAAGCAGACCACTCTTACCCAGTCCAAAGATCAGGGCTTGATCCATCACCGTTATTTATCTCACTGCACCATCCCAGCTCAGAACCTGGCTATATGCAAATCAGTCTGTCCCTGGCCCAGTACATCATGGGAACAGGGCAGACTAAACTACCAAGCCAATTCTTCACCAGAAAGGAGACAAGCTACCGGGGACCGGTTTCTGGCATTTCAGCCGTCTTCGGCCCGGCTTGCTTGAATCCTGATGGTGCAGTGAGAAAGGGACTCATGTCTGAGTATACCCTGCCACACCTATAGTGGCCAAAAACGATTCAGAAAAGGGGGTGGTGATGAACAGAGTGTCTGAATTAAGCAGACCACTCTCACCCAGTCCAAAGATCAGGGCTTGATCCATCACCGTTATTTATCTCACTGCACCATCCCAGCTCAGAACCTGGCTATATGCAAATCAGTCTGTCCCTGGCCCAGTACATCATGGGAACAGGGCAGACTAAACTACCAAGCCAATTCTTCACCAGAAAGGAGACAAGCTACCGGGGACAGGTTTCTGGCATTTCAGCCGTCTTCGGCCCGGCTTGCTTGAATCCTGATGGTGCAGTGAGAAAGGGACTCATGTCTGAGTATACCCTGCCACACCTATAGTGTCCAAAAAGGATTCAGAAAAGGGGGTGGTGATGAACAGAGTGTCTGAATTAAGCAGACCACTCTTACCCAGTCCAAAGATCAGGGCTTGATCCATCACCGTTATTTATCTCACTGCACCATCCCAGCTCAGAACCTGGCTATATGCAAATCAGTCTGTCCCTGGCCCAGTACATCATGGGAACAGGGCAGACTAAACTACCAAGCCAATTCTTCACCAGAAAGGAGACAAGCTACCGGGGACCGGTTTCTGGCAATTCAGCCGAAGACGGCTGTAATGCCAGAAACCGGTCCCCGGGAGCTTGTTTCCTTCCCAGTGTAAGAATTGGCTGTTGTAGTTTGGTTTGCCCTGTTCCCATCATGCACTGGGACAGGAACAGACTAATTTGCATACAGCCAGGTTCTGAAACTGGGATGGTGCAGTGAGCTAAAAAACGGTGTTGGATCTAGTCCTGATCTCTTGACTGGGTGAGAGCTTTCTGCTTAATTCAGAGACTCTGTCCCTCACCACCCCTTGTTGTAAATATTTTTGTCCACCCTAAGCGTGGAAGGGTATTCTCAGATGTGAGACCCTTGCTCATTGCACCATCAGGATTCAAGCAAACCGGGCCGAAGACGGCTGTAATGCCAGAAACCGGTCCCCGGGAGCTTGTTTCCTTCCCAGTGTAAGAATTGGCTGTTGTAGTTTGGTTTGCCCTGTTCCCATCATGCACTGGGACAGGAACAGACTAATTTGCATACAGCCAGGTTCTGAAACTGGGATGGTGCAGTGAGCTAAAAAACGGTGTTGGATCTAGCCCTGATCTCTTGACTGGGTGAGAGCTTTCTGCTTAATTCAGAGACTCTGTCCCTCACCACCCCTTGTTGTAAATATTTTTGTCCACCCTAAGCGTGGAAGGGTATTCTCAGATGTGAGACCCTTGCTCATTGCACCATCAGGATTCAAGCAAACCGGGCCGAAGACGGCTGTAATGCCAGAAACCGGTCCCCGGGAGCTTGTTTCCTTCCCAGTGTAAGAATTGGCTGTTGTAGTTTGGTTTGCCCTGTTCCCATCATGCACTGGGACAGGAACAGACTAATTTGCATACAGCCAGGTTCTGAAACTGGGATGGTGCAGTGAGCTAAAAAACGGTGTTGGATCTAGCCCTGATCTCTTGACTGGGTGAGAGCTTTCTGCTTAATTCGGAGACTCTGTCCCTCACCACCCCTTGTTGTAAATATTTTTGTCCACCCTAAGCGTGGAAGGGTATTCTCAGATGTGAGACCCTTGCTCATTGCACCATCAGGATTCAAGCAAACCGGGCCGAAGACGGCTGTAATGCCAGAAACCGGTCCCCGGGAGCTTGTTTCCTTCCCAGTGTAAGAATTGGCTGTTGTAGTTTGGTTTGCCCTGTTCCCATCATGCACTGGGACAGGAACAGACTAATTTGCATACAGCCAGGTTCTGAAACTGGGATGGTGCAGTGAGCTAAAAAACGGTGTTGGATCTAGCCCTGATCTCTTGACTGGGTGAGAGGTTTCTGCTTAATTAAGAGACTCTGTCCCTCGCCACCCCTTGTTGTAAATATTTTTGTCCACCCTAAGCGTGGATGGGTATTCTCAGATGTGAGACCCTTGCTCATTGAACCATCAGGATTCAAGCAAACCGGGCCGAAGACGGCTGTAATGCCAGAAACCGGTCCCCGGGAGCTTGTTTCCTTCCCAGTGTAAGAATTGGCTGTTGTAGTTTGGTTTGCCCTGTTCCCATCATGTACTGGGACAGGAACAGACTAATTTGCATACAGCCAGGTTCTGAAACTGGGATGGTGTTGGATCTAGCCCTGATCTCTTGACTGGGTGAGAGCTTTCTGCTTAATTCAGGGACTGTGTCCCTCACCACCCCTTGTTGTAAATATTTTTGTCCACCCTAAGCGTGGAAGGGTATTCTCAGATGTGAGACCCTTGCTCATTGCACCATCAGGATTCAAGCAAACCGGGCCGAAGACGGCTGTAATGCCAGAAACCGGTCCCCGGGAGCTTGTTTCCTTCCCAGTGTAAGAATTGGCTGTTGTAGTTTGGTTTGCCCTGTTCCCATCATGCACTGGGACAGGAACAGACTAATTTGCATACAGCCAGGTTCTGAAACTGGGATGGTGCAGTGAGCTAAAAAACGGTGTTGGATCTAGCCCTGATCTCTTGACTGGGTGAGAGCTTTCTGCTTAATTCAGAGACTCTGTCCCTCACCACCCCTTGTTGTAAATATGATTGTGTATGTAAGACTGCATGAAACTTCTGTTTGATCCCTAATCCATTCAGGACGTACTCGACAACTTGCCCAATAAAATGGGGTCTATTATCACTCCATAGAAGTTTGTAAACACCGAATCTAGGGAAGAATTCTTTCAAACGCACCTTTGCTGTGGTGAGAGCTGTATTATCCTTTGTAGGGTATACCGCTATCCATTTACTGAAGGCACATACCACTACTAACATACTTTAGGTTGATACAGCGCTCAAGCTGGATATAATCCATTTGCAAAACTTCAAAAGGTGCAGTTGGTGTAGAAAACCCTCCTGTTGTGTCCCTTTACCAGGATTGTACTGCAAACAAATCAAACAGGAATGTACTGTCTTTTTAGCCGTGCAGGAAATCTCTGGATACTCCCAAACCTGCGTGAGCAATTTCGTCATCGCGGAGGCACCAACATGTGACGGCCCATATGCCATATGAACCATAGGTTGTGAATAGGCTGTGGGCAGTTTCCATTTATCCATCTCTTTATTTCACCAACAGCCCTCATCATCCAGTGTTCCCTCTTTAGACCATTGCTTAAGTTCTTCAGCAGAAGCAGACCTCTGCATATCTTACACTTCTTGTCTAGCATCATGCCAACGTTCAGCCTGTGACCTCACTACGTACTTGGATGTAGTACTTTGCTGCATCGCAGTCTCACAGGATGTGTAATCTGCAAAGGCTTTGCCTTGTCCTATCTCATTAGTCACTTTCTTGTGTGCGCTACATTTAACAATTGCTATTTTCTTTGGGTATGTTAGGGCAGTCAAAAGATTATGCACCAATTCTCCATGCATTATTTGCATCCCGTGAGATTTGAGAAAGCCTCTTTCCTTCTAGAGTAACCCAAAATCATGAGCCAATCCAAAAGCATAGTGGCTATCTGTATAAATGTTCACACACAAGTAAATGTAAATTGTAAATTGATACTTGTATAGCGCACTACTCAGCCGCAAGGGTCCCAAGGCGCTTGTACGAATACCGCTGTGGAACCCATCCTGGCTTTCCCTGTGAGGCGTCCACTCCTGGGTACCCCCAAGGTGGAGGCCAGGCATCCTTAGCGTTGTGGGGGCCGTTGTGGAGATTAGGCAAGCTATTGCCCCAAGTTGCAGAGTGGGACTCCATGATTGGAATAGGCACCGAGGCGAGAATTATCCGATCCGTGGAATTTTGAGCCCAAGACCCGCCGAAGCGGGGAATTGAACCCTGGTCCCGGGCTAGACCTCTGCATCAGGGTCTGCTGCTCCAATCATTGAGCCACACTTCTCCACAAGTCAGTACTAAGTTCACACGCTTGTGTCAAAGCTATTAGTTCAGCTGCTTGAGCTGACTTCTGTGGTATACGAGCTGTCTCCACTACCATCTGAAGTGTTGTAATTGCATATGCAGCTGAGGTTGTACCATCTGGTAACTTCAAACAAGACCCATCAACTCATAGTTCCCCATCTACATTTGTGAGGGATGTGTCTTGCAAATCGATGCAAGCCTTTGTCTGTTCCTCAGTAAGGAATATACAATCATGAGACTCCGGTGACTGAGGCTGAGTCTCTGGATATGGCAACAAAGTAGCTGGGTTCAAAGTCGAACATCCCTTGAACGTAATGTGAGGGGCCAAGAGTGTCAATTCATATCCTGCCAAGCAAGCACTATTTAAGTGCTGTGTTTTGGTTTGGTTCAAAAGGGCATCAACTGCATGGGGTACTAACACCAACAGTCTATGTTACAAGACTATCCCTTCACTCTGACGTATGGACACAGCAGCAGCTGCAACAGAATGGAAGCATCCAGGCAATGCACGAGCAACGGGATCAAGAACAGCTGAGAAATATGCGCAAGGATGCTGCTTGTTACCGTGTGTCTGTACTAAAACTGACAATGCAAACCCATCTCTCTCGTGTACATAAAGTGTAAAAGTCTTAGTGTAATCTGGATTGCCTAACACTGGTGCAGAACAGAGAGTTTGGCGTAACTGATGGGAAGCATTTTGCTATTTATTTGTCCATGGAAGGGGCATTGGAGTGTCTTTAGTCAGAAGTGCCAACAAAGGTTTAACAATGTCTGAAAAGCCTAATATCCATTACCTACAAAAAGGAGTATGACCAATGAATGCAAGGACATCTTTCTGAGTACGGGGCAGTGGTCTGTCTAAAATTGCTTTAATACGATCTGGTGTAAGTGCACGACCCTCCTTAGACAGAAGGTGACCTAAATAGGTAAACTTCAGTCTACAATATTGCAATTTCTTTTGTGATACTTTATGGTGGTGCAATGCAAGAAAGGAAAGCAAAGACAAAGTACATTTTTCACACTGTTCAGGTGTATCAGCTGCCAACAAGATGTCATCAACATATTGTAAGAGAGCCACTCCCGCAGGCAAACAAAAAGAATCAAGCTGTCTTTTCAGTGCTTGGCTGTAAATGCTAGGACTCTCAGTAAACCACTGAGGAACTCTACAAAATCTATAGGATTGATTTTCAAAGTGAAACCGAACAAATATCGGCTATCAGGATGAATAGGGATTGAAAAGAAGGCATTCTTGAGATCAATCACTGTGAAGGTAGTAGCTGTCAGGGGAACCAAGACAAGAAGTGCCGTGATATCAGAAACCACCGGGTATTGTGGTACTACAATCTTATTAACTTCTCGCAAATCAATGATAAACCTGTAGATTTTAGTATCAGTAAGGAGTATAATAATAACTTACCACCGTCCGCCGCTGCTGAGCCATCCCCGTCAGCTCCTCCTGGTGGCACTTGTGGCACCGCCGCATCAGCTGCTTGAGTGGACCCAGCCGCGCTGCTGGCCCCTGCACTGGTGGTGGCAAGTGCTGCATCCGATGTAGTGATGCCTAGAAAAAACGTCATATTTTGCCACTTATGTATTGAGGGAGCCATCAATCATCAAGGAACTTTGCTCCAGTATTTTGGATACATACTTTCTCGCTATTAACTATGCATCACACGCGTGTCTCCCCTGTAGTTATACTGTAACTTTGTCAGTGATCGGACGTTTTCATTTCTGGAGGCAACTTCGTATCTAGGCGGACTGTTTCTTACTTTTTTAAAAAAAATGTTTCCCCTCTCTCTGAATATTGCCAGCTAGAACGCTGTTTCTCCGGTTACGGGACGACTCTCATTTGATTCTAATGATTCTTTGTGGTAAACATTCTTACTAATAGAATCATAATAAATATTTTAAGTCACTATCTATGCTTTGCTACTTATACAAACGTGTCATTTTTTATAAATCCCAGACTACACACACATGGATGCAGTCTTTCTTCTAAATGCACGTTATTTGAAACCCCATATAGGAGTCAGCGGTCTAGTTTCTTTCAAATAATATCCATACCGACTACTTAACGTACTCCACTTCTGGGTCATGTGTCTGATACCAGGAACACGGAGCCAGGGAGTTCTGGAGGTTGGCGCGCACTTCGCGTTTTCTCGTAAGTGCACTTTGTCAGATAACTGTAGATTCCTTGGTTTACAGCATGGCCATTCTGGAAAAGTTATACTCCGTTTAGATCATGTACAATGACGTTTATACTTGAAAGGATGCGCTTCTACTTACATCCTTTCATGTTCTTATTTTCCCCCAGTTCTGATCACGTCTTCTACGCTGCTCTATGGGAATTCTCCCATTAAACACATAATTGGAAACGGCCCAGACTCACGACCCTGGTGAGTTTGGAACTACAGGTTGTCTTATAATATGATCGTTTCTGTATTATCTGTAATGGATGGTCATGATTTTTTTATGGTAACAAACCGCTGTTGCTTTTCAGATAGCGGTTTTATTCTTGCAGCTTTCTGGTATCTCCACGATCTTCACTTAGTTTCTTTCTCCTTTCCTGTCCGACGTAACCCAGTTGGTAGGTAAGGCTGTTAGTACTGTGTCTCTTGGAGACCAACTTTGATTCGCACTTTGATTTAAATATTTTTTCCCCCGTAGTCATGTACTAATCTTTGGCATATTCAGCTTGTGAATTGAAGCTAATTTTATTCGGTATTTTGCTGTTTTAATACTCAACATATACCGATATATTCTTACTCGAATTGTCGGACGTCCATGTCGAATATGTCTGATTGGAACAGTGGATTTCTACACTTGTAGTGATATTAACTTATATTCGAATTTTTCCCTTCATGTGACAACATATCTTTACGGGATTTCCGATTTAGTCATAAGAATCAGATAATTACACCAATCATTTGATTTATTTATACATGTATCTTCTTTAAATTCTAGTGACCGTCTTCACTGTTCTATACATCTCTATACTGGTCTAGGGCCCCACCGGGTCGGAAGTATCACTGGCAGAGCGGTGAGCAATACTATGCACCCAACCTACTGATTATAATGTTAGTGTCTGAGGTTTGCATTTAGATTAGTATCTCATCAACCTTGTATTCTTGTTCCCCCTTTTTTCTCCTTTCCTTTATCCTTCTTGCTATTCCAATTTCCGTTCTATACCCTTAGACCTCCTTTGCATACACAGTAGCGTTCAAGGTATGTTTCTTATTTTTCCATAGGCTTTGGTAATTTTCTTCCTATCAGCTCTTATCACTCTTTCCTTTCTTTCACACATTATCTTATATTCTTATCGTTACATCTCTTTTAAGGGATCAATTCACCGCATCATTTCCTAGCAGCACGTTTTGGTCTTTTCTCCACTCTTCACTTACACTATACGTTGTTAATTCTTGTCGGTTGTTTTTGGATTAACTAGGGTCTTTTATGGAACACGAGTGCATCACGGTTACTCACCTCCTTCACTTGAGTCTCACCTAATGCGAGAATTTGTCACTATGATTGAGTGTTCTTGTCACTGGTTGCACAACGAATGTGCATTTAAAAGAAACATTTCATTTGGATAGTGTTGTTTCTGTAAGAGTTTTTCTGTAATTCCCAGCCCTGAAGATTCGCGTGAGCGATGAAACACGTGTCGGCTGGCTGCTGTTTTCATGTCAAGACAATAAAGAACTGAAGATTTCAGTCTATACCAGACTTCGTCATCACTTTGCTACCTTACCCTTTGGATTTATGTTCTTTTCCAATGACATTACTATTGTCTGTACTTTTGAATGTGTGTGCATAGGGTACTTTTTCTAGTCATATTTTTAGATGCCATACACCACCCTCTACTTCGACTCGTAATGGAAGAGAAAATGTTAAACAGTTTTTAATTATTGGGACTGAAAAGAAGTCACGGTTTTGGGGAGGTTGTTAACTTGTATGCTTATCCATAACATGCAACTCTTTTTGGCACAACTGATGAATGCTTGCTCTTTAACATGCAACATTTTTAAAATTACAGACAGAACCAACTACTCCTCATCACCACCAGGAGGACATGAAGTTCCAACAAGGTGAGGGCTCCTGAGTCCCCCACTGTTACTTCTGACTGAGGTATGTGGAAAGTCGAACTGCACCTATCATCAACAATGTCCTATTTCTCTTGTCCATACTTCTGTATGTGCAGAATAGTCCCTGAAACACTAGCGGTATGGTATGTGCTACTATCAAATCAAAAAGCCAACTACTAGCATATTCTTGGTGGACATTGACATTTTTTTGTTGAAAATTGTCAAAGCATTAACATTTAGAAGGCAGGAATAGACAGCAAGGGCAACCTAGAGGACTGCACTGAGTGCCTCTAGAGCTATTGCTGGATCAGAGTTTTGTTTAACACTGTTTGCCGACTGGGCAAGCTTAGCTACCTACACAGACTGACTCATAAACAATAGTAAATAGTAGTAGCACAGAGAGTGATGGAAGAGAGTCAGGATAAGAATGTAGAAACAGTCTCAAGAAGATCAAAGAATATTTTGTAAAAAATAGAAATAGGAAACAGTGTGTAATTAATAGGAGCTGTAAAAGTTAGGGAAGTATAATTATATTAACAACAGAACAATACTGGGGCCAGCGGAAGAGCCTGCAGAGGACCGTTCCTGCCCACTCTGTTCAACCGGAGTCTGGGGTGTTGCTGTCTTCTTGCCCCTGGGAGATGCTGATGATCATGAAATAAACACAAACATGGATGATTGTTTTTTGGAAATATTTGATTTCTATGACCACAATCTAAAATTATCTCAGGGAAACAAATTACCAACAAATGCACTACATGTATTGACCTATCTGATCTGGTCAACTAGGAGGATACTAGTACAGTATTGCTGGATTCGCAGACCGTCTACTTGGAAAGTGTAGGAAGGTGGATATCTGACTATGGTTACCCCCAAACTTTTTGCCTGGTGTTTAGCTGGTTTTTGACTTAGTTGGCCTGGGATCCTGCTATTCAGGGCCCCAGGCTGATTGCTCTCTCCTTAAAATGGACTCCATGTACCTTAGGTGCATAACACAATTGGAATTGGTTCACCTTATAGGCCCCTGTAACAGTGTACCATAGGTACCCAGGGCATAGGTGTAGCCAAGGCCTGCCAGGGGCTGCAGCATGTATTGTGCCACCCCTGGCCTGGCCTCCATATTTGACACAACTGGCTGATCACTCAGCTGGGGTAAGTTGGTGTAATCACCTCTTACTTAGGTACAGTATGTCTGTGCCTAACCCTAAACTGGACACGTATGTTCCTATCAGCCACTCCTATGGAAGGCCTCATCAATCCTGGAGGCAGAGTGCTTGGAAATATGTGAGATGGTGCTCTGGCATGAGCTGAGCCTGTCTGCAGCTGTCGGGAGCAACTCCCTAAGCTGTTCCGGGATATTGCCATACCATATACTCTTAAGTGCATTATAATCCTCGCGGTTAAATGCTATCTTTGGTTTGGCTTTATCAAAACATGTCGAGTAAGGTGTCATACGAATTGGAATACTATCCCCTCGCCAATTCTGGCGACGGGGATAGCATTCCACCCTTCTAGAGGGACACGACATGTGTGTAGCCTTAACCCCGGTTAAAGTTAAACAGAGCCTCAGCTTCACAAAATGGACGCTGCCACCACAGACACAAGTCTGGCCTCCTGCTGCTGACCGAAACTCGGCAGATGGTGGCCTGGACAAAGGGTTTCCTGCCTTGGGAGGTGCGAGCACCACCCCAGACAGGATTTTGTGTATTAGGTAGGACAGGGCTGAAAAGAATCAGACATGCCCGGGGCACACAAGGTGTCCCCGTGCATAGGCCAGTCCAAACCGGTTCTGGGGCCTTCCAGCCCCAGTCCTGGCGCGGAGCTGGACAAAGGAAAGGGGGTGTAACCGCCCCCCTTCCTGGTTCCTCCCAGAGGAGGGACCTAGTAGGTGATCCACCCCCAGTTTGGGAATAAGAGGGGGAGCAGTGCCATTGCACGGCAGATCATCCCGAAATCAACTTAAAACTAAGAAGAAGACTGGACTTCGACATTCTGCTGCACAGAAGACTGAAGAAGAATCTCCCTTGTGGCCAAGGAGTGACCACCCTGTGAACACAGGTACCAACCAGCAACTCGACGTCTGCTTTGCCGCCGCCTCCCGCCGGAGACCGAGCCCAGAGCCCGACAAGAACCAGACTCCCAGACCTCTCAGAGCCCGATCCACAGTCCCTGCGAAGAAGGGACCCGTGGAGGCACCGAGTGACGTGGGACCGGACCTCTTGGAAGACACTCGTAAAGCTGACTGCGCAGCTTCTGAGGCATCCTCGACGTTGTGCTTTGGGGATTGAGAACCCCCACCACCGAGCAGCCCTTGCACCGAAGATCAGCCCCCCAGCATCTCCACGATCTGCGTGGGGCCCTTTTGCACCGTGCCACTCGACGCGCCATCCCGGCCACTAGCCACGTGGTCAGCGGCCATCTTGGCGACGAACCCGAAGATTTAAACAGCAGGTCTGGTTGCTCCAGACCTACCCAAGCTCCTGTGAAAAGGAGCCCTCGCTCTGACCTTGCTGGTCCGAGTGAACAGCATCTTTCAACTTCTGCGTGGCTTGCATTTGCCAAGGCCTGTTTGCTCCGATCAGGTCGCCGACACCGCCAACAGCGAGAAGCCTACGTGGGACAGCTCGTGACCGACTCCTGGACGTCCTCGACCCCGGGTATCCACGTGGCTGCAGAAAGAAGCTACCCGACAACGCCTGTTTGCACCCGACATCGCCTGGTTCCACTCTGGTTCCAGGGCAGTCACTGGCTAGTGACTTTGAACACTGTCCCCTCTGCTTTCAGGTCTTCAACTCTTCCGATCCACCCTTGGATCCACCGGAACTCTTCTCATCGAGCCGCCTGCAGCATCTTCAGCTCCAAGCACCATCGACCAGCGCGACGAAACCCGACACATCTTCGACCCTGTGCACCCGCTTCCTGTGGGTGAGGTAACTCAGCTCCGCCGGTGCTCCTGCACTGGTACACATCCCAAGGGCCTGTGTTTTAAGTTTCAGCTCCGTAGGTCACTCGGAAGGTTCCTAACTTTCTAACTTTGTGCTTTTTACGCACCATAGACTTTGTATTGAGAAGTGCGTGCACTTTGAACACTGCACCCGAGTCCCGTGGGCCTTTCCCGACTTAGTTAACTCCAGTCTCGAATAGCTCCAGCGATTCCCAAGGCCCTAGGCCTCTTCACTTTCCTTTAGGTATCTCTTATACCACTTATTTAGTATATGGTTTAGGTGGCCCCTAGGGCTCATCCATATTGTGCAACTTTTGTGTATTTTAAACTGTCTTGTGATTTAACGCTTGTGCTTCTGTGCTCATAAAGAGTCCAGGGGATTTAATAGTTAATAAATCAATATATATTTTCAATATATATCTGTGTGGTGTCCCTTTCATTTGGTATTCAAGGGGGTTGTGTATGGTATAACAGCTGGCTTCACATGCCTTTCAGAGTTTAGCCTAAGACTGCTTTGTCCACGTTACCACTAGGATAACTGGTCTACAAGGTTGAATTACAACCATCATCATAAGGGTTGCTTGGCATGGTACAAAGTGATCACTAGAATTAGTGAGCATTATATACCAGGCCAACTTCTCACATTGGTGAGCAGCGGATTGGGATCTGAGCTTGCTGTTGTTTTACCATTGCAATCTTTGAGATTATCATTTGAAAGATCATACAGGTACCTGCTAGGTACATATAAAACAAGACTAGTATACTTAAGTTCTACTGAACTTAGTTGTTGTAGAGCAAAGGGAGTAGCACACCCTAGCTACAACTACTAGATAGGTTTAGTAGGTAAACACCAGTGTAGGTAGATTGCAACACATCCACCCACACTAGAGCAATGTCTGGAGCAGAGGGGTCCAGTGGACTTACTCCTGTTGAGAGTGACCCTCCAAGGGCACCATCCAAATTTGCTATTTTTTCCTTTAAGGAATTAAGACAGCTTTGTGTCTTAAGGGGTCTGAAGACAGGGCCTTCCCCTACTACAGACCACCTAAGAGAGCTCTTAGACCAGTCTGAGACTCTAAAACCCTCTAAGGCAAACCCCACAGGGGATGCTGAAGGAGGCCATCCTTCAGAGGATGACACTGTAGACACCCCTGCCCCTATCATCCTGGTAGATGAGGAAGCCTCCACCACTGGAGCTCCTCAGGTAGATGTAGAGGAAGAGGAGGAAGAGGAGGAGGTGGAAAGCAGTGAGTCAGATGATGACAGAGATAGTCAGGTGCTGGTCAGCAGACTGAACCAGGCTAACTTAAGCCAACTTGGGAATGAATCTGGTAACAACCCATTCAGACCCCCAGGTGGACTTAACCAGAAGCCTAGGAGGAGAAGGACTCACTCAGGTGACTCTGACAACTCCCATGCTTCTAGAGGCTCTCATGGTCACTCCAGAAGGGAGATGGCTAGCCCTCAGAGAAGGGAACATGAGGCCAAGATGAGAGAGGCTGAGCTTAGGATTCAGAGGCAAGAACTAGAGGTTGCCCTGGCCAAGGAGAAACTTGCTAGAGCAAGACAGCCTAGAGAGAGTGGATTAGGATCCACTGGTGGCAGCAATATCCAGAAGGATAAATACAGGTCCTTTGATACAAGAAACCTGAGTAAGATTGTGCCCCCCTACAAAGCTGGGGATGATATCCACAAATGGATGACTGCACTTGAGAGAGCCTGCATGGTACAGCAGATCCCTCAGGAGCAGTGGGCAGCAATCCTGTGGCTCTCCTTTGAAGGTAGAGGCAGAGACAGACTCCTCACAGTTAGTGATGAGGATTCTAGAAACTACATGGTCCTGAAGAGTGCTCTGATTGATGGGTTAGGCTTAACCACTGAACAGTACAGGTTAATGTTCAGAGATACCCAGAAGACACAGACTCAGGACTGGTCTGAATTTGTTGAGTGTGCCACTAAGGCTCTGGAGGGCTGGTTGCTGGGAAGTAAGGTTACTGACTATACAGGATTGTATAATTTAATTATGAGAGAGCAAATCTTAAGTAATTGTCAAAATCAGCTTCTACACCAGCACCTGGTTGACTCTGATCTGACCTCCCCACAAGAATTGGGTAGGAGGGCAGACAAATGGGTCAGAACCAGGATCAGGCCTAAGAACCAGGGTGGTGACCAAAAGAAAGAGACTACCAAGCCTCAAGAGAAGGGTGGGGATAAAAGTAAGGAAAAGACTTCCCCAGGGCCCCAAAACTCCAAGAATGGGGGTGGGTCCCAAGACACTTCTACATCCCAGAAAAAGCCTTATTGTCATACCTGTAAACAGGTGGGGCATTACAAAACAGATAGCTGTTGTCCCAAGAATGGCAATAAGGAGAATATACCTCCAGGTAAGGCTCCAACACCTCCTGTCACTGTTAGCAGTGGTCCCCCAGGTGGTGGGAGCACCCCCAAGAATTTGGGTGGGTTTACTTTTGGAGGACAGGTGGACTCTGGCCTATCCAGGTCCCCTAACTCAGATACTCTTGTCTATGAGACTGGCATGGGGTTTGCCAATTTCACAGCTTGCCCAAACACTTTGAGCAAGTATAGACAGGAGCCCCTCATCAATGGTTTGAAAGTTGAGGCCTTCAGAGACACAGGGGCTAGCATCACCATGGTGGCTGAATGTCTAGTCCCCTCAAGGCAACTTTTACCTGATGCCAGATATCAGGTGACAAACATTGATGGCATAGAAACCAATCATCCCATGGCAGTAGTCAATCTTAGCTGGGGAGGTGTCACTGGCCCAAAGAGAGTGGCAGTGTCAGCAAACTTGCCTGTAGATTGCCTACTGGGTAATGATTTGGAAATCTCAGCCTGGGCTGAGGTTGAACAGCAAACCCATTCTAGAATGGTAAATCTCCATGGAAAGGTTAGTGGGGCTGTAATGGCTACAGCCCCAATTCAAGATGTCCTTCCTGAAAAGGTTGGGAGGGCTGAGCAAACCTCAGCCCCATCTTTAGATAACTTCCCTCCTGGAAAGAGTAGCAGGGCTGTACTGGTAACAGCCCATACCCAAACTGAGTCTCCTCCTGAAAAGGTTGGAGGGGCTGTGATGACCACAGCCCAAACTCAAACAGATACATGGGTAGTGAAGCCTGAAATGATGGATCACTCCACCCAAACAGAGAGCATGGAGGAGGAAGAGAAATCTCCCCCTCACCAGACTTTAGGAAAGGATCAGCCTCCTCAGGGAACTGATCTTACCCCTGATGAAGGAACTGTCCCAGAGGTTGTTAGGCCTGGCCTGACAGAACCTCTGATGGCAGTGGACCCTTCTCAGGAGGGACCCAGTCTGGAGCAGGTAACCTGCCCCTCTCTACCTTGCCTTACTCAGCCCAGGGCTGCAGAGGACAAGAAGGACAGTGAGACCCAAAGGGCCCCCTGTCAAATAAAGCACCCCCATCAACAGATTAGGGGCACCGAAACTAGTAGCCCTAGTGAGGTGAAAACTTTAAAAACTCCTGAGGGATCCCCCTTAAAAGTAGTTAGGGACCTCCCCCAGATGGATATTGTTGGGCACAGCCAAACCTGGGACCAAAAGGCCCCAAACCTGACCTGTCCCTCCAGTAAGCCAAACAGAGGGACCCAGCCTCCAGCTTTAGGTAGCCAGAGGTTGACCCTGAGAGCACAGTGCAACTCAGTCAGAGAAAGAAAGGCACACATGGTGGAGAGTGATTGGAGGAAGCTGAGCCCTACAGAGGAAACTCACTTCAGTACTCCATCCCAACACCAGCCTTTGACTTTGCAAAGACACACCACAGGTAGAGATTCCCTATGGTGGAGACCCTCAGATGCCCTTAGGGTGAGGGATTGCTTAGTGGACCATGAGACAGGGGGTTACCAAGCCAGAGCTGGTACTTCCTTATATGGCCACTTAGGCAATATAGGCTTACCTGGTCAAGGATAGCCTTATCTCCTTTCGTTTGGGGGGGGGTTATGTAGGAAGGTGGATATCTGACTATGGTTACCCCCAAACTTTTTGCCTGGTGTTTAGCTGGTTTTTGACTTAGTTGGCCTGGGATCCTGCTATTCAGGGCCCCAGGCTGATTGCTCTCTCCTTAAAATGGACTCCATGTACCTTAGGTGCATAACACAATTGGAATTGGTTCACCTTATAGGCCCCTGTAACAGTGTACCATAGGTACCCAGGGCATAGGTGTAGCCAAGGCCTGCCAGGGGCTGCAGCATGTATTGTGCCACCCCTGGCCTGGCCTCCATATTTGACACAACTGGCTGATCACTCAGCTGGGGTAAGTTGGTGTAATCACCTCTTACTTAGGTACAGTATGTCTGTGCCTAACCCTAAACTGGACACGTATGTTCCTATCAGCCACTCCTATGGAAGGCCTCATCAATCCTGGAGGCAGAGTGCTTGGAAATATGTGAGATGGTGCTCTGGCATGAGCTGAGCCTGTCTGCAGCTGTCGGGAGCAACTCCCTAAGCTGTTCCGGGATATTGCCATACCATATACTCTTAAGTGCATTATAATCCTCGCGGTTAAATGCTATCTTTGGTTTGGCTTTATCAAAACATGTCGAGTAAGGTGTCATACGAATTGGAATACTATCCCCTCGCCAATTCTGGCGACGGGGATAGCATTCCACCCTTCTAGAGGGACACGACATGTGTGTAGCCTTAACCCCGGTTAAAGTTAAACAGAGCCTCAGCTTCACAAAATGGACGCTGCCACCACAGACACAAGTCTGGCCTCCTGCTGCTGACCGAAACTCGGCAGATGGTGGCCTGGACAAAGGGTTTCCTGCCTTGGGAGGTGCGAGCACCACCCCAGACAGGATTTTGTGTATTAGGTAGGACAGGGCTGAAAAGAATCAGACATGCCCGGGGCACACAAGGTGTCCCCGTGCATAGGCCAGTCCAAACCGGTTCTGGGGCCTTCCAGCCCCAGTCCTGGCGCGGAGCTGGACAAAGGAAAGGGGGTGTAACCGCCCCCCTTCCTGGTTCCTCCCAGAGGAGGGACCTAGTAGGTGATCCACCCCCAGTTTGGGAATAAGAGGGGGAGCAGTGCCATTGCACGGCAGATCATCCCGAAATCAACTTAAAACTAAGAAGAAGACTGGACTTCGACATTCTGCTGCACAGAAGACTGAAGAAGAATCTCCCTTGTGGCCAAGGAGTGACCACCCTGTGAACACAGGTACCAACCAGCAACTCGACGTCTGCTTTGCCGCCGCCTCCCGCCGGAGACCGAGCCCAGAGCCCGACAAGAACCAGACTCCCAGACCTCTCAGAGCCCGATCCACAGTCCCTGCGAAGAAGGGACCCGTGGAGGCACCGAGTGACGTGGGACCGGACCTCTTGGAAGACACTCGTAAAGCTGACTGCGCAGCTTCTGAGGCATCCTCGACGTTGTGCTTTGGGGATTGAGAACCCCCACCACCGAGCAGCCCTTGCACCGAAGATCAGCCCCCCAGCATCTCCACGATCTGCGTGGGGCCCTTTTGCACCGTGCCACTCGACGCGCCATCCCGGCCACTAGCCACGTGGTCAGCGGCCATCTTGGCGACGAACCCGAAGATTTAAACAGCAGGTCTGGTTGCTCCAGACCTACCCAAGCTCCTGTGAAAAGGAGCCCTCGCTCTGACCTTGCTGGTCCGAGTGAACAGCATCTTTCAACTTCTGCGTGGCTTGCATTTGCCAAGGCCTGTTTGCTCCGATCAGGTCGCCGACACCGCCAACAGCGAGAAGCCTACGTGGGACAGCTCGTGACCGACTCCTGGACGTCCTCGACCCCGGGTATCCACGTGGCTGCAGAAAGAAGCTACCCGACAACGCCTGTTTGCACCCGACATCGCCTGGTTCCACTCTGGTTCCAGGGCAGTCACTGGCTAGTGACTTTGAACACTGTCCCCTCTGCTTTCAGGTCTTCAACTCTTCCGATCCACCCTTGGATCCACCGGAACTCTTCTCATCGAGCCGCCTGCAGCATCTTCATCTCCAAGCACCATCGACCAGCGCGACGAAACCCGACACATCTTCGACCCTGTGCACCCGCTTCCTGTGGGTGAGGTAACTCAGCTCCGCCGGTGCTCCTGCACTGGTACACATCCCAAGGGCCTGTGTTTTAAGTTTCAGCTCCGTAGGTCACTCGGAAGGTTCCTAACTTTCTAACTTTGTGCTTTTTACGCACCATAGACTTTGTATTGAGAAGTGCGTGCACTTTGAACACTGCACCCGAGTCCCGTGGGCCTTTCCCGACTTAGTTAACTCCAGTCTCGAATAGCTCCAGCGATTCCCAAGGCCCTAGGCCTCTTCACTTTCCTTTAGGTATCTCTTATACCACTTATTTAGTATATGGTTTAGGTGGCCCCTAGGGCTCATCCATATTGTGCAACTTTTGTGTATTTTAAACTGTCTTGTGATTTAACGCTTGTGCTTCTGTGCTCATAAAGAGTCCAGGGGATTTAATAGTTAATAAATCAATATATATTTTCAATATATATCTGTGTGGTGTCCCTTTCATTTGGTATTCAAGGGGGTTGTGTATGGTATAACAGCTGGCTTCACATGCCTTTCAGAGTTTAGCCTAAGACTGCTTTGTCCACGTTACCACTAGGATAACTGGTCTACAAGGTTGAATTACAACCATCATCATAAGGGTTGCTTGGCATGGTACAAAGTGATCACTAGAATTAGTGAGCATTATATACCAGGCCAACTTCTCACAGAAAGTTATGTAAATCACTAACTAAACCACCAACAAAAAGGTTCTACTACGACTGCTAGCACTCAGCAGCACGCGACGTGACAGACACAGTCCGTCCTCATGATTGCAGACCACTAAAAAATGTCCTACTATAAAGTCATAATATACTCAACCTATCAATCCATCCCTATAAGGACTAGACTTGAGTCTCTAGTCTCTTTAGCATTACGCAGTTCTGTAAAGTACTACACCCATACATATTCAGGCCAAATGAGCACAAAGTTGCAAACAAGTAAGCATAGTAGCAGCGCCACTGAGGAGGCGAGCACCTGCAATTTAAACATTATTTTACCTGCAATGGAATCGAATAGGCAGCATTCTTTCTCTTCGGGAAAAACATATATTAGCAATATAACACAGAGTAGAAGAAAACAAAGTAGTTATTAAATGGCTACTCACCAAGGCCAGGGATCTCCATGCCTAGCAGGTAGAGCAGGCCCTGCTCCCGGTCGAGGATGTTGGCCCACCGGTGCCTCGCTTGGTCATAAGTGCGCCGGACCCCCGACTCCCTCAACATGGCCCAGCACACCATATCCCACCGCTGGCGATGCTCCCGGAGGCCAAACCCTTGACCGGGCCTGCCCCCTGCTGCCACGGTCTCAGGGAGGTGGCACAGAACAAATAATATAAGAGCGGCCACTTCCACCGCAGCGAAAATCTCCCTAGCCACTACTTGCTCCCCCCTCAATCGCCCACATGGGAGCCGGGTGCGGGGTGCGGGACCCTTCCCCTTACTCTTCCCTTTGCCATGGTCCTGGACAGCTGAAGAGAAAAATAGGAAAGAATAGGTGACGTAAATAATTAATTTACTCTCTTAATTTCTATGCAGGTAAGTACTTAATCAATAATAACTCAAATCGGAAAGAAAGAACCAGAGTCCGTGGTGTTAGAGTTCTTAGGGGTTTTATTCCTTAAAAAGGAATGGTCAGGACCATAATATCATGTTCTTCCCACCGCAGGGGTGGAAGAAGGGATAGAGCGCTCCATTTTATTGACAGTACATAGCTTATATACTTAATTCATGTCATAGGAAACAGTGCAGAAGGCGTAACAGCTGAGAGAAGACAAGATAACAGTATACACGTGTTACTAGTACGTAATCAAAAGGCGTGAACTAGGCGTGAACTGGAGGTGTGTACTAGAAACGTCACAGATGGGTGTCACAAAGGGGTGGCACTAACAGAAATGTTGCAATGTCAGCAGAAATCGGAAGCTTGGATGCGCGCGCAGCTGCATGACGTGTGATTGACGTGAAGCTGGAGGGTGCAGGGGACTTGACATTTACACTGACGGAAAGAGACAGAAGTCTGGCATGTCAGATCAACTTGTACTTCTATCATATCTGATATCTGATGTTTAGGAACCATATTATCTGGACGGAAAGGTCTCTAGGGCAGAAGCTATTCTATGCTAACTGTGGATGCGTGTATAAGCGCCTAAGTGTCTGCATGAGAAGCGTGGGGGCACGGGGCCTTCCATGGAAGCATGGTAACAGAAGCTATGAATTACTTGCACTGAGACAGGTCGGCCCTTTGGCTCTGCAGCTGGGGAGGATGTTTACTGAAGCTAGTAGGCAGGAATGCATTTTCGAGGAGCGGAACAGATAACTCGAAGGTTATAGTCAGTCTTGGCAGAAAGCAGGCTGAGCTGAGCGCGAGGGGCCGCGCTAGAAGTAAGTCAAAGTTCACGGGTACAGAGGCAGCCTGGGCTGAGACTGTCAGAGTCAGAAGCCAGAAAAAAGGCTCGATGGCAGAAATTCAGGGCCTACTTTGCCAGAGCAGAAAAACATGTAAAGTACACTACAAAAAAGACGTTGGCATAGCATACTTAGGAACGGGTTATATAATCCATTCAGGGTGGATCTGAAAGAGGACAAGTTAACGTTGGACGCAAATGTATTTGCGTCTTCATAGCTGACACAGGAGGGAAGTTACATGCACTTTAAGTTGGTACATGGAGTCGGTGGGGTACGCGCTAGGGAACACAACTTGACCATAAAATTTATATTTCCTCATTCCCTCCTTGTTCCCTACGGACCCTTCATGATATATCGATCCTCATGAATCGATCAGTTTGTTCTTGTAACATCATTTGTTCGTCTTTCTTTCTTTTACGTTTTGAGAGGAAACTGGAATGTTCAATACAAGAGGTGGCACACAGTCCACAAATCGCTGGCCCGCACTGCAGGCACAGGCAGCAACTGAATACTAGGACTAGGCCAATGCCTAGGAAGGATAGGATCTTCCATCCCCAAGCTGTTAACGTTGTCCAGAACCAACCGGACCAAGTCCAGGTGCCTGGATTCTGATGTATCTGATTTGCAATTTTATGGAGACGGGTAATAGCTTGATATACAGATGGTGCGTTTTGTGGTATGAAAACACAGCAACTTGACCCGATGACCTTACAAGCTCCACCTCTATCTGCCAAGATGACGTCAATAACAAGACGATTCTGAAGGACAACAACCCGCATGGCGGACTGCTCTTCTGTTAAGTTACCTAAGGCGGAGGCAGTTTCATTCACTACTGCTTCAAGTGTTCTAGTTAATCTGCGTATTAATTTACTATTCTGAACAGGTCCTAAAAAGAAAAAGAATCCTTTATTAAAATCGGTGTATTGTTCCCATGCCGTTTCTGTGTAGTCGACAAGTGGGATATCTCTTCTGGGTCTATTCTTTACTAGATTGGTATTTCTATGGTAATCAGGGGGAGCTAGGAAGACAGGTGGCAGAAGGAATGCAATGTAACAGGTACCATCCCAATCTGGAGGTAGGCGTATGTATGCGGTATGACCACAAACAAAGTAAGAATGACGAATAGCTTTAAAAGACGATTTTCCATGATCACTGAATTCGACCACAGTAGTACATTTACTATGACCTAAGTGTACTGAACCTTTCTTCCTGATACATAATTCGCCAGTGACTGGCAATACTGACATAGTGGGTATAACAGGTGCGGCTTCGGATTCAACAGTAAGAATCATAAGGCTAATTGTATAATTACCTAATCCATACACTTCATTTTCTAGATCAGTTCCTATTCTAGTGGGGAGTCCCTCCTTATCAGGGTAACAGATGTCGAGCAGGACCAAGTTCAAGTTTCCCCAAACCCAGCCCCCGTCGAAAACAGCAATATCAGGATCTAAGGAATTAATTATTTTAAACCATGCACCGCAGGAGCCATTGTGAGTGAACGGGTACGGAAAGAGGGGCAGAGCTCCCTTGTAATTCTGGTAGGGAGGGAGTCGGCCACATATCCAGCAATCTGTAGCATTGTTAGTTTGATGAGAATGGTGTAGCATACTAATGAATGTGTTGTTGCGCAGCGCAAGTCTGTAGGAGAGTTCGTGTGGAGGTAACTCACTAAAAGTGTGTTCAGCAGATACATTGTAGGCAGATTGTTCACGCTTAAAAATAGGACAATAGATAGGTAGTAAGATACTAGCAACAATAATTAAAATACTCAGAATAAACATGATTAATAGTGTCACTATACAGTGACTACGAAGTGATTTGCAATATGCACCTTTCTTAATTTGTCTCTCTCTCTCTCTCTCTCGATCTAGGGGATACATGTCAGAAACTATTTAACCGATTCACCTAGGGAAGGACTTAAACAATTAAACTGTCTGACTTGCTAGATCGGAGTTTCGACCGATACTCTTCTTGGGGAGTTTTTTCTCGTTCAGATACTGTAAAGTCTTTTTGCTCAACACAGTCTTTGGTGGGGGTGGACGAGTCTCGGTCTGGTTTCAGTTCATGGAATTTTTTCACATGACTCGTATGGACCCACCCCTTTCTCCCTTCGATCTTCACGGCGGTCCACGTGGTGAGAAGGACGGTCTTCGGCGATTTCCAGCGGGGTTCCAGCGGGCTCTTCCTATCAAAATTTCGTACCAATACTAGGTCCCCAGGACGGACATCATGTGGCTTTACATCAGTGTTGTCAGGGAAGGCTGCGGCAACCTGTGAACGACATGATTGGAGTGCAGACATCAAGGAGGCAAGGTAATCTGTCAACATATTACAATCAACATCAGTAATTTTTTTCGGAATGGGCGTCCCCCACATATTCGGTGGTCTGCCAAAGACCACCTCGTACGGGGATAGCCCTGATCTCGAATGGGCAACCATTCTCATATAGAATAGTGCCACTGGCAGGGCGACTATCCAGTCGACCCCTTTCTCCTGACATATTTTTGCAAGGCGGATCTTTAGTGTCTGGTTATGCCTTTCTACAAGGCCTGCGGCTTCAGGATGTCGGACACAATGGAATTTCCACTGGTATCCCAGCAATAAAGAAACTTCCTTCATTAATGCGGATGAGAATGGCTGACCGTTATCTGAGTACACGACACGAGGCAAGCCGTACCGTGGGAAGAATTCACGAACCAGCTGCTTGGCAGTGGTCGGAGCAGTGTAATCTGGGACTGGGTATGCTTCGGTCCAGCGGGACAGAGCACAAACAACTACGAGAACATATTTAAATCCTCGACAACGGTCCATCTGGATATAATCCATCTGGAGGACTTCAAAAGGGTGATCGGGAGGATGAAATCCACCTTGCTCTACAGGGACGCTTTTACCTGGATTGAACTGACAACAGATCATGCAAGTACGGACTTTCTGTTTCGCTGCTGCTCGTAAGTGTTTATTGTTCCAAAGATTTTGTAAACTGTCTAACATCGCTTTCTCTCCTAGATGTGCTGGGCTATGTGCTGTATTTATCATGACCTGAACCATAGAGTCAGGGAGAAACCATGTAGATTTTCCCTTCGTCACCCAACCTTGATCTGTTTGGATCCCTCCTTGTTCAATCCATTTCTTTATTTCTTCTGGGGTAGCATGTGTCTGAATATCGATAACATCTAGTGTGGGATCCCTGACTGTCATGCAGTGTGTCGGTCCTGTTGTCTTTGTCATGTCAGTTGTCTGAGTGTGAGTCAATGCTGTATGTTTTGCTGTCTGATCTGCCAGGTCGTTACCCTGGGAAACAGAATCTGTAACTTTAGTATGTGCTTTACACTTCATGACGGATATGCCTGAAGGCAGATGTATTGCTTCTAACAGTGCTTGAATGAGGGGACCGTGTTGGATCTTGGCACCGTGAGAGGTCAGAAAACCTCGTTCTTGCCATAACATGTCGAAGTCGTGTACAACTCCGAACGCATAACGGGAATCAGTGTATATGTTGACATTTCTGTTCTTGGCTAGGATACAGGCTCGGGTCAGAGCGATGAGCTCTGCCGCTTGAGCAGACAGTGTATCAATACGATGTGTTTCTTTAACTTCAGTTTCAGTGGTCACGGCATACGCGGCCACTAATTCTCCTGTATTTGTTCTCATACATGAACCATCCACATAAAGTGTCAGGTCTGGATTTGTCAATGGAACATCTGTTAAGTCTTGTCGGGGCTTTGTTACTGCATTAATGATCTCTATGCAATCATGCGGGGCTGGATCTGTCATAATTGTAGGTAACAGTGTTGCGGGGTTCAGGATGCTGCAGCGTCTGATTTCTATGTGTGGCTGGAATAGTGTTAATTCGTAACCTGTCAGTCGTGCTATAGTCAGGTGCTGAGTTTGGGTTCTGTTTAAAAGAACCTCTACAGAGTGTGGAACTTGTACTGTTAACTGATGGCCTAAAACAATTGAATCGCTCTGTCTTATTGCTAACGCTGTTGCTGCTACTGACTTTAAGCATGCAGGGAGTGCCTGGGCTACGGAATCCAATGTACTTGAAAAATAAGCGCAAGGCTTATGTGAACCTGCTTGATCTTGAGTGAGGACAGACAATGCTGTACCATCACGTTCTGTAACAAAAAGTGTAAACGGTTTGCTGTAACATGGTGTCGCTAAAACTGGTGCTTGGCATAATGCTTTCTTTAATTCCTCAAAGGCTTGTGTGTGTTCCTGAGTCCAAGGGAGGGCAGTCGAAGTTGCTGCCTCCTGTGTCGTTAACTGGATGAGTGGTTTAGCTAGAAATGCATATTGAGGAATCCATTGTCTGCAGTACGAGGTGAGGCCTATGAAGGCCCGCACTTCCTTTTGTGTCTGGGGTCGTGGCATATTTACAATTAACTGAATGCGATCGGGAGTGAGCTGTCTCCCCACTTTGGACAGCAAGTGACCCAAGTACACAACTTGCTGAACACAGAATTGCAGCTTCGAAGGAGACACCTTGTGTCCTTTGTCTGCCAGGAAATGTAAAACTATCAGTGATGCTTGTTCACATTCGGGCTCACTTCGTGCGGTGATCAGTAGATCATCGACATATTGCAGTAAAGCGGTGTTAACTGGCATTTGAATACAATCTAGTTGTCTTTTCAGTGCTTGACTATAGATGCTGGGGCTTTCTGTGAATCCTTGAGGTGCGCGGGAAAATTTGAAACTTCGTCCATTTAAACTGAATCCGAAGAGATATTGGCTCTCCGGATCAATAGGTACACTGAAGAAAGCGTTCTTGAGATCAATTACAGTAAAGAACGTTGCTTCTGAATCAATAGCAGTCAATAGGGAAGAGATATCGGGGACCACAGGGTACTGCGGTACAATACATTTGTTCAGTTCTCGAAGATCAATCACCAGCCGATATACTGGCGGTGCATTGGGGTCAGTACGTTTAAGAATAGGAATGATGGGTGAATTACAGATATTGGAGTCTGTCTCTACGACCACTCCTTGGGCAATGAGCTCTTCAATGATTTCCAGTAAAGCCACTACAGCATCGGGTGGTAACTTGTATTGTCTGATTCTCGGTAGAACAACTCCTGTCTTGAGTGTAACACGGTATGGGGTGATATGCATACAACCTACATCAGTTGGGCCTTTTGCCCATAGGTGTTCTGGTACATTTTTCAATCTGACATCGAATTCTCGCAACACATAGTGACCCTTGAAATCCCGTAGAAAGAGTCTAACTCCCTCCGGGGAACAGCAGATTATAGCTCCTAGAGCCTTCAATGTTTTAATTCCTAACAGATTTTCTGGGCATGAGTTCGTAAGTAACAAATCTGTAACTCGTGATAATGGACCCACAGCCAAGGGTACTGGTTCCGATACTTCATTTACAATAAGCTGTCCTGAAAAACCAAGGGAAACATTCTGTGAGCCTGAGAGGGGTGCCCCTGGGACTTCATTATGGCTGATGGTGGTGCGGCTTGCCCCTGTGTCAATTAAAAACTTTCTGTCTTTTCCCAATACGTGACTGTGTACATAAGGACCTTCTTGATCTACAGGAATTTCAATAAGAGGCAAGCCACCTTCCCTCTCTAGGCTGTTTCATGTATATCGGGGGTAATCTGGATATGCAGATTGGGCATACTGGTACATCTGTTGCGAAACTTGCTGAGTCGCGGCAATGGGCTGTGGTACTGCTACTGTCTGTGCTGTGTGTGGTGGAGCATGCATAGGCTGTGTATTCTGCATTGGCTGTGCATTTTGTGAGGTCTGTTGCTGGACCTGATCTTGTCTAGGCGGATGCGGTCTTTCTTTAGTTTTCCCTGTTGCTATGTTATGTTTCAGAACGGGACATTCATGTACGTAGTGACCTGGCTGCTTGCAATAATTGCATGACCCTTTAACGGGAGCTGTAGTGTGACTTGTCTGGGTCCCACCCTTCCTTTGACCGTCGGCTGGGACCGTCTGAGCTACTAACATTTTCATCTTTGTGTCTTTCATGCGTTTCTGTTCCTGAACTTGTTCTTCTCTAATTCTGTTCTGATGATATTGGAGCATCTGTAACATCTGGGATGGCGTATTTGCCTGCCAAGTACTTTCAACTTTGTACACTCGGTTTTTAACTAATGGTAGGGAGTTCTCGACTAGTTTTGATACAAAAAGGTGTGGATATGACTCGCTGCTTGGTTTTAGGCCACTATTAATAATGAAACATTTCTCGAATCTTGAATAGAAGTCACTAGTATCTTCATCATGTTTCTGTTTACAGGACGAGATGGCGTCCCAATCTTCCTTTCTAGTTGTCAATAATCTTGGCAGGACCTGTACTATTAAACCGGGTAATGCTTTAGTCTTATCCCCAAGGCCTACCCCTGGGACCCGTTTGCTTTCTTCGTCTTCTATTTCTGCCCATGCAATCTTTGTGTCCCCCACCTCCCATTCTTTTTCCTTTAATTTCTCGTAGATGCCCGTGGGCAACAGCACCTTCAACATTTTCATGATATCATCATACGTGTAATCCCCCATTAGTAACATGTCTTTAAGCTCTCTGTGAAAACCTGCAGGGTCTTTATCATGACACGGAACTAGTTTCTTCATTTCTAACAGTTCTAACTTAGTCAGTGGCGTGTGTACATATACACGTTTCAAGTTGTGATCCGCACCCATAACTGGGTGTACTTCTCGTAAGGGGTTCTGACTTTCAATGCCACTCCCGCATTGCATGTGGTACGTTTTCCTTTCTGGAGGCGGGGCGGGAACATATTCAGAGCTTATGAAAGTGTTATATTTATGTCGCTGTTCTAGAATTATTTGTATTAACTTGGTACTGAAACCTCTCCATCTATCCATGAGTAGTGCTTCTAATGTTTCGTGTAAGGGACCTGGATCGGAATGTTGGTTTCTGTATTTCGTGAGGAGGTGCTGAATCATGTATACACCTGCTAATTTCTGTTCGTCTGGGGAGAGGTTTAGAAACGTCTGTGCTAAGGTATCATCATTATATATGTCTGGATTTTCGGCCCATAAGATGGCTGACCGGGCTAGTTCTTGTTCATCCATCGAATTGAGTACATGGTACCCCATTCTTTCTCGTAGTCTTTTATCAGTCTCCTGGAACTGATGTTCAGAAGAATTCGGGTTTGTTAAAGCAGAGAGAAAAACTCTCTTGTTTTCCGGACGGATGCCCTTCCTAAGGTAAGTTCCCTTACCTACATATGCTATAGTATCTGTAGCTCTTTCTGGTTCTTCAAGTTCTTCTTCCTCCTCGGAGGAAGCTTGTTCTTTCCCTTTTTGGTGTACTGCTATCACTGCCTTTCTAATTTTCTTATACATACTGGCTATGCAAGTCCCCTTGTCATGTTTTCCTTCAGCTATATTTTGACCCCACTTTTTCAGTGCATCTAATTCTCTCTGATCTGTTCCAGGCCTGTCTCGTTCTCTTATTAGACAATTTATGAAAAATCGTAGTATCTGTGCTTGAACGTCAACTTTCTGTTTCTCCATGGCATCCTTGATACTGTCAGGGTCTTTCCCTGTCTGAACAAACTCATATATTCTATCTAGACGGTCCTTCATTCCTACATAGCATAGCAAGATATCAGTAGCAGATCTTAACCGTAGTGATGCCAATATCATTAGATCGTCTTCAACGGGTACTGGATCATATCTGCAAACTGAAATGTTTTCTTTTAGTGCGTCAAGGCGGGGTGACCTGAACTTGAGAGGACTCTGCGTATCCCTGAGATGGAATCTGTGTGTTAATGGCGGGGTCCGAAGACCCGCGGTCGCACCTCCTGAAGCGGATGCTTGGGCATTATCTCCCTGTGGAGTCTGTATCTGAACTTGAATTTGTTGTTTAGTAGGATCAGGTAGACTTTGTTTCGGTAGGTCAATTTTGGGTGCGGGAAGTGGCGGGGCTGGCGGAGCGGGGGAGGTCTGTCGCGGTACCGGCGGGGCATGATCTGGGGGCGGAGTGCCACCCCCGTCCCTGTCAGTAGGCAAGGCACGAACAGGCAGATTGGCGTAAGCTGGTGCTACATCCTCTAGATAAGAATTTAGGAATATGTCTTTAGTAGTCTTATGCATTACTTTAGTTGGAACTAATGGTGGCGGTAGGTTTTTCGGTATTTCTGATAGGGCCTCAGGTGTACCCTCGGCCGCGAGATACATACCGTTTACGAGATTGTTTCGGGCACGGTCTATTTGTTCTGTTTTTACTCGGATCCCTTCAGTAACTAATTCGTTTTCTTGGGCTTTTTCTGATTCTTTAAGTCTGTCTTCTCTACGGAGTGCTTTCTCAGCACGCTTATGTGATTCCTTACGCCAAAATTCTATGGCGTCTTTCTGAGATTGTCTAGCTTTCTTTTTCCATAATGCTTCTTCTACCTTCATGATGCACTCGGCATCCCATGTTCCGGTAGCGGGCCATCTGTGTCTTTCGTCTAGATGTTTAGTATAGTCGGCCCATAAGTCTAGATACAATATGGCATCTATGCCATGTTTATGATACATAAAGTTACCTGGAGTGTCCCTAGGGGGAATAGGAATTTCTTCCTCCAGTATCCCTTTCCTAGTTCTTATCTGCTTCAACTTGTTGAAAAACGGCATTTTGCTTACTTATTACTGAATGCTCAATCCTTACTACTTAATACTGGATACAGCTAGTTTTACAAGAAACACAATAATGCACAAAAAAACAGTCACATTCATACCACGACAATAATCACATGAAAAGACATTTGAGACATAGATGACTACCCCCTATACTGGATGTACTGCTAAACAGTACAGATACACTGGTGTAACAGTGCAGAAATTCAGAAATTCAGAATACTAGATATACTGCTAAACAGTACAGATACACTGCCTAAAAACAGTGCAGACCGGACTTGTGTACCCAAACCCGTCTAGATACGTCCCAGCAATGGTACTCACCGGGAAGCACGGAAACAGAAGGCCTCGGAAAACTCGACTGGACTCGACTCGACACTTCGGAAAACTTCGGAAAACTTCGGAAACCTCGGAAAACTGGTGGGCCTCTGGACACCTCGGACCTTGCTTCTTTCGGCTAGGCTCTGGTCGGGATCCTCCGCACTCCTCACCGCCTCGTCTGGGCACTGATCGCAGTCTTCGTCACCTCCGTGGGTCAGAGGGAGATACAGGAAATCCTGCCGGTACGCGTAGGTTCCATCTAACTGATGGCAGGGGACATAGCTTGCAACGCACCAACCGGCGCGTGAGGTGGGGGAGGGGTCCCTATTCGGGCGCCAAAATGACGTAAATAATTAATTTACTCTCTTAATTTCTATGCAGGTAAGTACTTAATCAATAATAATTCAAATCGGAAAGAAAGAACCAGAGTCCGTGGTGTTAGAGTTCTTAGGGGTTTTATTCCTTAAAAAGGAATGGTCAGGACCATAATATCATGTTCTTCCCACCGCAGGGGTGGAAGAAGGGATAGAGCGCTCCATTTTATTGACAGTACATAGCTTATATACTTAATTCATGTCATAGGAAACAGTGCAGAAGGCGTAACAGCTGAGAGAAGACAAGATAACAGTATACACGTGTTACTAGTACGTAATCAAAAGGCGTGAACTAGGCGTGAACTGGAGGTGTGTACTAGAAACGTCACAGATGGGTGTCACAAAGGGGTGGCACTAACAGAAATGTTGCAATGTCAGCAGAAATCGGAAGCTTGGATGCGCGCGCAGCTGCATGACGTGTGATTGACGTGAAGCTGGAGGGTGCAGGGGACTTGACATTTACACTGACGGAAAGAGACAGAAGTCTGGCATGTCAGATCAACTTGTACTTCTATCATATCTGATATCTGATGTTTAGGAACCATATTATCTGGACGGAAAGGTCTCTAGGGCAGAAGCTATTCTATGCTAACTGTGGATGCGTGTATAAGCGCCTAAGTGTCTGCATGAGAAGCGTGGGGGCACGGGGCCTTCCATGGAAGCATGGTAACAGAAGCTATGAATTACTTGCACTGAGACAGGTCGGCCCTTTGGCTCTGCAGCTGGGGAGGATGTTTACTGAAGCTAGTAGGCAGGAATGCATTTTCGAGGAGCGGAACAGATAACTCGAAGGTTATAGTCAGTCTTGGCAGAAAGCAGGCTGAGCTGAGCGCGAGGGGCCGCGCTAGAAGTAAGTCAGAGTTCACGGGTACAGAGGCAGCCTGGGCTGAGACTGTCAGAGTCAGAAGCCAGAAAAAAGGCTCGATGGCAGAAATTCAGGGCCTACTTTGCCAGAGCAGAAAAACATGTAAAGTACCCTACAAAAAAGACGTTGGCATAGCATACTTAGGAACGGGTTATATAATCCATTCAGGGTGGATCTGAAAGAGGACAAGTTAACGTTGGACGCAAATGTATTTGCGTCTTCATAGCTGACACAGGAGGGAAGTTACATGCACTTTAAGTTGGTACATGGAGTCGGTGGGGTACGCGCTAGGGAACACAACTTGACCATAAAATTTATATTTCCTCATAGGTAAAAAGTAAAGAAAAGAAGAGTTTAAAAAAGTAGCTTTAAAAGTAACCAAAAGTAGAAAAAAATACAAAATATAGATGTAGAAAAAGAGAGGGATAGATAATGAGTAAAAAAGTTCAAAGTAACAAAGAATTGCAAGGATTAGTGGAGGATTGGAAAAAGCATGCCTAGAACCATAGCAATGAATGAAAAACAATATGGCCCCGCCCATTGAGGACCGCGTGGGTAAGTTAGCGCGATATTTTCCCCGTGAGCACGCAAAAACGCATGCGAACATGTAATCTCGCCCTGCACACAACATAAGCTTGCAAATAGCGCCCGGAAACGGAAATATACAACCTGCACAAGATGGTTGCGTCCATGTACGACCGCATGGTTAACTTTGCGGTCGGTGCGCTGCAAGTGGCTCGTGAATACGCAAATTCACTTTCGCACAAATTTGCGTACCGCGAATTCGCGCATTTCGCCCATACTTAATCATACCAGTCCAAAACAGGGAGTAATTGGTGACACGAGCTAGTTTAAAATGTTTATTTCTAACGCAGTGATCTCAGGAGCAGTACCTTAACTAATACAAGCAGACGTATTATGAGAAACAAGATTGTCAGCATAGTTACTATTCCATATAATACAAAGGAGAAAGCATGGTATAATGCTAAATGGAAACAGGTTTTACACATACCTAGATGTCACCCTCCCTTGCTAGTAGGTTATTTTATAACTAATAGAAGGTCTCATAGGCTTACATAGGAAGCCCCATACCTCTGGTATTTAGCAGAAGTGGATCACATCAGATTCTGCACAAGCTCTCAGCATACAAATGTTCTCCAAGTGTGTGTGATCATGCCTACGCAGTGCATTATTGAAGGCGCCAATATCAGAGGTGGCCACAGCTGCATATGTGCTATGGCTAGAACGTGCGCTGATCAGTTAGAAAAACAATCACTGTGTCTAAGATAACCTTGACGGTCTCGGCTCACACTGTACAGACTAAACTATCAAAGCAGTTTAGAAATGCAGCAAAACAAGTTATTCTTATGTGAAGCAGAATACTCAGTGTTCTCTAAACAACAGTGCAAGTGCATGTTGTGTGCAAAGCACAGAAGGAAAGGAAAAATGGTGTTAAAACTTCTAATAAGCCCATGTCCACTTAACACTGTATGAATGTACGGGTCATCCCCACGACAGTGTCAAATGACTTTCTTCAACCTGTAAACCTAAACGTTACGCAGCTTATGAGGCATTCCCTTGGCAATGTTTATGGATTAGAAAATGTTGAAAAATGCTCAGGTTATGCTCTCTGCCTGTATTTTTCCCGCTTTGTCTAGCTCGAGCCCTAGCTGTTATATCTTCATCAGCCATCTCTTAGGATCAGTTTGAGGGGTGTTAAGGGAATGTTTTATAGCACTGGTGGATTTCTCTCACTAAAGAACGTTTTGTTTAAGGGCAGAGTATGTGGAGTAACGGCCAGAGCTGTCAAATCTGGACCTGGGGGAACGGGTTTCTAGTCTTGACGTTGGTTCAACATCCCAATGCTTACAAAAAATTAATATGTCTTTGTGTAAAGTAACTGTGCACATGTAAAGCACTCTCATACCTTTGGGTCGAGTTTGCGCTATATAAAATCTGCAAAAAACAATATATGAGCTATCCTAAACCATTGTATCCCAAACCATGAGATGAAATTTACTGAGAGTCTGCTTCAGTGGCAGACACTGGTTTTCAGAAAAATACTACAGCTAAGTGCGCTCTGAATTCTGATTCTCACTGACATAGAATCCTAAGCAAAATCAAATAGTAAACATTTTCGCTGCAGGCAAGAGACGTACCCTGGCAGCAGCAATGGTTTCCCTGTCTGCCAGGAACGTAGGAACATTCAACTGTAAAGGATCAACAAATCAATGAGGTCATTTCCAAACGAAGGAACGGATGCTAAGTAAACGCCAGATAATTAAACCCTCAAAAAGAATATATATAAATAGACTTTGCTTCCGAAACTCAAATCGAGTAAATGATGTATTTCCTGCGGTGAGAGCGGCCACACAATCAGACCCTCTGTTCCAGTTAAATTAACACTGATACATCATAGCCACGCATATGTTTTTTTCAGTAGGCTTTGTTCCTAGGCAACAATATTTAAAATAATTACTAGTAACAAATCATCAGTGAGCATTGTTACTTAATGGATATCATTTTAATTTGTTGGAAAGACACTGGCTGAACAAAAAGAAGAATGCATTTGGACCATGAACAATAGAACAGGGTAGGCTCCTATTATGACCTGCAGGGGAACTCCTTAACTCCAGTCCTAAACCACCCCTCCACCATGAAACTCTCCCACCAGGGCAGCAGGCCATATACTCCTCAGTGACATGGGAGGCCTGGCCATGGCTGGAGAATTTAGAGATTTAAAGAACCTCATTATTGCAGCCCTGGTAGTCTCAAGTGTATGCCTTTGCCACTCTTTGTAGAACACAGAGCGGAAGGATGTCTCTTTAGTTCACCTCTAACGGTGGGACATCAGTCATCCTCAGGATTGCAGCTTTTTTCAGTATTGCACATTCATGGCAATGTGGTGTGAATGAGAGGGTTTCTAATGTAGAGGGAATTAAGGACCACATCATTATTACATAACAGGTGTATTTGTAAAGCACCCGTATGGCCGGGATGCCTATCACCCCCTCCCAACACAATCCCCAAGGATGGGAAGACGGACGCAGTTCTGAACTTTTGGAAGGCGGGAGGGAGTTACCCTCCCGGCTGTATTTATTAAAATATGAAACAAAATTAAAACATTAAAATAACAGTTTCATATCATGTACAATTTTTCATTTATACATTACGCTGCAGTCACGTTTATTGGCTAACCTTAACAAATCTCTAATACAAAGGTTCTCCTAGCCGAGTCTAAACATCCTGCCAATGCATGCTTTCTAAATAAAAATTGTACATCCTAACATTACGGGCCAACGGCAAGGTCGTAACCGGTGTCAGATCCCTACTACCAGAACTCCCCCCTCACGGTGTGAGGGGCGGGCGCACAGAGGACTGTACCTCTGTGCCAACTTCCAATTTCCCTTGTCTTAGCTGGGGCCCCTTATTTAACTCGACTCCATCTTAACCACATGGCTGCTGCGGGGATTTTTGCCCTGTGCTGCAAATTACAATTTTGGTGCTTCTATGACGAGCTCAGCTCGTCATCAGCACACAACACCCGTGGGTGATGACGAGCTGAGCTCGTCATCAGCATCGAAAGGGTTAATGGTCGTCCGAGGACTCGTGTGAGGTGTCTAGAAAGTAGCGTGGACCCCCCTCTCACCCCACACTGTTCATCACATCCTCCGTCGCGGATATTCTGGCCCCGGGAAATTCCTAGGAGGGGCATCGAGCCGCCTCCTCCCCTGGGAGGGGCCTATGACCGCCTTCCCTTCGGCGACCCCATACTTAGTGGGTGCCGCCTCCCCGTGTGAGGGGCCAATGGCCGCCTCCCCCCGGGCGCTCCCATCCATAATGGGTGGCGCCCCTCCTCTAGGGATCTTGAAATTACTGCTCACCGATCATGACCTTACCGCCCGACCAAAATAAATACAACGTTTTTGAACCTAATGAAGAGAGCGATAAAAGCGGTTAAACTGAACGTTGTAATATTCATCCACTTATCTACACATGCAGCACATTTTTATTAGACTGTGATACTCCGCTCAACTGAATGAGAAAATTGTTATGAAGCAAATCATTTTATTGTAGTTCAAACATTGACATCTTTATTACACACAAAAAACCCTGGAGAAAAAGATACTATCAAAGCAAATCAACTTCATTGCACTACTAACGTTGCCATAAGGGGCTGGTGGGTGGGTCAAAATTGCTCCTTGTTCCGTCGAGGGCTCACGTGCAACGAGAGGGTGCAGCTTCCAAGCACAGGAACAAGAGGATGCTTCTTTGGATTGTTGCTCCTTTTATTCCTCTTCGGGAGGGCGTGTACCATCCTCTGGTACGCCTACGGGGCGTGGCCAACGGTGTAGGTGTCTAGGACAACCCCTCTTGGGCGGGAAAAAGCGCGCCCCGGCTACGCCGCTTCGGGCACACCAGCCGAGACACGCCCCCGCCCAAAATGGTTTCCCGGGGGGATCCGGGCACCCTACCATACGTTCGGGGGGACCGAGTGGTCGCCCCTTTCCATATGGCCGGGATGCCTATCACCCCCTCCCAACACAATCCCCAAGGATGGGAAGACGGACGCAGTTCTGAACTTTTGGAAGGCGGGAGGGAGTTACCCTCCCGGCCGTATTTATTAAAATATGAAACAAAATTAAAACATTAAAGTAACAGTTTCATATCATGTACAATTTTTCATTTATACATTACGCTGCAGTCACGTTTATTGGCTAACCTTAACAAATCTCTAATACAAAGGTTCTCCTAGCCGAGTCTAAACATCCTGCCAATGCATACTTTCTAAATAAAAATTGTACATCCTAACATTACGGGCCAACGGCAAGGTCGTAACCGGTGTCAGATCCCTACTACCAGAACTCCCCCCTCACGGTGTGAGGGGCGGGCGCACAGAGGACTGTACCTCTGTGCCAACTTCCAATTTCCCTTGTCATAGCGGGGGCCCCTTATTTGACTCGACGCCATCTTAATGGTCATCCGAGGACTCGTGTGAGGTGTCTAGAAGGTAGCGTGGACCCCCCTCTCACCCCACACTGTTCATCACATCCGCCGTCGCGGATATCCTGGCCCCGGGAAATTCCTAGGAGGGGCATCGAGCCGCCTCCTCCCCTGGGAGGGGCCTATGACCGCCTTCCCTTCAGCGACCCCATACTTAGTGGGTGCTGCCTCCCCGTGTGAGGGGCCAATGGCCGCCTCCCCCCGGGCGCTCCCATCCATAATGGGTGGCGCCCCTCCTCTAGGGATCTTGAAATTACTGCTCACCGATCATGACCTTATCGCCACAGGCCGGATAGTTGACCGGCTATCCGGACCCCCCACACTCCTACTAAAGGTCATGATTATACAAACCCCTGAACCATGCTATGAAGTCTCCTATGAGTAAGACATTCCCCTCCCTGGACAAATGAACCCCATCTTCGAGATACATGTTATCCCCCCAAATACATCCATGCGGAATACAGTGCAACTGTCCTGAACGAAACAATCTACTCAGTTTGTTATTGACTTTCTTTACTGAATGATTCAAAGCTGACACAGAGAGGGCCCCCCGCCACACCTTCCTTGGAATCATGTGTGACCATGCTATCGTGCACCCCGGAATCCTCTTTGCCAACCAGCTAACGGTGGATAGAACCCGCTCGAGGAGTACTCGCCGACCGAGCGCCACCAAATCATTGCCTCCCAGATGCACTATGACTATAGACGGCGGTGACCTTGTCCGCCCTAACAGTTCCTCGACAAAACATTGAAACCGGTCAATACAGAGCCCGCCCCTTCCGTGGAAGGTCACCCTGTACCCGTATTCCCCAGCTGCGTGAATCATGTCGCCTGCTTTGAATACGTCCGCGGCACGCCTCACGTATGAGTGGCCCACGACCCACACCACTCTTTCCTCAGCCGGTGGTCTTTGACCGCTGGTCCCCATGTGTCGGGTCGACTGCACAGTCCGCCCCGCCTCGCAAGCTCGCGAAACTGTAAATCAAACAAAAGACAAGAAGCGTGAGTGCATGACATTAGCTTCACAACATGTGCAACCTCACATACCTTTTATAACAGTTCGAGGACCAACGCCCCAATTGTTTCACCATTTCCACACTCTGACCCCTGGCTGTAGCTTCTGTAGCAGCCCCTATCCTGAAGGAATGGGTCCCAAAATCGCTCGGGTCCAAGCCCGCTGCCGCGATTGCCAAAGTTAACACCCGCTGAAACTGAAACCTTGTCAGTGGGGTGGCGTCGGTGTGTCTCAGCAAGCTTCCCCCCCATGCTACCGCCCTTTGCGCCAGATATTCCTCAACGCACTGCACCGGGCACATGGGGGATCCTCGCATGCGCTGGACTACAATACTGTCCCCCATCGCACCCTGATCAGTTTTTGACCTGGCTATTGTGATTACCATTGAATCACCCTTGATCTGAACATGTTCACGACACAGGCCTCCCCCCACATCCTTCTTATTTCTTGCCACCAGCTCGCTCACTCGCATAGCCCCATGGAATGCTAATGCGAAAGCGGCCCGGAATAGCACTGCTTCGGACTGGGAGGAACATGTCGCGGGGAGCACCGACATCAACAGGGACAATCTTTCTAACCCAATCGGGTGCCTCTCGTCTACTCTATGACCCTCGAGGCGTTGCCATCCTCGTAGTGCCTTCTTTACCAAAATGGACGATGTAGGGTCCTTGATGCCATACGCCTGCGCCATGAATGCAATGGCAGCCCGGTGCCTATTGGCCGTTGCTGCTGATCGGCCTGCCTTGTGGAGTGCTACTAAAAACTTCAGTACATACTCCTCCTGTCCCCACTTATCCCCTCCTGCCGGACCCAAAAATGCACAATAGGAACAAAACGCTCCTTCATACGCCTTCCATGTCCTGGGGGCTAAGCTGGCTCCCACGAGGTCCTGTAATCCGGGGCACCGAGTGACCAGAGAGCTTCGGGAAATGGTGCCGCTACCGGATCCGCTGAAGGTAGATAACCCCTGAAGGCCTGCATGTGGGAACGAGAGAGTGCATCAGCCGCCTGGTTCAGTACACCCGGCACATGCCTTGCCCTAAACTGAACGTTCAGTCTCATGCACAGTAGTACAATTTCCTTTAATAATCTCAAAATCAACTTGCAGCGTGCTGCCTGGTTATTAATACCACTGAGCGATCACGGAAATTGTGCGGCCATGCCTTCAGGGCCACCAAAATGGGGAACAACTCAAGAAACCCAATGTTACCTGTTAGCCCACTGGTGTGCCACCACGTCGGCCATGTTTGCGCCGACCATCGATTACCAAAGATGGCGCCAAATCCTACGCTCCCTGCCGAGTCGGTCCACAAACCCAGCTCGTCCGAGGATGCTGGTGGTTTGCTCCACACCACTCGACCGTTGAAATCCGCCAGAAATGCCAACCATATGCGCATATCCTGGCGAACCTCTGCAGACAGTCTCGTGCGGTGGTGTCCCTCTTTGAGACCAACCATGGCTTGTGCAATAGAGCGGGAAAAGGGGCGGGCCATTGGTATCACTCTGAGGGCAAAGTTAAGCTGGCCCACCGCTTGCTGCAACTGATGGAGAGTTACCTTCTCTTTGCTAATGCACAATTCTAGCGAGGCCCTAAATTTCATTACTTTGTCCCTGGGCAAACGGAAGCATCCCTCCACTGAATCGAGCTCAATTCCAAGAAACTCGAGTGAAGTAGATGGCCCCACCGTTTTCCCCGGTGCCAATGGCACGCCAAACCGTTTCATGAGATAGCAAAATTCCAGTAAAGCCCGTGCACATTCCGTGTCACCGGCTGGCCCTAAGAACAAAAAATCATCTAGGTAGTGCATAACCTGTGTATAGCCCGTAGCTCTGGTGAATACCCATTGTAGAAAACAGCTGAATTTCTCAAAATAAGAACAAGAGATGGAGCAACCCATTGGCATACATCTATCCATGTAATAGCGTCCTTGAAACACAAAACCTAACAGACGCTGATCCTGAGGATGTACCGGGAGCAACCGAAATGCTGACTCAATATCTGATTTAGCCATCAGCGCTCCGGGCCCCAGGCGATTCAACATGGCGACGGCCTCATCAAAGGATGCGTACCACACCGAACAGACTCCTGGATCAATCGCATCATTTACCGAAAGACCCCTAGGAGCCAACAAGTTATGAATTAACCTAAACTCACCAGGGTCCGTCTTGGGGACTACTCCCAACGGTGAACAAATGAAATTAGGAACTGGCGGGTGCCTATATGGGCCGGCGACCCGGCCCCGGGCAACTTCCTTAGCAATCTTGCTTTCTACCACCACCGGGTGCTGCTGAACGGACAGTTGATTTCTGCACAGTGAGTCCCCCCGAAAATCCCCCGCCGGGATGTGGAAACCATACGAGAAGCCGTCCCGCAACACCCCAGCGGAGACATGATCAGGGTATTTGTTTAGCCAGGGGATCATTGCCATGATATCTACGGGGGTAGGTAGTGGTACCCCTTGGCCGATATTAGACCTGTTTGGCACCTCCTCTACCCCCGGTATCCCCATTCTTGGCTCTGCACGAACTTTCAGGGTGTGAAGAATGTCCGCAACCTGCACACTCATGCCTGAACTTACATGTCCCTCGTGGCCTCGTGCACTTGCCTCTGTTAAAATTCCAGCAAACCCCTTTCCTACCCCCATTCCCACCACTCCTGGGTTGGTGATCACCTGCGGGGCTTGTTCGAAAGGGCGCCGCCGATTGATGGCGGGAAGGCGTCGACCCATACTCGCCAGGCGAGGACGACTTCGTCGTGCCCGGCAGGAGCTGCTTCTGCCAAGAGACGGAGTCGAGACAGTCCCACGTCAGAGACGAATCGTGCTCCTTGGCCTTACGAAACTTACTATCATAACCCCTCCATTGATCGCCCTCATACGTTTCATAGAAATCCATTATGCGTGTCTGATAACATGCCAATTCAGTCATAATCTCTGGCTTACGTTCACCCATAATAGCAGTAAACATCCCAAAGGCCTTGGCCCAATTAGAGATCCTCTCATCCACCCTGAAGCCCGCCATTTTTGCGCGCCACACACTCGGATGCAACAAATCCTTCTGAGCCTTCACATACTCAATCTCGTGATGGTCAGTCAGGAGCGAAAACATATTTACATATTTATCAGCCCAAATCATCTCTTTTACGGCCAGTGGAATATGCTGAACTACTTTCTCCCTTCTTGAGGGCAAAGACCCCCCATTTGCCATTGGCAATGGCTGCTTACCAGACTCCGTAGCTGGTCCCGCTGATTTTCCACCGCCAGCCGCTGATTCTTCCGAGGGAATCTGTGAGGGAACAAGAGGGACATTCGCCTTCGCAGCATCTCGCGATTGCCGCAACTGCTTCATTAGCAACCTAGCCTCTTTGGCCGTGTCTCCGGGTGCCACTGCACCCTCGGTATTCTTTCCAAGCCATGCGGCCAACTGGGCGGCCAACTCCGGAGGCATTTCCTCCTCGCTGGTGGGCGTAACTACAACCGGAATCGGTTGGCCTGCATCCGGGATCGGTACCGGGGCCTCGACTGGACTAACTGGGATTACCGGGGGTGACTCGGGAACTGGGGACTCCCCCCCTGCTGCCCTATTCCTGGCCCTTTTACCTCTCCCTGCGGGGACTACTCCCGGCAACGCTGGTCCGATGACCTTCTTCGGTCTGCCCGTATTATTAATTGCCGCCATCTGCTTTTTCATGCTCGCCATATCTTTCATCAGCATGCTTAGCTGCTCAACGAGGTCCTGGATCCGGAGGTCCGAAGTCGCTGGGAGAGAAGGCTCCTGGAAGAGAAACACAAAAATTACAATTGCAGCTTCCAAGCACAGGAACAAGAGGATGCTTCTTTGGATTGTTGCTCCTTTTATTCCTCTTCGGGAGGGCGTGTACCCTCCTCTGGTACGCCTACGGGGCGTGGCCAACGGTGTAGGTGTCTAGGACAACCCCTCTTGGGCGGGAAAAAGCGCGCCCCGGCTACGCCGCTTCGGGCATACCAGCCGAGACACGCCCCCCGCCCAAAATGGTTTCCCGGGGGGATCTGGGCACCCTACCATACGTTCGGGGGGACCGAGTGGTCGCCCCTTTCCATTCACACCTAAGCATCTTGCCCCTGAATAACAGATGTATATTGTTACCCAACGCATTGGTACTCATTTTATCGACCTCAGTAATATAAAAGGCTAAGTGGGCCCGCTGGGATTTGAACCTGTGGCCATGAGGTCAAACACAAGTCAAACACATAAGTCCACTAAGTCACCAGACCAGGTTTATCTTCCTTGAGCTAAAAAAGCTCCATTTGGCGAACAGGAAATGCTGGGATTTTCAAGCTGCTACTGCTCGCCAACCCTCGATTCTACTTTTCTGGAGAGGCCATGGGTTCCAAGTGCACGGGTGATAGCACAGGTCTTTTGATATTTTGGATTCAGAAGGTCTATTAAATTCATCACCTCCTCCTAAGCCTGCCCTGCATCTCCAGTGGACTGTGGGAAGCCCTGTTGATTCCAGAGCCCAAGAATCACAATCATTGTGGCAAGCTCCCCACAAAACCATAGTTATCCTGCATTACGATCATTAGACAGAATGTTTTACCAACCTAACAAACAAGGCAGGGATGGGGCAGGCTACTGGCCGAGGCAGCGTTGGGTTTGCTTTCAGTAAATGGGTTGGTTGAATGATTTCTCAAATCCCTGTCTTGCAATTGTCACCTCGGGGTGGACATGGGAGCTTGGTGGGATGAGGCCACCACCTCCTTTCACCATTGACTAAACTGATGGCTTGTTGATGCAGGAGATAAGAGAGGGTAGTCAGAGGTGTGCAGATTCATTCACCAACGCAGCATTTATTGCGGTAAGCTTTAAGCTACCTTTGTTGTGCTTCATTTCAAGTTACCCTGACTGATCCCGAAACTACTTTTCACAGTCATAGATCGTCAATAGGATGTGGGTGGAGCAGAACTCGGCAGTGAAACTCTGCTCTGCCTGATCACAAACAGTGCATTGTTTTCCCAGTCGGTTTTCTCGTCTCCTGGAACACTGGGCTGGATCTTACTGGCTGGTAAAGTCTCCAACAGCAGCCAGGCCCTTGGGCCCACCTGACATTCCGAGCAAATTGAGTCTTTGAATGTCAATTTGAAACCCCTTTTGTGGGTTTTAGAAACATTGATCTCTGTGCCAGTGTGGCAGAGATGTCCGCACTGCCATTTATGCCTACCGGGAATCCCTTTGTGGATTCCTCCCAGACAAGGTAAATGCAGCTGAACAACTATATCTTCTATACAATTTACCTTAATAATAGTTCACGTTGTGTTAATGCTTGCATGTTCCATTGCTTTCAAAAAGTTTGCTCTGCATCTACTACTCCCATATAAAATCATCACAATCACTCTGATTGCACCCTGAAATTCCACCTTTGGGTCGTATGTACATTTACGAAGTTGTGATGACAAAACAAGAATGCTTTCATAAATTTTTCCCAGGATATGAGTTGGCTGAATCCCCAGGTGAGCCTTGCTGGACATTCCACTAAAATCCCGGGGCCTCATTTATGAAGCCCCTTGCGCCATCGGAACTTCACTTTTCATGAAGTTCCGTGGCGCAGAAGCCTGCGTGGTATTTATCAGGCAGCAGTACGCCAGTTTTTGTGGCGTACTGCTGCCTGATAAATATCAGTCCCTTTAACGCAGTGTTCTGCGTTAAAGGGGCATGCAATGGGTGTTGCTAGGGGCGTTCCTAGCAACATCCATGGCCTTTTGACACTGCCCCAGATTTACGAGAAATCGCAACTCTGAAGCAGTACCCTTTTCTTTTGCCGTAGGGAAGCGCAGCAGGAAGGCCTGCTGCGCTTCCCTACGGCAAAAAGTCATAAATGAGGCCCCCGGTTGTTTTCGTCTAGCAAATTGTATTATTCTTTTATTTGTGTTAATTCCAGTCCGGCGTGAGGTCAGCAAAACATATTTTGTGAAAAGTCTATAAGCAACAATAACAACGTTCCTTTGTGACAATAGTAACACTAGACAGCAGTGAATGGTATTCATGTCCAGCACCAATGTACTGAAGGGTATCCCTTTTGCTGCGTTGTTATATATAACGGCTTTACCATTACACAGTCTGCTCCCCTTCTGAGAAATCAAATGTAATATTGAATTTACTTTCCATAATGTCTTGATCATAAAATTCAAATCAACATAGTTGAAAAACATTCAGAAGAAATGTAACCTAAATAATTGGACTCAGATCCTATGTCATTTGTTTGCTAAATACCCTTCCTGGTATTAGAGACAATTCAAACGCTTTCCCCAGACAAAAAACTTTACTTTAGCCTTTTATGAAATTGAGAACAAAGCAATTATTTTAATAAAAGCAAACAACTATCAACATTGCCCGCTGCTTATTTCATCCATACTTGTGCTCACTCCATCCTTTTATATATATAATTGAACCATCTTACGCCAGCTAAAGTATGCATACAATGGGAATTGAGCTTTATGCATAAAATACACAATTCACACTATTTCACACATAGAGTGACGGTTCATAATGATGGAGCTCGTTCACGAACAAAGGGCCATATTATCAAGAAAGGGCAATACATTATCAGCGCTTTGATCGTCAGGAAACTGCTGCTAAAGCGGCGATAATGGGCTTGATAATATGGCCTTGTGAATTCCCATAGCAGCCCAGGTTAACAGCAGAACCTGGGCTGCCATGGGAATTCACAAGGGCATATTATCAAGCCCATTATCCCCACTTTAGCGGCAGTTTCCTGCAGATAAAAGCGGCGATAATGTATCGACCTTTCTTGATAATATGGCCCAAAAGTATTTCAAGAACTGCGTCAATCCACTTTGGGCCACTTTTATTGAATAAGCATTTACAGAATTAGAAGCCCGACTGATAGAAATTTTTGACTGGGTAAGCATGTCTTTTTGCCTCATTGTGCAGTTATATATTCAATGCAATTCCTTTTGAGTATCTTTTTTACCCAAAACACAATAAAAGGAAAGCTATCGTGCAAATTGTGTCTATTTTTTAGACTGTAAGTGCATTAGAAAGGGATGTTTTTGTATAGTTTTGACTTTTTCTCCTCCAGAGTACTGCATGTTTCTTTGTTGAATTGGCTCAAAATTAGGACTGGGCTAGAGACTCCAGACTGCATGTATTAACAAAAATCGAAGGGCCTTAATTGTGAGCCCTTGTGTTACTTTTGCACCCTGTTGTATCACTTTTTGTGAAGCAGTAGCGGCATAAAATGTGTGCGTTGTTGAGCCATATTTACAAAGTGAAGCATAGAGGCAGATGCAACACTCCGTAAACCCCTGAGCTACATTATACTTGTGTCAGGTATAATGTATGCAGGGTGGGCGTTCCCCCGCAAAAAAGGTTTGAAGGTGCTTCACTGCACCACTTCTAGGATGCCAATGAGTCAAAATCATACGCCTGCCTCATGGCAGGTGTAAGGGTTAGGCAGGCCCTTTCACATGGGGATTGCCCCCATGTGAAAGGACGCACCTCAGCAATGCACCTCTTTTTTGCCAATGGATATATCAGTAATACTGACGTATCTGTCATTCCTTGTGACAGGATACGTCATACAGTAAATATGATGCATCCATCATGTCACAAGGAGGGTGCACTGAGAAGTCTTGCATCACTGCTTTCATGCATAAATGCCACGCTTCTCATAAATGAGACCCTAAATAATATTATACAATGTGACATACAGATAGAGGGCATTGGACAAACCATCTTCAGCCATTGGATACTAAGAATGCCATTCCCATTTAGAATCCGCCCACAGGTCAGCACACTACCTAATCGACAATGGGTCAGCTCCATTCTGCCCTTGCAAATTTCATTCAAGCTTAGGTCTGCCACTTCACAGCAATTTACTTTATGTTGTGTCAGGCAATGTGAGTGACTGCATTTCATCCCATTATTGTATTCATCCATGCATCAAAAGCTGTAAGCATACAAAGGTAAATTAGTTAATTCCTAACAACTATCAAGACACACAACACAACAGCCCAAGAGGGAGCTGCTGTGTGCACTGAGAAGAGTGAGTCTTGGGAAATCGGTGTTGTGGTGCCTTTTACTTACAAGTTAACTGCAGCAGGGAAACAAATATATAAATAAGGCATCTCAAAAACTATGTTAATCAATGGGCGCTTGTCTGAGTTGAAATGGTCGCTCATTTCACACTTCTTATCACATAGCTAGCGTAAAGAAAGTGACATGTTCAAAGTTTTACTCTCTCATCAAGTTATTGTAGCTTAGTGTACTAGGGGTCTATTTTGGTGCCCTGATGCACATGCACAATGAATGACTCACCTGCCCCCCCCACAAACACTGCGACAACAGGACGGCCGTGTCTCACCTGAGCACTGACACAAAAGGTGGAGCCGAGTGCTGTGTCCACCACACGAAACACCTGGGAAAGTCGACCTGTGCCTTCGGTGCCAACAGGGTTGGAGTGGCTGCCCCGTAGGTGTGCGATCAGTGGATTGCACAACTGACGTTTTCGACACCCACACATGCTTGACCCATGCGACAGCTGACTGCGGGATGGTCACGGCGAGGTGCAGTTTGAAAACAAGGAGAGGCGGGCACTAAGTCGAGACTGAGGGAGGCCCTGACAAGGCTGCTCCGAACTTTGGGGCCCCCAGACAGACGGAGGAAAGAAACAGGGAAGATTTGACAGCGCGAGGAGTGAGACAGAATATCCCGTCGAGTGGTTTCGGGATCGCTGGATGGAGGGGCCCCTCCCGCCCGTAACTCCTGTCCGTCGCTGGCAGCCAAGTATAAAAAGAGAAAAGAAGCCTGAGGTCAACACTGGTGAGTGACTGAGAAGATGGGGGCAAAGGTCCACGCACCGAATCCTGGGGGATGCTGCTTCTGGCGTGCTGGCCTCGGTGGCGGCGAGGCACACAAACAAACCTTGGTGCCTGCCTCTAAAAATTGAACCCTAATAATAATAATAAAAACCACTTATAGAGCACCTGGTTACCCAATGACTGCTGCGATGACCGCAATAGCAAAGTGGTGCGTATAACGTGGCAGCGTAACCTCCTACCTCATATTAAACCATCTCATGCCTATTCTATAGTGAGTAAGGAAACAAATAACACTTCCACTACTCAACGCAGTAATAGTTACTAACTAAAAGGGAGAAGTGCTTGCTTGTAGTTATAAGAAACATAGTACCTGACCCTAAGATGGCGGAAAACCTGAACTGAAATGTAGGAGCTATGTTATCCCTGATGCGAACCCTGCTACAGCGAGCTGAATACCGCAGAGGGGTGGTTATACCTTCGCAAAATAATCGCCTGCCACTTAATGCACCTTCTCATGATGTTAACCATGGTACGATGAGATCATTAACCCCTTGGGCGCTGCCGCGATTCTGCACCTGTGCAGCGTTTTTTGAAGTGGGCGGGTTCATGACGGCCCCCAGCCGTCATCAGCACATGCCCACCGTGATGCATGACGGCTGGGGGCCGTCATCAGCATCAAAGGGGTTAATGACGAGTGGCAATTTTAAATTTGTAGAGGACGCGTCTTCCACATAATACACCCCATACCTATGCAAAGTCATAAAAGGGGTACAGGCTGTTTCTAGCTCCAAGATCTGAATCTCTTGCCTGACTCTAAGATGGCTGCCACAGTGTTCCCTACCTCGTCGTGCTACTCCTCAGAGAAAAAAAACAAAAAAACTGACTTCGACCAGATCTCGAACACATCCCCCATATGGCCTAAATGGCAGCGGAACCTCCTTCTTCTTCTTTTACTGCTATCCTCTAGGGGGGACATGCTCTATGCTACTGTAGCCTATGCATCAATTCAAAACATTCTTTTCCTGATCACTGAGACCTGAGCAACATGGCTGATGCCCGGTGGAGCTGCTAGACAGCTAATGAGGAGATTGGCCCTGGTTTCCCCCTTGTCCGTCACCTACCCAGCCGGACATTGGACACAGTTCTTCCTCGTCTCCCTGCTATTGCTCCTTCCTCCCCTCCTTTCCTACAAATTCTCTCAACCTCGTTGTTTTTTTACTTTACCTTACTACGCTATTGTAACTGATGTAACCTGTAATGTAATGTTCCCCTTGTAAAGTGCTCTGATACCTTCGGGTCTAGTCAGCGCTATGTAAAATGTTTCAGATGTAACTTGTGATGCAACAATCCTCTGGCTAAGCGCTCTGATACCTCCAGGTCTAGCCAGCGCTATATCCACTTCTCAAATCAAATATACTCAAAACTGTTTTTTCTGAACGCTGAGACCTGAGCAACATGGCTGATGCCCAGTGGAGCTTCTAGACAGCTATTGTAGAGATTGGCCCTGGTGTCCCCCTCGACCGTCACCTACCCAGCCGGACATTGGGCACAGTTCCTCCTCGTCTCCCCGCTATGACTCCTTCCTCCCCTCTGTCCTACAAATTCTTGCAACATTGTTTTGTGTACTGTACTTTACTATGCTCTTGTAACTGATGTAACTTTTAACGCTAATAACCTAAATGTAAAGTGCTCTGATACCCTCTTGGGACAGGTTGCGCGATTATGTGCTGTGAAGGTCCTGGAGGAGTGGGGTTTTCTCTATCTCAATCTTTGGATGGAATCATTAAATAACCACACTACTGGTCGTATGGATTTTTTATTTGTTGATACGGAGAAATATAAAGGAGCAATCATCTACACAGCAATAAATCATTAAAGACTTCTAATATGGTCAATAAAGAGAATTAGAGTGAGTTAAAGGGTTTTATTCCCATTTCTTTTAGTATTTAATCGTTATATGTATTAAGTAAAAGTCTAAAATTTAAGCAGTGAAAGTTAATATAATCCAGCAATCGATATTTAATTATAAAATAGAATATGATATTAGGTATAATAACAGTTAATATTGCAATATTGCAACAACATTGTTTCATAAAGGAAGTCTCCTAGTTTAAATTAAATTGGAATAAAAAATGGAATAAAGTGCCAGTTCAGATACTGAAAAAAGAGTTCAGATGAGAGAATCAATGCATAAGCATGGAGCCCTGTACATAAAAGGCTGGAAAGTATTCAAGGTCATAAATATGCAGCCATCAAACAAATAGACTAATTAAGCTTTCATGTAAAGAAGTATAAGAAACTCAGAAATTAGTCACCAGCCACAGAATCATGAAAGGAATCTTACACTACTCCAGGAGCAGATACTGATATAAACACACATGTCTTCATTAACAAGAGTCCTGCACTGCCGTAGCATCACCTTTTATGACGATCTGGTTGTGCAGGCTTCCCATTATTATCTATGAGGCGACACTGTGCCACCCTTTGTGACTTTGCATTAGGCCTGGCTATAGTTCACACAGTTGCTCCACGGAACTTCGCAAAGTTACAAAAAAGCTCTGCTAAGTTCCGCGAGTAGCAGAGTGCAGTGCGAACTGCAGTTTGTGCTGCACATCGCGAAACAGAGTTTTCTGCACTCCACGAGCTCCGCAGAGTGCGGAGCGCAGGACAATTCTGCAAACTCAGCGACTGGAGCAAAATTCACCGCCCAGGATTACTTTGCATGGCCTCATAGATGTGGAGTAAGGGAAGGCAGAGCAAAGTGTTGCCTTACCTTACTCTACTTCAAGAAGGCATTCCATGGGCGTTGCTGTGGGTGTTCCCACTCATCACCCATGGATTTTGACACTGCCCCAGATTTACAACATCAAATTATCCTGGGGCGGTGCAAATACCTTCCTCCCCAGAGCATGTGTAATGAGGAGAAATGTTTACATTTCTCCTTGTTTGTAAGTAATGGGTTTTCTGGTTGACCAAGGTTTGAGCCTAAATCAGGCATAATCCACCATTCTAGTCAGGATAAGGGGATTATAAATCAAAAATAACCCCTGTGCACCACAGTGGTAGCGTAGCACAAGCAGTCAGGCATATCTCAGAGGCAATGTATAAATCATTTGCACATAACACACAGTAATATGAAAGCACTACAAAAGGACACCACACCAGTTTTAGAAATATATCCAATATTTTTCTTTGTAAAACAAGACCAAAACGATAAAAATGCAACAAACAGTAATCCACAATACCAATAAAGCAAAAATAGACTTAATATACATTTCCTTGAAGTAGATAGCTCCGTCCTGGGCTATCAAGGCATCGTGAGCAAACAAATCCAAACCGTTCTGAATGACCATGGTGTCGCAGGCCACCTACAGTGTCGGGAAGACCTGCAAAACAATGACATTTAGGGCATTGGCAACCTCTTGTTGAGGTCTGAAGAGGCGGTGTCGGCAGGCGTTGGTACCGGAAATTGTTAAAGGAGTCATTTGGCGCTGTAAAATCCATCGTGTTGCAGGTCTCGTCAGGAGTGCTGGCGTTAGCAGGCGTCAGGGCTGCGGTGTTAAGTGCAGCGGTCTGGTGTGCGGTGTCCTCAGGTTGCAGTACAGGTAGCGGCTCGGTGACAGTCATCCAGCGGTGTCAGTGAGACCAGGGCTGGGGTGCGATATATAATGCAGTGCTCGTTGTGGTGCTGATAGATCATGGTGCAAGCAGCATCACCGTGCTGAAGCGCTGTTGTCGGTAGGCCCAAAGCTGCAGTGCGAGATGGGACAATGCAGCCTGTGTAGCCCACAGGTCACACTGCCGGCAGTGGCATTGGTTGAGGCTCTGGAATCATTGGTGCTGCCGGCAGTGGGCCAAGGATGCAGTGTGGGTTGGGGTGGTGGTCAAGTAACGCACAAGTGCTTCATTCAAACCACAGTACAAGCATAGGCTTCAGTGTCACCTTCGTGCATCATGGTCGGCTGCGATGCAAAGCGTGACAGTGCCACCTTTTCTCCACAAGCAGTTTTTACAGGTCACGGTGCAGGCAGCAGCGTCGTCAGGGATGCAAAGTCGGCAGTGTGAAACGAGGCTGTTCAGTGCCCACAGGTCACAGTGCAAGCAGCAGCTCACTTGGTTGGGGAAAACCTGAGCCACCTCCTTCAGAATAACCCCCAGATGCTTCCCCAGACCCTCTGGAATCCACCAAAAGGTCGTCCTCCAGTGTGAGCTCCCTGGGATCAGAGAACTCACACTCCACCCGGTAATGGCATAGATCTGGAAAACAGGAACTGAAGATATGCTCTCCAGCATTTAATTACATAGCCCCTCACATTTATCAACCAAATAACCCTTCAACCAACCATCCAGTGTCGCAGAAAAGACCCCAACATCATCCTTGCAACACTGGTTAGACAGTGTCTGACTGTTGCTGTCCCTCAACTCATACTCTTCTGGCTTGTCTTCATACTCATTAACCAGGGCTACTATCATGGGGGAATATGATCCCCTGTGCCAGTTCTCTAACTCACCTCAGCGACCCTGTGCACCACCGGAGTTACCTCACAATCCTGAACCCCCTAGTTTATGTCAACCCCCTCCTTACTGCAAGGTCACAGTGCAATCTGCTTCATTGTCGTTGTTGAGTCGCTGTTGACCGTAGACCCAAGATTGCAGTGCAAGATGGGGCAACGTGTCATGCGTGGCACACAGGTCATGTACAGGTCATGGTGTAGGCAGCGGCATCAGTTGACGATGTAGAGTCGATGGTGCTGGCGTCGGTGGGCCAAGCCTGCAGTATGGGATGGAGCAATAACCTACAAGCGCTGCTCTCGAACCACAGTGCAAGCAGCGGCATCAATGTCAGCAGTGGCGGTGCTGAGCCCAGGGCTGCAGTGCGAAGCGGGACAGTGCTTTGTGTCCTCCACAAGCAGTGACCACAGGTCACAGTGCAGGCAGAAGTGTTGGAGATGGCTCCGCAGGTTATTGGGGTTACCAGAGAGGTAGTGTGAAGTGAGGCGTTGCAAAGTGCGCTGACCACAGGTCACTGTGCAAGTTTCCCACAGGAGGCCAGCTCTATATCAAGCCCTTGGAGATACTTTGAATGCAGAAAGAATTGTTCAGTCATTTTGCTGTCCAAGACAGAAGCAGCAACTGCGGGCCATCCCAGCAAAAGCATAGAGCAAAGGGGCAGTACTCCTCCTGGCAGCTCTTCCAGCTCTTCATCCTGGCAAGTTCCTTAGTCCAACAGTAATCTAAGGTTTTGGGGTCTAGCCCAATATTAATCCCACATTTTCTTTTGTTTTCTTGTGGCAAAATACTCTAAGCTTAGTCCAAACCAGTTTTGTCCTATCTGGCCCAGATTCCTGGCAGGAGGTGGAGACAGCATTGTGCAAGGGAGACAAGGCCTATTCAGGTGCAAGGGAAATCTCCTTCCACCACTCTAAATGCAGACCATTCAGCCCAGCTCTGAGTCACCCAGCAAAAGCAAGGCAGGGCACACCTCATCTCCCACAGCTGCTGTCTGCAGTTAATTCACATCCCCAGCCCCCGTCATTCCAAAAGCCAGACAATCAATCCACAACCCAGCAGAGGCACACAGGATGGCTAAAAGAAAATACCCACTTTCTAAAAGTGGTATTTTGAAACACAAAACAAAAAAATGCCCTTTCCTAAACAGATGCATTTTTACGTTCTGAGTTCAGGGATACTAAACTCCATTTCTCCATCTTGTCCCAATGGGAAGGTATACTTGTAAGATGTTACAAAGTACCTCCCATTCTATCCTATATGATAGATAGTCTTTCCATAGTGAAAAACGAATTACACTTTTTTTCACTATCAAGACAAGTCACACACACCAGTACATGCCATATCTTTCACAGACACTGCACACTGCCTAAAGGTGTACCTTTGGCCTACCCTAGGCATGACTTCCATGTAATGAAAGAAAGGTTAGGGCACGGCAAGTGAATGCACTGAAGTCGATATGTAGTACAAGCTGTGCAGACACTGCAGGGGCATATCTGGGTTACCTTTACAGGGCTACTTCTGTGGGTGCTGCAGGCCGACTTGTAGCATTTGATTTACAGACCCTGGCACTCTCAGTGCACATTCCTAGGGACTTACGAATACATAAAAAATTCAAATCATGGAAACAAAAATCCATCACATAATTTAAAGTAGGAGCACTTGCACTATAACACTGAAACATCAGTGAGAAAGTCCACAGAAACACTAAACCAGCAAAAACAAAGGCAATTCCAGGAGATCAGAGAGCAAAAAGACAGGGAAAACAAGCCAAAAGATGCCAGGTGTTACAGATACTTTGATTGAAATCTTTTAATTTCAAAGATTCTACAAATTTGTACAAGTCACATGTGCATTAACAGGGTCACCAAATTGAGAAGATAAAAAGTTCAAGCCCTTGTTTAACACCTCATTTTCAACATCATTCAAAAATCTCTAGGATAGATTAAAGATCTCACATTTATTTACACTAGTAATGTTTGATGTGTTTTTGCATCAATAGGTGGAATGGCATTCTTTAGACAAATCAAATCACTGTCACTCCCTAACTTTTTATTACAGCATGTCTGAACACCTGCCTTGTTTATTCTTGTACCTTCATGTTCAAAACCCTAAATCCATTTTTTGACCTTCAACCTGACTTTGAAAGGTAATATACAAAGAGTAAGTAGTATTTGGGGAATTTGAGCACCCGATCTTGGGCCGTTTTCAATAACACATCCCTGACTCACAGTGCTCACCAGTTTAGTAATCAGATATTCACACATTCTTTTCAATAAAGTTATAATCAAGTCTGAATGGAGTCTGACACACAAATTCATGGCATACTTAATTGAAAGCTTTCTCTACATCAGTACTGGGTACAAAAATATATATTTCCTGCTCTGCAATGTTTTTAATAAATATTAACCCCATCGCTGCGGGGCTAATTCCCCACGGCGCGGGGGGTCAGCGTGCGGCGTCATGATGCTTATGACTTGCTCGGATCATCATGCAGCACGGTGGCACTGTGCTGCTGACGAGCTGAGCTCATCATGGCCCCGCCCGCTAAATGGAACGCCCAGCACAGCCGGGTAATTATCCCCGCGTTCCGAGGAGGCCATGACAAGCTCAGCTCGTCATCGGCACAGCGCCACCGGGCTGCATGACGAGCTCAGCTCGTCATCAGCATGGAACAGGTTAAAGTATAGGTCTGTTCTTTTTAATCAGTTCATAGGATGCGCCTTGTTAGAAATAGGTTTTCTAGTTGGCTGAGGTATGTACCCAGGCGAGGAAGAACCCACCACCTTAGTCAGTGCAAGTTAGATGCATAACTGAGAAAACCTGTGCTCCCTCTCTGATGGGTTGGTGTAGAGCAGGTAGGCTCATCAAAAGGGGCAATGTGTAAAGCATTTGTGTAACAAACACACAGTAACACAATGAATACCCCAAAGAAAGAATCCACATAGGTTTTGAAATGTAGCTTTTATATTCTGAACAAAACAAGACTAAAACAATAACAATCTAATTAGTATGTTTCAAGGTATTACATTAAATGCACAATGGAAATGCAGTGATCAAAGAGCATTCATTGCTAGTTGATACTTTACGGTAATGCTAGGGCAAATGCAAGTGCAGGTACTCTTGATCCAGGTAGAGCAGAACTGGTGCAGGTAATGCCCAAATGGCACTCTTCAAGACATCTGCATGGGTCCTTCTGGGACTGTGCATGCAGCAAAGTAGGCTTGCCTGTGATCATGCAGGTGGGTTCACAGACTTCACAATTCCTGGGTTGGAATCCTAGTAGCTTTCAAAAGCTGCAGGGTCCTTGCATCACCATGGTCACGGTGACTCTTGTCGTCAAGGCAGCCAGGCGGGGCCTCACATAAGGCTTTCCAAGGGTGCTGTGGAATTATTGGTCACAGGTGCTCAGAGCGCTACTAAGGCTATGTGCTCGATCATTTTCACCAGCTACACTGAGTTGAGACAAAGTTGGCAATGCTTGGCATGTCCATTGAGCACACATCATTCCACTCAAGTTCAATAAAAATGGAACTGCAACATTGGATCACAAATAGCGTGTGATGAGTCATTTTTTTCAAGTTAAGAAGCATATTTTTTTGTCTTAGTTGAACCAAGAGTACCTGCCATTTTCTATTTTAATTTACCATTCCAAGATACTCGGCACACAGAAGTAAATTGAAAAAGTGTTTGAAAGTGCATTTATAGTTAAAGTGGTACTTGAAGTGCAAAGTTGCGGATGGCCCTCAAGACAATAGATACAGCCACTGACCTTCCATATTGCAGGGCTTTCAATTACTTGTTTAATTTGTGTTCATCTGATTTCAGCCTTGCCTCTTAGAGTTGCTCCAATAGGCCAGTATCATCTTACAGCTCATCATACTGCCATTTCATCTGATGCTTCTCATCTAGCATCGCCAGCCTGTACTGGCCACTGGTATCTTCTAGCAGCAAGTCCTGCGCAGATCCATGTAAAGCTTCTTTAACTCAGCATGCTGACAGTTGGTGCCCCTGGCTGTACCGGTCATTGGTTGTGCTACTTGTCTCCACTGTCAAGGCTGCTCACATGCTAGGGTAGATGCTCCACTGCCAATAAGTGTAGTCTCTGAGCAGGTGGAGACAGGACCCCGCAGCTGAAGCTGGAGGATCTAATTCTGGGGTCACATGAGTCTTCTGATGTTCGAAAGTGTGGCCTTCCCTCTCATCTGCAGGCAATTATAAAGCTTTAGTATTGTCAACACTGCTCTGCACCCCCTCACTGTAATGCGATTTGGGGTTTGATAGCATTTGCTAAGATTCAGTTTCTTGTGTGACTCTTTGCAGCAGTGCTAGCAGCCATGTCAGGGAAGCTATGCTATTTGTCAGCACAGGCAGCAGCAGTTTCTCAGGCGTCTGACTTGCTTATGGCATTTTTTGAGAAGGGAAACTGCTTCTTTTCATACTCAGCAGCAAATTTTCAGGTGGCTCTCTAGGGGATGCATTATGCAGCTGTTCCAATGTGTCCCACGTGCAGTGGCAACGTCTCAGTGGTAGGGTCCCAGAATATTGCTGGATACTTTGAAGGTTCAAGGGGTGCCCTTTCCCTCAAACTGGGTTTCCAGCCACTCTAATTTGTGTTCCCCATGCTGCAAATGCAGATGGGATTATGTATGCCTTACAAAGCAGGTGGTCTGTTTTTCTTCACTTGTTAGAGAATGCTATTAGTTATCCCTGACAATGACATGAACTGCTAATTGCATTGAATGACTTTTTCCCATTGAAAACATAAATAAAATAATTACCTTAAATATGCATTACACAGCTCTATTAAGGACATAGTTGTAAGAGACATGCTAGTAGCTAACTCATTGTTCATCCATAATGAATAGAGCTTGGGGCCTTTCTCAGGGCATGGAATTAATTTCACATACACATCTGTATATTAATTATTCCTTTTATGCATTATTTTGATCACTGCAAAACTTGTTGTGCACCACATTTCAGGACTAAGCAAACCTTTATTAGCAATGTAATTGAAACTTACTTCTAGATTCTCCAGTTCGTAAGCTATGCGACAATGCACTTTAGTTAGACTTTGGAATATACAGGATATCCATTAAAAAGCATCAGATGTTCCATTGTCACTGTTTAAAGTAAATCGAGGCATAATCATTCCAAATAAATTAGACAAGACAGCAGCCTTTATTAGCAGATATCCCTCAGTCACCTAATCCCAGAGAAAGCCCTGTGTGCTTGTTAGTGAATCATACCTTGTAAGTTTATCACTTTTTAGTGACTCAGACAAGTTTCTGGGTGTCATTACAAGACCACAAGTCTACTTCATGTATAGAGTCCTTGGTCTAAGCAAGCTGCAACCTACAAACCACAATACCTATTTGTACATGCATAACTCATTGCATTGGTCTAAGAGATGGCCCCATCTTGAGCAAAATAGCAGGTGTTGAGACAGTAAGTTAGCCAATATTAAGTGAGAACATGAGATCTTGGTAAAAATGTTGCATTACTGCATAAGCTTTTCTTGAAGCTTTGATAGCTAAAAAATATAAGAACACCAACCATTCAACCCGGTGATTATTTTTCAGCAAGTCTCATGAGAGACACCAGTGGCTCTCTTGTCATAGACCTGTCAAGGATAGTCATTCTCTTGGTATATCTTAGCATTAGGATTTCTAGCTCACCTGCCCACATGTTCTGCCTCATTTTAGTTTGCCTCATGACCCACCGTGATTCCCCTAACAATGTAAGTGTGTCTGATTACTTCACTCTTGTACCTGCACATAAGGAAGAAAGAAGTCCTTTTGAGGTTTGTTGCGGTGACAACACTATTAGTGCTTTACCTGCCTGAAGACCATCTTGCAACTGCTGGGCATTGCATGCAAGTAAAATCCTTAGCACATAATATCTACGTCAATGCAGTGGGAGGGGCCAGTGATAGGGAAAAATCATCCTTCAGAAATCGATAATGCTGCAGGGTTTTACTCAGTGATTCAATCTTAATTACAAATGCAGTTTCTTGGTATTCTCTTACTTTGTTCAAGACATTCTTCAAATGCCCATTTTTGTAGGTTAAGTCTAAACCTCTGTCTTGCATTGTTTGTTGTAATAGATTATAAACGTATGGGTCATTGCTTATTTTTTCGAACAAATATCACAAGCTTTTAAGACTACAATGAAATCTCAACAGTGGTTCAAAAGAGCAAACCGTGTACACATTACAAGTATACATGCAGGCCTAATTACTCTACTCGAAATTTTATAAAGAACATCAAATCTTTTCCTATATGCGATGGTAACCTTTAGTTGCGTCTACACTATAAACATATATTACATCATAAAACCATTATCTACCACTTCTCCTAATTATTTCTCTCATGGCAGGAAGGAAATCCTTGTATATCATTAGTGTTGCGCTTAACCATATAGAGGATGCAGAAGCAATATCTTGCATAATGATGTCATCGCCTCAATTGCGGTTCCACCCTTCCTTTTTGACTGTTCAATGGCACTGATCGGTTTACAATTCGGATTGCTCACATATGCTATGTCCTGAAGATGCTCTCCAATAACTGAGATCGAAAAGCCGTCGACCCCCTACAACCTGAACTCCATGTATTCTATATAAATTCTTCTATAAGGAGTTTCACGTGAGTTGTCAATGTGACGTATATATATTAAAAGTCACCCTCACTGAGCACCTCACTCTTGTTGTCACTTTTTTATGTGAGCACCTGAACTATTACTCTTCCTTGCATACTTTTGAAAATGAATAACTTTTGTTCTCCTGATTGATACGTGTCCGTGGTCACGCATTTCCTTGCTCCCTCAAGCGTTAATTGCCTCCCCAGACTCAGATGCATTGTTCCCCATTCTGATGCAACTCCTGCAACCACCTCATACCAATTTTTGGCCACATTTAAACCATTGTTTCTAAAATATGGCCTCGCATACAGCTTGAAGTTTAAAAAAAAATAACATTTTTTATTGGTGTTTAGAATATCGTGACAATTGAATACAGTACTGTAGGATTTTACAGTATATACATAAAGGTTCAGCAAGCTGTACAATAGTTCACTGGTTCATTTAAACAGTGGAAAATAGTCTGTGTGAGTTTTACTGGTTGGCAATTAAGATATACAATATCTCGCATCCATAGTATGTTATGGTGTGGTCATTCACTTATTTCTGACAAAGAATCCTTATACAGGGCTTCACATATATTTCTACTGTAGGTATTCCACTTTCCCCACACCCGTGTCCATTTTTTGGGGCATCCTCTGTGAGTGTAGATTGATTCCTCCACTATCATTGCAGTGTACATGTCTTTACACCACTGGTGAATTGTAGGAGTTTGTCGACATCCCCAGCATTGCACTATATTGATTCAAATCAATGTTGTCTTTCCAGTAATCATAACCTTTAAGGGCTAAATCATCAACAAACAAAGTTGTATAGAGGAGCTTAGTCTGTGTAAGCCTACATGTTCTTGCTGAGGTTGGAACTAATTTAAAATAATATGACGTGGGGTCTGAAGTGTTATATCCCGTAGAGTAAGTGTACTTGGCTTTTTGCTTACTAGAACTCCCTTGAGCGGGAAATGGACAATGTTCCCACTGTGTATAATTAAAATAGGGATGCCGTCCACGGGCTTTGTGCAGAAAATGATGTCCATAGTGACGAAAACTGAACACATCAGCGTAATTTGCCGAATAAAGATATAGCTCCTCTGATTTGAAAAGAGTCTAATACTCTAGTTGATACAGCATAACATTTACAGTTTCAACATCCCAAACATCCCAATGTAACCCCGGTACCATTACATCACCCATAGAAACTACACACATATGATATCTGCAGGATCTTCATAGGACCAAATACGTTGAAATGGACTATATCCAAAACAATTCTTTCAGCCACTGTATAAGCTGAAATATTAACAAGGAACAAGTCTTTATTTCAATCTATGTGATGAAGAATGAGGGTCCAACACTCCATGAAACAGTTCTGCAACAGAGCTTTATGGAAGATAATGGCCATTGATTAACAGGAAAAAAAACTGTCATAAATCCACATCAATGGGAAAGCCAAGGAAAGTGTGATCACAATGTAAATCCAAGGTGGGACTAGATAAGTGTGTTTCAACCATGAAATAAAAAAACAAATCCATTATGGAGGCCTGTAAAAAATAGAAGAAAAATTATCTTGATTGACGTAGTACCATGAGGTACTCAGCTGAAAAATAGGAGTCTGTGACCGCAGTAGGGATAGAAAAACCCATCTCAGAAGTATAGGGCATGAGGGGCTCATTATAAACAGGCCTCGTGTCAGTGAAATTGTTGGTGGAAGCATCCACCCCTCCCCCAGCCAGGGAGTAGCAGCAACTCAGGTGCTCACAGGCTGCAAAGAAAAGTCTTGTGCAAAGGAATGACTATTTTGTGGCATAATATGAAGAATCTGCCCCATGGTGTAATTTGACATGTTCATTGGAGACAACGCACCTGCCTTGATATGCTGGGAGTGGTGGCAAAATCACAGTTTGTGTTTTTCTAAGACCAGGGACCGGAACAGGAACGCATTGTTGCACCACATTCCTTTTTTATGGCCACCAATTCTCAAACCAGATCTCCAATCTTTGGAAGCCTGCTGAACACTGTTATTCAATCTTAAGCATTGCTGAATGGAGAGTCAGGCATTGTGTTGACAAAACTTTTGTAGATCCTGTAAGACAGCACAGTGGTTATATATGTCAAAGGCTTGGGCAGCCACTATAACCTCTGGACCATCAACGTCTAGAACATATATTTTGATGCTAAAATGTACTTCATATTGGGTCCCCCCACCCAGAGATCTTTTAGAGAGGTTATTATATGCTTGGTGAACCACATAAATAAATATGACCCAACCAACTACGCCCTGTACATTATACTCTAGCTGTTAAATACTTCTTTGAGTCACAGTTCATCCTTTCCACAACAGAATTGCCCTCAGGCCTATATGGAGAAGAAAGTTCCACTTGCAACCCATGTACTTCATTGAATCGCAGAACGCTTTGGAAGTGAAAGCCGCACCTCGGTCCAAATTGACTAAGTGATAGGCATGAGTCCAGATGAAGGCTTGCAAGCTTTTATTAACAGTTTGAGCATTAGTCAAGTGCTGTGGCCAAACCAAGAGGAACCTAGAGAAAGAATCAACTGCAACCAAAATAAATTTGAATGCCGTATCAGAAATTAGTGGACCACAATGATCCAAGTATCCAAGCTTGTTGGAGATAAAGAGCTGCATCTGCACTGTAAAGCTTTTAACCTGCTGACATATGTCACAGCATAAAAATATTTTCTGCTTTGTTGATATACACTTTGCCACCAATAGCGTTACTATAAGAGTGAAATAGTGGCATTCAGGAGGTGCCCATGCAGGTGAGAGCAGTAGGGCAGGATGGGGCGAGTCGACAGACGACGAGAAGGGAAAATAACAATTTAATAAAAGAAAAAAATACTTATTTTGCACATGCCACATTGCTGACTTGGCTTTGCAGCGAGTACAAGGAACTCTGTTGCCTGCTGCTGGGGACTCCAGGTCCCAGACACCACCGCTGGACAGGACGGAGCCGGTCCTGCTGCCTCACGCTTAAAAGCACGCACCACCACCCGTGACTCAGGTCCCAGGAACTCTATTGCCAGCTCTGTTGCCTGCTGCTGGGGACTCCAGGTCCCAGAAACTACCACTGGACAGGGAGGAGCCGGTCCTGCTGCCTCGCGCTTAAAAGCATGCACCACCACCCACGACACGGGTCCCAGGAACTCTGTTGCCTGCTTTGTTGCCTGCTGCTGGGGACTCCAGGTCCCAGAAATCACAGCTGGACAGGGAGGAGCCATTCCTGCTGTCTCGTGCTTAAAAGCGCGCTTCACCACCCGCGACGCGGGATTGCCGCGGGCGAAGCCTGGTCGAAGCCTGGTCCAAGGGCGGCCCGTCCTAGCCCATCACAACCAGAAAGTGGCAAGGTATGGCCACCCCCCTTTCACTTCGAGTCCTGGTGTGGACCTAAGTAAGATTGAGAAACCTAAGGTACTGTACTATTGCATGACTGCATCTTGGTCCTTTTAACTGTTTGCTCCGGGATTTTGTGGACTATTGGATTCTACATAAGGCATAATGCACTCTCCTACCTTTTACAATCCAAGTACTCTATCATTAGCATTTGTTTTGCTAAGGCTTATTGGAGCCTAGGAGAAGCGTGATTCTCAGGATCGTCAGGGCCTTCCAGCCATCCCAGCTAATCTATTGTAAGTGTAGTTGTATCTAAGACAAATGGGGAAACGGAAGATACTGGATGAGAGTGGGGAGAGAAGTGAGGGGGGGTTAGACGTGACACTAGGAAGAAGGCAAAAAAACTGCGTAAATCTGCAGCAAACAATTGTGTCATGGACCAATTGACACTAAGCATGGGCGGAAAATCTGTTCCACTCGTGGATTTTGCGGATTTTTGGTAAATTCGCAATCCGCGAACGCTCGCGAATTTACTGAAAATCCGCAAATTCGCACGCAGCGGATTTTTTTTTCTTGGTGATACAATTTTGCGGCGTGCGGCGTTCACTTACCGTCATTCAGCATTTGCCGAGTTGTTTTTCTCGATATTTTGCGAGTGCTGCGCCATTTTGGATCTTGCTGCGGGATCCCGCGGGAGTTTGGCGACGCATCGCGAGAGTTCGCAATTGCGAACATGTAGGTGCGGCGGGCAGCAACAATCTCGCACTCGCGAAATTACAAAATTTGCAATTCTGCACAAGAAATCCACTAGCTAGCAGCATAGACCTTCTGAAAATGATGATTTTTATCAGAATGACTCCTCAGGGTGACATTTGCCTGCACTTTTTTGGATTTGAGGCCTTTTGACTTTCTTTGGATCACTTTTGGATTAGAAATCAACTTTCACAAGTAAGTTTGTTTGGGGCATTACAGTTGCCGTTCTGCAGAAAAACGAGTTTTGCTAAACTGAAAGCACTCAGCAGGTGCAAAAGTTCAAACTCATCATTAGTAATAGTAAACATTCCCTGTAGTGCTTCCTGACTGGGCCCCTCCAGAGTTCAGTTGCTAGTTGCAACAATTCTATGACCCTGCTCTGACCCTCACAGCAGGCTCATAGAATAGCTACAAGTAGGCCGAAAAGGTCCTGGAAAAAAAATTGCACTGCAACAGAAAGCAAATTACAGATAAGGAAGCAGGTGCCAGACTGGAATTTTAAAACAGTGACACATTAATAAATCAACCCCAAATTAATTCATGCCAGTTTAAGCAGGGCAGGTGTGCTTGCTTTCCCCCCCCATAATCTACAGAGATGATGAACCAGAGGGTGGCATTGATGTACCAGAGGGTGGCACGGGTGAAACAGAGGGTGGCAGTGGTGAAACAGAGGGTGCTGGGAACCTGTGATGATGAACCAGATGTAGAAACAACATAGTTGCGACCGTTGCGAGCCGACAAGTAAGTTCGCAATTGCGAACTGGTACAAAACCCTTGCGAAAACAAACAAAAAAAATCCGCAAATTTGCGAGAATTCGCGGATTTTGCGGATTGCGAGTTTGCAAATACACAAATTTGCGAACGCCAGATTCGCTTATCAGTGAGTGCAAAGTCATTTTAGAATCAACACCCCTGAACCATGTAAATAGCAGGAATAAAACTAACCAAAAAGAGAAGTTATGCACTAAGCAAGTGAAGTCTGCTATTCCGGACATGTTCTGTAAGCCCAGTAAGAAACAAATAACTAGCATAAACAGAGGGGTGGAGAAACCCACTGAAACCTTACAGACTGTAATTGAGCACGATGGGTTCTCCCCTGATGTTGATTATGTAGCCCATATAGACCCAATAGTTTTCTGCACAAACAGATTCCAACCACTCAGAGACATGCAAAGGCTAAATAGGGAAGGAGAGGATAGTGTAAGGCTAGTACAAACTCAAACGAATCCACTCCCACAAGAACAAGCTATTGCCCCAGACTTACACTTAGAATGGCAATATATGTCCCAAGAAGTTACCACACTGAGAGCTGAGGTGGGGGCTATGAAGAGCACACTAGAGGAGATATTAATTATGGTCACATTTTTAGCATCAAAGGTAGCGCCAAAAGGAAAGGGTAGTTCACAGGGCGCTAGAGACTTGGAACTCCCTTCTGGTACTATATTTAAAGGTTCTTTTGGCCCCCGACCATCTCGGGTCTAACCGGTAATAAAGCAGTGAGAGGGGCAAATCCAAAACAAAAACCAGTCCCAGTCATGAAGAGCTCCAATGTGGGAATCCCTACAACAGTGAGGCGCTCAGCCCCAATCGCAGCCAACAATAGTTTTACATCATATAGTATACACCCAGGCATGATGAAGCACCCGCCCATTGGATGCAAAGCCTACTCATATGGGGGCTCTTCGAATCTAGGATCTAGAACGTGGTCCACTAGAAAGTGCAAACATTACATACCTAATTCCTCCAAAATCTACATGGTAAATGTCCCAAAATGTGATTCTAATGGTGGCAAAGAGAATAGGGACTCTCTAACTTATACAGCTATCCATTGGATAAGGTACGTTAGACGTTGCCGTTCGGTGATTAGGGATGATATAACAGCTGTGCATAGGATTTCCTCCCCTAGTCCCTCTTATGACTGTATTTAACTTATCATGAAAAGTAGAGATCTTGTTGAGAACCTTTTCATGCTGGAGTTCTGTACAAGCCCGCCGGAGAATTTGAAAATCCAATTTAGACGCCCCCCTCCTAGTTACGATATCATGGCCACTCAGAGACCCTCAGATTGCAGGGATATTCTACACTCGAGAATAATGATTGACTAGGGTTAAAAGAACTACCTAGGGCACTCATAGAGTATAGAATTACAGCTACTAAGGAGGCACCTTTAAAGCGGGTATCATTGCTCAAGAAGGCTTTGGTTCCACCTCCACAAGCAGAAGGCGTACTGGGAACGGTTATTTTACCAGTACAAAAAAGTACAATGCTCCAGAACCTAGGCATTCCCTCATCTGAAAGTAGAATTTTGATTTGGAATATTGCAGGTCTTAGTAGTACCAAGATGGGTTTACCAGAGTGGCATACATTTATAGAGGCATATGTTATATGCCTCTTTCAAGAAACTTGGGCCGAATCATCCCAGGTTTGTGTTGGGTATTTGAATTATTTTGTAGCTGCAAATAAGGGACCAAAAGGGAGGCCCTCAGGAGGACTAACTATTTGGGTGCAGCAAGAGCTTGAGGCTAATTTTCAGATTCTTTCAACCCAGAGCCAAGACATATAGGCAATTAGGTTGACCAAGCGTGATCAATTAATAATAGATATATATAACATCTATGTCAGGGGGACAAGAGGAAAAAGGTCGAGAGTTTTAGCGGCTCTCGAAGACCTCCTTGACATGCAATTGGGTGTTACAAACACACTAATAGCGGGGGACTTTAATGCAATGTTTGAACCCCTCACCACAGAGGATGGTTACTGGACAGAACTAGAAGAGAGTAAATGGGGTGTTCCATCGCTAGAGTTAAATCCTGTAAGGAAATGGGCAGATGTGATCATTCAAATACACAACATCTGTATGGAACAGGGTTTACTGGCTTTAAATGGGCCTACCAAATCAGACAGACATGGAGCTAATAACTTTAACAATGGCTATTATGCTAGCAGAATAGACTATGTTCTGGTGAGACTGGGTCTATGGCATCTGGTGGTGGACATGAAGGCCATAGACAGGCTAGAAAGTGACCATAACCCTCTGTGTGGAACCTTGGATTTGAATTGTCAAATGACGGGTTCACACTCTAGGAATAGGCATTACCTAGGCGAGGTTGTTCCAACTAATGATCTAAGGCGGCTTAAGTGGGTTAAGCTAATAGAGTTGCCAGCCTTATTAGATAATATCCTACGAAGCGGCATTAGCAGCGGGCCTGACCAAAAGTCCCAGGGAGCATTGGAACAGGAAGCAAAGGACTCTGCCCCTCCCTTACCGGCTTACCGGCAGTACAAGACCCCTTGCACCTCCCGCTTCGTGGGAGACGCATCGCAGAGCAGCATTAGCAGCGGGCCTGACCCCAAGTCCCAGGGACCATTGGTACAGGAAGCGAAGGACTTTGCCCCTCCCTTACCGGCTTACCGGCAGTACAAGACACCTCGCGCCTCCTGCTACGCGGGAGACACATCCCTAGGAGCGGCATTAGCAGCGGGCCTGACCACAAGTCCCAGGGAGCATTGTGACAGGAAGCGAAGGACTTTTCCCCTCCCTTACCGGCTTACCAGCAGTACAAGACACCTCGCGCCTCCCGCTTCACGGGATACGCATCGCGGAGTGGCATTAGTAGTGGGCTTGACCACAAGTCCCAGGGAGCCATGGGACAGAAAGCGAAGGACTTTGCCCCTCCCTTACCGGCTCACGGGCAGTACAAGGCACCTCGTGTCTCCCGCTCGGGACGCGCGCCGGGCGAAGCCCAGGCCAAGGGCGGGCCCATCTTCATCCGTCATCACCAGGAAGAGTCAGGTCAGGGCCCCCCCTCTATCATTTTGGACTCGGGACGCAAGCTACTGTTTTAATGCCATTTCCATGTGACTTATATCTGGTCATCTCCCAGGACTCTGAAAAATCTGTAAATATTTGCCGCTCCTTTAATTCCATACGGGGCAATTATTTTTGGATCTAGCTACCTGCCCTTTTTGTGAACATTGCCTGTTTTGTTTGACTGATTTAATGGGCAAAAGGAAGGCAATGGAGGGAGGGGGGGGATTGGGAATAAGAAAGGTAAATAGGTGAAAAAAGTTACTCACACTGCGAGCAATTGTGTATTAGACAGAATTGAGACTATAGTCAATGAGTGTAATGAAATATTGGGAGACAATAACCCTGCAGCTAAAGTTAATACTTGTCTAGATTCCCAGGAGCAGGCACCAGGTATCGATCCACCAAGACCAATCCCTATGATGTTTAGGAAAAAGCTACACCAACCTATTAACCATATTCCCTCTGGTTCAGGGGGGGAGGGTTTGCTGGCACTTCCCACGCCGTCTCCCCTAACATCACTCTCTAATCAAACCAAGGTTGAGGTATTAATTGCTAATGAATCGATCAACGAGCCTAACTTTTCCCCTTCTTTTTCTTGCTCCAATCGATTCGCAGTATTAGAGGGTCCGGGGAGGGATCAACATCAGCAATTAAAAAGACCCGTAATGTCATCACCCCACTGGCCTCGTGCCCCTGCAGTAAATCTTTAGAAGGGTTACTGCAGAAAGTGGATTCTCTCCAGAAAGAGGTGGTGCTAGCTGTAGAGAGAATGATACCCATACGTACCTGTCATAGTGGAATTCATCTGGGCCAGGGTTGGGAGGTTGGAGAAGAGCTGGCACCCCGTGGTCTTAGGGAAATCCCACAAGGGGAGGCCATGACCAATTCAAAAGTAATTAACCTTCCCTCCTGGAATGTGGCAGGCCTGGAGAAGAAGATATTGCTCCCCCAATGGAATAATTTCATTGAGAAATTTGAGATCTGTATATTCCAAGAGACGTGAAGTTTAAGCCCCCTCTATAAATCTGGCTACTCCTCGTACTCTATCCCGGCCATTAGCTCAGGCAAGGAACGCCCCTCTGGGGGGCTATTAATTTGGGTTAGTATCTCTCTAGATTGGTCAATATCTACACATGAAAGTCTGTCACATGACATTTGGCATCTTTCTATCAGAGGCACACCCTGCAGCGCAGCACTAGGGTTTTTTAATGTTTATGCAAGAGGCTCCGAAGGAGCTAAAACCTCCCCGACTATAGCAGTTTTGGAATCCATGCTTTCTGGCATTTCACCGCATTCCAATATCATAGTAGCTGGGGATCTAAATTGGACGTTTGAACCGCTGAGCACAGAGGATCTGCTAAGTGTCACTGAAGAATACGCCAAATGTGCCGTTCCCACCCTTAGTCTCGCCAATATTAAAAATTGGTCCCAGAGGGCCATTCAATTAAATGCACTTACCCTGGAATTTAATCTGAGGGCCACAAATGGGAGGACAAGATCAGATTTGAATGGTGCAAACGCCTTTAACAGGATTAGTTCATCGTCTAGGATAGATTACATCCCCCTTGATCTCTGATTATGGAAAGACCTCCAGGATATGGAGGTTAAACCTTCAATAGATAGTGACCATAATCCCCTTTGCTTAGTTATAAACAAAATCTGGTCTCCTGCCGATGGTCAGGCATATACCCTCCCCGTTTTGACTACCAGAGAGGTTAATCCTTCTAATATAATAGGCGCCTTAAATGGCTGAAAATTTCCCAGCAGGAACACACACTACAAAATAAAGCCCTGGAGACTAAGAACCAAGAACTTGTGAAGCTCTCCAGTGAGGGGAAGCCATTTAATTTCCACCGGTTCTATCAGGACTCTATTGATGAATTGAATTCCTTTTTTACTCTCAAAGGGAAAGTGGGACCTAGGAGCGATCAGGCAAGACCAAGTAACCCATGGTACTCTTCAGCCTCTAAGAAAAAGAGGACAGCTCTTGCCCTGGCAGTGAGAAAAAGAGATCCCCCACAAATCAAGGTGGCAAGGAAAGAGTATTCCAGGGCACAGGTAGAAGCTAAGTGGATTTGAGATGAGGCATACTGGCAGGAACTTAACCTCGCTTCTAAACAAAGGGACCAATAATTATTCTGGGATTTAATTAATAAAGAGTCCAGGAAAGGGTCAGCTTCAATCCCTAATCATATAACGGGTAACCAATGGTATAAGCATTTTTCCACCCTTTATTCGGGTGATAAATGCCCTACGGCCTTAGCCCATGAGCCCCTTCCGAATCCTTCAGACGTTCACTTGACATTGAGCTATTTTGAGCTGCATGAAGTGGAACAGGCAATAAATAGTATTGCTCCTGGGAAGGCGGCGGGACCCGATGGCCTCCCTGGGGACCTGTTTTTGTATGACCCTAAGTCTTGGGTCCATTTTATTCTACTAGTAATTAACCTCATTGCAAGTGGTTCCACGGTCCCAGACTCCTGGAAAGGAGCCGAGGTTGTCCCAGTCTTTAAGAAGGGGGATAGGGAGGACCCTGCCAAGTACCGACTGATCAGCTTAATTGATGTCATCCAGAAAGTGGTTGGTAAGGTCCTCCTCACGAGGATTGGAGCATGGATGGAGGAGTATAACATCTTGGCCCATTATCAAGCGGGGTTTAGCCAAAAGGTGGGAACCATGGACCAGGTGTTCAGATTCTTCATGATCTACTGGAAAGTAGTGGTCCTAGGGAAAGGCAGCCTATACTTGGCCTTTATAGATCTGAAGACTACATTCAACCTGATCCCCCGGGGCCAACTTTGGCAGGTCCTTCAACAACAGGGTATTTGCACACTGATCCTCAACATCATCAAACGTTTGCATGATGGAAATGATGCAAAAATTAGATAGGGATCACAGGGGCAATTGACAGAGAGGATCGCGGTGGACAGGGGGGTCCGCCGGGGATGCGTGCTGGCTCCCACCCTGTTTTCATTATTCATCAATGGGGTGGTTGATTACCTTAGGCAGGAACCAGCAGACGCTCCCACCTTGGCGCGAGAAAAGACACCAACCCTCCTGTTCGCCGACGATACCCTTCTGCTATCCAAATCACCGGGTGGTCTCCAGAAGCTACTGAATAGGTTTGGCCTTTTTTTTAAAGCTCGGGGGTTGACGATTAATACAAATAAAACCAAATTAATGTCAATAAACCCCTTTAAACGTTTTAGAAATGGCATTACCCTGAATGATTCCCCTCTGGACAGTGCTGATTCCTTTGACTACCTGGGAATCCGCAGCTCTAAGAACATGAGATGGGGTCCCCACCTATCCAAAATGCTCCTAAGCCACAAGCGGGTGTCGGGAGCTATTGCTAGAGAACAACGTAAATCAGAGAGTAGGCCAGTAGCCCCGGCTCTTGCAGTATATGTTGTATGATGGCAAGGCGCTTCCTTCGGCACTGTATGGGGCCGAATTGTGGGGCTTCAAGAACGTTAGTGAGCTTGCCAGATCCGAAAATAAGTTCTGAGAGACCTTATTTCCCTCCCCTTATCTACCCAGTTGAAACCCTTATTTTACGATATGGGGAAACGCTCCATACAGGACATTGTCCGCTTGCGCCCCCCGCTATTTTGGGTGCGTATAAGAAGGACTCCTGAGTTGTCCAATTATGCGGACGACCTTGATGAATTTGTTTTAGCTGACCCTGGGAACAGAACTAAAAGGCTATTTGATTTCCTACAGCTGTTATCCATATAGGTTTGAAGGAGGCTTGGGCTACCCAGGTCCCTCCCTAAAAGCTAGATCTCAAAGGAGCGTACTGGGATTGGGTCCAGTGACAAGACCTTTTAAACCCCAAACTAGTAAGTAAAGTAAGTAAAATTTTATTTGCACAATTAATTAAAATCATTGCAATATATACACTCAAGAATGACCGTTGTAGAAGAGGTGACGTTTAAGTCTATTAAAAATGAAGAGTTTATGGATTAGAAAAAAGGGCGAGGAAAAGTCACTAGGAGGGGATGAAACTCAGACTTGGTCCAATGGTAGGTTCAGGGAGATAATTTCCGTAATGAACTTTACAAAACGTGTCGCCAGCTGAGGTGAGTCTCCCCTCATACGTGCATCTAGTGCTTCCTGGCATGTCCTGATGTTAAGAAGGAGCCAAATTGGTCACAGCTAGAAATTTCTTTGAGCTCGAAGATTTTGGCAGATGCACAGAATTTGGATAAGATTTTCCTAGTCCAGATTACAGAAGCGGCATTTGGTGGATGCTTCTTTCTTTTATCCTTGGCCAAATTTGTATGCCTTCAGCGGAATTAAGCCGAAGCGTAGCCTCATTAATTGAAGTTTTGTGTGGACTTTCATAGAGGATGCCAGGTCGCATGGTATGGTTTTCGGGGCAAATAGTTTGGAGGCCCAAGAGCCGTGAGAGAGCTGGAGTACCCGTTGCTCATCGAGGTCATTTGATAAGATTTTTGCTTGCTTGGTAAAAAGTTTTGTTTTCGCCTCGATGGGTAGCAGGGTTGACATATATCCTTTGCTTTAAGGGATTCGAGGCAAGATGTCAAATATTTATTCCACAATGTTTTTGGGATACTGAAGACTAGCCATATGCAGCTTTTTAAGGTGTGAGGGCTAGCTTGTTTGGTTTTTAAGCAGTAGCTGATGTATGTTGCACTCATAATCCATTGCTGGGAGGATAGAAAAAATTATTTCCGAATTTGAGCGTGGGCGGTCGAATTTGGCAATCGGAAGGCCCTACAGTAACAAGATGATTGCTCTCTGTCCAGCCAATGGTTCATTTTATCTTTGAAGATTATTGCACCGAAAGAAATTGTGGGGAGTAATTTTGCAGTGATCAGTTTTATTACCGGTACTAGGTCCTGAGAGCGCAGAGCACTTTTAGTTTTTATAAAGGCCCCTTCCAGGCTACGAGCAACAGCCTGCATTTCGGTTATGTGCACAGACGGTCTCCCTTTATGATCAATCCACACGCCCAGGTACTTATAGGCAGTGACAGTTTCCAATGGCTTCCCTTCAATAAACCACAAGATCTTTTTGTTTTTTTGTGGAAGATATTACCATTGCTTTAGTTTTGGTGACGTTTATTTCAAGCATATTGATGTTGCAGTACTGAGCGAGGGAGTCAAACAGTCTTTGGAGACCCACCTGGGTTTGATCTAACAGAATGGTATTGTCAGCGTATTGCAGGGTTTGAATTTTTCTTAGTTCGAATCCCGGAGGGAAGGCGCGGGTGCGAGATAGCCATTCGGGGAGGTCCACGAGGAATAGATTAAAGAGTAGTGATGCAAGAGTGCACCCTTGTTTTAGACCTCTAGTAGTATAGATTTTGCTAGAGGTAGACCATCTCGATGTAACTCTTACCTTGACCCAAGTATCGGTGTGTAAAGCTATTAATGCATTCAGTAGCGGCCGCGGAATGCCACATGTTGCCAATTTTTCCCACAGTTTAGGCCGGCTCACACTGTCAAAGGCTTTACGAAAGTCAATAAATCCCACGTGTAACGATTTACCTTTTGTGGCTAAGGTGGATTCCATCAGGTGGGCTATACAGATCAAATTGTCTTCGATGTGGCACCCTCTTTGAAAGCCGGTTTGGGTAAAAGGGACTATGTTGTTATTTTCCGCCCACTTGGAAAGTGCAGTTAAAAGGACGCTAGCGTATGCCTTCCTGTCCACGTCAAGGAGGGCTATCATCCGATAGTTGTCTGGGTTGGATCGCGAAGCCTTTCTGTGGAAGGGGACAAGGAGTGATCCTTGCCAAGATGCCGGGATGGGGCCTCCCAGTATTGGGGCCTCAAAGACAGGTGTCAGTATTTGGGCCCATTTTCCGGCAGAGGCTTTAAATACTTGAGAGGGGCACCACCTGAACGCTTTTGTTTTTATTATTCCTGTTATTTCATCTGTTGCTATGTTGAGAGGAAGGGTTGCTTCGTCCTGGTTTATTAACGGGTCATGGGTGGGCACACTACTGATGTTCGCGCCATGCGATGCTGTGTAGAGCGTTTTAACATAGATCTCCCAATCTGCCGGAGAGAAATTAGTTGCGGTAGGGGAATTAATGGCTTTAGTGGCCTTGTTTACCCAGTTCCAAAATTTCCTTTGGTCTTTAGATTTTATAATCTCGAAAGCTGTTGCCCAGTGGTGCTCTTCTTCCAGTTTCCTTAGGGTAAACCGAGCCTTCCTATAGTCTTTTCTCGCGGCCAGGATGTCCTCCCCAAACTAGGAAAATGGACAAAGGGGTTTTTTGATCATAAAATCACTTGTAGTCTGGAATCGTATCTAGATCTCATACAGATCCCTAAGGACAGGACCCTATACATTAAGTTGAGATTGGGAACCCTCCCTATCAACAGCGTGATAGCTGTTTGGAAGGGGCTAAACTTGCCATCTGTGCCCTGACCAGGTTGCGCCTACCACAATGAGTCTATTTCTCACCTTTTCTTTGCGTGTCCGGCCTATAGTATGGCCAGAGCCAAATGGCTTAAACCGGTGTGTTAAAAATGCTAGGCCCAATGGATCACCGCGCAGCACTCCGCATTTAGAGAACTGATACATCATCTTCATTAATGATCTGCAGAGTGGCCAAGTTTCTGGGAAGCGTTTGGATAACTCGCAAAAGGATTGTAGGAAGGAACTGCTAGGTTAAAGCAACCCAGAAATCTCTGGTGGTTAAGTAAATCAAGCCTATGCCTCAATGAGAAAACTGTACAGCGTCCCAGCCATATGGGCTTGAAATAGTATAGCTAGTATGAATTATTGGCCCACTCCCTTCTGGTTCATCCGCCTTTTGATTAAAATTATTTTTTTTTCTTTTTGAATGTGTAGTATGACTTTTAATGACATTTTTATGGTTTTAACCCATCATTGTAGATAGAAAAAAGGACTTGGGGCCAGATGTAGGTGGCCAAATACTGGTCGGTAACGTCCGATTTCGGCCGCTACCGACCGGTATTTGGAGTTTTAGATGTAGGGGGCTTAAAAATTACCGATTCGGTAAATTTACCGAATCTGTAAATTTACTGATTCTGTAAGTTACCGATTTTGTAAATTTACCGAATCAGTAATTTGAGATGTAGGTGGCACTGAAAACAGTGCCACAGGGCCTTAAGGATTCGTTATTTACCACCAACTATTAGTTGGTGGTAAATAACGAATACCTGTGTACATGCAAATCTATGCATGTACACCTGTGCCATGTGGCACACATACATGCCCTAAGGGAATGTATGTGTGTCACATGGTACACAAGCCTGAATCAGGGGTGTAACAGGGTGTCAAAGTGCCACCCTGCCACCCTTGACTATTCGGTAGTTTTACCGAATCAGTATTTACCGATTTGGTAATTTTCAAATCTTAACGATTCAGTAACTGCTACCGAATATTTACCTACATGGCATTTACCGATTTGTAAATCCTGAATCGGTAAAAGTAGGTATTTACGAATCGGTAAATGCCATTTACCTACATCTAGCCCTATATCTCTTGCGTCTCAAGGTTTCATACCTGACAATATGGATTAATTTGAAAATGTTTACTATGATGTATGATATAATCACTATGTATGTCTTTTTATTATTGGGATTTTTTAACTTGTAAATGCTTTTATGATATTTTTTATATCGAATAAAGCTCATACTACTACATAATATCCTTCAGAGTATGGATCACGCTATAAAATAATTAGAGGCCTGTGTAGCGGAAAGAGGAGATCTAGAGAATACAACAGGTATACATAATATATTTTTTTAACTCCTTCACACTTTTTTAAGCAGGGAAAGAATCCCAAGGTACCCATCCCGACGGGAGGGCAATGGTATTATACAGATTGTCGGGAGGCACGCCAGGCCCTAGGGGAAGCCATCAAAGGGAGCGACCCCATAACGGCCTGTGAAGCGAGGTCATTTTATAGGGGTACCCAGTCAAAAGTCAAGAAATTGTGGGACGATAAAAGATAGCAGGAATTAAGGGACGCCTGTGCCATGAAAAACCCCAAACAATTCTGGTACATTTACAAATGGTCCACCGGGGGACAGGCTGAGCGTCCCCAAAATCACTCATCACAATCTGACTGGGTGAATTATTTTAAACCCCAATATGCCTCAGCCCTACCCAATGTCGGGAGGAAATTATAAGTGTATTATATCTGAATGCAACATTTACTAAGGCTGAGGTAGAAACTGCACTTAAATCTGTATTGGCCGGAAAGGCACCAGGGCCTGATGCCATCCCAGGAGATATCTTTCTATATGAAAAAGACAGATGGTGCTGTTACATTCTCTTGTTATTGAATGCCATCGCCCAAGGTGCCCCTACACCCAACTCTTTAAAGAGTGCGGAGATCATCCCTGTTTACAAGAAAGGGGACAAATCAAGTTCGGGATTTACAGCCCTGTCAGCCCAATTGATTGTCTCTAGAAAATAATTGGGAGGTTGGTGTTTAATAGAGTGCAGGATTGGATTGAAGAGTTTGGGGTTCTGCCGCCCTTGCAAGCTGGATTTCGAGGACTCCTTAGCACCATCGACCAGGTGTTTCGATTTGTTTTGATACACTGGAAGATTGTGACATTAGGAAAGGGAAGCCTCTATGCCGCCTTTGTAGATCTCTAGGGGGCATTCAACCTCGTTCCCCGCACGAAGCTGTGGCTAACCCTACGAGAGCTAGGGCTCCCATCAGAGCTACTGACCTTGATTATTAGATTTCTTGAGGATAACAATGCACAAATTAGATGGGGCAGGCAGGGGGAGGTTGCTGAATTATTCCCAGTAGAAAGAGGCGTGAGACAAGGCTGTGTTATGGCCCCTACACTATTCTCACTATACATTAATGGGATAGTTGATTACATGAGTGCAATGCCCTCTGATGCACCCACACTGGCTGGTGATAAGGTGCCTAAATTGATGTTTGCCGATGACACATTGATTCTTTCCAAGACCCCTTTTGAGTGTTTTTGCTTGCAGAGGGGCTTGAAGGTCAATGTGTCAAAGACAAAGCTAATGGCATTTAATGCACTTAGTGCCTACAAGGAGGGGCATCTGTATGAATGATAGGCCATTAGAATTGCTGAAGGAGTTCACCTATCTAGGGGTGAACTTCCAAGATATCATGAAGTGGGACCATCAGGTTGAATTAGCTTCCCTCAAACACAGGCAGATATCAGGAATCCTGCACCAGCAATATAATTTATTGCATACCAAGTCCATTGGCCCTGTTTTAGAAAGTTTTAAGCTGAAAGCTGTTAGCTGTTAGCTTAGCCCTATATGGCTTGGAACTCTGGGGGTGGTAGAACCTTGTAACCCTTACTCCTTCGGAAAATAGGTTCTTAAGAAAAATCATTAGATTGCAACAGAGTACCCCAACATGCCCACTACTAATTAACCTAGGAAAAAAAATGATTGCAGCTGTAGCCACACTTCGTCCCCTCCTTTATTGGAGGAGACTCTGGACTACACAAGAGCTTGCAGGCTATGCAAAAGGTTTCTTAGAAATAATAAGGGTTGATGTCTCACGTCATATTAAATGGCTATGGGCGGTCAGAGATCTTCTGTCCAATATAGGTATGGCTTTGATATGGGCGGATCCCGAAAATTCAAACTTTTCAACTAGGGAGTTGTTGAAGGCTAAGTATTGGGAACGGTTCCAGGATAATAACATTAGGCAAAGTGAGTGATCCACCCTCAAAAGCCGATTCTTGGAACATAAAGCCACCCCGAAGCTGGAATCTTACTGGGACTTAATTACTAAACTGTTAGACCGTAAATTATTTTCCAGTTTAGGGTGGGCTCACTCCCAGTGAGATTATTTACTGTAAAATGGACCAATCAAGCAGTATCTATATGCCCGGGATGTTGGTCCTGTAACGAATCCTTGGGTCATCTCCTTTTTGTCTGTGTTGCTTATGCTGCCTCGCATCGTGTCTGGTTGCTCCCAATTTGTAAGCTACTGGGCACTAGGCGGGCAACCCAAGCTGAACGTTTTCTGCGGACTGACACCTCAGCGCCTATTGCAATAGCCATGGCAACATTTTTAGGGTGGTCATGGGCATTAAGGGCACGCTTAATACTCCAGAGCGAGCTTTAAAATTAGTGTGACTCAAAGTAATTATCATCCTATCAAGCAGTCCACGTTCTGCTAGTGAGACCCATTCGCTATGACCTAAAATTAGTTACATGTAAGAAGGTACAAATTAATTGTTAATCACATAGAATAATGTGATGTGCTTTGTATATATTTTAACTGTTTTTATGAGATTCTCTAAGGAGACTTTAATGTCTTATGATAAGTGGACTCACCTTACTTTCTAAACATACGACTATGAACCTCTAAAGGAGGTCTGCTTTGGGGTGCGTATTTAAATCTTTTATCTATGAAATGTATAAATAGTGAAAATGAAGAAGCTTTTTTTTAACCCTGGGCGTAGTATGCGTAGGGGGGCGACGCAAAGCTACGCAAAGCTACGCAAAGTGGGTGAGAAACTTTGCCCACCTACGCACTTCACGTAGCCCCACTACGCGCCGCATGCCCCCCTGCCTTACATACCTAATTTTAGTAAATGGGCAAAGAGAAATAAATAAAAGGCACTTACCTTGTCCGCTGCATCCCGGGGCTCACTCTGCTCGTTCACGCCACCGTCTTGATAACCAATGCGCATGCGCGGATGCCCACACATGCGCATTTCTCGCGAGAAATGCACATGCGCGGGCGGCCGCGCATGTGCATTGGTTATCAAGACGGAGGCGTGAACGAGCAGAGGGAGCAGATGGACGCAGCGGATAAGGTAAGTGCCTTTTATTTATTTTTATTTGCCCATTTACTAAAATGAGGTATGTTCGGGAGGGCGGGAGGGAGACGGGTGGTGGGCAACTTCGCTACGCCCAAGGAGTGGGCGTAGTGAAGTAGTGTGGCTCACTGGTTAGAGGTGGCAGACCCGAGAGCAGAGGACGGCCCGGGACCAGGGTTCGATTCCCGGCGCGGCAGGTTTCTGGACCAGGGTCAGCGGACTCGATAATTCTCTCGCCTCGGTGCCCACTTTGATCAGCGATCACACTCGGCAGCTCTGGGCATTAGCTTGCCTCATCTTCACTAATGGCCCCACCAGACCGCCGGGGATGCCTGGTCTCACCCTGGAGATACCCATTAAGGGACCATCTCTCAGGGAAGCCAGGAAGGGTTTCGCAGCGGTCGAAGCGCCTTGGGACCCTCTGGGTAAGTAGTGCGCTATATAAATGCCTATACATACATACATATACAGTGTTGCTTGCTTCGCCTTCTTTGCAAAGAGCGAAGTAGGCAACACTACGTGGGCGTAGCGAAGTCCTTCGCCCAGGGTTACTTTTTTTATATTTACTTAATATATGATTCTCTGTTATCAGCTGATTTATATAATTTTTTCCATTTGTATTTTTGTGAATGCTTTTATGACTGAAAATTGTCAAATAAAGCTGTTGAAATGGAAATGGTAAGTGTTTTTCTTTTTTTACATTTAATTTTCCTTCATTGTCATTGACATCCCTCCAACCCCACTGCTATTACCTGCACGGTTCGCTCCTGGTGGCAGCTAATCCAGAATGTATGGAAGCTACACCTTCATGTGCGGCTACAATTAAATTATTTCTGCGTTTGTGTTGGGAGTCAAACAATCTTCAACTCCAGGAATAGATACAAAAGGAAGTTTTTGATCATTTACCTAATAAGAATATTTAGAAGGAAAGCCCATTGGTAAAGGGGTGCTGTTTTTAACTGCATTTACGGTAGCCAAAATATAATTATCAATACAACTTTTAGAGCGTGCTACTGTTGATATTTGAGCTGTGACTACTGCAGATTTGGTGGTTTTCTCAGCCAGAGAATTCCCTACAACTTGTGCTCCCACACATCTATGACTCAATGTAGGTATAACAAGACTTTGTCGTAACCTATCTTTGAGATTAGACCACCCTACTCAAAGCAGTTTGTGCTTGATTGTGCTACGTTTGGAATCACAAAATTAGTTTTATTGCCATAAATGCAAATTATCATTAAAAGATTGAACACAATAATACAAATCACACACTATAAGTGTGGAGAATGTAGGATACATATTTTCAAGTGCCAGAGTCTCCTAGAGGCTGTTTGCGACATGTTTGCGGGTGAGAAATTGCATCCAATGTAGTGCTATTAGTGCGTGCTGCAGAATACTGCTGTTTAGAACCTATAGCAGGTTGTGTGGAACCGTCAGCATAAATAATATATTTATACTTATCATAAGGAAGAAATGAAGAAGGTATGGGATAAACATGCTCATATTGCAAAAAATCTTGGATCTGCATGGAATGGTCAAAGACGAAGTCAACATCCACTGCTGTTAAGGATGTAGCCCACTGTATCCATCACGGATTGAGGGCCTTCACTTTGGGATCACTTGATTTTATTGCAGCCTCTAAGTGTGGCACCGAAGAAACAACAACAATGTGTGTACCTTGAGCAAGTAGCTGTTCTTTAAGAATGGCCATTTGTACAGCAATCAGAATTTTCTCAGGAGAAGCAAAGCGCATTTCTACTGGTGAATATAAATGCAACTTATATGATATAGTTAACATTTCATCTTCACTAAAGATGACATATTTAAATCTAATTGCACCCTGCAAAACATAGATGACCACATTTGTGCTATTAACACAAGTACGTAGGTGGTGTATTTCATGTAAGTCAGACTATAAAGATCCAAAGTGGATTTCTGCCTTTTATGGACTACATTATTAATAAGTGCTGTGCTGTGCGTATTTTGTGTAAGTATGACTATTTAAATTTCTATAATCTAAGACAATGCAATATGAGTGATTAGATTTCAGAACAGGAAAAAGAGGATTATTAATTGGAGAGACACAGGGCTTATTTACTCCCTGGTACTCTAGCTGGGAAAGAATGTCTTTAATGGGTGCATTTGCATCATGTTTATTAGGATACTGTGCATCTACTTGAGGTGTAGCAAAATAGGAATGATTTAGGAAGGGGAATCTTTATGCCAACCTCCATGATGAGCAGGGGCAAATGCAAGGGCCTATTCAGATGCAAAAGCAGGAGGGGCAGGGTTTCAGAATAAAGAGAGAATGTTTTTCTCATCCTGTGAGTAGGCAAGATGAAAAGGAGGGGCCAATTGACCTGCGCCAAGTGAATCTTATAAGATTCATTCAAGTTGTCCCAAAATATGGATTTAATGGTACGTTTGAAGTTACCTTCAATTTGAATATCTAAGTGGTATAATCTGTTCGGAGGGCCACTTGGGTATTCTCAGTTTCAACCATAATAAAAGTACCAGTTGCTTTCGTTACAGGAATTGGCGGAGAGTCCAGCGTACTATGTTGACTTTTGCTGTGCTGTTGAGGAGAGTCACTGCCCAACTACTGTCTAGGAGGCGGGCTCTCACTGCCTATGGCATATTTTTGGGTTAATGCTGAAGCTTCATTTTTCTGAAAAGGGGGTTTATATGGAGGAAGTCTGTCACCCTTCTTTATTTTTATGTCAGATGAGCATTGTGTCTCCCATTTTATTTCACATGGTCTTCTTGTCTGCGATCAGATTGCCCTCCTCTGTGAGAACATGTATGAGAAGACTGATACCTCTCAGGAGTCCTAGTGCAATCATGAAGATCGTATCATCTTTCGGAGGGCTCCAGCGATGGAGAATCTCCACGTTGTTTTAATTTTTTTGTTTTTGTTTAGATGTATTCCATTTATTTCAAGAAAGTCACTGTTGGTTATGGCATCCTTCTCAAAACTAGGCTTGTTAAGCGGTGGTATGGAGGATCTGGTCCCCAAACCATTCTGTCCTAGAGATGTGTATACATTAGCAATATTTACAGGCAATTCGCTCTCATGGTCCACCACTGCCACTGTTGCAAGCTGCTGGCTTATAGACAAAGTTTCATCTTCCAATCTTAGGCAAGACCTGCCCCATGTTCACTCTGTTCTTGGTTGAGGAGGTTCAGTAGAATGGGTATCAAAGGATTGCCATGACAAAGAGTGTAAACTATTACAAACATAGTATCCCAGGTGTTGCAGTCAGCCAGAGTGGGTACCAGTACATTGGGTAGACACATAGTCAAAATGCTGTGCTTCTCTTGTAGTCCAGGAAGGGGAAGCACAGATTCAAGTTGATCAATTGTTTGGGAAATCCAAAATGGTATTTCTTTATGGTTCATGGGTCTTTTGCCCATAACTGAATGAACAATTGCAGGAGCCTGTCATTGTGTGCCAAGTCTAGCTGGACCAGCTAATAAAGCATGGGAAATGTATTGCATAAGACATCGGTATAGAACAACTGGAATATTATCCAAAGCCTGTGACACTATTAAGTTGATATGAGACATATTAGGATATTGGATATAGCCTGCTAATACCGGACATGTTGTCCATTCATTACTTTTAGGATCCATTCAGACAGCCCCAGGAAAAGGGGGGAGGAACACATTAAACCAAGTCTGGTGCTCAATGTGGAAATGGGCAAAATGAATTATGTGCAGGAGGCTTGGTATATTCATGAAAAGTATTATCATTAGTATCCCCAGCTGAAAATGTGACCCAGGAATAAAAACCCTCGAAGCGGAATGCTTCATCTGTTCTACAACAAAAATTACAGGATCACTTGCATTAGGGACTCCATGTTGTAAAAAGTCCTGAGTTACTGCCAAATGAAAGTTAACAGAAATAAAAATGCACTGCGCCATTACTAATTATTAAAGAATTAAAAGTATAGCACAATGTGAGTATAAACCTTTTAGTATTTAAGCTTGAAAAACCAACAGAATTAATACCTGTAGAGGACAAATCCCTAACAACATGGACATCTCCGAGTAAAGGTGTGAGTGTATTGTGGAAGAGCACAAGCAGTACTCAGGATTACACAAGTAAGTACCTGACCAAACATCGGGTGCCATATTGCAGGGATTCTGCTCAGGAACTGAACTATGGTTGGTACCATAGAACATCAGCTTATAGAGACTGAGGCAACATACCACCTCAGAACCTATGAGCCCAAGTCTGACTACCTAAAGTGCCTCACTTGCCCTCCTAACCTTACCAGAGAAACAAGTGAGTTGGCAACACAGAACACAACACTTTCCACCCTCTCAGGGATTGTGGTAACAGGACACACCCTTTGCTCTCTCTTTGTACTCGTCCACAATAAGATAACGAAAAGATATGAAGGAAGTTTAAAATCTTTATTCATACTATTATGTCCTAAAATGCAGTATTTGTGCCACAATTAGGAAACAAATACATATCAGAAACACTGTTACCATGGCTATTGAACCATATACTAGAAAAAAAAGTCCTGTCATGATATAAGACAGAGTAACCTAAGCCCATCCACTTTCAACTGAAGCTAAATGATAATATATCAAAGATCTCTGGGATTAGTGGCGGGCCCCATACCTTAACATACACAGATGGACGTTCTACATCTTAGCTGAAGCAGTGATATTGGGTCTGAACTCTCATTCCAAGCACATTTTTTAGACTCTCAGTGCTCATTTATATGACAAGAGATATGTTCTCATAAGCTACAGCTGCAGTATTGTGTTATGTCAACGTGCTAGTGTCTGACCAAAAAGAATAACAAGGGACATTGTTGTTTGACCTTGCCTAGGATGTTCAGACTAAATCCCAGGAAAAGAAAAGAGCATGAAAATATATGCAGGTTCCGTGTGAAAGTAGAATGTGCCACAAAAGCAAGCATGTTTATGTAATAACATGTGCACAAGAAAATAAGACCTAAAACATGCATTTGTAGGCTAACCTAAGGAAAACTACAATGGCCATGCAGGAAGCACACTACAGGGTAAGCATGTAATTTGGTCCTCTGTTAACATCTAAGAGATTTATTACTATTATCATTTTGCCAGACTTCTTTATTGTATTTTAAACACTGATAACAGTACAAGGAATAGGAACATGAGGGAATTTAGAATGTGCGGAAACCAATGTGCAATAGGCAAAGTGCAAACATAGAATAGGTGATACCATGCCATTTTCAAAAAGAGCATGAACCACCAGATTATGCCAGTTTCAAAGGCCCAACATTAAGAGATGACAGAGAAATAGAAAGCAAAACAATAAAACAACAAAAAAGCATATGACCGTGGGCATTGCTGGTGGAGAATGCACTCAACACAAATGCAGACGATGGAGAAAAGGTTGGAGATGGGATATCTGATCTTGATGGAGTGGGTATGTGGGTCATCGTTAACCATGATACTGGGCTGCAAAGACAAATGGAGGAAACAGCAGGAATCAAGCCTTACAAATAAACCAGCATTGAAAAGGAAAACTGGAGACATTAGAAATCAGTGCATATCATATTAGTTCATCAGAGAGCTCAAACCATACGTTTGAGCAGTGTGGAGAGGTAGAGTAGGCAATGCTTCCCCTTCTTGGGCATAAATGATAACGATTCATTAGAATGGCACCATCACCCCACCAAGACAAATAAGTTCACACAAGATCTGAATTAAGGGCATGCAGGGACAATGATCAAAGAATGGTCTCAGTATCTCTATAGTCCATTTGTTGGGGACATCATATATGAGGTGTCCCCAACTTTAGTTAAATCACTCATTCACTGGATGCAATGTGTGATAACTAGGGGTGGATGTAACTTGCGTACTTATGTGCAAAGTAATTATACAAAATTATCAAAAAATTCTGTGATTACATACAATTATGTAAAATTAGTAATTATGCATTTAGCTCTATTTTCTTAGCTCATAAATGCACCTTTGCATCCAAAATGGAAGCATGGATGCCTGGAGAGCGTTGCTTTAGGTCAAGCTCTGTCTTTTCTATTTGTTCTGGGTTCTTTGTCCTATGCCCCTGAAGATGGCACTGGGTTGGCAGTTATCAACCAGAAATCTGAAGAACTTGGGAAACTGTGCAGGTAACCAGAAATTTGTCATTGGCTTCTATAAAGCCAGCTACAAAATCAGCATTTTTTATAATCTAAATATAGAGAAAGTTCATTTGGGATGCATGAACTTGACGGTCAGGGTGTGCTCACCCTTATCCCTTATATGGCTTTTAATTTTATTTTTCCGGATGCACTAACCTAGTCTCCATATCCCATAAATGTAGCTGCGTTAGGAACAACAAGGGACCCCAATTCAGTCAGCAAAGGACCTCGGGGAGCATACTTTTTAGAACAACAACGGTCCCATGCATACAAGTTATATGCGAAACAATAAATATAGACAGAATCAAATCTATATTTGGAGCGACATATCCAGCCGGACAGAGGTCTTCAAATTTACTCAATGAAAAGTTAATTCATACAGAATGAGTACCTTCAACAAATCACCAGTGTGGGGCACAAGCCTGTACCCAGACACTATTAGATCAAATACAGAAGGTTGACAGAGAACAAGGAAAGGGCTTTTTAAGGCAACAGTAATGTTTTCTGTTGAAGATTCAAATGTACAGAAATTTCAAAAAGAAGCACCATTACATATACATCACATATAAATCAAGTTTTGTATAAGGTGCAAAACAGGTCGACTGCGTTTCGGTTCTGCTACTTAATCATGGGGACCATCATCAGGACATTCAATAAATGCCTTAACGTTTTTAAGCCTCTAAGGGCCCGATGTAGGTAAATCCCATTTACCGATTTTGAAATACCGAATCTTACCGATTCGGTATTTCAAAATCGGTAAATGGGATGTAGGTCCCAACATCTGGATTCTTTACCGAATCCTTAAAATTCGGTATTTACCGATTCGGTAAATACCGAATCGGTATTTGCTATCGAATCCTATGGGCCTCGAAGCCCATAGGATTCAATATCAAATACCGATTCGGTATTTACCGAATCGGTAAATACCGAATTTTGCAAGGATGCAGGGGGTGTCACTTTGACACCCTCTGGCACCCCTGTTTTAGGCTTGTGTGCCATGTGGCACACATACATGCCCTTAGGGCATGTATGTGCGCCACATGGCACAGGTGTACATGCACAGATGTGCATGTACACCTGAATCGGTATTTTACCATGCAATTGTATTGCATGGTAAAATACCGATTTTCAAAGCCCTGTGTCAATGTTAAAATTGGCACCTACATACCAAACATGCATTTTCGGTAATTTTACCGACCGGTATATTTACCGATTCGGTAAAATATACAGAATCGGTAATTTTAACGATTCTGTAATTTTACCGAATCGGTAAAATTACCGATTCGGTAAAATTACCGAAAATGCATGTTTTTTACCCCCTACATCTCCATGGCCATTTACCGGTCGGTAACGGCCGAATTCGGCCGTTACCGGCCGGTAAATGGCCAAAATCTCCCACCTACATCTGGCCCTCAATGCCTAAAGAAGGAAGTAAGAGAAAGGCATATATACATTTAGAACCATAGAAATATTTACATGATTTATCAGGTGACTTTAGGTGATAAGTGAGCCAAATTTAAGTTATGCGAGCCGCTAAGCTCTGTGCCATGGGTCATGTCTGCGGGAGACCGCTAATCGATTTATCATCAAACCTGGGTGCGTGTGGTCGAAATGTGGGAAAAAAATCAATCAGTTGTGCCGGTAATGTGGGCGGCGCATTAGGGTGCACTGACCAAATTATCGCAGGTGTGCATAGAGTTGTGCACATAGTGATTGATGTGGGGACAACTAGAACGGGTAAAGGTGAAGTCCATAGCCGAACGTAATTCACGCTTAGTGTGCACTTATGCGACAGCGCGGCGAGTGTGGGAACTGAGGTAACCGATCATGGAAGCTGTGGGGCTTACCGAGGTGGAAAGACCGGTCAATGTAGGCAACAAAATAGCAGCCTAGTGGTGGTGGAGAAGCCCTGTAATTAAATAAGGAGGACATTAATAATGAAGGACCACGTCACAGAATATGTGGTTCTGAAAGGCGCGTGAGGGTTCTTACCGCAATCGGGCATGATGAATTAAAACTGCGTTACAGTAGCGTAATAGGGCGGTACCTGCAGATAAAAACGGGCCGTTAGGAGAGCTACATGGGTAGGGGGTAGCAAGAGATTGCAGCCCAAGGGCTGTGAGGGCTTACCGGGTCAGTCGGTAGTTCGGTCTGAATCCTGGCTTCCTCGTGGGGAAGGAGGTGGTGTAGATAAAAGGGGCGGAAGGGATCTGATTAGGTAGTGGTCCCAGGGCTGTGCAGGAGCACTAAAAATAAATGACGGACACGTGGCTAAGCGGCCATATTGGTGAGAGAAAAAGTGATTTTAAGTGAACAGTGCGCAGTGAAGGTGACTTAAAACATGAAAGATTACATTTCAAATGACAATTAAAACAAGAATAACTTCGCACAGAGGAATAGTCACAAGGTGACATTGTATGCATCTGAGAAGCCCTGACCAAGGCGTTTCAGTTCAAATGAGGGTCAGACTTCAAATGAGGGTAGTCCAGTCCTCTTGAAGATTTAATTCAGAGTTTAGGCTGTCCGTTTTCAATATCCATTTAAGCTCTTCCTTGTTGAGCATTCGAGTAAGGGCAACACCTCTTGTTGGAATGATAACTTGGGTGATTACAGTCCACCGAATTTCATTATCTGTGTGCCCTTTGTTGGAAAAATGTTCGACTAGAGGAGCATTTGGTGTTCCACACTAGATCCTGCTCCGATGTTGGGATATTCGTAGCTTGATTTTCTGTTTGGCCTGACCCACATAAATTAAATCACAGGGACAAAAGATAGCATAAATGATGTTACAGCTATTGCAATTAGTGAAGGTCCTTAGCTAATTTTTTACATCTTTGTATACAAACTCCTTACAGTCTATGGAAAAGTCACACACAACACATGAACCACACTTAGAGTGACCTCGGAGGGGTGGTAGTGACCAATGGTCATTGAGTGTGGTATTGGCCAGGGCATTACGAGGTAGTGCTGCCCTAACCAACTGATCTTTGAGATTTTTATTTTTCTTAAAAGCAAAGAGGGGAACCTGCCACTGTAGTGGTTCGGAGTTCAGTATGTGCCAGTTCTTTTTTATACTCTGATTGACACAATTAGAAATGGTGGAAAAGGTAGTGACACATACTATTTTGACCGTGGATTGTTTGGGTTTAGGCTCCAAGAGGGTCTCACGAGGGCAGTACCAGGCCCTTTTCATTGAGTTTTTTATTAGGCGTCGTGGATAGCCTCTGGTTTTTAGTTTACCTGAAAGTGTGTTTGCTTCAACAAAATAATCTTCCTTCTTAAAGCAATTCCTCCTTAATCTAAGGAATTGGGAGTATGGCAGGTTGTCTCTCAGGGCCCTGGGATGACAGCTACCGTAGCTGAGCAGCGTGTTTCTTTCAGTTGGTTTCCGAAAGAGGGACGTGTAGAGTACCCCATCTTGGTGTTGGATAGTTAGATCTAAAAATTCAATGTGAGTTTTGCTATGGGTCAAAGTAAATGTGAGGCCATTACAGTTGTTATTGAGCCAGTGCAGAAGTCCCGGGAAAGCATCAGGTGACCCACCCCAAATGAGGAAAATATCGTCAATATAACGTTTCCATGTTTGCAACCCCAGGTGGAACGGGTTGCTATCAGTGAGAATAGTATTGCATTTTAGCCAATCCATATACAGGATCGCCAGGGTAGGTGCAAAAATAGCACCCATAGAAGTGCCACGTACCTGTTGGTAATACTGTGTGTCAAACATAAAGAAGTTCTGGGTGAGGCAGATCTCAAGGAGTTGCACTATAAATAGAGTGGGTACTCTGTGTGGGCGTGATCTGGTGTTCAGTATATTTTCCATAACAAGGAGCGAGCCTCTCTGGGGTATGTCTGTATAGAGAGACTCCACGTCCAGGGTACTTAGAGTCTCATTTTCATGATTAAAAGGATGGTTCTCAATAAGGTTGATCATATGCATGCTGTCTCGGATATAGCATTTGGTTTCTGACACAAAATCTTTCAAAAAGAAATTGACATAATGTCCCAAGGGTTCGAAAACAGAGCCACACCCAGACTTGATCGGTCTCCCAGGGGGGTTATCTAGTCTTTTTTTAATCTTGGGGAGCGTATAAATGACCGGGGTTCTTGGGTTGGTGATATTTAGAAAGTTATACTCGTGTTTCCTCAGATAGCCAATCTCGAGGGCTTCCGTGGTGAGTTGTTTAATTAGTGTCTGTATACCTTTGGTAGGATTGCAGGGCAGTCTGCAATAATGGTCAGTGTTAGAGACTTGGCGTAGTATTTCGTCTTTGTAGTTTCCAATATCTTGCAACACTATTCAACCCCCCTTATCAGCTGGTTTGATAATTAGGTTGGTGTTGTTTTTCAAGGTAGTGATGACAGATTTTTCTTCCAGTGAGATATTGTATGGTATAAACAGGTGTGATTTGGCCAGGTCTGAAGTTTCCTTTAAGATGACCTTTTCAAAAGTAATGATCTCTTTGGGGATCATATTTGAGGTAGGTGAGAAGGTGGATGGGGGTCTTAATGGCGTAACCACCGGTTTCGGCTTGGAGGGATTTAGTTCATATAATGCCCGAAGTCTGATCTTCTGGAAAAAAAACCATTAATACAGACTGGAAGTCAAGGAAGTTGGGATAGGTTGTTGGGACAAACGATAAGCCTTTACTTAAGATAGATGTCTCCTGACTCGACAGGGTGTGATTGGATATATTAAACACAGGGATAGTGTCTATGTTGGTGTTCTCAATTACCATTGGTAAAACTTGTGTCTGGTTTGTCTCTCTCCTGGGGGATTCTGCCATCTCTGTCGCTGTTTCACTTGTCCTTTCTTTGGAGGTTCGGAGTTGCCTCTGGCTAAAAAATTGGTTCTGATTACGTGTAGGGCCACTTGGTCCCTCACCAGGATCTGAGCTATCAGATGATTTAGCAGAGGAGTCGGTAAAACCCACCACAGTGTTTCTTCTATTGAAACGTCCCCAAGGTCTCGGGGTCTGTTGGAGAGGGTTGAAGTTACGATTCATGTAGAAGTCTTTCTGTAGATAGGGGTAGGTACGTTCAAGAGTGTAAGCTTTAATATCTTTCTTTACTTTGTTTGACTTCTTGTTTTGTTCAATACGATGGAATTCTTGAACTGTTTTATCAATTTTGTCAAGTAGGTCTTTTGCGTCAGTAACAGTGGTATTATCAGTTATTTGTTTCTCAAGGTCTTTAATAATATCACCAATTTTTTTTAGTTCTACACTTGCAGTTTCTATTCCTAAGACCAGCCAGTGCCTAGAGCAAGTGGTTCCTATACTGCTAAATCCTGTAATGTACTTGGGATTATCAGTGAAAACCCCCGGGATATTCCTGACTTGTAAACCTAATGGAATAGTGTTGGATTTCAAGTATTGGGTGAGCATAAGGGTCATTAGTTCAAGTCGTGCATTTTTTTCTTTTGTTTTTCTAAATCGAGCTTCCAGTAGTAGTATGCTCTTCTTGGTCTGTGAACAAAGAAGGACCTGCGCAACTCTTTTTAATATATTCAACTGAATATAAAGGGGCTGAATCAGACATTACAAAGTGTAGCCAAGTGTGAGGGAAAGGAACAGGGGGGTGTATAAGTGTATAGACCCAAAGGCGTAAGGGTAGAGAGGTGAGTACCTACTTAGGAGAAGTGGAAGGCAAGCAAGGCCCTTGCAATCAACCGATTGCGCAAAGTTATGTTAGAAACAACAAGGGACCCCAATTCAGTCAGCAAAGGACCTCGGGGAGCATACTTTTTAGAACAACATCGGTCCCATGCATACAAGTTATATGCGAAACAATAAATATAGACAGAATCAAATCTATATTTGGAGCGACATATCCAGCCGGACAGAGGTCTTCAAATTTACTCAATGAAAAGTTAATTCATACAGAATGAGTACCTTCAACAAATCACCAGTGTGGGGCACAAGCCTGTACCCAGACACTATTAGATCAAATACAGAAGGTTGACAGAGAACAAGGAAAGGGCTTTTTAAGGCAAAAGTAACATTTCTGTTGAAGAATCAAATGTACAGAAATTTCAAAAAGAAGCACCATTACATATACATCACATATAATCAAGTTTTGTATAAGGTGCAAAACAGGTCGACGGCGTTTCGGTCCAGCTACTTAATCATGGGGACCATCATCAGGACATTCAATAAATGCCTTAACGTTTTTAAGCCTCTAAATGCCTAAAGAAGGAAGTAAGAGAAAGGCATAAATACATTTGTGCCCACATGCATCAAGCATTTTTGGAGTCGCAAACGGTGCGATTCCTTAAAATCGGCCGTTTGCGACTCCAAAAATGCTTTTTCAGATGCATCATTATTTTTTAATGAAATTCGCAGATTTTGCGACTTTCCAGAATGCGATTGCATTTAAGGAATCGCAAATTTGCGATTCCTTAAATGCAATGCATCATTCTGAAATCAAATTGCGAGAACAAGGTTTGGAAGTGCAAATTACCACGAGGTTGAACCTCGTGGTAAATTGCGAAAAATGTTTAAAATGTACTAATTTACATTATAAACAATGTGATGTTACAGACACACATGTCCTTAGGACATGTGTGTGTGAAACATCTATTTAAAAATACATTTCAGGGGTGCAGGGGGGGTCCTTTGGACCCCCCCCCCCTGCACCCATGAAATTTTCTAAGTGCCACTCGCAATTTCCATTGATTCCTATGGGCCTTTTGGCCCATAGGAATCAATGGGAATAGCGAATTCGCAATTTTGAAGTCACATAATATTTGCGATTCGGTAAAAATTGCGATTTTTACCGAATCGGAAATATTTTGCACTTTCTATGATGCATCCCGTTTTGCGAATCCATATTTGCGATTCGGTAAAATTCGCAAATTTGGAAACGCAAAACGGGAGTTTGATGCATGTGGGCATTAGAACCATAGAAATATTTACATGATTCATCAGGTGACTTTAGGTGATAAGTGAGCCTAATTTAAGTTATGCGAGCCGCTAAGCTCTGTGCCATGGGTCATGTCTGCGGGAGACTGCAAATCAATGTCTCACGAAACCCGGGAGCGTGTGGTCGAAATGTGGGAAAAAAATCAATCAGTTGTGCCGGTAATGTGGGCGGCGCATTAGGGTGCACTGACGAAATTATCACAGGTGTGCATGGAGTTGTGCCCATAGTGATTGATGTGGGGGCAACTAGAACGGGTAAAGGTGAAGTCCGTAGCCGAACGTAGTTCAGGCTTAGTGTGCACTTATGCGATAACGCGGCGAGTGTGGGAACGGAGGTAGCCGATCATGGGAGCTGTGGGGCTTACCGAGGTGCAAAGACCGGTCAATGTAGGCAACGAAATACTAGCCTAGTGGTGGTGGAGAAGCCCTGTAATTAAATAAGGAGGACATTAATAATGAAGGACCATGTCGCAGAATAAGTGGTTCCGAAAGACGCGTGAGGGTTCTTACCGCAATCGGTCATGATGAATAAAACCGCGTTACAGTAGCGTAATCGGGCGGTACCTGCAGATAAAAACGGGCAGTTAGGAGAGCTACATGGGTAGGGGGTAGCAAGAGATTGCAGCCCAAGGGCTGTGAGGGCTTACCAGGTCAGTCGGTAGTTCGGTCTGTATCCTGGCTTCCTCGTGGGGAAGGAGGCGGCGTAGATAAAAGGGGCGGAAGGGTTCTGATTGGGTAGTGGTCCCAGGGCTGTGCAGGAGCACTAAAAATAAATGATGGACACGTGGCTAAGCATCCATATTGGTGAGAGAAAAAGTGATTTTAAGTGAACAGTGGGCAGTGAAGGTGTCTTAAAACATGAAACATTACATTTCAATTGACAATTAAAACAAGAATAACTTGGCACAGAGGAATAGTCACAAGGTGACATTGTATGCATCTGAGAAGCCCTGACCAAGGTGTTTCAGTTGAAATAAGGGTCAGACTTCAAATGAGGGTAGTCCAGTCCTCTTGAAGATTTAATACAGAGTTTAGGCTGTCCGTTTTCAATATCCATTTAAGCTCTTCCTTGTTGAGCATTCGAGGAAGGTCACCACCTCTTGGTGGAATGATAACTTGGGTGATTACAGTCCAACAAATTTCATTCTCTGTGTGCCCTTTGTTGGAAAAATGTTCGACTAGAGGAGCATTTGGTGTACCACACCGGATCCTGCTCCGATGTTGGGATATTCGTAGCTTGATTTTCTGTTTGGTCTGACCCACATAAATTAAATCACAGGAACAAAAGATTGCATAAATTATGTTACAGCTATTGCAATTAGTGAAGGTCTGTAGCTCATTTTTTACATCTTTGTATACAAACTCCTTACAGTCTATGGAAAAGTCACACACAACACATGAACCACACTTAGAGTGACCTCGGAGGGGTGGTAGTGACCAATAGTCATTGAGTGTGGTATTGGCCGGGGCATTAGGGGGTAGTGCTGCCCTAACCAACTGATCTTTGAGATTTTTATTTTTCTTAAAAGCAAAGAGGGGAACCTCCCACTGTAGTGGTCCGGAGTTCAGTATGTGCCAGTTCTTTTTTATACTCTGTTTGACACGATTAGAAATGATGGAAAAGGTAGTGACAGATACTATTTTGTCTGCGGATTGTTTGGGTTTAGGCTCCAAAAGGGCAGTACCAGGCCCTTTTCATTGAGTTTTTTATTAGGCGTCGTGGATAGCCTCTGGTTCTTAGTTTACCTGAAAGTGTGTTTGCTTCAACAAAATAATCTTCCTTCTTAAAGCAATTCCTCCTTAATCTAAGGAATTGGGAGTATGGCAGGTTGTCTCTCAGGGCCCTGGGATGACAGCTACCGTAACTGAGCAGGGTGTTTCTTTCAGTTGGTTCCCGAAAGAGGGACGTGTAGAGTACCCCATCTTGGTGTTGAATAGTTGGATCTAAAAATGCAATGTGAGTTTTGCTATGGGTCAAAGTAAATGTGAGGCCATTACAGTTGTTATTGAGCCAGTGCAGGAGTCCCGGGAAAGCATCAGGTGACCCACCCCAAATGAGGAAAATATCGTCAATATAACGTTTCCATTTTAGCAACCCCAGGTGGAACGGGTTGCTATCAGTGAGAATAGTATTGCATTCTAGCCAGTCCATATACAGGATCGCCAGGGTAGGCGCAGACATAGCACCCATAGAAGAGCCACGTACCTGTTGGTAATACTGTGTGTCAAACATAAAGAAGTTCTGGGTGAGGCAGATCTCAAGGAGTTGCACTATAAATAGAGTTGGTACTCTGTGTGGGCGTGATCTGGTGTTCAGTATATTTTCCATAACAAGGAGCGAGTCTCTCTGGGGTATGTTTGTATAGAGAGACTCCACGTCCATGGTACATAGAGTCTCGTTTTCATGATTAAAAGGTTGATCGTATGCATGCTGTCTTGGATATAGCATTTGCTTTCTGACACAAAATCTTTCAGAAAGAAATTGACATAATGTCCCAAGGGTTCTAAAACAGAGCCACACCCAGACACGATCGGTCTCCCAGGGGGGTTATCTACTGCCTGATTCATGAAAAACAGGATTTGCGATTACTTAATAGCGATAAAATGCGAATCGCTATTGAGAAATCGCAAATCTGAATTCATGAAGATTAGCGAGAAAAAAATGCGATTCGCACGCGGGCGCAAATTCCGTTTGCGATTACCGATAATCGCAGAAAAGTCGCTATTTTCGGCTACCCGCGCCGGGATTGCGAACTCGCAAATAGCGATATCGCTATTTGCGATATCGCTATTTGCGAGATCGCAAACTCGCGAGATCGGGAAAACGGGAAGTCGCATTTCGAGCCCAGTGATGACATCACAACCAGGAAGCAGCCAGTTCCCACCCCCATTCACCACAGTGAGGTAGACCTGTAGGGAGCTAGTGGGAGAGCTGCTGCAATTCTGGTGATTTCAACACATCTACTACATTGCTGACATGTCAGAGGAACCTGTACCTGGCCCCAGCAACAACTCTGGGCGCAAAAGGAAGCTCAAATTTTCCGAGCAGGAGCTCGAACATTTGATTAAGGGGGTGGTGGCCAACCACGACAAACTCTTTGGAAAAGACTCCAGGAGGGTCCCGGAGCAAGAAAAACGGAGGATCTGGCAGGGGATTGCCTCCACTGTCAACTCCGTGGGAGTGGCCGATAGGTCCCTAGAGGAGCTGAAGAAACGATGGTACGACCTCCGAGGTCGTGCCAAAGAGAAGGTGGCGGAGCGCCTTGGAGAGTCGTCGGGCACTGGAGGTGGCGGACCTACAGTCCCTCCCAACACACCCATGGAGGACCAGGGGGAGAACACCCTTGAGAGGAAGGCCTGCATAGGCTTCACACGTCTCGACTCATCCTGCACCACCCAAGACACCCAAGGTAAGTGGCATGCGACTGCGACCCTGCCCCCTATGAATGTCCATGACCAAATAGGCTCCCCTAATGTCCCATAGGCATGCCATAGTTGCACATCAGGGAATGCCCCGAAGCATTGTGGGAGATGTAGTGTGGCCACAATGTAGTAGTACCACAATGCAGCCAGACAGGTGCCAAAGTACGCAAAGCCACAGCCATTCAGGGAATATCACCCAGCATGCATGTAGAAACTGCACGTCTGCCAGATACATGCAACTAATGAACCTCCACTTACCCTCACAGGTGGCGGCGAAAGCAGCAACAGTGAAAGGCTGCAAAATGATGAGGAGGTCCAGGAGGAGGAGGTGCCACCACCAACCCAAGCACCAGCCCCTGCCGCTGCTACAACACCAGCAGCCAGGTCCACCAGCAGTGTTCCCCCTGCAACTGGTGCAGCACCTACAGCCGCAGCCAGGCCAGCTACTATTGTGCCCCCTGCAACAGCCGCACCACCTAGAGCCGCAGCCAGGCCAGCTACTATTGTGCCCCCTGCAACAGCCGCACCACCTAGAGCCGCAGCCAGGCCAGCTACTATTGTACCCCCTGCAACAGCCGCACCACCTAGAGCCGCAGCCAGGCCAGCTACTATTGTGCCCCCTGCAACAGCCGCACCACCTAGAGCTGCAGCCAGGCCAGCTACTATTGAGCCCCCTGCATCTGGCGCACCAGCAATGCCAGCTGTCACACCACCAGCAGCAGTCGCTACAACATCTGGGCCCGCGGCAGTTGCGACACAGCGGCCAGCCACAGTGTCAGGCCAGCAGGGCAGGCGTGGCAGGTCTCACCAGCACACCACTCCAGCAAGCAGGAGGGGCAATGGACAGGGGCTGGCATGTTTGAGTGTCGAAAGACGCATGTTGAGAATACATCAGCGCCAGGCACGACAGTAAGGTGCCATTCAGCTCCAGCTACACAAGATAGGGCGCAATGTGGCCGGAGTCGCTGACTGCATGGACCGCATGACGGCGGCCATGGCAGGAATGGGGGAGCGCATGGACAACATGACTGCAGCCATGGCAGGTGTGGGTGAGGGAATGGCCCGCATGACTGCAGCCATGGAGGCCAACACTGCTGCGATGACCACACAGCGCAGTGCAGCACGCCGCCGCCACCATCAACTCATGAGCCGGCTGGCCTCCTACAGCAGGTCGAATTATGTTGCTGCCAATGCAACTTCTCAGTTGTCGCGCCGCTCATTAGCACAGCAGCACCAACTTGTCCAGTGCTGTGAGGACATGACCAGGGTCCTGGAGCACCTCACCACGGCGGTTATGGCACTACACCCTCCAGCAATACCAGCCACTGTGGGGGGTGATGATGTTAGTGAGGGGGCATCCAGCATCAGCACCCACTCAGCCTCACAAATCCCGCCACTCAGCCGCAGCACCAGGCCCATGCCAGGTCCAGAAGCCCCGGAAGAGGATGCGCCTCAGAGGCGCCTGGGCGGAACACGCAGGAGGCGCACTTGAGTACATTAGACAATAACAGGCACAGGCTGACTTTAAGCCTGCCCTGTCCTATGACACTGCAGTATGCTGTAATACTGTTAGTGGGAGATAGTAGTACTGAAACCTTTTTTGTGATTTGAACAAATACATTTATTTTGCTACACACATTAGCGTTGTGTCATCATTACATTTTGCATGCATTATTGATTTGTGGGGTGATGGAAGAGGGTGCACTAGAAACTGTTCACTGTGATGTGGTTGCGACGTCTGTGGCCTTCAGCTGGGTTCTCCCCGCGTGCATGGCGCGCATGTGCTGGTGGCCGGTTGTCCCCTTCAGATTCACTGCCAGAGATGTCGACAGGTATCCGGCGCTTGGTTGCTATGTTATCTAGTATTGCGCAGACAGCCACAATGCGGCAGCACACTGCAGGACTGTAATACATGGCCCCACCTGTCTTGTGCAGTATGCGGAACCTGCTCGTGAGCAGGCCAAATGTCCTTTCTATGCAATTCCTTGTCCGTATGTGTGCAATATTGTAGCGCCGTTGCTGGGGTGTAGCAGGGTTGAGGTATGGGGTCTGGACGTATTCACGGAGGGTGTAGCCACTGTCACCTGAATGAGAGGAGCAGATGGTGATTGCCTGTGCTGCGCTGTTACTTCTTAGCAATGTGATATTGTCAAAAAAGTGTACTTACCAAGTAGGTGTCCTTCCCCAAACTCTCCCCTGACCAGTCGTGTGTGGAGGCCGCTGTGCCGGAATATGAAGGAGTCATGGCTACTCCCTGGGTACTTTGCGACAATGTCAGTGATGTATGTCTTAGCATTGCAGACCATCTGGATGTTGAGGGAGTGGTAGGACTTTCTATTGCGGAACATATACTCCATGGCAGCTGGTGGGCAGATGGCGACGTGGGTACAGTCTATGCATCCGAGCACATGTGGAAAATGGGCTACATTGTAGAATTGTAGCTTGGTCATGTCCAATTCCTGTTGGCTGGCGGGGAATTTGATGTGACGGTGTAGCTGGTTGAGCATGGCGTCAACAAAAGTGTGGAGGCAGCATGACATGGTGGGCTGGGAAATCCCCCCAGCAGCCGCTACTATCCCCTGGAAACTCCCGGAGGCCAGGAGGTGCAGGCTACACAATACCTGCACATGTGTAGGCACCGCATTGGTACAGCTTGTTGGGTGCTGCATCAGGGGGTCAAGGTCCTGTAGTAGCTGCATTATCATTTCCCCATTCAGCCTGTATTTTGCATATATCTGCTCTCTGGTTTGGCCCAGCAAGGTGACCCGCTGGCGGAATATCCTGTCCTGGATCCTGCGTCTCCTCCGTGCTAATCGCTGTAGCCTTCGACGCCTCACCACCATGTACATTCCTGGCATTGTGGAACTCCTAATGCTGCTGCTGATGATTGTCCTTATGTGTGATTGGTCAGGCCTGAACCTGTTGGTGATTGGACAACGGTTTTTTAAATGTAATTTTTGCATGGCTTTTATGGTTACCACCTGCTTTGAGTTGTCCTTATTTTGCGCGGCACTAAATGCGATTTTTCTCTGGTTTTTCGCTATTTGCGATTTTTCTTGAATACCGATTGCGGTTGTATAGCGAATTCGCTATTTATTTAGCAGAATCCGTGGTTTCTCGCATTTTCCGATTCGCTAATGCTCACCTGCCGGGATTCTGCGAATATAATAGCGAATTCGCTGTTATGTGTTTGCGAATTCGCTTTTTTGATGTTGAATGCCGATTACGGAAATTGCGCCCGCAATTGCATTTTCGCAGCGATTGCGGGCGCAAGTTTACTTCATGAATCAGGCTGCTAGTCTTTCATGAATCTTGGGGAGTGTATAAATGACCGGGGTTCTTGGGTTGGTGATATCTAGAAAGTTATACTTGTGTTTACTGAGATAGCCATTCTCGAGGGCTTCCGTGGTAAGTTGTTTAATAAGTGTGTGTATACCTTTGGTAGGATTGCAGGGCAGTCTGCAATAATGGTCAATGTTAGAGACTTGGCGTAGTATTTCGTCTTTGTAGTTTCCAATATCTTGCAACACTATTCCACCCCCCTTATCAGCTGGTTTGTTAGGTTGGTGTTGTTTTTCAAGGTAGTGATGGCAGATTTTCCTTCCAGTGAGATATTGTATGGTATAAACAGGTTTGATTTGGCCAGGTCTGAAGTTTCCTTTAAGATGACCTTTTCAAAAGTAATGATCTCTTTGGGGATCATATTTGAGGTAGGTGAGAAGGTGGATGGGGGTCCTAATGGCGTAACCACCGGTTTAGGCTCAGAGGGGTTTCATTAAAAAAATGCCCGAAGTCTGATCTTCCGGAAAAAAAAAAACATTAATTTAGACTGGAGGTCAAGGAAATTGGGATACGTCGTTGGGACAAACGATAAGCCTTTACTTAAGATTGATGTCTCCTGACTAGACAGGGTGTGATTGGATATATTAAACACAGGGATAGTGTCTATGTTGATGTTCTCAATTACCATTGGTAAAACTTGTGTCTGGTTTGTCTCTCTCCTGGGAGATTCTGCCATCTCTGTTGCTGTTTCACTCGTCCTTTCTTTGGAGGTTCGGAGTTGCCTCTGGCTAAAAAATGGTTCTGATTACGTGTAGGGCCACTTGGTCCCTAACCAGGATCTGAGCTATCAGATGATTCAGCAGAGGAGTCGGTAAAACCCACCACAGTGTTTCTTCTATTGAAACGTCCCCAAGGTCTTGGGGTCTGTTGGTGAGGGTTGAAGTTACGATTTGTGTAGAAGTCTTTCTGTAGATAGGGGTAGGTACGTTCAAGAGTGAAAGCTTTAATATATTTCTTTACTTTGTTTGACTTCTTGTTTTGTTCAATACGATGGAATTCTTGAACTGTTTTATCAATTTTTTCAAGTAGGTCTTTTGCGTCAGTTACGGTGGTATTATCAGTTATTTGTTTCTCAAGGTCTTTAATAATATCACCCAGTTTTTTTTAGTTCTTCACATGCAGTTTCTATTCCTAAGACCAGCCAGTGCATAGAGCGAGTGGTTCCTATAATGCTAAATCCTGTAATGTACTTGGGATTATCAGTGAAAACCCCCGGGATATTCTTGACTTGTAAACCTAATGGAATAGTGTTGGATTTCAAGTATTGGGTGAGCATAAGGGTCATTAGTTAAAGTCGTGCATATTTTTTCTTTTGTTTTTCTAAATCATCAGATAGACTTGAGCTTCTAATAGTAGTATGCTCTTCTTGGTCTGTGAACAAGGAAGGAACTGCACAAATCTTTTTAATATATTCAACTGAATATAAAGGGGCTGAATGAGACATTACAAAGTGTAGCCAAGTGTGAGGGAAAGGAACAAGGTGGTGTATAAATGTATAGACCCAAAGGCGTCGGGGTAGAGAGGTGAGTACCCACTTAGGAGAAGTGGACGGCAAGCAAGGCCCTTGCAATCAACTGATTGCGCAAAGTTATGTTAGGAACAACAAGGGACCCCAATTCAGTCAGCAAATGACCTCGGGGAGCATACTTTTTAGAACAACAACGGTCCCATGCATACAAGTTATATGCAAAACAATAAATATAGACAGAATCAAATCTATATTTGGAGCGACATATCCAGCCGGACAGAGGTCTTCAAATTTACTCAATGAAAAGTTAATTCATACAGAATGAGTACCTTCAACAAATCACCAGTGTGGGGCACAAGCCTGTACCCAGACACTATTAGATCAAATACAGAAGGTTGACAGAGAACAAGGAAAGGGCTTTTTAAGGCAAAAGTAACGTTTTCTGTTGAAGATTCAAATGTACAGAAATTTCAAAAAGAAGCACCATTACATATATACATCACATATAAATCAATTTTTGTATAAGGTGCAAAACAGGTCGACAGCGTTTCGGTCCCGCTACTTAATCATGGGGACCATCATCTGGACATTCAATAAATGCCTTAACGTTTTTAAGCATCTAAATGCCTAAAGAAGGAAGTAAGAGAAAGGCATATATACATTTAGAACCATAGAAATATTTATATGATCTATCAGGTGACTTTAGGTGATAAGTGAGCCTAATTTAAGTTATGCGATCCGCTAAGCTCTGTGCCATGGGTCATGTCTGCAGGAGACCGCTAATCGATTTATCATCAAACCCGGGAGCTTGTGGTCGAAATGTGGGAAAAAATCAATCAGTTGTGCCGGTAATGTGGGCGGCGCATTAGGGTGCACTGACAAAATTATCGCAGGTGTGCATAGAGTTGTGCCCATAGTGATTGATATGGGGGCAACTAGAACGGGTAAAGGTGAAGTCCGTAGCCAAACGTAGTCCAGGCTTAGTGTGCACTTATGCAATAACGTGGCGAGTGTGGGAACGGAGGTAGCCAATCATGGGAGCTGTGGGGCTTACCGAGGTGGAAAGACCGGTCAATGTAGGCAACAAAATAGTAGCCTAGTGGTGGTGGAGAAGCCCTGTATTTAAATAAGGAGAACATTAATAATGAAGGACCACGTCGCACAATAAGTGGTCCCGAAAGGCGCGTGAGGGTTCTTACCGCAAACGGGCATGATGAATTAAAACGGCGTTACTGTAGCGTAATCGGGCGGTACCTGCAGATAAAAACGGGCCATTAGGAGAGCTACATGGGTAGGGGGTAGCAAGAGATTGCAGCCCAAGGGCTGTGAGGGCTTACCGGGTCAGTCGGTAGTTGGTCTGTATCCTGGCTTCCTCGTGGGGAAGGAGGCCGTGTAGATAAAAGGGGCGGAAGGGTTCTGATTGGGTAGTGGTCCCAGGGCTGTGCAGGAGCACTAAACATAAATGACGGACACGTGGCTAAGCGGCCATATTGGTGAGAGATAAAGTGATTTAAGTGAACAGTGCGCAGTGAAGGTGACTTAAAACATGAAACATTACATTTCAATTGACAATTAAAACAAGAATAACTTGGCACAGAGGAATAGTCACAAGGTGACATTGTACGCATCTGAGAAGCCCTGACTAAGGCGTTTCAGTTCAAATGAGGGTCAGACTTCAAATGAGGGTAGTCCAGTCCTCTTGAAGATTTAATCCAGAGTTTAGGCTGTCCGTTTTCAATATCCATTTAAGCTCTTCCTTGTTATGTTATGTTATGTTATGTTATGGTATGGAAATTTATTACGCGCACAGCTGCTCCAGCGAAGGAGCGTCCTGGCGCATGACAAGGTAACAACATAACACAGCTAAAAGAGACAACAGACTGAAAAGTGAGACAATTTAGGAGAATAAAAAGGTCTTAATGGCCCTACAAAATGAGAAAAGATCATCAAGGGCACGGATCTTTGGAGGAAGGGAATTCCACAAGGCCACAGCACGTACTCGAAATGAGCGGCCACCAGCCCGGCTGCGCTTGAACCGGGGGACTACTGCAAGTTCAAGGCCCAACGAACGTAAAGAGCGGGCAGGAACATAGGGAGACAAAAGATTCAAAAGAATCTGGGCAGAGGAGCCCTTAAGGATCTTATGAGAAAGACAGAGCACTTTAAATTGAATTCTCTGCTTGACCGGCAGCCAATGAAGGGAGCGCAGAGTGTTGGCAGCGGAAGAGAACCTGGGCAAACCCACAACTGCTCTAGCTGCTACGTTTTGCACACGTTGTAGACGAGTGATTTCAGCCTGGTTTATCCCTACCAAGAGGGAGCTGGCATAATCAAGCCGAGAAATCACCGTCGCCTGCACTACGAGCTGCCTGGTCGAAGCGTCAAAGAATTTTAGCACTGGTCTTAAGCCACGCAGGATGCCTAAACAGCATGCAGCGGTTCTCTTTGTGTGGCAGACAAAGCTAAGGGCAGGATCTAACCACACCCCAAGATTTTTTATCTCCGACACCGGAGTCGGGGTGGGACCAAGCTCTGGAGGCCACCACATATCGCCTGCTTGCCGATAATCATGATCTCTGTCTTTTTTGCGTTCAACTGGAGACAGTTGGAGTTCATCCAGCTGGCAACTGCCCGAAGTCCATTCTGGAATCTTGGGGCATCCGAACGAGAATCCCCGCTGAGCGTGACCGCCAGCTGGGTGTCGTCAGCGTATGACACCATAGTCATACCCCACTGCTTGACGACATCAGCCAGCGGCCTCACGTACAGATTGAACAACGTGGGGCTCAGCGAAGATCCCTGAGGAACACCAAGATCCAGAGGATGAGATTCTGACTGATGGGGCGGAATGGCCACACAAAAAGATCGATCGGCAAGAAAAGAGCGGAACCACTGAAGAGCATACCAACGATGCCAGCTTCCTCCAAGCGCTGAAGAAGAATCCTGTGCGAGACGGTGTCAAAGGCGGCGCTAAGATCTAATAAAACAAGCGCCGCCGTTTGACCCGAATCTAGCACAGTGCGCAGGTGTTCCACCATAAAGAGGAGGGCTGCCTCCGTGCTGTGCCCGGCTCGGAAGCCTTTCTGCGTGGCGTCCAGGATGTTGGCCCGCAAGAGATGGTCTGAGAGAGCCATGTTCACATGGGCCTTCGCTACTTTTGCCGGCCACGGAAGAAGCGATATCGGACAGTAGTTCTCAGGTTTACTAGAGTCCAGAGAAGGCTTCTTCAGGATGGGCATAACCACCGCCTGCTTCCACTTGACGGGTACCACACCTGATGCAAGTGAGATATTAATCAGAGAACAGACCGGTAAAAGACCGAAAGATGACGGGTCTCTAAACAAAGCCGGTCTTAACGGGTCAGCCGGGGACCTGGACTTAATTTGCTGAGCCAGTTTCATGAAGCTCTCAGGAGATAGGCAGGGAAGAGTATGTAAGACATCCTGCACTGGAGGGTTAAGAGAGCCTCCACCCTGCGGCATAGCAGTGGGAAAGGCTCGATAGATGGCTTGGACTTTTTCAAGAAAAAAGGCCGCCAAGATTTCACAATGTGAAATGGAACAATTTTCATTCACAGAGGCCTTTTTCGCCACCAGATCTTTAAGAGCCTTAAAGATGGTTTTTGATGGATTCGAGCTATTACGGAATTCAAGGGCATAGAACGCCGCACGGGCTCTGCAGACAGCGCGATGATAGGATTTGATGGTGGCCAGATACAGGGCTTTTTTACTGGTATCATATGTTTTCCGCCATTCTCTTTCAGCGCGTCTGCACGTACTTTTAAGTGCACGCAGGGATCCATCATACCAAGGACTGGGGTCCCTTGATCCGCATTTACTCATAGTCACCGGAATGAGGGAATCAAGGGCCCGAGTGACCCATTCACAGAAGAGGTCATAGCCCATTTCCACATTATCTAACGGGCCTAATGGGTCCTCAGACAGAAGGCGATAAAAATCCTCGAGCTTTAGTTTATTCCAGTGTCGTCGAGGGACAACCCGGACTGCAGGATCTGAGCTATCAGATGATTCAGCAGAGGAGTCGTTAAAACCCACCACAGTGTTTCTTCTATTGAAACGTCCCCATGGTCTTGGGGTCTGTTGGTGAGGGTTGAAGTTAGGATTTGTGTAGAAGTCTTTCTGTAGATAGGGGTAGGTACGTTCAAGAGTGAAAGCTTTAATATCTTTCTTTACTTTGTTTGACTTCTTGTTTTGTTCAATACGATGGAATTCTTGAACTGTTTTATCAATTTTTTCAAGTAGGTCTTTTGCGTCAGTTATGGTGGTATTATCAGTTATTTGTTTCTCAAGGTCTTTAATATTATCACCCAGTTTTTTTAGTTCTTCACTTGCAGTTTCTATTCCTAAGACCAGCCAGTGCCTAGAGCAAGTGGTTCCTATACTGCTAAATCCTGTAATGTACTTGGGATTATCAGTGAAAACCCCCGGGATATTCCTGACTTGTAAACCTAATGAAATAGTGTTGGATTTCAAGTATTGGGTGAGCATAAGGGTCATTAGTTCAAGTCGTTCTTATTTTTTCTTTTGTTTTTCTAAATCATCAGATAGACTCGAGCTTCCAGTAGTAGTATGCTCTTCTTGGTCTGTGAACAAGGAAGGACCTGCACAAATCTTTTTAATATATTCAACTGAATATAAAGGGGCTGAATCAGACATTACAAAGTGTAGCCAAGTGTGAGGGAAAGGAACAAGGGGGTGTATAAGTGTATAGACCCAAAGGCGTCAGGGTAGAGAGGTGAGTACCCACTTAGGAGAAGTGGAAAGCAAGCAAGGCCCTTGCAATCAACCGATTGCGCAAAGTTATGTTAGGAACAAGGTCCTTCCTTGTTCACAGACCAAGAAGAGCTTACTACTACTGGAAGCTCGAGTCTATCTGATGATTTAGATCAGTTGGTTAGGGCAGCACTACCTCCTAATGCCCCAGCCAATACCACACTCAATGACCATTGGTCACTACCACCCCTCCGAGGTCACTCTAAGTGTGGTTCATGTGTTGTGTGTGACTTTTCCATAGACTGTAAGGAGTTTGTATACAAAGATGTAAAAAATGAGCTAAGGACCTTCACTAATTGCAATAGCTGTAACATCATTTATGCAATCTTTTGTCCCTATGATTTAATTTATGTGGGTCAAACCAAACAGAAAATCAAGCTACGAATATCCCAACATCGGAGCAGGATCCGGTGTGGTACACCAAATGCTCCTCTAGTCGAACATTTTTCCAACAAAGGGCACACAGAGAATGAAATTTGTTGGACTGAAATCACCCAAGTCATCATTCCACCAAGAGGTGGTGACCTTACTCGAATGCTCAACAATGAAGAGCTTAAGTGGATATTGAAAACGGACAGCCTAAACTCTGGATTAAATCTTCAAGAGGACTGGACTACCCTGATTTGAAGTCTGACCCGCATTTGAACTGAAACGCCTTGGTCAGGGCTTCTAAGACGCATACAATGTCACCTTGTGACTATTTCTCTGTGCCAAGTTATTCTAGTTTTAATTGTCAATTGAAATGCAATGTTTCATGTTTTAAGTCACCTTCAGTGCGCACTGTTCACTTAAAATCACTTTATCTTTCACCAAAATGGCCGCTTAGCCACGTGTCCGTCATTTATTTTTAGTGCTCAGGCACAGCCCTGGGACCACTACCCAATCAGAACCCTTCCGCCCTTTTTATCTATACCGCCTCCTTCCCCACGAGGAATCCAGGAAACAGATCGAACTACCGACTGACCCGGTAAGCCCTCACAGCCCTTGGGCTGCAATCTCTTCCTACCCCCTCCCCATGTAGCTCTCCTAACGGCCCGTTTTTATCTGCAGGTACCGCCAGATTACGCTACTGTAAGGCCGTTTTAATTCATCATGCCCGATTGCGGTAAGAACCCTCACGCGCCTTTCGGAACCACTTATTCTGCGACGTGGTCCTTCATTATTAATGTCCTCCTTATTTAACTACAGGGCTTCTCCACCACCACTAGGCTACTATTTCGTTGCCTACATTGACCGGTCTTTCCACCTTGGTAAGCCCTACAGCTCCCATGATCGGCTACCTCCGTTCCCACACTCGCCGCGTTATCGCATAAGTGCACACTAAGCCTGAACTACGTTCGGCTACGGACTTCACCTTTACCCGTTCTAGTTGCCCCCACATCAATCACTATGGGCAAAACTCTATGCACACCTGCGATAATTTCGTCAGTGCACCCACATTACCGGCACAACTGATTGATTTTTTCCCACATTTCGACCACACGCTCCCGGGTTTGATGATAAATCGATTAGCGGTCTCCCGCAGACATGACCCATGGCACAGAGCTTAGGGGCTTGCATAACTTAAATTAGGCTCACTTATCACCTAAAGTTACCTGATAAATCATGTAAATATTTCTATGGTTCTAAATGTATATATGCCTTTCTCTTGCTTCCTTCTTTATGCATTTAGAGGCTTAAAAACGTTGAGGCATTTATTGAATGTCCTGATGATGGTCCCCATGATTAAGTAGCGGGCCCGAAACGCCGTCGACCTGTTATGCACCTTATACAAAACTTGATTTACATTTGAATCTTCAACAGAAAACGTTACTTTTGCTTTAAAAAGCCCTTTCCTTCTTCTCTGTCAACCTTCTGTATTTGATCTAATAGTGTCTGGGTAGAGGCTTGTGCCCCACACTGGTGATTTGTTGAAGGTACTCTTTCTATATGAATTAACTTTTCATTGAGTAAATTTGAAGACCTCTGTCCGGCTGGATATGTCGCTCCAAATATAGATTTGATTCTGTCTATATTTACTGTTTCGCGTAAATTTAGCTGCAGCATTTTTTCAAGCTGTTATGGCCAGCCAATCAGAGGACTTTGGTGCTGCAAATTTGAATCCAAGTTTGTGGGACCATATCAGACAAAAGGAGGAATAGCTCCCTCATCTTCCAATCAGTTTTGAATATTTTTTTTAAATTGTGGGAGTCAGGGAAGTTAGCAAAACCGGGTTCATGGAATTCAGCAAATTAAAGTGAATATCTTCTTGTAAATGTACCCTGTTCATGCCCAACCCAAGGTGGTTTTGAAATGCCAAAGGCCAAAGGAGGAGTATTTGTAATGGCTACAACTCACATCAGGCCCTTTCCAAAATACACCTTCCCACAAAGCAAAAACAGCTCAATAGAAACTAAGCTTACCCACAGTGTTTCAAAAGGTACTAGCAGGTTGCATGACATGGGGCACTGGTTTCTGACTTCTCCACAACTACCAACAGGGCCTTGCGCTCAAAACACCAGGTCCCAGTGTCAGCCATCTTTGTCAGTACATATCCATTCACTCTCAGAAAACCATAGTTCCAGGGGTGCTGTTTGTGCACTGTGGAAAGAGGCAGTGTACTGGATCTACTGGGAGATCTGGTCATTGCCAAAATGCTGAAAGTGGGGAATTGTGTTTGGAGCAAAAGGCCATGATTGGAGTTGTTGTAAAGCCAGACACCAGTGCCCAGTGACCGGCTTCCTGTAGGTACATTCTGACACACTGTGAGGTAAGCTTAAGTCCAGTTTGGCTGTTTGCACTGAATGGGAAGGTGTATGTAGGACAGTGGCTGATGGGAGATGAATTCAGTGCAAACACTCCTCCTCCCACCCAAAGCAAACAACTCATCTGGGCCTATGGCTACCAGACAGTGAGGGGATGTGAACCAATCATAACTAACAAATTTGCCTTTGTGCTACAAACAACAGCCCCCAGTGACAACCCTCTTGAAAGTACACTTCCCAGCATTGTCTGGAGAAAGTTCTTTCAGGTGGCCTGGTGAGCAATTGCCCTGACCTCCCTGCCTGTGTAACCGTTCTCCCTCCACGCAGCACCGCCTTGCCATCTACGAAGCCAAACTAGGAGAGCAAGTTTTGAAACTATCGACCCACTCCCCTACCTGCTTGCCACTGTGCTTATTTTCACTTTATTTACATTTTTATCTTAGTCCCAGTGCTAGTCCAACTTGCCATCCCTTGTCTTCTGGAACTGGCCCCTTGAGTCACTGTCCCCTGTCTTCCACAGGGTAATTGCCCTCTCCTGTTGATGCCTGCCCACCTCCCGATCGCTGTTTCTGCCTTCCTGCCTCCTCGCTCCCCTACTTAATGGAGGCTGCTGCACTGCCGTTGCCCCATAGGCAAGGCTGTCTGTGCCTGTCTGCGTCCCAACCATGGCCAGCTTCAGGAACCCTGGATCTCCAAGACCCCACCGATATGATTCCGCCACCTTCCATGCACTTAATCCTGGAAGACACACCAACTGCGAAAGATCCTCACCAAACTCCACCAACGGACAGTTCTCCTGCAGATTCTGCCAAAGGTCCGTCACCATCACCAGCGCCTCCCCTGCCTCCGACACCACACCGGACACACGCACCGCTGTAGTCCTGAATGCATCCTCCTCAACATGCACTCCCTACACTGACATGCCGTAGAGATCTGGGACCTGATCGACACACTTTCTCCCGACGTTGCCTTCTTCACGGAAACCTGGACCAACGACACATCCAGCCCCGACATCACCACTGCCATGCCCGATGGGTACAAGATCCATAGAAAGGCCTACCCCCAGCGCCCAGGAAGAGGACTCGCCATTGCACACAAGGTCTCCTTCTGACTCTCTACCTCCAGTACAAGTGACCCCCACTCCAACAAAGAATACCTCCACTTTCAGATCCACACAAGCCGCAGGACCAGGCTAAGCGGCACCCTCACCTACAGACCCCCGGGACCTCGCACCCAGTCCGCAACTACCATCGCCGAGCTTGTCGCATCCCACGCCATCACCTTCATGGACTGCATCCTACTCAGAGACCTGAACTTCCATTTCGACAACCTCAGTGACCCCAACTCCACCACTCTCCTTGACAACCTCACCAACCTTGGACTGAAGCAGCTCTTCGACATGTCCATCCAGAGAGCTGTACAAAAGAGAGCTGGACACACCCATGACCCCATCTTCGCAGGAAGTGCTAACATCTGCTTCAGCCACACCACCCATCCCTTCTGGACGGACCACCACTGCGTACACTTCACCTTCAACAACACCACCTCACCCTGCGCCCGCCCTGCGCCCGCCACAAAGGAACTGGAGCAAGGTCACTGATGAACACCTCATCACCACGCTCCTCTAAGACCCCCAGTGCCACAACTGACACCAACTCCGCAGCCAAAGAATTTCACTGCTGGATCACCTGCTGCACCAACACACTTGCACCCCTCTGCCACCCAGCCAAGCAACACCCCCTGACGGGCACCTGGTTCACCACAGAACTACTAGAAGCCAGATGCTCCTGCATGCACCCAGAGAAAATACCACCATCACATAAGACACCAAAAGGACCTTCATCAGTAACAAAGTCCTCACCAAAGCAACCAATGCCAAAGAACTGTTCAACGTCATAAATCATCTCACTAAACCTCCCAGTGAAGCCATGGACATCAGACCTTCCCAGGAACTCTGCAAGAAGCTCAGTTACCTACTTCCATCTGAAGATCAAGGCCCTTTATGACAACTTCAGTGAACAGACGCTGGACACCACCCCCCTCCCCACCTCCGCAGACAAGCCAACTATCATGACCTGGAACCCTGCTACCATAGAACACATCACCGTGACTATGAAGAAAACTCACTCAGGAGCCCCGACAGACCGTTCCCACCACACATCTTCCACAGGGCCACTTCTGCCATTGCACCCGAACTATGATGGTCCAGCAACGACATTTCCAGATCCGGCACCTTCCCAGATGACTGGAAGCAGGCGGAGGTTAAACCCCTCCTCAAGAAACCTGCGGCGACCCAATGGAGCTTGAAAACTACTGGCCCATCTCTCACCTCCCCTTCGAGGTGAAAGCCACAGAGAGACTCGTAAACAGCCAACTGACTGCCTTCACCGAAGAGAACTCCATTCTATATGCCTCCCAGTCTGGATTCCACAGCAACCACAGCACAGAGACTGCCCTGCTCACTGCCACGGATGACATCTACTCGACCAGGGGCACACTGTTGCCCTCATCCTTCTAGACTTCTCTGCAGCCTTCTACATCGTCTCACACCGCTTTCTCGCAGCCAGACTTTTTGATGCAACGATTCAAGGAGCTGCCCTCAACTGGATCCTATCCTATTTTTCTGGCAGAACCCAGAGGGTGAGACTCTCCCCTTTCCTCTCCAAACCCACAGAGATCAACTGCGGAGTACCCCATGGATTATCGCTCAGTCTCACGCTCTGCAACATCTACATGGCCCCCCTTGACACCACCATCAGACAGCATGGTTACAAATTGTATTCTACACCAATGACACCCAGCTCATCCTCTCGCTCACGAAAAATCCTGAGAACACCAGGCTCTTCTTCCAGGAAGGAATTAAGGACGTTACAGCCTGGATGAAGGACAGCTGCTTGAGGCTCAACTCCGGGAAAAACAAGGTCCTCATCCTCGGACCCTCCACCTTCATTTGGGACAACACCTGGTCTCCCCCCCCCACCCTTGGGAGGCCACCCACCCCTACAGACCACACACAAAACCTCAGCAACAGCCTCAGCTCCTTCTCCATGACCTGCCAGTTCAACGCTGCCGCTTCCACCAGTTTCAACTGCCTGCGCATCCTCTGCAAGACCTTCAAATGGATCCCCCCGAATGCAGAAAGACCGTCACCCACACACTCATAACCAGCAGACTGGACTTAGGCAATGCCCTCTACCCCGGAATCAACAGAATTCTCCTATAACAAATCCAAACCATCCAGAACTCCGCAGCCAGACTCATCCTTTGGACTCCGCGTCACAAACACATGACCCAACACCTACGAGATCTCCACTGCCTCCCCGTTGAGAAGAGGGTTACTTTCAAACTCCTCTCCCAAGCCTATAAATCCCTCCACATCATCGGACCCGAATACCTCAATGAGAGAGCCTCCTTCCACGTATCCAGGAGGAGCCTCCGCTCCGCCGACCTTGCCTTGGCAGGGATCCCCCGCATCCGCAGAAACAGAGCAGGCAGGGGAGCCTTCTCCTACATCTCAGCCAAAACCTTGAACAAGCTCCCAGTGAACATCAGACACTCCCGACCCTGCACATTTTCAGGAAGGACCTCAAGACCTGGCTTTTCGACTGATCCGGAGCGGTTTACCCTAACACCGGGTGAGTAGTGCTCATTATAAACCTCTGATTGATTGATTGATTGATTGATTGATTGATTAGGCTGGGTGGGAGGAGGAGTGTAAGTGTCACAAATGGAGCCTAAGCACTCAAAGTTCAGCTCATTAAATCAGTTTTCCACAAAATGTCAAAAAGCAGAGTTTATGATCTCATCTGACTATGGAGTAAATATACAAAATGCATTAACTGTGTAGGCACAAAGCTAAGCAGTCACTCAGTTTGCTCATCACAGCAATTCACATGTGTATAATGAGATGAGAACAAGAAGCACCTAAGGGACTGCTAAAGACATGGACTAATCCCAGTACAAAGGCATGAAAAATACCAAGACTGGGAGATAAAGAGCACCTATTTTGCCCCTGTAAAGGACAGATGTGGATAGCACCAACCCACCTGTGTCATTCACAGGATGTCATTAACCAGTCAATGTCTTTGGACATGTAATGTCAACTAAACTCAATGTCCATTTATGCACATAGCTGGACATGTTCATGAATCCCCATCTTGTCAGAATTACATTGTCCTTCAAAAATATAGGCCAGCATCATGGATGAAGGAGGACAATCTATGTACATTAACTCAACATCAGGTTCAGTAACCTTTAAATGGGTATGATTTGAGGGGCAGTGGATATTCACATCAATCATTGTGTCAATTATGTCCCCTTAGGGTGAGCTGGGAACATCCCAAGAACCAATCAGGACAGCCAGTCCAAGATTCTGTTCGACCAGGATCTCTCGGGCATTGATGTCTCTTAACAATCTTCGGATGACGACGATCGATCTGGCCCATCATGTTTGGGTCAGACCACAGCATCAGCAGCGGCTGTAGCAGGATCTTTTGCGAACACAACCGCCTCAGCTTGCAACAACCAGCTGACCCCTACTCTGATGCACACAGCCGCTACAGGCATCGCTGACAGAACAGCAACACAGGGCACTCTGGAGTTGGCGGACAACAACAAACCTGTCAACGAGGAAGGAGGCTCATTGTTGACTGTACCACTACCAGGTCCTGCTCAGGTAGGTAGGGGTGGTGGGAGGGGCTGTGGGGATCTACGCTTTCAAGAAGCTGGTGCTGCTGATAAGAAGCACCAAAGCCTCTCCCAAGATGACCACATTATCCGTACAAATCAATATATAAGTTGCAGTTGCAATTTTAAAGGCGAAGGGCCCTTCCCAATGGACACGGAAGAAATCCCATGGAAGACAAGAGTTATTAGAGCCACCCCACCTGTGAATACCCTTGGAACCAGGTTACCTGCACCAGGGACCCTGGGTGCATACGTGTGAAGTGGCGTCGTAAACCGTAGTTGAACTCAATGGGAGACTTAAGGAAGATGCCCTGCTGGAGAAGGTGAAAGGATCTGGTGGAATCCAAAGACGGATTCAAGAAGTGAAGCACCAGCAAGCAGAGGGGACAGAGTCCATGCCACTCAGGATTGACCCGGAAGACAAATGCCCATTGATGTTGGGTATTGCAGGAGAGCTTGAGGTGGCCTTGGAACTGCAGCTGTGTGGACCAGGCGATGCTGAGAAAGACCAGGATCTGTACATGAGCTGTCCTTTGTTGGAAGTCATGAGTTGAGGTGTCGGTGCCCGGCAGGAGCAGCAACAAGCCTTGGCAACTGCAACCAACATGGAAGTTGAAGAATGTGCAATGCCAGGACCAGCAAGGCCCAGGGGACTCACCACAAGCAGGGAAGAAAGGGCAGGCCAAAACCAATCAGAGAAGCCCAACAAAAATTCAAATATGGCTCACAAAAGGACCCCCAGGCACTGGAGTCACAAAAGGACCTCTAGCAGCTCACCAAAGAAGCAGGTCCACGGTGCAAGTGATGTGGTAAGGACAAAGATCTTGGTCACTGTAGGTGCTTGAGGTGGGGTCTACTTGGAGCTTGACGTTTTTGATGGAAGGAAGCCAATAGGCCTTTGCAACAGCAAGTCAATGCGGTGAGCAGTGGTTCGGTTCTTGCAGCTCCGATGATGGATACTGGCCAAAAACTTGGTGATAGGACACAGCAGACCTCGAGGGATGTGCAGAACCACCACCTCTGTTACTGAGCCTTTCAGGGTCCATGGGAGCCCAGGATCAGCAGACCAGTCCATCTAGTTGTGGTGCCTGCAGATGCAGGGAAGTGGCTCCCTCATTACAAGGGAGATTCCTTCAGGTGTCTTGAATGCTAACATGCCTTGGAAGGTTTCCTGTATGGATCATAGGCACAGCCATTGCAGCAGACAAGCAGGTGAAGAGATCAGGAGCAGCAGGAGTCTTCCCGGTTGTAGCCTTGATGTCCGGAGCGAAAACCAGAGAAGTTCAAAGTGCTAAGATGGTCAAATTTGAAGTGATATCTGATATGAATCATGCGATAAATCTAGGGACGTACGTTCAGGTGAGCCCTTAAATACCGTAAGGAACGGGTTGGGAAGATTTATGGTTCCCTCCCAGTGGAGGGGTTTAGACAGTGGGGAAGATACTCCCATGTCCTTTGACCAGTTTTGCGCCAGAGCGAGAGCTGGATTGAACTGGACTAAGCAAGGAGGGCACCAAATGTGCCCCTCAAGCAGACTGAGTGGCTCTGGCAAGAGCTCCGACCCGGCCACAATACACTAAATTCAGTCTGGGAGGTGCTCATACCTCCCTGTGACAGAATATCTATTTTTCTGCCTTCCCCTGCTCAAGCTTGGCTCAGCAGCAGGAGGGAAGAATTTGTGTCTCTGCTCAGCAGCAGCTATGTTGTGCAGCCTGGGTCTAGAAGACTGGTACCAGGAGCACTGATGACCTAACGAAGGGTCTTTACAGTGCTTGGAATCGTACTTCCCACACCACGGTGTAGGGGTATGATTTGAACATGTTTTATACCAAACATGATAGGGTCGTTCCAGCCAGTTTTGAGATGATCCTCTATATTTCATATGGTTGTCTCACTTACAACATTGGAGAATGGACTCTGAAGGCTGTAGGGCTGTCCGGCTCATGCAGGGGCACCCTCACACTTAGAACTGAGCACCCTGCCTTTAGGATTGGAAAGGCCTGCTTTAGGGGAGACTTATAGGTTTTAAGTGCAGTAACCTTAGATATAGAGAAATCTATATCTTTTGTAATTGGTGCTTGCTCTAGCTTACACAGACTGCAATGACAGACTTTAGTTACAGTTTGAGTGGTCCATAATGGGTGGCATATTGCATGCTTCAGCCCATGGGGGACCAATGGGCTACCTATGCCCTGGGTACCTTAGTATATATACTAGGGACTTATACGGGTACCCCTATATCCAATCTGGAATGTTCCGAGGCACTTACCATATCAATTTAGGGGAGAAAATAGAGAGACTTGGGTCCAGATTAGCAGTATTCCAGTCAGACTACTCAGAAACAGCATAGCACCAGCCAAAAAGTGGTTGTAACCATAAAAGCAGATCCTACATTCCTACATACAGGAAGGGAGGACATATACACTATAGAGGCGGGCCTGTTGGGGCTGTGTGGGCGAAGGACGAAGGGAGATACCTTCTAATCGATTTATTGACTTAACCCTGTGCTACAGGCATCTGCTCCTTTGAACACCTAGCTCTTGATGGAAAAACTGTCAGTGTCCTGCTAGCTACTTGTATTGCATATGTTGCTTGTTGCACATGAGAATTGGAACCAATATCTCCTGTCACAACTGTCATTGCTATATTTGTTACTCTGACCCTTTGGGGAAACGTGGTCTCTGTCTGTACATGTTGTTGTACTGAAATAGTAGCATTTTGTACAATTCGTTCTTAAAATCAATACATTTGGTTACAAAAATAAAAGGGAAATTCCAAACCTTCCTTTATTCCTCTGTACATGCTCACCCTCAACTTGGCGCACTTAACTTGGGTAGATGGAAAATCTCTTGATAATGCCCCTTTCATATTTTCTATTAATGCTTTAGAGGAAATGGTGATAAACTGATGCAATTTCTTGTCTTTTCTGAAAAAAATATAGTAAGAGGCTTCTTTATCGTCTCCAGTAAAGAGCTGCACAATTTGAGAGTATGACGGGAAAGGCCTACTTTTTTGTTTTGGTGTTTATCGTAATTGGTATTTCCAATAAATCTTTTGATTAGCTTCCTATGTGAACCTCCCAAGGAAATCTAAAATGCATGATTTGATACCCACTATTGTCTCCAACACTTCTAAAGGCAGGTTAATTCCTAAAAATCACCAAAATTGCTTTGTTTACCAAATATTCTGAAAAAAATGCTACCCCAGTTCCCATAACTGGTTTCCCTTGTATGTTATTACTTAGGATATCAAGCCTGAAGACTTTTTCTGTGGGGAATTGTTTTCTCCAGTGTCACCTACAACATCCGCGTCCAAAAACTTAAATCCTGGTCCTCCTCTGGGAAACATTCCAATGCAAATAATTTCTCTTGCTGGTGCCTCACACCCTGTGCAAATGTTAACTTTCCCAGGCATTTGGATTCTAATGTTTGTCTTTTAGAAGGAATTGGAAATGGTAAAACTTTTCATTGGAGGTGTTGTACATTTTGTTCTTGATCCTACATCGAAAATATCAATATCTCAGGTGAAGTATCCATCTAACGGGACCAAATACTGCTGATAGGAAACAATGCTATCTCTCTTACTACATTGCCCCCTTCTTAACACACATGAATTAAAAAAACACTCAGGTACTTAATAGAAAATATCTGAGGAGACTATTGGAAATGGACAACAAATATGCTACATGTGATTTATTTTCACCAAATCAATAAGCTTGCAAGAGAGCTTATTCATGCGTTAAGTAGCTCCCTGCCTCCACTTAGAAGCTTCCTTGTTGACGAAATGTAATAGGCATAGGGCAGAAGGAAATATGATTGAATGAGTGGGAGAAACGAGCCATATAGAGGGTAGGAGGCTTAATATTAAAATAAAGTCCCAGGATATCAAATGGCAGTAAAACTATTGTTAAATACACCAGAATGAGGATACATTCCACTGTAGCACAATTGGTTCAGTCTCAAAAGTATCACGCCCCAAACACAAGTTAGGTGCACAAAAACAATCACTGGTAGGGCAAATCCCATTGCTAACTAATAAAATAAATGATAGTTTGGTTTGTGCCTTTCTAAATACAGTCTGCTAACATAATATTATTGCCAGTGTGGTGGAATCTCTGTGTGAATAAATTTACTAAGACTGGCTGATTTGTAGGCCTTTCTAAGTTGGTTCACCAGCAAAATCTGTTCGCCACCACAACACTTGAAAGTCCATTGGCCTTCACCTACAGTTACCAGTAAGTTCCCCACCCCAAATACATGTGTAAATTCACGCTAGTCAAGGGCATGATTCAGTTTTTTTTGTGGTATGACAGGAGCATCACACCTCAGATTGAAAGGGGACAAAAGGAAACGTTCTCTTTGGAGAAAATATTGCCCATATTGGGCAAGAACAGTTGTAATACAATTTTCTGTGATTTTGAGGGCCTTAAATGGCCTTTAGATAACCCTGTTTCATTCAACCATACCACAAAACTTGTAGGCAAGTGTTCAGCTGCGGGGGGCAGTAAACAATAAAAAAGAAAGAAAAAAAGAGAAAGAAAACTTACGTGCTGGTTGCATCACCAGCCACAGCCTCTCTGTCACAGAAAGCCCCCAGGTTTCCCTAAGCCAATCACAACACTGCAAAGGACTGGACTGAACAGGCTTCTTTCTCAAGCATAAGAAATGTACTGCTGCAATAGTAATACTGGTTATAAAGTACAAGGCATATAAGACGAACAGTATTATAAAGTAGTACTAAAAAAGCATGATATGGTTTCTAAGCCATAAATTGCCTAAAATGTATAAAATACATACAGTGATAAAAAGATGACTAAAAGTACTCAACTGGTGCTTCTAACCTACGCCTACCCTGGTGTACCTAACCTAAGTCTAGTACAAGGGAAGAAGTAAGTGAGGAGTAGCTTAAGTTTAGTAGTTCTCTGCCAGGAATCTATTCCAAGAACCCTCTAAGGGTCTAATCAGCTCCGTACCTTGGTTTTCGAATGAAGGAGGTCTTGTATCTCTCTCTCAGGACTCGATTTCCCAGCAACTCACAAGGGTAGCCTGGAAACACTGGAGCTGGTTTTCTCGGCAGGAGAAAAGACAGCGTCTCTCAGTGCGTCAGCTGGAGGGTCGGCTTCATTCGGCACTTGCAGCTGCAGGGCGCAGGGCAAGAAGTTAGTCGATCTGCTTCAAACCACTGTGTGTTTGTTTGGGCAAATGTAGGCATATTTATACCTTGAAGGTGCCGAGTTTGACGCATGATTGGACTTAATAACGTCACTCAAAGGCTAAATTCTTTGAAAACTCCAGGATTTCTTGGATAACTCAATATTCAAGCATGGGGAAGTCCCGAGCTGCTGAGGGCGGGTTTCTCCAAGAAATCGTTGTTGATTCTCAGAACTTAGTGGAAGTAGCCATGCCGTATTTGGGCTGCAAGGCTTAGGCCAAATATGGTAATGATTTCTTTGCCTATATAAGGATAGGATAATGTATACCTATATAAGGGCATGAATTGGGAAAATGTACACTAGGGACCCAGATTCGTTTACAACAACAGCAGATAAATGACTAAAGAAAATGAGTTGTTAAATACGTTGGGTCTGATTATGATGCCGGTCGGAATTGCCTCCGACCGATATCTCTGTGATTTTGGAACCAACAGACCTCGTGTCAGCGGTCCAAAATGGCAATTACGATGCGACCCCACATGGTGCATTCGCAAACTCCCATTTCTCCATTGGAGCTTGTGTAGTGGTCAGAAACCGTCCGCAGCATAAGCTTCCACAGGGAAATTGGAATTACAGTACATTCCTACACCGTGTGGCAGGAACCTTATGGTGCCTGCCACATGGTGCAAGGAATTACAGGGGGGCACCAAAGGTGCCACCCATCCCACAATCGGAGGCCGCAAAATGAGGTAAGCCCTGCTTTGGGCACACATATTTGCTTTCTAACATGCTTCCCATGTCGAAAAGACCGATATGGAAAGCCTGTTGGAAACTGACATATTAATTCTGACTGCAGAAACTCTGTCCATAAAGGATTTGTCGGTGGTTCCGACTGGCCGACAGGCTCCTTGAATCTGTCGGAAACCAGACGGATTGACCGTCCGGTTTGGACTTCGATCGCCATCATTAAAATATGGTGATTGGACTTCAAACCAAGGATTTCTGTCTGTAAACCTCTGACCGACATCTTAATCAGGTCTGTTGTGTTTTAATTATCCCTGTTTTCAAATTATAGCTGTTTGCTTTACTAATAGTCCAAATGTTGATTATGGAAGATTCGGTCTACACCACTTGTATACTAAGATTTACTTAATATGTACAGTTGTCCCCAGGGTATATGTAATTTCAAATTCCGCAGATTTAAAGGAGCACTTTATTGTTGTTTGTTTTGTTGCGCACAACACATCTTTGATGAATGCTGTAGAGATAGAGGGGTACCTTTTTGTCATGTCTTTTCTGAGTCTAGAGCTGACAATTTTTAAGATGTGTTTTATTAAGCCTTGTGCAAGGTGTAATGGTGATTACTTTTGTGGTGTGTGAGAGTTTTTTATTTTGTGCTTGCTTGAATCTATGATAACGGAGTGTGGTGTTTCCTATTGAACATTGCATGGCAAATCTTTGAAATGTAGTTATGTTGAGGATTATTTGTGATTTATTTGGTTTAATATCCGGGGGCCCTTCATGTTTATTTTGGGTGTTTTTGCTAGTATTTTAACTTGGACGACTGAAGTACTCACTTTGACATACATAGCACCAATATTGAAAATTTTGCATCTACTATTATTACAATTTGAAATCTTTTCCGTCCACACAGTGATATGGTATGCGCTAGAATGAGCATTAACAATTATGCATGGTTTAACTTTTCTTCTATTTATTTTTTAATATTGTACAAAATATCTTTTTTTTAAATAAAATTTCATAAGGCGCACAGCTACCACGAGGGGTTTCCCGGCACATCACATGCGAAGATGGTGGACTTTTCAGGTCACTGGTCATAACGAGGAATTCACTTATTTCCTGCTATTGCACTTTTTTTGCTTTGTTTGGTTTTGTGTACATGCATGTCCATTTGGTGTGATTTTTCTGAGGCTCTCTCGGATTTTATTATGTTATCCACTTTGCCATTTGTCTTTTCTTTTTGCAGGATTTGGTTTTGATTTGAAGTGGTAATACATTGTTGGATATCAATTTGATAATATAGTGTACCTTGGAAAGTTGCGCTGCTTATGAAATACCATGATTATGGACAGTTTTTTGGACATTATTCGAACTGACTTATAATAAGAATATTGATAAGTATCTTGTAAGGCCTTTTCCATTCTTTGTTAAACGATTTTTTAAATCGAGTTTGGCTTTGGTACAAAATGTGGGGTAGTTATCTTCTTTTCTCTTTTGTCTCATTCTTTCTTTTTGTTTCTTTTTACTTTTCTATTTGGCATTCAATTGCACTCATTTATTTGGAATAAGGGATGCAGACAAGTTGCCTTACAGAAGGATCAGCTCCCAGATGATAAGGGGGGTCTGGAAGCCCCTGTTTTTGAACATTACTATCTGGCAGCTCAGTTACAGTGGCCGTCACACTGGCGGGCTCATTGAAACCTGATTGAGTTGGGCCCTACTGCGAAGGCTCGAACTGCACAAGGCATTCATGAGCCACTACTACCATCCAGTAAACTCAAACCACATACTGATAACTTCTGACCATTGCCTACAATATCTATATTTGGAGCCTCTGAATGACCCAGGCCTTGACAACTTACACACAGGAGAGCAGTGCTTAATTTGTAAAATATTATGTGCAGGTGCTAAAATGTTTGTAGTAGGCCACACCAACTTCCCTTAGCTCCACTCACTTCCTCCACTGGCTCCACCTACTTACTATATTGGCTCCACAACCGTCCTCAACTGGCACTGCTGAACGTCAGATGTAATACCCAATCTGAATTTCAGCCAGGGAGCTTTCCTCAAGTAAGGTTTTGATAGGAGGTTCTGCCCTCCCCCTAAAAAAATTTGAAAAAAAGGAAATCAAATAGTGTATTTAAAGCACCATTTTGGAATAAAATGGCTAAAATTACTAATGCACGTAAGGGGACACATGAAATATTCCAATACCAACGACCCTCGGCATTCTAGGGGACTTCATCTCCTAACCAGTAACACGCTAGAAGGCGCGTTGGCTGAGTGGTGGGGAAAAGTGGTGGGGGCTCCGTAGAGCTCTCAGCAATCCAGCTATGTGGGATTTACTGGTGGTAATAGGAAGGGTCCTTGGCCCCAACAGACTCTCATCAGCCAAGGGGTCTTCATTCACCAACCAGTAGCTCACCCGGAGGCGCCTTTGAAAATTAACCTACCTAGCAGATCTCTTGGTCATATCAGGAGATGTAAGCACTAGCGGCTGGCAGGGAATGAGGGTGGGGGTGGCTGGCTGGGAGAAAATAAAAAATACCTCTTACCTCTTCTGCCGGCCGCGTCTCTCCTCTGCTTCTTCGGCAGGTCCCGGAACCAGGAAGCACCCAGGCTCTCTATAGCCAATCACAATGCTGCAATGCAGCGTTGTGATTGGTCAGAGTGCTGTGCATTGGTGCTCAGATGGGGACAGGGTGCCTGAGCATGTTCCCCACCAGGCTGTGTAATGCAGCCTGGTGGGGAACATGAAAAATGTGCATGACTATTTGGCCAGCCGGAGACGGCCGTCCCTCAGTCATGCGCACTTGAAGTGTGCAAACCACTCCTCCCACGTGCCACCAGTCCCGCCCAAACTAAGCCCCGAACCTGCCAAAAATAAAATGATAATAACTATGTTATTATCATTTTATTTTTCCTGGTTAAAGAGCAGTGGAAAGACACTCCTGTGCCTTAACCCTGGGTGTAAGACGACCAAGAAATAAGAATTCTGAAATCCTGTGAAAATTGAAACTTGGATCTTCCCAAGCCCTGAAACAATCCTTTTCTGATTCAACCTCTAGCACCTGGAACTCACTAACTCCCCAACATTTTATAGTTCGGAAAAGGTTTAAAGACCTACTTCTTTACAATGTATTTCTATGAGCCTGGTTCTTCAACAGTTCCATCATAACGGGATCAGGAATGTCTCCATGTTCAGTACAGATTCAGAACTGACTAGGATTATCCCATTCAAGTCATGAACAGACCATTTTCTCCAGTGTTTGGAATCAAAACCTGGTTTGGGACACTTTATTTGCAGTTCAGGGCAACTGAAGTAGCTTTTCATCCTCTCTTCTCCCACTCCATCTTGATATTTTCATGAATAGCGATCTTTACTATGTAAAGCGCTTGAATACCTCATGGTGACATGACGCAGTTTGAAATGATTAAAAAAATAAATAAAAAGGAGATTGAGTTTGCAACAAGGCACGCAACCATTTTGATTTTCAGACCTGATGCGCATTGCACATGGAAGAGCCTTCTGGAGGAAAGATGGAAAACACAACTTAAGCCAGTGTTGAAGAGGCCCATAGTGGCAGAGACTATATGGTACATCCCTTGAATATAGCTCAGAATAGCTCCATTTGGGTGGTTGATAGCAGGGTCGGACAGTGGCCTAAAGGGCAATCAGACAGTGCCAGACAGGTGAGGGCTGTTTTTTACTGTTGATTTCCCTGATATTAAAACCAACATTTCTTGCAGCAAGCCTGTATCCTTGCAGTATGGCCTCGCAGCTCTAAACAAAACAACTGCTTCTATGCTGAGTATATGCATCTATCATTCCAAGCACTTGTAAGAGACAGCCTGGTCCCATCTTTCCCAAATGTGTCACTTTCACAGTTCTCTCCTAACACCGACCTGGAGGGTCGGGTGCAGGGAGCTGGCGACAACGCTCTTCTTACCATAGGACTTAGGTACTTTACTGTTGCCATTCATTCGCTTCAGTAGAGACGCATTTCAGTCATATATTTTTTTTGGCTTAAGCACCCTGTTTCAGGCTTTCAGCAATAAACGGGAAGTGACAGGAGTGGGTTTTTTTGTAACCACTAGATAGTTTTATTTTTCTCCTTACAATGAATCGCTAACCAATTTGAACTTTAAACACTCCAAATAAATGTGTAGGATTTCTCTCACACAAAACACACACAAATTCATATTCTTACACAGCTGCGACCTGACTCACACAGGGGTTCAGAAACACACAATTTCAAATATTCTTACACACCATGCATGGGACGTAAATGGACTGAATCACACTTTTCGAATAGAAACAATATCTGTTTCTCTTGCACATGTACAGGGACAAAAGGGTAAACAAACTCACAGAGCATTCAAAAGAGCGATAGCTGGAAGTACGAGCACATATAAACCCCAATACATGCAATCACAAGCACCCCCAAAAAGCATGCACCTAGGAAAAACCACAGAAACATACACGACTAAGAACTCTCACATCAGTGCTTGCACCATACATAACACACAAACACATGTGACGCAGGAAGTCACAAACAAAATAAACACAATCGCCCACTCAGTCAAATGCAAATTCAAGCCAAAATGTAAACTGAAAACAAACACATAACCGACCATAGGCACCGACACACAATGGATCCCACACGGAAAAAAATGCAGAGAACAGCAGATATCTGAATAAGTAGACTTTGGCATCGCGTGCTTTTAAACTATGAAGGTGCAACACAGCACATCATAAATCCACAGAGATGAAAGAAAAGAACATTAAAATCCCCAAGACTCCAAAGAAGGAGTTGTGTGTATTTTTAATGCTAACGAGATCAATACGCGCGCATACAAGGCTCTGACAGTGAGCCCAGGCCACGAGCATCAGTATACAAAAGACAAGTGAAAATTAATCATTTCTGGCCTGCTTCTACTGGATTCAGGTTTGTGTGTGAATTGTGCGAGCTGGTAAAAATGGTAAGCAGCTACCTGAAATTCCGCAAAGAACATTACATTAACTTTGTCGTCTGGCTGAGACATCAACTTTCCAGGACCCATCATTCATCAGTGCCTTGCCCCCAGCTCACCCATCAGCCCTCCCTTATCCATAATAAGTAACCAATTCGAACAACATGCTCCTTGAATGGCATGCGTAAACTACTGACATCACTAACGTGATGCAGTAATCATGCCTGGAGCTGTGCCATCCTCTGAAGAAATGCGAGGCAGACAGACATGCATCCGAACAGAAGGAGGTGGAAGGGACAGGTAGGTATATTTATTTTTAATAATTACTGGGCCATTCACAGGAATATAAATTCAAAAGCCCCGGCCCTGTCAAGTAAGTGCCGGTGCTTAGCACCGGAAAGCACTGGCATAAATTAAGCACTGTCTGTGTTGGATCCCATCGACCATTCAGGGAACTCCATGGGAGGGAGGACGTGGAGATTTGGGAAAGAGAGGGGGTGGACACTCTGGGCACCCTGTTCTGAGATGGTGCCCTCCTGCCAATGGAACAACTCTGCGAAGATCGTGGCCTGCCTGTGAGTCATTTCATAGCACACAGAACACTGATGGCTGAACTACAATAGCTCTGGTATAGCATGGAGCCGGACACTCATCCAATATTACATGCTTTCCACTTGATGTGGGATGGTAGACATCTTATTACGTAGTTCAATCATGCGATAGCCTCTGCCCTGCAGGGGTTGATGCATTCCACTAGGTAGCACTGGGAATGATATAATGGATGCATGCTCAGGCAGAAAGAGTGGGAGGGGCTGCTCATATAGTCATGCAGACTTTCCTGTAACGCACAATTCTAATACATTCAACACAGCATTTTACACAGAGCCTGCTTTACACCTGCGCAAATACAGTAGGTATATGGGAGTGGGTTCACATGCCCTGTATATGGATCGGATGCTGAGGATATGGTGCATATGTTTTGGAACTGCCTGGAGGCGCAGTTACTGTAGGGGGTGGTTGAACATGCTTTGCTGACAGTCATCGGAAGGGGGATCTACACACTATACAGGTGAGCCTGTTGGGGCTGTATGGGCGAAGGAAAAGGGAGATGCCCCTAATCAGTTTATTGACTTAGCCCTGATTATAACCAAGAGAACTTTAGCCATGAACTGGAAGGCTACTTGCCTTACGGGCTTGCTATATTGGTATGCAGCAATATTGTAGTGTAGCAGGGTCCAATGGGTGGCACCCAGCAGGGAGAAGGTCAGAGGGCTGCACAGGGTTCCCATGGCATTGAAATGGGATGTGCTCACACACGATCTGCAGGTCCTCTCCGAGGAGCCCAAGCGGGGTGTTGACTTCTCACTATGAACCAACACACATATCCCATACTGTCCCTGCCTCCTTCATCCACATTCCCTCCCTCGCACCCCTTCTCCTCGTATTTCTCTCTTCTCTTCACCTCCCTCCCATTGTTATCATGGCCCTGAGTCTGTGATCTCTCTTATAATGCAGCCTGGCTTCGCCTCTCTTGATGCTGGAGCGCTGACTTCTCGTCTGCTCTCTGAAGGCAGAGTGGTGCTACGAATGCCTCCAGCCTGTGCTACGGATATCTGCTCTTTTGAACACACAGCCCTTGATGGAAGAACTGTCACTGTCCTGCTAGTTACTTGTGTTGCATATGTTGCTTGTTGCACATGAGAAAATAAACCAATATCTCCTGTCACAACTGCCATTGCTGTATTTGCTACTCTGACCCATAGGGGAATGCGGTCTCTGGCTGTACACGTTGTCATACTGAAACAGCAGCATTTTGTACGATTCGCTACTGAAATCAATACATTTAACTCCAAACCTTTCTTTATTCCTCAGTACATACTCAACTGCGACTCAGCAAACTTAACGTGGGTACAGGGTAAATCTCGTGGTAATACCCCTTTCACATTTTCCATAAATGCCTTAGAAGGGATCACTGACATAATATCGAGGGACAGAATATCGACTAGCAAAAATATCGATGACAAAATATAGACAGACAGAATATCGAGTTTGTATCTACAAACAGGTAAGTACATAAATATCGAGTACAAAATATCGTTTACAAAAATATAGTTTATAAAAAATATCGACTTTATTGAAAACAGTGTTAAATTAAATTAATGTTAAAAATGAATTACTAAAATATACTTAAAATACTTAAATTAACTTATAATAATTAAATAATTAATGAAAGTTATAAAAACAATTTACAATCATATTTGTTAAAACATATATATATAGTAACATAATATAATTAAATAATATCCAATACTATTACCGTACGATAGCAGAAGTGTATAAAATACGATTCCCACTCCAGAGAGTGCAACAGTAGGGAAAGCGTTGGATAGCGTAGGGGTTAAAATTACTATTTCCACTCCAGTGGGTGCAACAGTAGGGAAAGCGTTGGATAGCGTAGGGGTAAAAATTGCTATTCCCACTCCAGTGGGTGCAACAGTAGAGAAAGCGTTGGATAGCATAGGGGTAAAAATTACTATTCCCACTCCAGTGAGTGCAACAGTAGGGAAAGCGTTGGATAGCGTAGGGGTAAAAATTACTATTTCCACTCCAGTGGGTGCAACAGTAGGGAAAGCGTTGGATAGCGTAGGGGTAAAAATTACTATTCCAACTCCAAAGAGTGCAACAGTAGGGAAAGCGCTGGATAGCGTAGGGGTAAACATTACTATTCCCACTCCAAATAGTGCAACAGTAGGGAATTCGTTGGATAGCGTAGGGGTTAAAATTACTATTCCCACTCCAAAGAGTGCAACAGTAGGGAAAGCGTTGGATAGCGTAGGGGTAAAAATTACTATTCCCACTCCAGTGGGTGCAACAGTAGAGAAAGCGTTGGATAGCATAGGGGTAAACATTACTATTCCCACTCCAGTGGGTGCAACAGTAGGGAAAGCGTTGGATAGCCTAGGGGTAAAAATTACTATTCCCACTCCAATGAGTGCAACAGTAGGGAAAGCGTTGTATAGCATAGTGGTAAAAATTACTATTCCCCCCCCAGAGAGTGCAATAGTAGGGAAATTAATTAAAAGTAATTAGCAATTTAATATAATATAATAATTAATCAATTAAAATTACACCTTAAAATTAATTATTACAATTATTTACCTATTAATACAAATTAATTACACATTAACAATTAATATTTTAATATTTAAAAATTAATTAACAATGAATTCAAATTAAATACAATTAAATACATTGATGTATTTAATTAATTATAAATAAATTACTTCCCACCCTATTCCCCTATAAACCCACAACCCACTACAAAAAATACATTATTAAAATTACCATAATTAGCAAATAATCAATTAAATAAAATTAATGGCAATTCAAATTTATTTAATTACCCATAAAAAATTCATTAACAATTAATTCTAAAACAATACCAATAAATATTTTAACATATTTCATTAGTTATAAATAAATTACTTCCCACCCAATTCCCCTATAAACCCACAACAAGCTACAGAAAAAAATTAATACAATTAACATAATTAGCAATTAATTAATTAAGTAAAATGAATTGCCAATTAAAATTTAATTAATTACCAAATATAAATGAATTAACAAATAATTAAAAATGAATATCAATAAATACATGTACATATTTAATCAATTCCAAATAAATTACTTCCCACCCTATTCCCCTATAAACCCACAACCCGCTACAGACTTAAATTACGCAAAAATTAAAAAAACAAATTTCATTAAATAAAATAATTTATAACATAAATACACACTTTTCGCACATATAATAACATAAAAAACATTATAAAATATTCGATATTATTAAAAATTCGATAATTTTAATAACCTATATTATATACATCGATATTTTAACTGTCTATATTTTTAACATTCGATATTACATTACTTACCTTAAAAACGATATTTTTGATGTCTATATTCTGTCCAGTCGATATTTTGTCCATTCTATATTTAAAACTCGATATTATGTCCATTCGATATTTTGTAGTCGATATTTTGACTGTTTACCCCTCAGAAGAAATGGGTATAAACAGTGTATTGTCTTTTCTGAAACAAAATATGATAAGCAGCAGTTTTATTTCGTATGATGGGAAATGCCTCGTTTTCTGATTTGGCTTTGATCGTATTTGGTATTTCCAATAAAAAGCTTGATTGGCTTCTGTTCAATGTGATATTCCTGAGGAAAATCTAAAATGCATGATTTGATAACTACTATTGTCTCCAATAGTTCTAAAGGCAGGCTAATTCTTACAAATCACCAGAAATGCTTTGTATACCAAAGATTCTGTAGGAATTGCTCCCCAGTTCCCATAACTGGTTTCCATTTTATGATATTACTTAAGATATTAAGCCTGAAGACTTTTTCTGTGGGACATTGTTTTCTCCACTGACAGTTAGAACATTCGTGTCTCAAAACTGAAATCCTGGTCCTCCTCTCGGAAACATTCCTGTGCAAATAATTTCTCTTGCTTTTGTATCACACCCAGTGCAAGTATTTACTTTCCCGGGCTTTTGTATTCGATTGATTCTCTTTTAAAATAGCTTGGCAATGGTAAAACATTTTTATTGGCAGTGTAGCACTTTCTGTTCTTAAATCCACATTTAAAAGACCAATAGTTCAGGTGATCGCCACCAAAGTGGTCCAAAGTCAGCTTATATGAAACCATGCATTCTGTCTTTTCAAAGTGCACCCTTCTTAACACACATGAATTAAAAAATGCTTAAATACTAAATCGACATTATCTGAAAAGACTATTAGAAATGGACAACAAATGTACTAGATATGATTTATTTTCACCAAATGAATACCCTTGCAAGAAATCCCATTTACATGTTAAGTAGATTCCTGCCTCCATTTGGAAGCTTACTTATTGACGAAATGTAACAAGTAAAATTATTGTTAAATGCACTAGAATGAGAGTACTTTCCACTATAACACAATTGGTTCCTTCCCAAAAGATGCATGCACAAAAGCAATCACTTGTAGGCCATCCCTAACTAATAAAATAAATAATGGTTGGTTTGTGCCTTTCTAAATGAGTCTGCTAACATATGAATAATGCCAGTGTGGAAGAATGTCTGTGCGAATACATTTACAAAGACATGCTGATTTGTAGTCCTTTCTGAGTTGGTTCGCCAGCAAAACCTGTTCGACACCCCTACGTTTGAAAGTGTATTGGTCTTTGCCAATAATTGCCACTAAGTTTCCCACCCCAAAAACATGTGTAAATTCACGCCAGCCATGGGCATGATAATTTTATATGGTATGAAGGGAGCACCACACCTCAGATTAAAAGGGATCAAATGGAAACTTTTTCTTTGGGGAAAATGTTGCCCATATTGAAAAAGAACAGTTGTAATAGCATGTTCTTTCACATTTTGGGATTGTACACAAATGCATTGCCACATGTGCAGAGACCGTTATCAAGTGAGTACTCTTGAAAATCGCCAAGAGCTACAGACTTGTAGCTTTACTACTGGAATCTTCTCTGAATATAAAAAAACCCAGTCATTTGAAAAATATTTCGGAATATCCATACAGAGGCAAGTCTACAACTTTACCCAGAGAGCATTTGTGAACCTAAGACGACAGAATAATATATTGTGTCTCTCCCTCATGTATTCATTATTAGATAAATGGGCGATAATAGTGAAATTATGCCACAGGTATAGTAATACTCTACTCTAAGATGTGCAGGGCAATGGCAGTGCTTCTTGCAGCATGAGGGCCTTATTATGTGTTTAGCAGTGTTGCAGCGGGCAGCACTTCCAGCGCTCTACTGCAGCACCGCCGAACCCGTAGTCAAACCTCCTGCCGAATTCTGACTGGAATCCAGGTCAGGCTGCTGTACTTTGGCGGTGCCACTCTATGGAAGACTTAGAAAGGCAGTGCGATGGGAACACCCCAGTATATTCCTGCAAGGTATGGAATACACTAGGATTGTGCAGTCCATTCTGTGCAAGAACTTGGGGCTGCACAGATACAGGGTGGCACAACATGTGCTTCCCTGCATGCAGTCCCAGGTCCAGAGGAAATAGGGGGTCCTATAAGGGCCCGCTAAGTTGCCTAACCGCCTTCCCTTACATGGTGGGCTCAAAGCCATGGAAATGATGGTGGAGAGGCAATTCGTAACAAGCTTGGTGGTGCCGCAGTGGCACTGCCAGCATACTGCTGCCTCAGAACACTGTGCCACAGCTGCAGGATCACAGGTCCCCGGTGGGCAGAGTAGTCCTGTAGCAGTCTGACCGCAAAAAGTCAGAATATGGCAGGTGGACAGCCACTCTGGTGGTCCTCGAACCACAACCATGAGTATGGCAGTCCAATGGACTGCCGTAGTTGTAATAAGGCCCTAAGTCTACTATAAGACTGAGATGGGTGATCAGAGAGTCATAATAAAGGGACTGAATACATGCTATCCCACATGTAGCTATAGTAACATGGAGATGTACAAAATGTCAATGGTAGTGATTCAGTTGTTCCCACAACCTTGATTTTGAATCAGCCTTCTTGAAGCATTATCCAAAGGCATACCAAATGCTTCTTCACTTTGAAAGATGGAACACACCCCCAGATGCATCAAAGTTATGTTTTGCGAGTCCTTAATAGCAAATTTTAAGGAATCGCTATTAAAGACTCGCAAAACGGGATGCATGTAGGAATGGCAATGTTATTTGCGATTCCTACTGATTCCTTATTTGCGATTTGCTAATTGCGAATCGCAAATAAGGAATGGCTTTCCCATTCATTCCCATGGGTCTAAAGGCCCAAAGGAATGAATGGGAAAACAATTCCTTATTTGCGATTAGCAATTAGTGAATCGCAAAGGTGCCGCAATTTCAAGGGTGTCAGGGTGTCTAAAGGACACCCTGTTGCACCCCTGAAATGGTAATGTTCACTGGTGTTGCGCACACACATGTCCCAAGGACATGTGTGTGAGTAATATACAACTTAGAAAAATGCACTAAAGTGCATATTTCAAAGTTTTTGCTTTTTACCACGTAGTTTGGATTCGCGGTAAATAGCGACCCCAGATTGCGAATTCGTAATCTTGGAATGGCTCATGCATTGAATTTAAGGAATCTCAATTTACGATTCCTTAAATGCAATCACAATTTGAGAACTCGCAATTATTTGCGAATTTTTAAATTGCGAGCGCATGAACCCTTGATGCATCTCAAATGCCATTTTTGCGGGCGCAAACACCCGAATTTTGCGATTCGCACCGTTTGCGCTCGCAAAAATGCTTGATGCATCTACCTGACAATCCTTTATCCATCTTAATGTGCCTGGGATTCCTTTCCATCCTCGAGTCACAGGAAGGCAGTCAATGCACATCCGCTGTCTAGGGAAATTTTAAATACTTTCCATTGTCTGCCATGCTAAACCAGGAGCCATCTAAAAGAGATTATACTGGTCCAGTGCTCAGACTGTGACCACACAGAGAGTCCTACTATCATACATGTGCCATACTCTCACTGCAGATATATGCACTAAACATGCACATAATGTAACTAAAAAGTTCTGGAGATGAAATAACAGATAGCTTTATACAAAAGGCTTTACTACACCACTCTGACCTTGACAGAGGGAAAAAGTGCTAGCACTATAAATGATTAAAAAAATCTATAGGCTGCCATCACTATTTGATGTGGTTCACCCTGGGTATAGACAGGAGTCCGTTACCTGCTTTGAGGGCACACTTTGTGCACCCTTCCAGGCCGCAAATAAGGTTCAGGACCCTGCATTTCTAAGAATAACTCCAGAGCTCTAAACACACACAAGGATAGCATAATGCTAAGACCAAGTAATCAGTCAAGATAACAGTTTTGCATGCTTTTGTGCACTCAGTGTAGGGATACAGGCCCTCTGACTACTCAGGTGACAACTGCAGTCCGAACACACCCTAAGCCAGTGAGAGTTCATAATGATGTGTATTCTGTTAGTAGAGCATGCTTGCTCAGGCCTCGTAGTTATTTTATTATTAATTCTATGAATTATAATGACCCCCTGAAATTATGTACTGGCCCTATAAATTGTGCCAGTTAACACCTAACATTTAACAAGGAAGTGAGAAGAGCCGTGGACATGGATTAAGACTCTTTATAAACACCACCAATAGTACCGATCGGTACCTCCCCGACGGCTGAGATGACCGCCTGAGGTACCGACGGTTATGTGATTGAATGCGCGTGTTTCCAGATAAGAATGCTGTGTCTTTTCCGATTATCACGGGGCTAACTGTTGTTCAGAGGTTCTGATACTTTTTGGTAATGTGCTGCTTCATGTCTTGGCAGTTTTGAAGTTAGTGTTGAAGTTAATCTGCACAGTATATATCCTCCTTGGGTAGATTATATACGTTCTAGCCATGACTATTTTAACCTAACAGAGTCAGACATATCGGGACTTAATGTTAACATATGCATACCGATATTGTCACATTTTCGAACACAACATATGGCCACAATATCCGGAGGTGGTTGATGTGTATTATAAAGGGAGAGAGTGAATTTTTGCGAGGGATGAGGGTTTCACTTTACTATTGGGCACTATGACTGTGTTTTTAACGTGAAGAGGTGTCGATAAACCATACTAAATTAGGGTTGGCGGTTTTGTCTCTTCTCCAGAGCGGTGCCTCCTTTGCCCTGAGCTGTTGCCAGGTGGGGTGAGGCTTTTCCTCCTTACCCTTGAGGTAAGACTCTTCGGAGTGTATTCCAGGTACCTTTTTGAATGTATCTGATGGCTAATTTAAGCCACATGTTTTTATTGAAGACAAATTATAACTGTGTTCCAAGACTGTTCTATATACCTCTCATATCTCTTATAGATTTCTCCAAGAGGCAAGAGGAATGGTGACTGTGAGAAGCTAGACTCGTAGCATATCCTTTTTTGTTTATCACTTGATCACATCACTGAGTTGCATGGCAGTATTATTCTATATTCAAGAGGTCCTGATGAAAGCATTAGGTTCATTTTTAGCTGCTTGTGCTGTAACATGTCGACCAATTCTTGTAAATGGACGGTTATCTGTTGAACCCGCCCTGTCTCTTGCACTGTTTTTAATGTTTGTTTGGATCAGACAAGAATAAAATTATAGTCTGATTCCACTTCAATTTTAGATTCACATCACATTCTTTTCACTGCACTTTCTTCCCATACACTCTTTTCATCATACCTGCTCACATCTGTAGTGAATAATACTTTGTAAAATATCCCTGGGCTCCTCCATCATAATGGTGGAGTAGTAGCCCTATAAAGGAGACCCAGATGATGAAGCATGTCACCGGGATCGGTGAGTGATGGGAATCCGTACAAATTTTGCGTATTTTTTGCTGCTCAGTCTATGTAGTCGTACGGTTATTCTCTGTCTTTATAGTTGTTGACTGCAGGATATTCTTTGTATTTTCTGTCTGAAATAATTGCCATTCTATGTCAACATACCTTCACATACTGTCTGGCGACCTTTATCGTCAGTTTCTCTAACACACCCCCACCCCTCCCGTCCAGATCTGTTTCCTCAGTGCCTCCTTTATTGGCACTCTGACACAGCTTTCTTCCGTCATGTTGAAGTCGCTGTGTCTTGTTGTCTCTGCAGCCCTCAGTTCTCCCTTCCTCGGTGCCCCCATGCCCCTTTCAGCCTCGCACCACTGTCAGTTTGTACCTGCTGGTTGTCTCTTTCCCTTTTTCCACAAGGCCATTGTCCAACATCTGCACTTCTTGTTCACAAGTCTCACCTGTAATCTTTCTTTGTGCCCCACATTCTATAGACTTATATAGCGCCGTAAACCGAGGTTTATCCGGGCGCTTTTGCATAACACCCAAGGGCTAATGGATCAGCCACGTTTTCAATTTATTTGTAGAGTTAACACTTTATTGCATTTGCTACTGCTTTTAGGAACCCCCTTCCATCCCCTTGCAGCTACCACTTGTAGTTTTCTGTTGCCAAGTGTACTTTTTATGTACTGTGGGATTCCCTCCAAATCCTTCCCGAAAGCTGTTAATCCGCGGCCTGGTACAGAGTCGATGCCAGAACCAATAACAGCCTTGCTCTGGTGCCCTCCTATGAGAAGGCCGTTGTGTGGGTTCACTGTCCATGTGGGCAGGTAGCATAGGTCACACGTCTCCACTGATAGTCACAATGACAGTGTCTGCCATCTCTATTCCTCTTCGACCCATGTCAGTGTGAGCCTGTCTACACTCTGGTACTGTATTCACTCTACCCTGCCTGTCCCTTATTAGCCCCACATGTAAATGAATTTCAAATAATTGGTGCATTTCATTCAACACGTGTGTGGGGGAAGTATGAATAATCATTGGCCTGACATATTTATTTGTGCTCTGCTTTGAATGCTGGGTAGGATGAAAGTGTGCAGATGTCTTAATAGGACGCCGACTGGGCTAAGCCCGTGGCAAGTCTTTGGCAGGGTCAGACTGGGATACAAATTAAGCCTCAGCACCAAGATAAGTGTCCCCCATTACCTAACCAGATCCTTAAAAAGTGACCCTCTTGTGCAAATCAGTCTAATATTGTTCTTGTAGACAAACTGTGTACATGTTTTGCAAGTTTTGAGATACTGCATACATTTTAGTTTGCTCCAGACAATGCTTGTGGTAATATCAGGAAAATAGACAGTAAAAACCGACCCATCCAGCCATAAAACCAGACCATAAACTGCTAGAAAACCGGCCCACAAACTAATGTCAGACAAACCCATTGGGCACTGCCTGGTTGCCCTATACACCAGTCCAACCCTGGTCTTTGCCTTATTTCTTGGGCAATGCAATGCCACCTTGGTATGTACAGCTCATTTATGAGGTGGAGAAGCCGGGAAGTAACTCTGTCTCTGTCTTTGTCATTATATCCCTAGTCAGGGCATAGAAGAATGACCATTCTTCCTACTTGCCACGGTACCTTCATGCCTATGTCTAATTCTCCTGGTGAAGCAGTTCAAGTTCAAGTTCAAGTTCGGGCATTTGTATAGCGCACTACTCACCCAGAGGGTCTCAAGGCGCTAGGGGAAGGGTTCATTATTTGTCGAATAGCCAGGTTTTAAGTTCTTTTCTGAAGGAGATGTGGTTTTGAGTAAGGTGGAGGTGAGTGGGGAGTGAGTTCCAGGTCTTGGCAGCAAGGAAGGAGAATGATCTGCCACCCATGGTGGATTTTCGGATGCGTGGGACTGCGGTGAGGGCTTGATTGGACGATCTTAGTTGGCGGGTGGGTTTGTAGAAGGACAGTCGAGTGTTGAGACAATCGGGTCCTAGATTGTAGAGGGCTTTTTGTGCGTGGGTGAGAAGGCGGAAAGTAATTCTTTTGTTGACGGGAAGCCAGTGGAGGTCTTTTAGGTGGTCGGTGATGTGATCTTGGCGAGGGATGTCTAAAATGAGTCTCGCTGATGCGTTTTGGATGCGTTGGAGGTTTTTCTGTAGTTTTGCTGTGATTCCGGCGTAGAGGGTGTTTCCATAGTCTAGTCGACTCATGACCAGTGCGTGGGTGACAGTCTTTCTTGTCTCAAGGGGGATCCAGTGGAATATCTTTTTGAGAATGCGAAGTGCGTTGAAGCAGGAGGATGAGATCGCGTTGACCTGTCTGGACATCGAGAGAGAGGAGTCTAGGATGAAGCCAAGGTTACGTGCATGGTCTGTTGGGGTGGGTGCTGTGCCCAGGGCGGATGGCCACCAAGAGTCATCCCAGGCAGAGGGGGAAGGTCCTAGGAGGAGTACCTCGGTTTTGTCTGAGTTGAGTTTTAGGCGGCTATGTTTCATCCATTCGGCTACTTCTTTCATGCCTTCGTGAAGATTGGTTTTGGCAGTGTTGGGGTCTTTGGTGAGGGAGAGGATTAACTGGGTGTCGTCGGCGTAGGAGATGATGTTGAGGTTGTGTTGACGCGCGATGGAGGCGAGAGGGCTCATGTAAATGTTGAAGAGGGTGGGACTGAGTGAGGATCCTTGTGGTACGCCACAGATGACTTCGGTGGCCTCTGAGTTGAATGGGGGAAGTCGAACTCTTTGAGTTCTCCCAGCGAGGAATGAGATGATCCATTCTAAGGCTTTTCCTTGAATGCCAATGTTGCTGAGGCGTTGTATAAGAGTGCGGTGGCAGACTGTGTCGAAAGCGGCGGAGAGGTCGAGTAGAATGAGGGCCACAGTTTCTCCGTTGTCTAGTAGTGTTCGGATGTCGTCAGTCGCTGCGATGAGGGAGGTTTTGGTGCTGTGTTTGGCTCGAAACCCGGATTGAGATGGATCGAGGGAGTTGTTGGATTCAAGGAAGGCGGCGAGTTGGCTATTGACGGCTTTCTCTATGACTTTGGCCGGGAATGGGAGGAGGGATATGGGTCGGTAGTTTTTAAGTTCCGAAGGGTCTGCTGTGGGTTTCTTCAGAAGGTCGCTGAGTTCGGCGTGTTTCCAGCTATCTGGAAAGGTGTCAGAGTTGAACGAGCAGTTGATGACATCACGGAGATGGGGTGCGATGATGGAGCCAGCTTTGTTGAAGATGTAGTGGGGGCAGGGGTCGGTTGGCAAGCCAGAGTGGATTGAGTTCATTAGGCGGGTGGTGTCTTCAGTGGTGATTGGGTTCCAGATGCTAAGGTTGTTAGTTGGCGGAGTAGGATCTGAAGGGGGTGGGGAGGGCTGATCGCTGGGGGTGTTCTTGAAGCTGTTGTGGATGTCGGCAATTTTGTTGTAGAAGAAGGAGGATAGTGCATCCCAGAGGTCTTGGGAGGGGGTGAATTCTTTGATGATGTGGAAGAGTTCCTTGCTGTTGTGAGAGTTGTTGTCGAGACGATCTTTGAGTGCTGATTTCTTGGCGGAACTAATCAGTTGGTGGTGTTTGCAGGTGGCTGCCTTGAGGGTGGCCATGTTGTCGGTGGTTGGGTTTTTTCTCCATGTTTTCTCCAGGGTGCGGCATAGCTTCTTGGATTTTTTAAGGTCATTGTTGAACCACAGAGCCTTTTTGCTGGCTGATTTGATCTGGTAATTTTTCAGGGGTGCTAATTCGTCAGCACTGTGGGTGATCCATTGCTTGAGATTGGTGGCCGCTTGGCTTGGGTCCAATGAGAGGGTGGGAGGGTTTTGATTGAGTGATGTGAGGAGTTGGTCGGAGGTGATTTTGTTCCAGTTTCTCTGAGGAATAGGTTGTGGGCGGTTGTGGTTCAGGGTAGGTTTGTAGCTGAAGTGAACACAGCTGTGGTCAGTCCAATGGAGAGCTGTGGTGCGCTCGAAGGAGATATGCTTGCTGGAAGTGAAGATAGGGTCGAGTGTGTGTCCGGCTGCATGGGTGGGGGTGTCAACAAGTTGTTTGAGTCCGAGGTTGGCCAGGTTGTCCAGGAGGGTGGTGGTGTTGCTGTCGTGTTTGTTTTCAAGGTGGTAGTTGAGGTCTCCTAAAAGGATGTAGTTCTCGGAGGCGAGGTCATGTGGGCTGATGAAGTCCGTTAGGTCATCGCTGAATTGGGTGCGGGTACCTGGAGGCCTGTAGATGAGGGTGCCTCTAAGTGTGGTCCTGGGGTCGGTGTGGATCTGGAAGTGGAGATGTTCGGCGTTAGCAAGATTATCGTTGGAGTTGGTCGAGATTTTGATGGTGTTCCTGTGGATGATGGCGATGCCTCCTCCTGTTTGTTTGGTGCGGTCTTTTCTGATAATCTTGTAAGCGTCCGGTATGGCTATGGCAATGTCGGGTGCTGATGATGTGTTCATCCATGTTTCTGTGAGGAAGGCGATGTCCGGTGACGCAGTGTCGAGTAGGTCCCAGAGTTCAGTTGCATGTCTGTGGACCGAGCGGGTGTTAAGTAGGATGCACTTCAGGTGGTTAGAGTCGGAGCTGTGTTTGGAGGAAGTGGGTTTGGAGAGGGTCCTGAAGCAGTTGAACTTGCAGGAGAGGCAGGCAAAGGGGCCGTGGGTACGTCCTGGGGTGGCTTTGCAGCATAGTGGTGTGCGTCAATGTTACATATACAGCAAATAAAGTGCGAAATAAAAACGATACCAAGCGCTATAAATTGAGCAATGCGCTGTATCAGGGCAGGCAGGCAGCAGGTATCAGGGCAGGCAGGCAGCGGGGAGTAAAGCGTCCGAGGTGCGAGCAGAGTGCTGGGTGAGCGACCGCTATGGAGGGAATCCAGATGGTCACAGAATAGGAGAGGATGGGGCGAGTGTAATCTATCCGTGCGTGGGAGGGTCAGCTGGGAGGCGGGAGCGGGGAGGAGACACGGACAAAAGTAAATACACACTAAGATGGCCGCCCGGTAACTAAATCAAAACTGGGGCACAGCCGGAGTTCGAGTTCATGTATGGTTCCTAATAAAAGTATTCAATAACGCTTCTCATGCAAATTCAATCAGCCGCTCTACAATGGTACATATGCAATAAATAAAATGCCAAATAAAAACGATACCAAGCGCATACAATGTTACATATACAGCAAATAAAGTGTGAAATAAAAACGATACCAAGCGCTATAAAGTGAGCAATGCGCTGTATCAGGGCAGGCAGGCAGCAGGTATCAGGGCAGGCAGGCAGCGGGGAGTAAAGCGTCTGAGGTGCGAGCAGAGTGCTGGGTGAGCGACCGCTATGGAGGGAATCCAGATGGTCCATGATAGTGAACCTATCAGTCCATTCTAATATGTGCCCCTGCATAGGTTTGCCCCTGGCTAGTGTGCCCTGTGCTACATGCTTATCCCTGGTGCCTCTGCCACCATGCTTTCGCACACTCACTTATGTCCCAGTTTCACTGTCCCACCATGGCACTACCCATCCTCTATGCCTCTGATACCCTAAAATTGTAAATTGTAAATTTGATACTTGTATAGCGCACTACTCACCCGCAAGGGTCTCAAGGCGCATGTACGAATACCGCTGTGGAACCCATCCTGGCTTTCGCTGTGAGGCGTCCACTCCTGGGCACCCCCAAGGTGGAGGCCAGGCATCCTTAGCATTGTGGGGGCCGTTTTGGAGATTAAGCAAGCTATTGCCCAGAGTTGCAGAGTGGGACTCCATGACTGGAATAGGCACAGAGGCGAGAATTATCAGGTCCGTGGATTTTTTGAGCCCAAGACCCGCCGAGGCAGGGAATTGAACCCTGGTCCCGGGCTAGACCTCTGCATCAGGGTCTGCCACTCTAACCATTGAGCCACACTTCTCCACACTACCCTCTATGCCACCATGGCTAGGCACTCTCTTGCTTCTTCATAGGTCTTAACTACACCTTATTTGATCAAAGTTTCCTCTGTGCCACCTCAACACAGCGCTTTCTGCCCTACGCAACATTGTCCAGCCTCACTGCCTGCCACATGACACCTGCCCACTTTGTTACCATGCTCCTCCCTGCCTCCCTCCCCGGTGCCACCAAGCACGCCCTGCTCCTGACAATTTTCTCCTGCAATTCCATCATGCCGTTTCATCCAGACCCGTAGACACTGTCGCCCCACGCAGTAGTCTGCCTCTTTTCGTCCTCTCTGCCACCTGTCCTGTGCCACCGTGCTTCTACAAATCTCCTTACCTCTGATCCCACTGTGCCAGCTGGGCACTGCTCACCCTCTCTGATGCCGTCCCTCCAATGCTAGTCCCCTTCTACTCTTGTAGCAGTAGAGCACTGCCCACCTCCTGACATTGACATCTCATGTGCTGCCATGGCTGCACCCGGCTGCCTGCCTGTGCCACGCGCTCTTCGCCTCCAGGGCGAAGAGAAGAAAGGACAGTGGCTTTAAACAGCAGCAAGACTGGAGAGTGCACACCCGTATTTCCCAGTGGGAACTTGCAACTTCCTTCCCGTACACACCCTGACCACACTGTGAGCCAGTGCTTTAAATGGAAAAAAAAGTGCAGGTACTCATCAACTTGAGTAAGGGGTGTGCCTAGTGGGCGGGGCTAGTGGCGGGCTGCAATGCAACCTATGCCCAGACAGTGTTAACAAGTATACAAATTACAAAATTATGACGTAACATAATCAGGAACTATTCTGCATTACGCAGCATAAGTTGCGTTTTCTTGCTGAATAAATTAATCAAACCTGATGCATAATTACAGTGGCTCTATTATTTATTTGCATTGTGCTTAGTACTCAAATTCTCGTGTGCAGACACACTCGCACAGATCCGGCACACACTCACAAAGGCCTGAGCACACATGCATGTACAAAGCAGGCCGCACACATTCTTTAAAACACCTTGGACTACCCAGATTCTATATCTCCCTCTTTCCCTTACACCTGAAGGCACACACACGCCATTAAACACTAACAATCCGTCACACACTCGCACACAAGGCTCACAGGATAAAGGACCCTTTTACCTCCTCACCTCCCGTGGCTTCCTTAATTGGTCTCAGTGGGTTGCCTGGATTCCATTGTGCGCACAATGCACATCAAAGTGTAAATGTAATTGACAGAGCAGTGTCTGAATGGTATGGACACTGCTCTGTCAAGCTCAGCATAAAGGTGACATTTTCGACACCTACAAGTCAAAGATGCAACTGAGCTGCTGTTTCGATTCTGCAGTGGCTCAGCACAGGGCTACAGGGGCACTTTGGCTGTCAAAATATCAGAGGCAGGCGCCACACTGCCTCCGCAGAATTAGCAATGAGATGCATCAGACTATAATACCGGTACTCTCCTTGGCGGGAGAAGTGCCGGTACTTGAAGGGATTAGAATTAGAAGTGCCGGTACTCAGTACCGGTGAGTACAAGTCCATTTAAAACACTGCTGTATGTGCTTCAGGCTAAAATAAGCGGGGACCCGCAGCAAGGCCCGGGACAGCCAAGTTAAGGCAGGCTCCTCCATAATGAGCTGTGTGAAACGTCAGGTGGAGCTGCTGAGTCTGGGAGTTGTAGCGGCTTCTGCTCCACTGCCTTCAAAGGAATGTGCCCCCCTCCCCCCAGGATCTGGGGCTTTTATCAGCTGTGACGCTCCTGAAAGTGAACAACGCAGGCCAGGCCTGGTGTCAATGTAACACTAGAAGAAGCAGTGTGTATCCAACGGAAAGCAGAGGGTGACATCCTTGTAACTAAGCATGGGCAAATTTTGAGAATCTCGCGTTCGCGAATTTGCGGATTTGCGAACTCGCAATTCGCAAAATCCGCGAATTCTCGCGAATTTGCGGATTTTTTTTTTTGTTCGCGCAGGTTTCTGCCAGTTCGCGAGGGTTTTGTACAATTTCGCAAACGTGAACTTACCTGTCGGGTCGCAAGTTTTGCGAACTTGTTGTTTCTACGTGTCCAGCCTGTTTGGGACACTCTTCTTCATCACTGCCACTCTCTGTCACCACTGCCACTCTCTGACTACTCATGCCACCCTCTGGCCCACCCATGCCACCCTCTGTATCATCACAGCACCCTCTGGTTGTCCAGTGTACATTATTGTGGCAAAGCAAAGCACACCTTCCCTGCCTCAAGTGACCTAAATTAATTTGGGGCTGATTAATGTGTCACAGAGTATTTTTTTGGCTGGCACCTGCTTCCTTAGTGCTTCCTGATTAGTGATCTTTTGCACTTGCTAAGTGCTTTCATTGTTGCAAAATTAGTTACAACACCTGCCCTGCCCCAACTGACAATAATGAATTAGGGGCTGATTAATGTGTCACTGGATTTGAACTTCCAGCCTGGCTCCTGCTTGTCTCCCTTAGCTGTAATTCAGGACCTTTGTGGCATATGTGTAACTATTCTGAGGGTCAGAGCAGGGTCACATAATAGTTGCAAGTAGGCAACTGAACTCTGGAGGGGCCCCTCAGGGAGCACTACAGGAAATGGCTACTAATGATGAGCTTGAACTTTTGAACCTGGTAAGTAGTTTCAGTTTTGCTAAGATCGTATTTCTGCAATTTAGCGCTTATTCGCGGGGCGCGTAGTTGAACTGGGAAGCCGCGAACTCACGCGAAGTGTGCGAGCAAGCCATAAAATCCGCTGCTCGCGGATTTGCGGATTTTGCGGGAAATTCGCGAATCTCGCGGATAGCAAATTTACCGAAAATCCGCAAAATCCGCGAGCGGAACGGATTTTCCGCCCATACTTACTTGTAACAGTGTTTACAGTGCCTGGGTCAATCCTCAGGTTCAGCATTTTTCATTAGGTTCACGTTTTGCAATATAGGAACCTGCACTTGTTTATTTTCTCTGTTCAAGATTGTTTATTTCCTTATGTTGGAATTTTTTTTAATTTATTTAATGTGATTTTATATAGCGCAAACATTACCCGAAGGTGTCAGAGCGCTTTACAAAAGAACCAGTTGCAATGCATAAGGACTTAGGATTACATGAGTTACATATAAGATACAAACAGAAAAAAATGCAAATGTACAAGTTGTAAAGTCGCTCAAAAAAGTGATACAAATGGATAAACTCTAAGAATCACATAGGAATGGCAGTGAGTACAAAGGTCTGCTATATATACTAGTGGTTAGAGTTATCTCTATATACATATAAATGTATACAAATAGTACATTTTCTCAGGATAACATTTTACCAGTGATTAGGCTTGGACAAGAATATATCACATATTTACAGAGTGAACAGAGAAATAAAAACATTAAACCAAAAGGGGTATATAACTGTAGGTGGGGAGAAGAGTCGGAGGCTGAGATTGGTGAGGGGAGAGGGGGCACAATTGTTGCACAATAACATAAATTACAATAACATAGCAGAAAATAAGGACATGTCCAAAGGGGTATGTTAGATTGGAGGAAGGAAAAAGGGGAGGAAAAGGATCGACCAGGCGGCACAAAATGGGGGCAACTCATGAGAACCAATTTGCAAAACAACACGGGTGCTGGAATAAAGGAGCAGAGCAGAGGGAGGCAGCCACAGGAGCAAGGAGGGAAAGGGATTGGGGACCACCGAAACCCAAACGAGTCAATTAGATGGGCACATGCTCAGGGTTACTGGGTGGCAGAGTCGTCGAGGATGTTGAAACACCATCTGTTCAAAGGCAGAGCCTCTGGGTCGCAAGGGCAGCAGTGCCCCTCAGGCTGCACGCCAAATGTCTGTGGAAGTCCGGGTGGGTGCTGGGGGCGTCACTCTTAAGTGTCGAGATTCTCACCGAAACTGCACCCCTGTACCTGGAAATACGACTCGCGGTCCGGTGCTCCCTCAGGAGGCGAAGCAGGAGGGTAGGCTGCAGGGGAAGCGGCAAAATTCATACCCTCAGTTCACATGCTGCTTACAAGGACTCAACATGTTTGATGTGCTGGAGCTTGAGCACCTCTTCCTTCTTCCTCCGCTTCTCCATGCGGTCTTGCTTCCATCTGGGGAAGCTGGAGCACAGCTCATCCTGCTCCTGGGAGAGGGATCGGCTTCGCCGACGACTGCTGAACGCAGCTTCTACTCCATGCTTCTCCCTTAGAGACATGACCAGCTCCTCCAACGTCCACCCAGGCATGAAGACGATAACGTAAAATTAGCTGGACGGCTGCTTCTTTGCTAATCAGGCACACAGAGTGCTTTTAACCCTCACCATAGCATGAGGTGGTTTAAGCATGTGGTGAGATCGGGAAGACTTCCCAGCCATGTGCGCTTCCGTCTTCCACCACCTTCCCATGTACCTTGTGAGGCAGTTTCGCGTGTTGGCCGTTGTAAATATCAAAGACTGTTGACTGGCATTTATAATGGTCCATTTGAGGACATTGGAGATATCTGGCTGGTTGTGGGGGGCGCCTTCCAGGCCAGGGAACCTTTGGACGCCTGTGTTTGTAGTCGCTCGGTGTATTTTAATTATATGTTTTTTCTGACTGTGTGGGCAGCCTGTCTCTGCCCGCCACACGTGCTCCCCTCCGTCCTTCCCGCCAGCAGGCTTGTAGCGTTTGTCCTGAGTCAGATGCGATGTGTGTTGAAGTGGGTGATGTCAGTGCCGCTGGTTTGGACCTCGACGTAAAATAGGTAAACGCAATAAAAGCACGAGCACCAAAATGCAAGAAAACAAGGGGCAGTAAAGCCAATAGGTCTGTGCTATTTTAAGTGAAAAGGAGGAGGAGGAGTTTGTGCCGTGCTGTGTACTGTGTAGGCTGCCGCGAGCCGCCACCACCGCCGAGAGCCGCCGCCCCGGAGAGCCGACCCTGAGAGCTACACCTTGGAGAAATCCACAGGAGCTGCCCCGGTTGCCGCTGCCATATGTTGGTTGACGGTCCGCGAAAAAGCGTGAAAGTGCGGACTCCCAGCAGAGGCAGAGGCTGCGGTCGTGGTGGTTACGGTAGTTGTAGCCGGTCATTTGAGGCAGCAGGTCAGGTTGGGTCATTGTGGCAGCAGCAGGGAATGGAGGCGCCAACAGCGGAGGAGACACTCGAGACACTCGGTTCTCGATTCTGCATGCAGCACACAGAAGTTGGAGCACTTTTCCCAGTGCGGCCAGAGCTGGGCATTTTCTTTGCCGGGGCCACAGGGCGCTTCAGGCTTCAGGGTGAGGACAGTTGCCAGACGGTTTTTCTGCTCAATGCAGCAAGAGAAGTTGGAGAAGTTGGATATTGTTGAAACTCCTGAGCTACACGCAGCTGTGTGACGCGGCCGGAGCCACCAAATGCCAAACTTGGTTTGGCCCAGACACTGCTGGAGGAGAGTGTGGGGCACAGAGGAGTACGGTGGTGGAGCAGCACGTTTTTTTCCCGTGAGCAGCAGGATACATTGGTGCGACGGAGGAGTAATAGCGGATTGCTGAGGGTGACGGCGGTGAGGTGGGAGTTTGGGAGAGCCATTAGGCATGAGTCTCAGGTGGCTCCCAGTAAAGGAACCATAGGGCATTACGGAGCGTGGCAGTGTGTGTTGCTCTCCGGTGCCTCGTGCGCAGTATTGTGCAGTGTTGTGGCCACGTTTATAATGTGCTCAGAGCAGCAGCAGAGTGGGGAGAGCATGGCCCGAGAATACAAATCTTGGGAGAGAGGCAAAATAATAAGTACAGTGGATGCCGAGTGCTTACCCCAGCTGGTCCTGCGATTCCTTAGTAGAACACCAACCCTCCTTCTTCCTCAACCCATTCCTTCCACCATCTTTCCACAAAGGGAAAAGCAGCACAGCAGTAAGCAGTAAGAGTCTTTTAAGTATTGGTAATGCCATCTGGGTGTTTGCTTTCAAACATAAAAGAAAAAAAACAGTAGTAGGCTCAGAAATTGCAATTTGAGCGAAAGGAGTAGCCTTAAGCTCCAGGAAACCATCTGTCGCCGTAGGAATAGGGGTCACCTCACACATCTGAAAACGTACCCATATGTAATGTCAATGTTCACAAAAGGGGTAAGGTGCTCAAAGCGTAGAAAGGGGTTAAAAGAGGAAGAAATAAAGGAGGTTTCGGGAGCAGAAGTGATGGACACCCATGTAACAGCAGGGAATAGGGTGGAGAGTCGGTGTACCCACTCAGAAGTTCTTTACCCCGCTGTACTCATACACCAGAATAATGGGGGGAAATTTGTACAGCCTCCATGTGAAACTGATGCTTTACAGCTTCCATGTGAAATTGATGCACAACAAATCGAAAGGGAGGGTAGCATTCCGGAAATGGAAATTGATTCGTCGATAGGCAAAGTAGAAGGCCCCCAGGAGAAAAATATTGAAAAAAAGGAAGCCACTCCATTATCTCCATTGGCTGGTTTTGTATCCCTCTTGGATAACTCAAGAGGTACACAGAGATCTCTGCCTGGTTTCCTGTCGACTAAATCAAGTGATCTCTCTTTTAATGTGCAACAGCGGAAAGAACCCAGCTTTAGATCTGGGCAGGCGAAAATGGAGGATTATACCTTATCGGACATTGTTAAGCAAATGGAAAAAAATGCAGAATTAATAACGCAGCTGAAAAAGATTGGCACTTTGGAGATGGATCCATAATTGTACCCGGATTTAAAATTGTATCCGGCTCCGACAGAAGCTCAAACACATATGCCTACTATGTACAGTAGTACACCTACTAGTCTATCCCAAGCTGCTATTGTATTAGATATTTCTGTTGAAAGGATATCAGGAGTCTCATTGGCTAAGGGGGCAGATAAAGGGGCAGGGAATATTATGAACTCATGTGAGAATGCTTGAACGGGGGGGACCACAGAGATTTTTCATACATTAGTTCCCCCCTCAGGCCAAGAGAATGCGTACTCCTTTGGTATGTGCATGCCAATCATGGCAGTATTTCTCTTACTTCCAAGATTGTGTGGGTAACTTAGTTTGGATATGGTCTAGCGGTAACTCCATGAAGCGTTAGGAAACTTTTTAAGGCATTTGTAAATTTCTGACTTTCTCGAGTTTTAAATATTTCCAAATTCTACTCTGATTGTGGAGAAGTGGTGTGCACAGGGCTATGCTGGCAACATCTACTGGTTATTAGCTCTATTAAGGAAAACAATGCAACACATAAAAACACTTCACAGTAGACAAAGACAATGCAATGAAATAGTTACAACCTGCAAAAAAATGCAATGGTTAGATCAGAACAATGCAAGTTGCTTTTTGAAACTTCTGTAAATTGAGAATACAATGCAGGACACATTGACAATATCAGTAGGACAGGAGCATGACAACAAAAGCCATATAGTGTACAGCTATCAATTCCATTACATATGAAAACCCATTGGCCTACTACCATATTCATTAAAACATATTTATATTGAACAATTACTTTCAATAACATGTTCTGAAATGAAGAGATACGAAAAGTGAATCGGTTTAGTTTGCAAGAGCAGGAGGGAAGAACAATGGGGTTTCCTAGAGCAAATCAAATTCTTAGGAGCGTACTCAATAACAGACCAACACTCAAATGTAATGTAAATGTAAATTGATACTTTTATAGCGCACTACTCACCCGCAAGGGTCTCAAGGCGCTTGTACGAATACCGCTGTGGAACCCATCCTGGCTTTCCCTGTGAGGCGTTCACTCCTGGGCACCCCCAAGGTGGAGGCCAGGCATCCTTAGCATTGTGGGGGCCGTTGTGGAGATTAAGCAAGCTATTGCCCAGATTTGCAGAGTGGGACTCCATGATTGGAATAAGCACCGAGGCGAGAATTATCAGGTCCGTGGAATTTTGAGCCCAAGACCCCGCCGAGGCGGGGAATTGAACCCTGGTCCCGGGCTAGACCTCTGCATCAGGGTCTGCCGCTCTAACCATTGAGCCACACTTCTCCACATCTTTAAGGAGTCACCAATAACCTGGGAGCTACCTTTTACAGTCAACCCCAAATAAGTAGCACCTCCCAGCAGGGGAAATGTGTTATTCAACCACCACATTGAAAGTGGCCTGAGTCTCATCCTGCATCAGCAGATGCAGATAATCCTTGAGCGGACCCCTGATATACTTGGGGTGCAATCAAACCAGCATTAAATCCTAGTATGTCTGTAGCTGGCTCTGGCAATACACTGCATACTTAAGCCACTCCTACATTTAGGGTAGAGGTCTTTAATCTGTGGCGCGCGACCCCCAGGGGGGTCGTGGAGTCCTTGGAAGGGGGTCGCAGATTTTGTCAGAGTGCAGTTCCTGTCTTGGGCTGATCGAGGGTGCTCACGGCGGAGGCCTAATTCACACCGAGGTGTGAAAAACATCAAAGCCTCATTAACAAGTAAAAGGTCTTTTAATGACCTGTCAAGTACTCGGGTGTGGCTGAGTGTGTGTCCCTGAAGCTGTTTTGAGCTGGGGAAGGAGGGGAAGTGGGGGGGCGGAGGGGGGCTGGGGGAGCAGGCTGTAGTGTAGCCCTTTGAGGTCAATGGATATTGCGCCTGAAGCTGTGGGTCCCGTGACACGTCCCCCGCCCCCAGCAGGGAGGCACAGAGATGCCCTCCCATGATCAGGAAAGAAGGAAGAAGACGCAGAGAGATACTGAACCCCCCCCCCCCCCCCATGAGAGAGGCACAGAAAAGGTGGGTGGATAAATGATGGGTGGATGGATGGATGTAAGGATGAAGGATGGATGAATGGATGTGTGAAAAGGTGGGTGGATGAATGATGAATGGATGGATGAATGGGTGGATGGATGGATGAAAGGATGAATGGATGGAAGGGTGGGTGGATGGATGGAAGGATGAAAGGATGGATGAAGGATGAATGGATGGATAAAAGGTTGCAAGGATGAATGATGGATGGATGGATGTGTGAAAAGATGGGTAGATGAATGATGGGTAAATGGATGGATGAAAGGGTGGATGGATGAAGGATGGATGTATGGGTGGATGTATAGATGGAAGGATGAAAGGGTGGATGGGTGAAGGATAGATGGATGAAGGATAGATGTATGGATGTAAGGATGAAAGGGTGGACGGATGAAGGATGAATGGATGGATGAAAGGGTGGATGAATGGATGAAAGGGTGGATTGATGGAAGGATGAAAGGGTGGACTGATGAAGGATGGATGGATGGAAAGGTGGATGGATGTATGAATGGATAAAAAGGTTGCATGGATGAAAGATGGATGTGTGAACAGGTGAGGAGATGAATGATGGGTGGATGGATGGATGGATGAAAGGGTGGATGGATAAAGGATGGATGGATGGAAGGATGAAAGGGTGGATGGATGAAGGATGGATGTATGGATGGATAAAAGGTTGCATGGATGAATGATGCATGGATGAATGAGTGAAAAGGTGGGGGGATGAATGATGGGTGGATGGATGGATGAAAGGGTGGGTGGATGGATGAAAGGGTGGATGGATGATGGATAGGTGTATGGATGGGAGGATGAAAGGGTGGATGGATGTATGGATGGATAAAAGGTTGCATGGATGAATGATGGATGGATGTGTGAAAAGGTGGGTGGATGAATGATGGGTGGATGGATGGAAGAGTGGATGGGTGAAGGATGGATGTATGGATGGAGAGATGAAAGGGTGGATGGATGAAGGATGGATGGATGGATGGATGGAAGGATGAAAGGATGGATGGATCTGTGAAAGTGTGGGTGGATGAATGATGGATGGATGTGATGAGGTCTAACAGGCGCATTTATGGTTGTCAAAAGATGATGATGAGGAGTACCAGTTTCTAGAAACTTTTGTCGGAAGGGGGTCCTTACCCCTAAAAAGCTTTTACAAGGGGGTCTTGGCATCAAAAAGTTTGAAGACCTCTGATTTAGGGGGTTGCATGGAACCCCATCCTTCACTACCCGTTGTTTACTAAGCAATATTAGCAATTAAAAGTACTTCTGCTATCCAGAGGGACCTCCTTGACTTATACCAGCAATATAGTAAGGGTGGTGCGCTCCATTCGCATGCCCGTCATCACAGTCACCACATCAAATATGTTTTCCCAATATTGCTTTATTCCATAGCACTCCAAGAACAGATGCAAGACAATTTGCAAGTGACAAGCATCTACTGCATTGCGCGTCATCTATTATGTCTGTCGTATGATACAACTGATGTACAAGTAAATGAAACAAATTTCGTTGTATGTGCTGCATCGCCAAATGCAATTTCCTGACTGTTTCGCTGGGGTAAAATGATCACAGACTCCAAGTGAGATTCAATAGGTTTTATGTAAATAATTAGATCAATAATTAACGCTCATTTGAACAGATTAACAGTGCAAACATCATCAACTTTCATGGGAGTGAAACAATTCATTTATCAAATAACATACACAAATGCAATCAACAATCTCAACGCAATAGGAGTGATAGATGAAGAGACAAAAGGACTTAGAATCTCATCATTTGCAACTAAATATTAAATTCAAGACAAAATTCTGTTTACCTAATAGTGAAATGGGAAACCCCACCCCTGTCAATGCGTGTTTCCTGTGTCACAGGATTCACAATCACATCCGCACTCTATTGGGTATTTTCATATGTCGGTGAACCAAATTATTCAATGAATTTCTTTACTCGATAGTTTGATTAATTTCATTTAATTCTCATGAAATTTTCAATGTTCATCTTTGATTATCCTTTTCGTTTCAATCACAATGTAGTGATCATCAATTTTTACATTGCCCGATGCATTTCGAGCTACACAGCTCTTCCTCAGGGGACTTTATGTCTGCAAACCAAAATATATTCATTTACTAATGGGTATCGATTTAGTATGAAAGCAAGCAAAATACATCCTTAATAAATCATTAACTGTCATTAATTGATTGAAAACACTTTTTTTCTTCAGTTCCCCGGCGTGAAAAACAGTTTATCATATACACAAAGTGATTGGAAATGATACCTTATATCCCCGTGTTTAAATCGGAGACATAAATACATGTGAATTCAGTAACTGACCTGTACCCTCATGGTTTGTGTACGGAGCTGTGTGCTGTAACGAAAAAAGTGAACGCGCTGGTGTTACAACCTTGGCTGAGTATGGCGAATGTTTGTTTCCCACCCGTGAAAGCTTCTGATCTGATCTTACCGAATGCTTGTCCGTGTGAGTTCCAACGGAGAACCGTCGGCGTGCGTCGCTCTCTCTGCCCGGTGTCTCTATGGTGTGCGTGCCGGTCACGTGGGACCGCTTTATTTACTTCCGCAGAGTGACGCTCGGAGCGCGCTGACTCTATGTGATGTCAATTACGCGTGTGCCTGTAACGTGGTCTAATGCGTGTGACTGAACGTGAATAAAGATTTTGAAAAAAGTTAAAAAAACGGAAGAGGGTTTCTTGTATTAAACATTCTGTAAGAAACCGATGATATTTTTCGATCGACTTGATGCGGGGGAAACAGTACTGAATAATTCAATCTGATTAATGAGTACATTTTGTAAAAAAACAATTTGTAAACAAACATGTTGTAAAAAAACTGTACATGTCAATTCTGATCATCTGGAGTGCGGGAAGCACCCTCTATGGTTGCTATTATCAGATGGTACTACAGAAAGCAACTGAGTTCAATCCGTTCATTTAACCCTTTCGGGTGTAATGTACATAAAAAGTCAATCCAAAATGTTTCTCTTTTTAGTAAGTGGTTATTCGTGTCTCTTCCTGGCACATTCTCAACTTTTTCTAGGAGGCAAAATTTCAATTGTGCTGGATTATGTTTCGCTTCATTGAAGTGTACCGCAACTGTGGATTTCTGATTTTTCAACCTTATATTACTTTTGTGTTCAACCACTCGGGTTTTTATTTTCCTCTGAGTTTTTCCCACGTATGCTAGGCCACATGGACATTTCAATAGATATATTACGTTGTTGGTATCACATGTGCCTGATACTTTAAGAGTGATGGGCGTACCTTTTGTGGGATGATTAATTACATTCCCCTTGATTATGGCTGAGCAATTACCGCAGTTGTGGCAAGGAACTGTTCCTTTGTGTACGTCAGAGACTTTGTGTTGTGTTGGTTTGATTAGTTCCTTCAGATTTTTAGTTCTCTTGTATGCAAATATTGGTGCATTGCTGAACTGTCCTTTGAAATCCTCCTCTAAGGCCAGCAGTGGCCAATGTTTCATTATGATTTTTTTGATAGAAAAACTTCTTGTTGAGAATTTTGAGACAAACACTGATCTTTGTGTTTCTGGTTTGACTTGCGTAGCTAACAGATGGTGTCTCTGTAGTTTGTCCGCTCTTTCCGCAGCTGCTTCCAGGATGGGCTCAGGGTATCCTCTGGTTTTGAATTTGAGTAGAGTTTCCTTTTTGTGTTTGTTATACAGTTCTGGTGTTGATGCGATTCTCTTGATTCTGATCAGTTGCGAAAATGGTAAGTGTTTTTTTAAAGAAGGCTGATGGAAACTTTTGTAGTGGAGCAGATTATTTCTATCCGTTGATTTGGTGAAGACACTGGTGATTAATTCTCCTTCGTGGTTGGTGATGGATACGTCCAAAAAGGATATTACATCCTTGTTGATGGTGAAGGTGAACTGGATCCTTTCGTGAATGTTGTTAAGTTGCTGTAAGGCCATGAGAAGAGTTTCTGTTGTGCCTTTCCATAATACGAAAATGTCGTCGATGTACCTTTTGTATAGGATCAAGTTGTTAGACCAATTTTGTTGATTCAATATATTGTCTAGTTCGAATCTGTGCATGAATGTGTTGGCGTAGGTGGGTGCTGCGCAATTTCCCATCGATGTTCCAGATGATTGTACATAGAATTTCTCCTTCCATGTAAAATAGCTGTGGAATAAGGTGAAGTGGATTAATTCCAATATGAATACCTTCAGGTCTTCATTCTTCTCCTCGTTAACCAGGAAGCTTTCAATGGCAATCATGCCTAAATCATGCGGTATGGAAGTGTACAGTGACTTCACATCTAGTGTTGCCATGATCATGTCTTTGGTGAAGTTGTTTTTGTGTTCTTCCAGAATGTTTAGAAAATGGGTAGTATCTTTCACATATGTGGAAGATTTCTGTACGATGTTCTGTAGATGTCGGTCAATAAACTTTCCAACTGGTTCGTGTATAGATCCTATTGTGGATACGATTGGTCGTAGTGGGGGTCTGGTAGGGTGCTTGTGTATCTTGGGGATCATGTATATGTATGGTATTGCGGGGTTCGATTTCACCAGATACTCTTTTTCTTTTTGGCCTATCACGCCAATTTTTATAGCTTTTTCCATGATGTTGGTCAAGATTTTTTCAAATTCCTTGGTAGGATCAGTTGCCATCTCCATGTAAATTTCTTGATCTTTGACATGTGTATCCACCTCCTGTTCGTAGTACTCGGTATCCATGATAATGAGTGCCCCACCTTTATCTGCTTGTCGGATCGTGATCTCTTTGTTGTTGGCCAAATTTTGTAATATTTGTTTGTCCTTTTGAGATAGGTTCTTTTGTTTTGATCTTGGTTTTTTGAAGATTTCCTCGATTTCCTTGGTTATGACTTTTTCATAAGCATCCAGTACTTTGTGACTAACTGGTGGATTGAATTTGCTTTTAGTTCTTAGGCCCATTAGGACGTTGCTATAAGATGGTGTAGGTGTCTCCACAATATTTGAAAAGAAATGCCGTAATCTTAAGGATCTGAGGAATTTGTACAGACATACTTTAGTTTCAAGTAGGTTAGAGTGGTACGTTGGTACGTATGATGAGCCTTTCTGTAGAGTTTGTGTTTCTTTGGGTGTCATCTTATACTTGGATATGTTGATGACTAAGGTCTCTGACTCCTGGTGTTTTGTGCCACTGATCCTGTGTTTGTTTGTCTTTTTCCCCCGCCGGGTTCTACTTGAGGTCCAGGACCTTTGTCTAAAAAAGGCGTCTGATCTGATGTGGTTTCGGTGGTTGTTGTTCCAGAAGTACTAGGTGTTGATGACTCTGTGCCTTGATTTTGTCTGCCACCTGGGGCATTCCTTGATCTTTTGTTATCAAAGAATCCTCTTCGTGGTTGTGAATCATCTGAAGATGTTTCATCCGTCGATTTGTCATTGTTGGGTCTTTGTTGCCTCCTTCTGGCATATATATCAGCCCAGGTGTATACCTCTCCGAGGCGGTAATCAGTGGTGTCTCTTTTAAATTTTCTTAGTTTGCGGTCGTTTATTTCCTTGGTATATTCCTCTACTTTTTTGGTTGTGTCTATGAGAATCTGGTCCCATTCATCTTTGGTTACCATTTTGTTTAGGTCTTCTTTTAAAAGGTCAATTTCCTTAGTCAGGTCCTCTAATACTTTTGCTAGTTCTTCTACTATTAGTAGGATGAGATCGAGTGAGCATTTGTTCAGTATTGCGTACCATCTCTCTGTGAATCTTGCGTTGTTTTTGCATAATGTTGACTTCAGTGATATCCTTAATCCTCGTGGAATTCGCTGCGATTTGTGGTACCTTATTAGTGTGCTCGCGTGTAGTCGTTGATTCATGATCTTTTTTGACATGTACAGTAATTGTTTGATGTTTGCTTCCCTTGTTCCAGTGCCTGGACGTATTTCGTCGGATTCCTCTATTAGTGAATATATTCGGTTGGTGTCGTCCTCATTGAACACCAATGTTTCGGCTCTTATTGTCGTTGTATGCGCTATTTCATCAAATTGCATGATGGCGGTGCAGTAGTCAATCTGCTCAGACGCTAAATTGTTATGACCAAATGGGGTTTTGACTACGCACTCAGTGTTATTTGGAACAGTGAGGTGTTTTTAAGAACAGTTTCTGGAGTGTCGTTGGTGCTGGGTGTGGATGCCCTTCTGAGCCTAAGGGTCAGGTAATCAATGTCAATGCGTGTTTCCTGTGTCACAGGATTCACAATCACATCCGCACTCTATTGGGTATTTTCATATGTCGGTGATTTCAATCAATTAATGACAGTTAATGATTTATTAAGGATGTATTTTGCTTGCTTTCATACTAAATCGATACCCATTAGTAAATGAATATATTTTGGTTTGCAGACATAAAGTCCCCTGAGGAAGAGCTGTGTAGCTCGAAATGCATCGGGCAATGTAAAAATTGATGATCACTACATTGTGATTGAAACGAAAAGGATAATCAAAGATGAACATTGAAAATTTCATGAGAATTAAATGAAATTAATCAAACTATCGAGTAAAGAAATTCATTGAATAATTTGGTTCACCGACATATGAAAATACCCAATAGAGTGCGGATGTGATTGTGAATCCTGTGACACAGGAAACACGCATTGACACTGATTACCTGACCCTTAGGCTCAGAAGGGCATCCACACCCAGCACCAACGACACTCCAGAAACTGTTCTTAAAAACACCTCACTGTTCCAAATAACACTGAGTGCGTAGTCAAAACCCCATTTGGTCATAACAATTTAGCGTCTGAGCAGATTGACTACTGCACCGCCATCATGCAATTTGATGAAATAGCGCATACAACGACAATAAGAGCCGAAACATTGGTGTTCAATGAGGACGACACCAACCGAATATATTCACTAATAGAGGAATCCGACGAAATACGTCCAGGCACTGGAACAAGGGAAGCAAACATCAAACAATTACTGTACATGTCAAAAAAGATCATGAATCAACGACTACACGCGAGCACACTAATAAGGTACCACAAATCGCAGCGAATTCCACGAGGATTAAGGATATCACTGAAGTCAACATTATGCAAAAACAACGCAAGATTCACAGAGAGATGGTACACAATACTGAACAAATGCTCACTCGATCTCATCCTACTAATAGTAGAAGAACTAGCAAAAGTATTAGAGGACCTGACTAAGGAAATTGACCTTTTAAAAGAAGACCTAAACAAAATGGTAACCAAAGATGAATGGGACCAGATTCTCATAGACACAACCAAAAAAGTAGAGGAATATACCAAGGAAATAAACGACCGCAAACTAAGAAAATGTAAAAGAGACACCACTGATTACCGCCTCGGAGAGGTATACACCTGGGCTGATATATATGCCAGAAGGAGGCAACAAAGACCCAACAATGACAAATCGACGGATGAAACATCTTCAGATGATTCACAACCACGAAGAGGATTCTTTGATAACAAAAGATCAAGGAATGCCCCAGGTGGCAGACAAAATCAAGGCACAGAGTCATCAACACCTAGTACTTCTGGAACAACAACCACCGAAACCACATCAGATCAGACGCCTTTTTTAGACAAAGGTCCTGGACCTCAAGTAGAACCCGGCGGGGGAAAAAGACAAACAAACACAGGATCAGTGGCACAAAACACCAGGAGTCAGAGACCTTAGTCATCAACATATCCAAGTATAAGATGACACCCAAAGAAACACAAACTCTACAGAAAGGCTCATCATACGTACCAACGTACCACTCTAACCTACTTGAAACTAAAGTATGTCTGTACAAATTCCTCAGATCCTTAAGATTACGGCATTTCTTTTCAAATATTGTGGAGACACCTACACCATCTCATAGCAACGTCCTAATGGGCCTAAGAACTAAAAGCAAATTCAATCCACCAGTTAGTCACAAAGTACTGGATGCTTATGAAAAAGTCATAACCAAGGAAATCGAGGAAATCTTCAAAAAACCAAGATCAAAACAAAAGAACCTATCTCAAAAGGACAAACAAATATTACAAAATTTGGCCAACAACAAAGAGATCACGATCCGACAAGCAGATAAAGGTGGGACACTCATTATCATGGATACCGAGTACTACGAACAGGAGGTGGATACACATGTCAAAGATCACATGGTTACTTACGCAGGACGGGTTCGCACATACACGTAGCAATTTTCGGTTTCGAGTGGTATTTCAGTTACGTAGCAAAAAATTATTTCTTATGTAAGCAACAGAAAGCCTTCTCCCCTTGTATGAATGTTGTGTGTATGTTAAATTTTCTTTCACGTTTCTATTATTTTCTTCTTAGTACTTGTTAGCTAAGGGTTGATTTGAGCAAGTTTTTTTCTTAGAATTCTTGCTCCATCAACGCTACGCGTATGCGAGCATGCTGAGTTGCTTATTTCTGCATGCTTGCGTTGTCTCGCGTATGCTTGCGAGATGTTTTTGACATTCGCAACGCGGATGACGTGTTTGGAGGATATATCGTGTGACCCACCGATGGTCAGACATATTAGACCAGGAGCAGGATCTGCTGGACTTGGTAGGTGTTGAGGTCGTGGGACTTGTTGAGTAGCTAATACTTGTAGTATTGTGTGGTCTCTAGACTGTGTTACTGTTATTGCGGATATACATTTTTTTTCCGAATAGCAAGAATGCTGCTGCTTACATTGCAGTTAAATTAAGTTTAAAAATCCTCTGTGATTGTTAATCTTCTAGACACAGGGGCTCAGCACTACTAATCTTACTTGTTGTTTTCAACTTTGGCTCGCTTGGGCTGATTATATAAGAGTTGACTTTAGAGAACTTAAGTTAGGTAATGCTAGAGCGCCCCTGGTCCTTGCTTTGTCCTATTGCCACAAAGATAGTGGTGGATAGGTAGTTTAGTTACTTAGTATTAGTTGATAATTTTGAAGCGGTCTGCGTGACGTATCCTCCGTCATGTCATGTGCTTTTGAGTGATGCTTACTCCAGTCCTTAGCAGAACCTTTTGTAGTGTGTTTAGTGAGGGAGTAATAGGCTTAGCAGGACATCAGCAGCAATCAACCAACCAACAATTTGGTGTCTGCAAAACTGTATACATGTGTCCTCCATCTATGCATTTTTGAGGATGAAAATATATGGAAATGCAGACTTAGTGAACAATTTTTGGTCTGTTTGAATACGTGGGCTAGGTCAGGTGGTACTTAGGCGTAGTATTCTGGAATCAGAATGGAACACTGGATTAGTGTTCATAAATATAATAACTAGGCGGTCCGCTAATTCAGCAATACTACCAGTTGATCAGATTAGATAGGTCAATTTTATTGCAATTGTTGTTTCCAATACTGTTTTTTTGAGCGTTTAAAAAATTTTTTTTATTTGTTTTACACCAATCATCATTGTTTGTCTCTTTCTTTACTAATTATCAATCAAGAAGTCTTTATTTAGATATAAAACAAATATCTTTAAAAGAGAATTTCCAGGTCATATTATTTGCAAATACTAAAAACAGTACAGTCAAATGCACAGCAAGAATATAAATAATCATCTCCTCAGTCTCATTGTTACAAAAATTATTAAAACTGCTCCTCTGAGCTGTGATTACATACATAAAACAAACCATGATCGCAAGGTGCTATTTAAACTATTCTTATCACTAATTGCCTAGTGTTTTGAGATTTTTAAAATGGGTTAATTATTTTAAAACAGGTGGGGGGGGTTGTGATAGACCGCTTTTGTTTAAGATTGCGATATGCATACTGGATCAAGTTTGTCAGTTTTATATTTAGATCTGGGTTATCTGGGTTCAATGCCGCAATAATGGCTTGCCTACAGGTTCCAACACCCAGCCGATTCCATTCCCACCTCAGCTTAAGCCTACGTTGGAGTTCGAAGGCGGGGCAAATGCAAACCACATGCAGTAGCGTTTCTGCTACTTCGCCGCACCCTCTGCAAGTTGTGTCCTCCTCCGTACGACGCCAGAGGGGTAAATTTTGCAAAAATTGCCAGACGCCCATTCTGATAGTGGAGAACCGCAGCCTTAAGGCCCGGCGGCGCAGGAGACGCCTAAAATTCCCAGGATTCACCTGCCTTGTCAAAAACAGAGACACAGACTCTTCGTCTGGCGTAAAATATGGTATTTATTAGCTGCAGCTAGTACAGTGGTCTTAGGAGTCGTCAGTACAACGAGGTTCAAAAAAGAATGCCACTTAACTCCGTGGCGCACAGGTTTATATACGATACAATACAATGCAAAAATGCAATCACACAAGAGCATGAGCTATAGGCAAACGTTATAGACAATGTTTTAAGACTAAGGCAACTCAAATTCCTGGTTCCGTTTGTCACTCAACCCCTTAAGTAAATTACAAATGAATCCACACAATTCGATTTACAAGTAGAGAAAACACAGCTGCGTGTCGTAGAAGGACAGTCGTGAAACAGGAGAATGCATGAGACATGTAGCGAAGGACAGAAGATAAGATAACCTAAAGGAAACAATGGTGTGAACCAACATTTAGTCCGGACGGGGATTAATCAGCTCAGACAGGAATTAGTGTACTCAGCCAGATCTTGACACTCGTTAGTAAACATAAGCAAAGGAGCCACCGGACACGCAAAGGCAGAAACGACAAAACATTGTGTTCACCGAGCTGCCTGAGTGAGGGCAACATAAAATGGCGGCAATCACAAAATGGAGGCTGAGCACGAACGAATTGGTAATTTACAGAACCTCAGACCCTCCTTTTGCCATTACTCAGGCAAAAACAAACCAACTGATGCTAATCTGAGTCGGAATCAACACTGATGTTCATAAAATCCTCAAGCTGTTGCTGCACCATCATTCTAATATTCTCCGTCTTCTGAGTAGTGGATTGTGGAACACATAAAGTAGCCAAAAGGCCACAAACTGCAGGACCACATTGAACGCACAGGCAACAGGAGAATATGATGGCCAAAATTGCTCCAAGGAACGTTAAGATCTTCCATCCCCAAGTTGACAATATTCCCCAAAACCATCCCAAAAAAGACCAATCTCCTTTGTCCTGATGAATCAACTCGGAAACCGTGTGCAATTTGGAAATGGCTTGGTATACTGCCAGGGCATCATCTGGAATATAAATACAGCAACTAGATCCGATCAATCTACAGACACCTCCTCGGTCTGCTAAGATCACATCTAACACAATTCGATTTTGCAATGTCATAAGACGGTCAGCCTGAAGCTCTGCTGTAATGTTACCTATCGCACCTGCAGTAACATTAATAGTGATCTCAACCACTCGAACCAGCTGCCTGATGTGTCTGCTGTTAATCATCGGGCCCCAAAAGGGAAGGAATCCTTTAAGGAAATCTCCTCCCTCTTGTTCTGCCGTGTCTTTGGCATCAACTACACCTCTGCTATGTCTAACTCTGTGATGGTATGACGGAGCCGTATATGAAGGGGGAAGGAGGAAAGCTATGTAACAAGTTCCAGAAAAGTTGGAAGGGAGCCAAGTATAAGCTCGGTCATTACAGACAAAATATGTTCCTTGAGACGGAACCAATGGAGGGAAATCAGGGGACGAAAAACTGTATGTGTATAAACATTTCTGCTTGATGTCAGCTTTCTTGCTGTTGACTTGGAGAAAAAAATTACTTTGATGGGGTACAGTCCATACCGGAGAAGACTCACCCTTCTTTATCACCAAGAATAGAGACATAGTGGGTAACATTCCATCCGTCATAAGCTCTCTCCTCATCTAATGGAATCTTATTCTTCTCTATATTCTTAGCCATTACCACTATATCTTTAATTAAAGAGCTGTGACTGAAGTCTAGTCCATTCCCAGAAGTTCTTACAGGGCTTCTAAGTCTGTTGTGGTATGCGGCTGAAAACATTGTCAGATAAGCCCTAGCTGAACCTTCGTATGAGAAAGGAATAAGTTAGTATGGCATTCCCTTTTGCGTATTGTGTGGCACAAGTCCGCACACCCAACAGTCAGTCATATTAATAGCCAACTGATGTTGGTGCAACAACTGAATAAACGTATTATTCATATATTCGGCTCTCCTTATCTGTTCATGAGGGGGTAGAGTATGCATTTTGTGTGAAAAGACAGAAAGACGAAAAGGCAAATAAGTTGTAGAATTAGCAACATTTCTTGATTGCAAAACATGTATGATCCAACCTGTGCAGGCTAATAAAACACACAAAAACATAAAAACACATAAAGTTACGCCAAATCGACTACGCAATAATTTATAATACTTTGATCTAATTTCCTGCTTCCTATTTTCCCTACCTACGATTGTTGTACCATCCATCTTTATCTAAAAAAAATGTCGCTCACGGCAATCTTCCTTAATCACTCAGCTACTCACTTCTGCATATCCTGAGGCACTAGCCACTTACTAAAAGAACCAAAATCAGGTTACAGTCTGAGTCTCCTACCGTGACCCTGCGACGGAGACAGATGGCACATCTAATACTAATATCATACCAAAAAGAAGCAAAAAGGACCCAAAAAAGAATGTCTTTAGGTAATAAAAAAGTGTTCAAAAAATGTTCAGTTCTCTTTATTAGCTCTTGTTCTTAAGTTGTAACGTGTTTTGCTCGGCACGGTTTGATCCTGGAATAAAGCTTCTGGATTGGTAGTGTCTATTCGACGCTGCACAGGCACAGCGACTTGAAGAATATCATCATCTGCTTTTTCAGACTGAGTCCCATAAATTTGAGCATCACTGAAAGGAACAAAGTAAGGAACCACTGCAGTGTCCGATTCTCTTACACCACTACGAATCCACTGGTCAAATGGTAAAGGCAGTGGTACCTTTTTACAGTGCACGCCATGCACCCAGTTACGCTTGCCAATCACTTTCACAGCTGTGCGGGGAACGAGCAAAACTTGCGTAGGCGCAGACCAGCGAGGCTCCAAATTCTTAGTCAGTTGAAAATTCTTCACACAGACCCAGTCGCCGGACAGGATGGTGTGACCTGGGTCTGTGGAGGCCTCCGGAAAAACACTTTGTACCTGTTGGCGAAAAACACTTAATTTAGTAGTCAAATCATGCAAATAGTCAATCACCAAAGGATATGGTATGTCTGAATATCTTTTGGGGTGGGGGACGCCCTAAACATTAGCTGGGCGTCCAAATATCACTTCATATGGACTGAGTCCCATACGAGAGTGCACAGTAGTTCTAGTTGACAAAAGCGCTAGGGGCAAAGCATCAGGCCAAGCAAGACTTGTACTGGCTTGAATCTTAGCTAGTTTAAGCTTGAGTGTACCATTGTAACACTCAACCAAACCCGCTGATTGTGGATGGTTTGCCGCATGGAATTTCTGTCTAATACCAAGACCAGAACATACTTTCTGCATGATCTGGCCCACAAATTCACTTCCATTGTCATTCCAGACAATGCGAGGCAAACCGAATCTGGGGAAGAACTCCTTAATCAGTACTTTAGCAGTCGACAGAGCTGTGTTATCCTTCAAGGGGTAGGCCTCTATCCAGCGGGAAAAGGCACATACCACCACCAGAACATACTTGAGATTGTTGCAGCAATCCATATGAATGTTATCAATCTGCAACACTTCAAAAGGGTATGACGGGGGAGCAAAATGACCTGCCGGAGTTGGGGTACCCTTTCCTGGGTTATGCATTAGACAAACAATACAATGGTTAACCACATTTTCTGCACATTTTTGAATTCCTTCATTCTGCCATACCGGGGCCAAGAGCTTACATATGCCTTTTGCACTAATGTGAGCTGGACCATGAGCCATAGCCACGACCGGTAACACATAAGCATCTGGTAACAACCATCGCTGATGTTCTGACAACTTTGTCCAACAACCCATCGAATCTAACATTCCCATACTTTCTGTCCACGTACTCAATTCCTTCTCAGTAGCCTCTCCATGAATCGTTTTCACACTCTCTACCGTGTCTTCACACGTTCCAATTTCCCTAACCCAATTTGCAGGACCTGCCACATACATTCGGCTAGTGATGTTTCTAGCTGTGGTTTTCGCGACCTCGTCTGCAAACGCATTTCCACAACCCGCATCATCTGTAACTTTCTTATGTGCGCTGCACTTTATGATCGCAATTTGTGTAGGTAAGGTAAGTGACTCAAGAAGATCAGTCACTAACTGACCATGCTGAATCTTTGTCCCATGGGAGGTAAAGAATCCTCTTTCCCACCACAACTCACCAAAACTGTGTGCAACACCGAAGTCGTACTGACTATCTGTGTAGACATTCACTCTCTTTCCCTTTGACAACACACACGCTCTAGTCAAGGCTATCAATTCAGCTGCTTGGGCTGAATTATGTCCAATACCTGCCGTCTCAACAATTGTGCATAAGGTGGTGACAGCATAGGCAGAAGTAGTTTCTCCGTTTGGAAGCTTAAAACAAGAACCATCCACCCAAAGGATCCCGTCCGGGTCCTTGAGCGGAGTGTCCTTTAGATCAATCCTACCCTTAGTTTCTACTTCTTTCGGAGAAAACAATCATGTTTTTCCTAATCATCTTTCTCATCTGGGAACGGCAACAGTGTAGCTGGGTTTAACGTGTTACATCTTTTGATATGTACATGGCTCGCTAAAAGTGTCAGCTCGTAACCAGACAGACCACGCACTCGTGAGATGCTGCGTCTTGGTCCTATTCAGCAAGGTATCCACTGCATGTGGAACCATAACAATAAGTGTGTTATCCAACACTAATCCGGCAGACTGTCTAATAGAAATTGTGGCAGCTGCCGTAGCTCTAAGACAACTGGGCAAAGCTTTAGCTACTGGGTCTAATGTAGCGGAGAAATAGGCACATGGCCTTTGCTTATCGCCAAATTGCTGTGTCAAAACTGACAACGCGCAACCTTCTCTCTCGTGAACGTACAATGTAAAGGACTTACTATAATCTGGGGTACCCAATACTGGAGTAGAACACAAGGCAGTACGTAAGTCAACAAAACTTTTCTGACATTCATCCGTCCAAGGGAGCGGATGGGGCGTGTCTTTCAATGTTAGTGCCACCAATGGTTTCGGCAAAAGTGAAAAATTGGGAATCCATTGTCTACAGTAGGAAGTGATATCCAAAAAGGTGCGGACTTCTCTCTGTGAGGTACGTACAGACATCTGTGAAATAGTATGAATACGTTCTGGGGTCAATCGCCTTCCCTCCTTCGACAAGAGGTGACCTAAATAGGTCACCTCTTGGCGGGCATATTGCAGCTTAAGGGGTGGCACCTTATGATTTAATGCAGACAAATGATGCTACAATGCAACAGTCACACTCTTGCATACATCTTCCGTATCAGCAGCCACCAGTAAATCATCCACATACTGAATAAGCGTAGCACCTGGAGGCAAAGAAAAAGCATTAAGTTGAGACTTAAGAGCTTTACTATAAATAGAGGGACTCTCACAATAGCCTTGAGGAGCTCTTTCAAATCGGAAACTTCGGCCACCCAGAGAGAAACCAAAGATGTCCCTACTTTCTTCAGCAATACGAATACTAAAGTAAGCGTTTTACAAATCAATCACTGAAAACCAAGCTGCCGAAGCAGGAATCATTGTCAACAAAGCTGTAATGTCCGGAACAACAGGGAACTGTGGCACTACTATTTTATTGACTTCTCTCAGGTCAATGACAAATCGATAGACAGGAGGCTGCGAAGGATCCGTTCTTTTAAGGATCAAAAGAACAGGACTGTTACAAACATTGCCTCTCGTTTCTTCGGCCACACCTTTCTGAATAAAATCATCAACAATAGCCAATAGTGCTCTTTTTCCGTCAACTAGAAATAAGATATTGGGGAATGTGTGGCATTTTAACATTATCTTTAACTGTGACAACGTATGGTGGGATCGCAAGACGACCCACGTGATTTGGGCCCGTGGCCCAAAGACTTTCTGGGAGAGAAAGAAATTTGGGTGGAAACTGGTCTCGGGACAAATACATGGTAGACATAAAATTCTTTCCCAACGTAAGATGCACACCGGAAGGGGAACAACAGAATGTTGCATGCAGTCTTTTCAACAAATCCAGACCTAGCAAATTCTCACCACAACCAGTTGTCAGAATAAGTGAAGCTTCCAAATCATAAGGACCAATCGAGACAGGCAATGGGCAAGAAACCGGCTTACGGACTGGGGCGCCAGAAAATCCCACAGAGGTATTCATTAAGCCAGACAAAGGTGCCCCAGGGAGTTTAGAATGAATGATAGAACTTCTCAATGCACCAGTATCCAAAAGAAACTGTTCCGAAACACCCATAGTATTGACAGTAACATACGACCATTTTGATCTACTGGAATCAACAATACTCCCTTACTTTGTCCATGGCTGTGCTATTCAATCTGAAAATCGTCAGCCCTATCTTCAACATGATAATCATCATTGTAATATTGTGTGGACGGAACTGCCTGTTGGTCAAAGTAATTCGAGGTAGATGAAGGAAAAGAACGCTGCTCCTGAGAGGACGCACCTCGTCCTCTACCTCTGGATCCTGTCTGAAAATTACCACGACCTCGGGGAGCGGACATCCCATTATTACGCTGTAATAAAACCGGGCAACTATTCTTGAAATGTCCTTCTTCCCTACAATATGCACATTGATTAGGACCTAACGAAGGTCGCGGCGTAAAATACTCGGGCTTTTGCAACAATCTCTGAAACTGCGGAGGCTGCTGAAACAGGGAAGGTTGCTAATGCTGATTCGAGTGGGGCGGATACGCCTGCTGTAAAAGAACCTTTGTTTTTAAATCTCTATTTTTCTTTTCTTGTTTCTCCTTCTCCTCCTTATCTCTATTCTCATAATACTGTGCAGTAGCTAATATTTTAGCAGGGGAAGAGACAGCCCATGGGCTTTCAGAACTCTTTAATGTATTCAATAACTCGGGAAGCAAATTATATACAAACTTGTCCACAAACAATCGCTGACCACCCTCTACACTCAAATCCTGACCACTGTGGTCAATAAAAGTCTCTTCAAAGCGAGTGAAGAAATCCAAGATGCTTTCATCTTTCTTTTGCTTGCATGCGTCCAGCTTATCCCAATTTACTCACACCGCAGGCATCATTGTTTTCATCAATTCAATTATTCTACCTGGAAGAGCCGTAATCAAATCCTCGGGTTTCGCACCACCCACCTGATTCGCATCCGCAGCTCTGATAGCAGCCCTATCACCACCTAATTCAGCCACATGATTTTCCTTACTAATCCAGGCCCATATGCCTTGCGGAACAACATTTCCAAATAGCATATCAATGTCGGCCAAATTCATAATACAGGCGTCAACTGTTTGGGACAATTCTTTGTAATATCCAGCAGGATTTTTACGGGGGTCTGGAAGAGTGTGCTTAAACGCCAATACTTCAGACCTTTTCCAGGGTTGGTGGACCCATATGCGATGGAAATGAGCAGCGACAGGAGGTGGACCAATCACCGCTTCTCTCCATACGGGAGGATCTTCACGCATCGGATAATTCTTACAACCTTGTTTATTGACGGGATTAGTCTCGGAAAGGGACAGGGACAAAAACATTGTTCGAGACGCAATGAGTCTATCCACTGCCTCTTCAACTCGATGTCCTACAATAAAACCTTTATAAAAATCAGCTTGTAATTTCAGTAATTCTGAAGGAACTGTATCTGACTCCATATCTTCCCAAACTCTAATAAGAGTTTGACACATAACGTTGAAAACATATCTCTGCGTGGGCTCTGACCATTGATAAAAGCAACTCATAATATCTTCAGTACTATATTCTAGTCCATGCTCAATCCATTTACGAGTGAGAGAACCCAAAACTACTTTCTCGTCCGTAAGAGGAAGTTGACAACGAGATTGTCGTTTAGAGAAAGCTGGAGACAGATTTAAAGACCCAAGAAGAGGAGAAAAGAAACTTGAAACAGCATCTGCTTTCCTCCTCTGTGAAGTGGGAGAATCCCTCAAGAGGATAGGAGGCATTACAGATGTAGGAGGCAACGGAGACTGAAACGTAGCAGCCCGAAGAGTAAGAGCGGGAGAAGGTGGGGGATGAATTACAGACTGTGAGGATGGAGCAGAAGCAGGCAAAGAAGCATTAATAGGCTGAGCCTGTTGCTCGACAATCGGCAACTGAGCAACCACTTGTTGAGCAACAGGAGGGGGTAACGGAGGTACATTAGCATTTTGGACATAAGACGGAGGGCAATTCAATAAACAAGACATTAGGGCATCTTCTTCTAATTCCTTATTTTTACCTGAAGAGGAAGTAGGCAGCATTGGATAGCATCTTTCTATCGCCATACGATGTTGTCTCTCTAGTACCTCGTTCACACCATCTACTGTGTTATCTTTAAACTCCTGAGCAGCCTGTAAAATCGACATGTCTTGTGCTTTCTTATCCTTTTTTGCTTGTTTGATTTCTTTCTGGTTAGCTTCTTTACGCCAAAGGCGAAAGGAGTCAAACATGACCGGCCGGGCTTTTCTTCTGAACAAAATTGTTTCTAAATTGTCTAATATAGCGGGGTCAAAGCTACCATTCTGAGGCCATCTCAAAACTCCACTATTTTTCGTATATCGGACCCATGTCTTGTTAAAGGTAATGGGACCAATACCGTGTTTCGAATAGAGCTCATAAGTGGGAGTTTCAACTGGAGGGATCAGACATGATTCCTCCAACTGGGAATCCCTTGTGCAACGTAAACAACAAAATCTTTTAAACTTACTCAGTGTGGCATCGTGGTTCTCTGTGTCTTTCATGACATAGCTGCGCTGATGTCATGGAGCACTGGAACCTCAAACCTCATATGGAATGTTATGCTTTAACCTAGAAGCAGTTGCTGTCATACCTTGATGCTGGCTGGATGCTCACCTGTGGCTGGGATCTTTCTTCTAATAAACCACTACTTTTCATCTTCAAATTGTTGGTTCATATTTTACATTTGGCGACGCAGGATGGGAAGAAGATAAGATCTCAACACCTATCTCTTATATTTAAAAAAAAAAAAAAAAGGATTATTCCCTTGGAAACTTGTGGACTTTTCTAAACAATTTTTATGAGATACTACGTGGCATTCAACTTTGAAGATTTGGAAATACTTCACTGACTTTGGACTTCAAAAAGAACTTCATTTTCGTCTTTTCAGGGTAAGAAGAAACATTTTTTTTTTTAATATTAAGGGAAACAGAACTTTTGTTTTCAACTTTAGCGATTTGATCTTTACTGTTACTGTTGCACCTTTGCGATCGCTCTATCAGACGTTTTGCGCTTTATTTGACTATTGGAGGAAGTGCACTCGATCTACTTTGCGATCTGCGTCTTTTAAAAAGGGCCCTACCTGCCGACTCCTCGCGACCTGCATCCTTTGGAGAACGCTAACGCCATTGCCTAGCAGCATTTCAGAACCTTGAAGCCTTGGAAACAAACACACCAGCTTTGGTCGTCTTCACGGCTGTCCGCAAAGCTTGCTGGGAAGCACGCAAACGTGCCGCAAGGTACTTTGGGAGTCACGCTGACGTGGGCGCCATCTTGAATTGGTCAACTTCCTGGTTTTCATTTCGGAGTACACACGTTTTCATCGCGTTTCATGACTCCGATTACCGCTAATCATCGCTAATTCTTCCAAATCACCCTGAAGTCTCTTGTTTTTACAAGCTTTACCACAGTTTCAATGGACAATACAAAGGTACTATTTTGACTACTTCAACCATTTCTCTACCTTTGGAGACTCTCACCTGAATCTGTTTTTGTGTGTCCGGCTACTGTGACACACACACTAGACTTTGCACCTACGATTTTTTTTTGTTTTGTGTGCACTCACTGTGACACACACACATATCTGACATTTTATTTTCTTTTTCCTGTTTTAATTTGTGTTTTTTTTTTCTCTCGCTCTTGTTTTCTGCTTGTTAGTAACAGCAATATGCAAAATGTAACTGCCCCCCCCTTCTTCTTATCCTCACCTGGAGATCCACCTATCAGATGGAAAAAATGGCGTAAAGTGTTTGAAAGGTATGCCAGAGTGTGTGGATCTAGCTTGAGTGCTGAAAGAAAGACCGCTTTACTGTTACACTGTTTGGGGGCAGAAGGACAAGAGGTATTCGATCATTTGCCTGACCTTGATGATGGTACTTTAAATGAATATGAAATTTGTATTGCTAAATTAGATGAACATTATCTTCCTAGAGTCAGTACAATTTTAGAAAGATATCATTTTGGTCGGAGAACACAATTGGAAGAAGAGACAATTGGGAATTATATTACAGCTTTAAGAAAGCTAGCTTCTTCGTGTAAATTTGGTGCAAGTCTTGATGAACACATAAGGGATCAGTTCATGCTCGGATGCTATATTGAGAAGGTGGGAGAGGAATTGTGGCAAAAGGACGAACCCTCTTTAGAGGAAGTTCTTACTATTGCTAAGAGGATAGAACATTCTATCAAGTGTGTAGAAGTTATTAAAAAAAATGGGGAGAACAAAACTACTAAAGACACAGTGAGTGTTGTAAAATCTACTCCTAGAGTAGGCGAAAATCACCAGAAAGAGTCTAGAAATGAAAATGGTGCAAGCAAAATTCCCCATAAAAAGAAGGAGAACAGTCTTGATTTCTCCCAAGTAAGGTGTTATAGGTGTGGTAAAATGGGACATTTTGCTACGGATAGACAATGTCAAGGTTGGAAGGCATATTGTGCTAAATGTAAAAGGAAGGGACATGTTACCTCATGTTGTAAAGGGGGAAACTACAAAGGTAGAGTGAGTGAGATATTTTATGACTTTGAAAATGAATGTAATTCTGATGAAAATCTAGATTGTGGACAAATTTGTATACAGACTGTAAGTGCTGAAGAAGCAAAGAATTCGCCTTCTGACGAAATTTTAATAGAAGGTTTCCCCACAAAAGTTTTGTTTGACTCTGGAGCAAAAATCACTATTGTTGCAAAAGATTTTTTCTTGAATAAGTTAGGCCAAAAACTTGAGTTGTCTCGCCCTGACATAAGACCTTTCGGCTATGCGGGACAACCCATTAAGCTACTTGGGGTGTGTGAAGGAGTGATCAATTATAAGAATAGATTGACCAGAGCAAAAATGTATGTTTCTCAAAAGGGAGATAGCATAATAAGTTGGTTTGCTCTCAAGGATTTGGGGGTTATGCTTGATCCAAATTCTACTCCTCCTATTGTGTTAAAAGAGCCTTTTCCCTCTACCTTCCATACTATTTCTCTGGTTTCTCAAGATTTCACCACGGAGTTGAAAATGAGGTTTCCCAAAGTATTTTCTGAAGACTTGGGGTGCCTGAATGATTATTGTCATCGTATCATTTTGAAAAAAGGTGCTGTACCTGTTTGCTGCAAAGTACGTAATGTACCTGTGGCTGTCAGGGGGCAAGTTAAAGCTGAACTTGAGAAGCTTGTCAAAGGAGGCATTATTGAAACAGTAGAGGGGACGGAATGGGTTGCCCCGATTGTTGCAGCTAAAAAATCGGACAACTCTCTTCGTCTCTGTGTTGATTTAAGGGAGCTCAACAAGTGTGTGGTCACTGATCATTACCCTTTACCCAAGATTGCTGACATGCTTATGCTACTCAAGGGTGCTAAGATTTTTAGCACCATTGATCTACGGTCCGCATACCATCAGATTAGGTTGGAGGAGGATTCGAAAGATTTAACCTCTTTTGTGACACCTTATGGCACATTTAGGTTTGTCAGACTACCATTTGGTTTAGTGTCAGCCGCATCGGTTTTCCAAAGGGCATTGGAAAAGGTCTTAAAAGGTCTACAAGGTGTCAGAATATACCAAGATGATATTCTTGTGTTTGGCGTGGATAATTCACAGCATGATTTGAGGCTTTTTGCAGTCTTAGAAAGACTGTGTACTGCAGGTTTAACTGTTAAGATTGAGAAATGCAAGTTTAGGAAGACTTCCATTGACTATCTTGGTCACACAATTACTGAAGGAGGAATTTTACCAAAGGAAAACTTAATCTCTACCATTTCTAAGTTGTCTTCCCCACAGAATAAGGAAGAATTGATGAGTTTTTTGGGACTTGCTGAATATTATAGTAAGTTTGTGAAAGATTTTGCCTCTTTGTGTGCTAACATGAGATACTTGTTGAAGAAAGGAGTGGATTTTGTTTGGGGAGAAAAGTGTCAACATGAATTTGAAGTCATCAAGAAGAGGTTAGCTTCTGCCCCTAAACTGAGCAGTTTTGATCCTTCTGAGAAATCTATTTTGATTACTGATGCAAGTTTGAAGGGTTTAGGTGCGGTACTGGTACAGAAGTTTGAGGGCACCAAGAGGGTCATTCTTTTCTTGTCAAGGAGTTTAAAGGGAGCTAAAACTCGATACTCAGTTATTGAGCGTGAAGCTCTCGCTGTTTACTGGTCAGTCAAGAAGCTTAAAAATCTATTATGGGGAACCACCTTTGAGGTTAGGACGGATCACAAGCCGCTTTGTGAAATTTTAAAAAAGAAAGGAATTGATGCTGTGTCTGGAAGGATCACTAAATGGGTTGTTGGTTTACAAGATTATGATTTTGATGTAAAATATTTACCTGGGGTGGAAAACAAGGTAGCAGATGCCTTATCCCGCCTTGTTCCTAGTTCTGAGACTAATGATGAGGAAGATTGTGATGAAGACGATGAGATGGTTTGTGTTGTAGAGGAGGCTGTCATTGATAAGGAAAGGTGGTTGAAGATGGTTCAGGAGGATTTGGTTCTCGTGGAGGTTCTTAAACTGTTAACGACAGGATGGAAGGTCAAACCCAAATCTAATGAAGGCCTCGAGAAATTTTGGCATGTCAAAGATCAGCTTTCAGAACAGGATGGCTTACTTTTTAGGGGAACTAGATTGGTTCCACCTCTAGCTCTTCGGGATGAGCTTATGTCTTTAGCACATATTGGCCATTTAGGAGTCTCTAAAACCAAAGAGATATTGAGGAGGTCGTATTGGTGGCCTAATATGGATTTAGAAGTGGAACGTAAGGTTAGGGATTGCATTGACTGTGCCCTTAGTGAGAAGGTAGCAAAACCTAAGGTTCAACCTATGGTGATCAGAGACAGACCGAGTGCACCCTGGAAAGAAGTTGGTTTGGATATTTTGGGGCCCATTGTGTCTGCTGGTTGTGAGTGGTATGTTCTGGTCCTTGTTGACTTCTTTTCCAGATGGCCAGAAATTGCAATTACTCGTGGCATCGAGACTAAACATGTAGTGGCCTTTTTAACTAAACTTTTCGCAAGGGAGGGCATTCCCAACACCATTCTCACGGATAATGGTCCCCAATTAGTATCTAACGAGATGGAGCATTTTCTGTTAGAGCAAGGTGTAAAACACAAAAAGTCCTCTTTGTACCACCCAGAAACAAACGGTATGGTTGAGAGATTCAACCGTGTTCTAAAAGAAACCATCAGAATGGCCAAGTCTGCTGGTACAGATTGGAGAACAGATGTCTTTAAAAAGGTTAAGGTTTACAGGATATCTCCCCATGCTGTTACTGGGAAGACTCCGTTTGAACTTTTTAGGTCACGCATTCCCAATACCCTTGTGGTACCTGCATGGGTCAATGATCTACAACTATGTCCTCATGATGTTCGGGATGACTGGATGCTGCGTGAATCTTCTAGAGTTGAGAATAGAAAAAGGAATTTTGATGCAAGGAATTCTGTAAAGGTCACGCCAGTTAAAGTGGGAGATTGGGTACTCATTAAAAATCCCTGTAAAAACAATAAGGCTACCTTTAAGAAGCCCATTCGGGTCATTAAAGTTTTTAAGAATGCCATCAAGACTGCAGATCATCGAGTTTGGAATTTGAACAGGGTGGTGGTGGTTAGTAATGATCTTGTGGAGGCTTCTTGCAGTTCTCATTGCCAAATTCCTAGTGGTGAACCCTCTTCACTTCTCCGCAAGTCTGCAAGGGTCTCTCATTCTCCTGAGTATTTAAGAGACTATGTGACTGTGTGATTTATGCTTTTATGTTAACTCTTTTCCCCCTCCAATTTCGTTACTGATTTATGCCTTAATGTTAACTCATTTCCTTTTGTAATTTTGTTACTGTTGTTAAGAAGGGAGATGTGTGGCATCGTGGTTCTCTGTGTCTTTCATGACATAGCTGCGCTGATGTCATGGAGCACTGGAACCTCAAACCTCATATGGAATGTTATGCTTTAACCTAGAAGCAGTTGCTGTCATACCTTGATGCTGGCTGGATGCTCACCTGTGGCTGGGATCTTTCTTCTAATAAACCACTACTTTTCATCTTCAAATTGTTGGTTCATATTTTACACTCAGCCCAGGCATCGTCACTTCTCTAGACTGATCACAAACAACAAGGGGTATAGATCAGTGAAACAGTACAACAGTACTTACCCCTTGGCTTCAGCTATTGCAATACTTGAATAAACCCAAAAACAAAACAAATCAAAGGTCTGTGGGAGCTACCCACCAAATACTTAACTAAGGATCGTTCTACACCAGCGAAGGTCTGTCTATCATCTCGCTTTACCAAACATCATCAGAAGGGTCCAAGGCAGGGCGACAGTCAGGGCAGCAGTCGTCAGCAGCCGTCGGAGAGGAGTAGCCGCGCTGCCAAAGACCTTCGGTCCACTTCCGACATACAGGGGTCGATCACGTGGTGCGCTTCCTCCGGAGTTTTCTTGCGGGGCTCCTCACGACCCTCGGGCTCAACCCCTACCGCTGAAGTCGCCCCATGTTGGGCGCCAGTTGGAGAACCGCAGCCTTAAGGCAGGGTACGCCTAAAATCCCTGGGATTCACCTGCCTTGTCAAAAACAGAGACACAGACTCTTCGTCTGGAGTAGAAGATGGAATTTATTAGCTGCAGCTAGTACAGTGGTCTTAGAAGTCGTTAGAACAACGAGGTTCAAAAGAAACTGCCACTTAACTCCGTGGCGCACAGGTTTATATACTATACAATACAATGCAAAAAATCCAATCACACAAGAGCATGCGCTATAGGCAAACGTTATAAACAATGTTTTAAGACTAAGGCAACTCAAATTCCCGGTTCCGTTTGTCACTCGACCCCTCAAGTAAATTACAAATGAATCCACACAATTCGATTTACAAGTAGAGAAAACACAGCTGCGTGTCGTAGAAGGAAGGTCGTGAAACAGGAGAATGCATGAGACATGTAGCAAAGGACAGAAGATAAGATAACTTAGCGGAAACAATGATGTGAACCAACATGTAGTCCGGACCAGGATTAATCAGCTCAGACAGGAATTAGTGTACTCGGCCAGACCCTGACACTCGTTAGTAAACATAAGCAAAGGAGCCACCTGACACGCAAAGGCAGAAACGACAAAAACATTGCGTTCGCCGAGCTGCCTGAGTGAAGGCAACATAAAATGGCGGCGATCACAAAATGGAGGCTGAGCACGAACGAATTTGTAATTTACAGAACCTCAATAGTTATGAAACGCCGTTTTGAGTACAGTGAATAAGGGCTGGAGAGGTAAGTGGCAGGGATTAGCCGATTGTAGGAGTTAATTACTGCCCACGATTGACTTTGTTTTGTAAACAGTGCTTTGTCAATAATGAATGATCGCATTCTTACACATTTTTTGATTGCGAGCTTAAATGCAGGCTGACTGGGATTGAGGGCCCAGAGGCCGTCTGCTGAAATTTTATCTAGTGTGCCTGGGTTGGATTGTCTTAATTTGTGGTAGAGATTAAGAAAAACCCCAATACTGGAAACATCATAATTCAGTAACCCCATCTCTAACCTAATCTGTGGAGGGGACGCAGAATATGGCAACTGAAGAACCTTTTTATAAATTTTAATCGTACGCTGATTTAAAGCAGTGTTCAATTTGCCCTTAAATATCCCTATACCATACGACAGGGTAGGGCTAGTTTTCGCTTTCAGGACTTCCAGAAGGGGTGACAAAGTGGGACCTGAAAGGTTTTTCGAAAGCTTAGTCAATGACACCGCAAGTGTCGTTGGTTTGACCGCAATCTCATCACGCTGCTTTATAAGGTTGCCCCTGGAGTCAAGGTGGACCCCGAGATATTTATATGATTTGCCTGTGGCCAGGCTATTGTTATTGAATGACCATCCACCGCCGGCATATCGCTTCTTCCCAAACGGGACAACCTGGGTTTTCTTCATATTGACTTCTAATTGGTTTTAATCGTATATTGCAGCAGTGTGTCAAGAAGCCTTTGCAACCCCACCCTGGTGAGGCTAAACAGAACCAGATCATCGGCATATAGAGGATTGCTTAATGCCATACATCCTACCTTTGGGGAGTGGCTCTTTACATCATCCAGGGTGCTAGATAAGTCAGCTATGAACAAGTTGAAAAGGAGAGGGGCCAGCACGCATCTCTGCTTAATGCCTCTCGTTGTTGAAATTTTTCGCGAGAGATGCATGCCGGACCCTAACTTCACTCGAACAAAGGTGCGTGAGTGCAGTTGGATTATTTTATTCAATAGTTTATCAGGGAGTCCCCACTTCCTCAGCTTATCCCATAGGGCCTCCCTAGGGACCCTATCAAAAGCGGCTTTGAAGTCGACAAAGCAACAGAACACAAACCTGGATGTAAAAAGGGCTTTGTCGACAATAGATGACACCACTAATAAGTTGGTCATGGTCCCTGAGTTGGCACTGAACCTGGTTTGGTTAACTGGCACCCGATTGTGATTGTTTTCCCAATGCCTCAGGCCCTCCAAAAGGAGCCCTGCATAGTGTTTCGCCTCAATTTCCAGAAGGGCTATGAGTCTGTAGGTTTTGGGGACAGCACACGAACCTGATGTAAAAATTGGGTGAATTATTGCGCCCCGCCACGAGTCTTTGATTTTTGCTGTTAAACAGGTTTTGTGGAAGGCCGTTGGGACCGGGTGCTCCATCTTGTCTAGCCTTTGTCACTGCAATGATGACCCTGTCTTCGAGCACCTGATAAGCCTCGTCAGACAGGTTTGTTGGCTCAATGGGGGTGCAATCTTTAATTCCGAGGCCAGTGCCCTTTTCTCCTGTCGATCGATGTCCTGCAGGATCTGGGTGGACTTGTGACTTAAAGTGGTCCGTAAGGTATTTTACCCATTCTGCTTCTTGAATATTTGCAGATCCAAAACTTGACTAGGGCCCAGAATTTCCTTGAGATTTTACTCTTACTCTCCCACACCAGTTTGCACCAGAATAGTTTTTCGTATGTCCGCTTGCCCTTGGTGATCGCCAGCCTGAAAGCCTTTTGGGTTCTGTGATATGTATTTAAGATTTCACTATTCCCAGGGAATTTGACGAGTTGCCGTAGCGCGTTGTTTCTTACCTTTTTAAGCGTTTTTTTTTAAGGATACTGCAAACTTACGAGGCTGGGTTCGGCTATGAGCTTGCGTTTTGCTGGAAAACTGCTGGTCAGGTGGGAGTAAAGCGTTGTCCATGTAGCTGACGGTGAGGCACCTAGGTTGTTACCGCCTTTTATGAAATCCATGCACATTTGTAAAATTGTAGGGCCGGTGTCGTCGCTCCACTTCAGGCGCTTAAGATTTTCAGTGTATATTCCCTGACAGGTTGGGGGTGCTGATTTATGAGTCCCTGGCCTTGTGTTGAGAGAGATAACCTGGGGCCTGTGGTCGCTTTCGGTACGTGGAAGAATAATAAAGGTGTCTAGATAATAAAGCAGATCAGCATTGCAGATGGTATAGTCCAAATGGGAATATTTTAAGCATGGTCGGAAAATCCGTTCCACTCGCGGATTTTGCGGATTTTCGGTAAATTCGCGATCCGCGAACGCTCGCGAATTTACTGAAAATCCGCAAATTTGCACACAGCGATTTTTTTTTTCTTGTGATACAATTTTGCGGCGTGCGTCATAAGTTCGCAATTGCGAACATGTAGGGGCGGCGGGCAGCAACAATCTCGCACTCGCGATATTACAAAATTTGCAATTCTGCACAAGTAATCCACTAGCAAGCAGCATAGACCTCCTGAAAATGATGATTTTTATCAGAATAACTCCTCAGGTTGACATTTGCCTGCCCTTTTTTGGATTTGAGGTCTGTTGACTTTCTTTGGATCACTTTTGTATTAGAAATCAACTTTCACAAGTATGTTTGTTTGGGGCATTACATTTGCTGTTCTGCAGAAAAACGAGTTTTGCTAAACTGGAAGCACTCAGCAGGTGCAAAAGTTCTAATTCATCATTAGTAACCATTCCCTGTAGTGCTTCCTGACTGGGGCCCCTCCAGAGTTCAGTTGCTAGTTGCAACAATTGTATGACCCTGCTCTAAACCCTCACAGCTGGATCATAGAATAGCTACAAGTAGGCCACAAAGGTCCTGGAAAAAAATTGCACTGCAACAGAAAGCAAATTACAGATAAGGAAGCAGGTGCCAGACTGGAATTTTAAAACAGTGACACATTAATAAATCAACCCCAAATTAATTCTTGTCAGTTGAAGCAGGGCAGGTGTGCTTGCTTTTTCCCCCCATAATCTACAGTGAGGATGATGTACCAGAGGGTGGCATGGGTGAAACAGAGGGTGGCAGTGTTGAAACAGAGGGTGCTGTGAACCTGTGATGATGAACCAGACGTAGAAACAACATAGTCGCGACCGTTGCGTGCCGACAAGTAAGTTCGTAATTGCGAACTGGTACAAAATCCTCGCGAACTGGCAGAAACCCTTGCGAACACTATAAAATCAAAAAATCCGCAAATTTGCGAGAATTCGCGGATTTTGCGGATTGCGAGTTCGCAAATACGCAAATTCGCAAACGCCAGATTCGCAAAATTCGCCCATGCTTAGAATATTTGCTGCCATTTGACCAGGACCAATTTGGCGGAGTGTCACCTGCAGACCTACCATTCATTACCAGGTAGCCAGCACTATAGAGTCTCGACACGCAGAGTTCTCCCAGTTGGCTACGGACTTGATTTAGCGGTCTAGTTTGGGTTACCGCCTCGATGATGTTGAACAGAAAAGGCTCATCAGTATCCGCTGTTTTCCCCTGGAATAGATTGATGTTGAAGTCCCCCGTAGCGATACAATCTGAATTTGGGTGCTCAGCGGCTATGTTGCTCATGATTTCTATTAGGCGGGCCAGATGGACTTTTTTGGTGCGAGGGTTTGGGTTAATATACACATTTAAAAGAAATAGTGAACGCAGATTTCGCTACCGATTGATTTTAACCCCTAATATCCAGTCTTCTTTGATGGGTAGTTGTTTAATTGTGCCTTTTATATTGGTAGATATATAAGTTGACAGCAACCTTTAGCATGTCCATGGAGACTATCCCTAGGGGCTGGATTCCAAAATTCAATAATCCTAATAATAGGGTGGCCGTCAGTTGCCCAGGTTTCCTGCAGAGCTATTGCTGTGTGCTCACATAGTAAAGAAAAAGTTTTTGGGTTCTCAATTTTTTGGTGAAGCCCACTGATGTTCCAGGAGCACATTGAGAATGTAGCATGCCCTTGATGTTCATCGATAATGGGAAACACTACTGAATGGGTTGGCACGCCCAAAGGTTTGTTTATCGTGAACAGAGGCCATGCCACTGGGATTCATTCCGTACATTTAGTTGACAGAATCGCTGGGAGCCACCCCCAGCCTTGACTAAGGTCGGCATCAGGAACCTCTGTTTGTGGAGTTTTACATTGATCTGATGGCCCTGATGCATTTTCTAAGATCGAATATGGTCTGACATTTGCAGCCAGTCTTGTACTCGCGGCTTGTTGGAGTTGTGGCGATTGAGTTAACAAGGAAATAGGGTAGCCAGGGATTGAGTATGGATAAACTCTGATACCCCAGTTTCGCAGGGTGGTCTTGTGGGCCAGGAAAGCTTCCACCCAACTGGCCGACTTAAATGACACCAAGGCTACCTCAGACAGTTTGGTGCCTCTGGGAGGGAGGAACTCGATAGATTCAATGTCCTCCGAGGCCAACCCTTCCAGCCCCGGAATACCTACTGTTGTAATGAAGACAAATGATCCAGCTGTAAATACTCTTTATTGCTGTCACCCTGCTCTCCTCACTGACAGGAATAGGTAACATTCCAAGGATGACTAGGGGGAAGATGCCAAGTGGCTGGAGCAGGGAGGGGGGGATGGATCGTACCACTTATTAAAGATTGATGAACATGCACAGGTTACAACACATCTCCCTTTGAACCAAAAAGCATTTACCATACCAGCTTAAGTTGCAACACCTACCACTACTTTTAGTATGTTTGATCTATTCAGGGTGTCTTGGCGGCCCTTTGATTTGTATTCCGGGACCAGTAGGAGCTGATGATGTAGCATATCGTTTTTATTCGCATGCTCAGACTTATTTACTTCATTGGGTAACTGACCTGCATCCGGTTCGTGCTTCTGATAATAAGAGGTCTTCAGCGGTTGTTGTGTAAGACTGGGCAGATTTACATGTTTATTGTAAAAAAAATTTTATAGGTCATACTTGGTGTAGCGCTGACCGCTCCAGGCGGGGTTAGGGCCGACGCTAGATTAATTTTTCCTTGTTTCATCATCGGCCTCATTGGCTTATCCACCTTTGGGATTTCTATAGCTGTGCAGGGGTCATCTGTTACTATTTCCATGATTGCTTCGCTTAAGTCAGGGACACTCGTCACGCCCTGTTGGATGGCGGACCCTGATGTTTCTTCTTGAGGATTCGTCGCGGGTGAGGGGGCACACATCTCACTTAGGGACCTGTTATTTGCCGTTTATTCAAAGAGGGGAAAGAACTTCCGGTGAGCCGTGTAGACGGGTGCCTTTGTTTTGTTTCTGTTTTTTTGCTGTCGTTTACGTTCTCTCTTACTGCACGGTGGAGGGGGGACTGATGGTTCTTCCAGTATGGACCCATTCAGAGACACTGAACTGGCCTTCCGCCCTGTGACTGAGTGGTCTGGGCTGACTATGCACCCGCACGGAGCCCCGCCGTTTTCAATCGTCGGTTTAGTTTGAGCAGCGCTTATCGGCAAGGTTTGTGATTGCCCGCTATTCACCTGCCCATTTTGTTGAACTGTGCAGGGAGCTGTTCCATCGGATGACTCTGTTTCTTCATTTATGATTGGCCAGGAATTGGCGCGGTGTTGGGACAAGGCAGACTGGTTTTGATATTGCAAGCTGGATTTTGTTGGTGGATTGCCTCCCTTCATACACTTAACTTCCTTTATGATGCTAGATAGAAGCTCCGGGAGTGAAGAAAGAGAGTCAATAATTGGGGAGTAACAGCAAACCGATTGTACGAACTTTGTGGACGCTTGCGCCCCTAATATAAAGTTATTCAATTTATCGAGTTTGCTGACAATCCCTGACGTAAATAGCGCTAAAGTTTTTAAAAGGTCAACCTGGACCTCCAGCTTTTCTGCGTGGTAATTTAAAGCAGTGACTGTATGTTCAAAAGTCTGAAGAAGTTGTGGCAAGACGGTACTTGCTGTATGCTCTTCTTTATGAAGTTTTTTATTAAGCGTTGAATTAGGCGTTGAATTGGGAGAGTTTTTGGTGTTCTTAAAAAAGATGGATAAGTCTTGTAAAAGCTGCTCGCTTGGGTCAGGAGATTTTGGCTGTTTTTGAGGTGATATCATAATAGCTCCTGGTGATGAGAATGAAATATGCTCAAAGCTTTGCGCAGCTAACTGCTCCTTTTGAGTAGTTATGTTTTGAGGTGAGTCAAGCAATTGACTAATATTTGTGCATACGTTGGTGCTTTGCCCGTGGATTTGCGCGTAGGTTAGTTGTTAAGGAAAAACCTTTAGGGGTGCCATTGGCGCCACCAAATTTAGTTTAGTGTGTGTTTGTTGGAATTCTGGTGGCTGTGTTGAATCAAGGAGGGGGCTTAATTCGGGCTGTGAGCCCACCAACTGGGGTTGCAAATGGCCTGATACTTCTGTGCCACTGTTGGAAATGTGGGCAACTGGCCCAGTGGCGGCAGAACTTGATGGTTGACATTGAGACTTTGATTAAGAGTTGCATCGCCCCGTAGTCTCTGGGCTGATCGCTGAATGATGATTCAAAGAAGTAGACTCCTGAGAGTTGGGCCGACTTTTTGATTTCAAATGGCCAAGATTGGGAAGATGTCAGATGCCGAGGGGAAGCACTTAGTTCAGCTGGTTCAACCGGGGCTCTAAGCCTCATTGCCTCCGAAGGCTGGGGCTGCCGCTGAAATGACGAATTGCTCCTTGTTGGATCTTTTTTAAAATAATTCAGCAAACTCGAGGGTTTTAAAGCTTTTGACCTGTCTGTAATACTGTCTTTATGGAGGTCAGTGTCGTTGGTCAATGGTGGTTTTACCACTTTTGCTTTTTCTTCGGGGTTCTAGGTGGTTTTTGACTTCCCAGGAGGGGCTCCTCTTCCAGGACAGGCTGTTTAGATCTCCTGCATTTGGGGGCCGCTGCAAACCTTCTTACTTTTCCTGATCTCATAGTTCCAGCTGCTAGAAATGGGACTAGTGCTACGCGAACTCCGAATACGAAGCACTGCCGAGGATGATAGGGTTTTAAGTTGTCCTGTCCCCAAGAAAGAACACGGGGTTGTCCAAGGATCAGTGGCTGGGTGGTGAGTTGGCTGGCTGTCTGGCTGACTGACTGGTTGGCAAGCTGGCAGGCTGGCTGGCAAACTGGTTAGCAGAGTGGTTGGCGAACTGGCTTCCTCTTTAAGGAGGGAGAGCTTAGAAATTTCTGTGCGGTGTCCTGGCTTGTACCCTGCACCACAATGAGTGCCGGTGCCGTGCTAGGTCGAGAGGCACCCCCCCCCGCTCAGCTGTACCCACCCGCCCAGAACACCGACCCGCAGTAGCCCTCACACACCGCTCCCCTCTCGCCCTATCTGGGGGTCAACAAGTGGCCACACAATTATGGTAGCATGACCAGGCTGACTCACCAAATAGGCAGGGGGGCAGTGGGGCTGGCCACTGCTAGGATAGGTCTGGGCAGGCACAGGGAGAGGAGTCGGAGGTAGCAGCCCCAGAGCTGGGAACGATGGCCAGCCGACCTGGCAGGCGAGCAGGGACTGCAGGGAGAACGAGGCGAGCGAGCTGGTGCGTGCCGGAGAGAGCAGGAGCAACACAGGGTTAACGGGCAAGGCCAGGAGGGGTCAGGAAACTCGCGGTGGAGTGGCTCACAGCGTGCGGCCCCAGGCAACAGTGGAAAGCAATATGGTGGGGGGATAGGGAGGGAGCGTCCCGCAACAACAAGAGAAGCAGCAGGCAGCACCTCTCCGCCCACACCCCCAACACGGTCTCAAACTCAGGCACAGGCACAGTTACTTGATAACCATCTTACGCCGTCTGCATCGACTTACCGGTGAATGCCCGCACCGCTCCGTCTGTCTCCGCCTCCGACCTCAGTACTCAGAGCCCCGAAGCCAATAACGGGGCATATCACCCCAGTCGTGGCCTTCACAGCCCCGCGGGACCCCCAGGCTCTCTCTTCTCCGCTCTCGGCTCCCGAACGGCTCGCACACACGCTCGCTCGCCCGCAGCCCTACCACGCCTACCTGTCAACACACCTGTGCTTCCGTTAGTGGGGCGCGGCCAATTCTCAATCTCTTTCTTTATTAAATCTTACATGATCAGCACCTAGTGTCAAGAAGATAGGATCGGAGTCGGCAGGAGGAACTGGAGAACGTTAGGATCAGGACCGGCCCTCTACCAAGGGCTCTGCTGCTGGCCCCAGTAAGTCTTCTTGTTGTTAATATTAATTATTATATTTTCATAAATTTTACTGCTGCTTATTTTTTCTGAAGTTATATTTCTGTTCCCTAATTCTATATTTTACCAAATCTCTTAGATCTAGACTATCTGATTCAAAATTGTTGTTATCCCTGCCTCTAACTTCCTCTGATATGATTCTCTGTAAATCTACTATTATCAGTCTATCTGTCGCTAAACTTACCCAGTTTGCCACTCTTTATTTAAAAGGTTTTATTACCAATAGCTCTGGCCACTGATTCCAGTCCTTTGGGTTGGCCTCTTCTTGTCTCCTTAATCTTGAGAGGCTTTTCGACAATTCCCACCAACAAAATGCAAACCAGATATTTTACTATTTTTGATAGGAAAGGACATACTGCTACTAGTAGTGTCTACTCTACTCTAGTACCGATATGTAGGGATGTATGTGGTATATGTATTTATGTTTTCTTTATTTTCAATCTTAATAGTGAAACGTAGAGGGCGGTGCATGTGGCATCTAAAAAATGTCTTTTCTAGGCATAGCGTCCATGACCACCAGTGCCGGGGCCAGCGGCGTGGCAGGCGACGCCAGCCAGGAGGGTGCAGTGGATGCGGCAGCTGCCACAGGGGTGGTTGCGCCAGCAGCAGTGGCGGGCGGTGGTAAGTTATACTTATATTCCTTACTTATTGACAATAGTTACACATTCACTGCAGGGGTGTTGTGTAAGTTGAGAGAGAGAGGCTAAGTTGTTGTGAGTCAGATCAGATGGCCTTGATGGATGTGTTGTACGAAAAGGGAAAGAAGGATGGAAGGAGGAAGGACGGGCAAGATGCAATATATATGACTGGTAGAGAAGGTTGCATGGGAAGCATGCATAGGTGGCTGATAGGAATCAGACACATGGGGGGTTGAAGGATGGGTGGAAGGTGAAAGAAAAGAGGCATGCCTGGATAGGTGAAAGTGTATGGGTGGATAGCAAGAATCCTCCGGGGTGTTTCATGGGTCAAACTCAAAGGCAAGCAAAGAAGGAAGGACGCATGGGTGGTGGTTTAAAAAAAAATAATTGTTGTTGGTGAAACAAACTAAAGTTTGTTGAGAGATTAAGAACAATGATAGACATGTTTACTTTGAATGGATGGATGCCTGGGTGGTATTCATCATAGATAGCATAGGTGGACACTGTCACTGGATGAAGAGTCTTTGAAGAGAATGTAAAAGAAAAAGAAACAGTGCCAGAGTAGCAAAGCCAAGGAGAATAGAAGTTGTATTTTCAGAATACTCCCTTGACTCACAGTAGTTTGCAAGCACAGCATATATATTGTGTCTGTATGTTATTATCAAGCGCCTCCCTCTGACTATGAGGCCCACTCCCTACCTATGCAAGGATCATTTGGATCAGATATCATCTGCCTTGTTGTAGTATAGTAGTCAGGACAGGGTGAAAGTGAAATTGAGCAGGTGCCCTTGATGTAACAGAGTATGGCCAGTGCCACCCATAATAGAAAAATTATATGATTGTGCAGTAGTCAGCTTCCCCACATGCAGACAGTAGTAAATAAAACTAACATGCGACTGCGTCATAAGATAAGTTTGTGTTTTGGGTGCAATCTGACTTAGCTGGCATTCTGGCTACATCAAGGTTACTTAATTTAGCTAAACAAGAGAGAATAAGTAGACTGGTATACTATTTGATTGAATCCATAGTGCTAGTATAATGCCTGAAACTCCCACAAATGTTAGAGGCAGACGAAGTTTGAGGATAGATACCACAAATGTTAAGTACTGTGATTGCTTGTGCTACTGTGCCACTATGTTTAGAATTAATTTGTCTTACTGTTTTGCTAAGAGTATATTGGTTACAACAATATTCTTTTTTTCCTGATATAGCTACTCCTTCCGAACCCAAAAAATCATCTAAACCGGAGAGGAAGGAGTTGGCAGCCATAGCCCGGTGCAGGAAGCTGGGTCCATCAAAAATGAATATCGGTGGCTGGTGGCTCTTGCGGAGGAGGAGGGGGCAGCAGCTGCAGCCTCCTCCAATGCGCCGGACCCCAGCCAGGTCCCTCGAGTGGTACGGCGCTGCAGTCTGGAAGCCACCTGCCGCACTACATCCAGTACTGCTGCCCCCTCCTGTGGATGCAATTGCTGATCTTTTAAGAGCCACATGCTCCTCCAAATGACGTGCCTGGAGGAGCAGTTAAAGGAACTGAGGCAGGAGGTCCTGGCGGTTAACCAGTGACTGCGAGTCAGCTGATAGAGAGATCCTGTTGCATTGCCCCTTTTTTATTCATTTTTTTGGTGGGTGGGCATTGAGCGAACGTTGGGGAAAAGTTGGGGTTATAACTTATAGGGACAAATTTATTTTTGAACGGACATTGGTTGGACTATTCTTTTTAGATATTGGTTGGGGTTAGGGAGAGGTGTGGGTCAGGTGTTATTGGATTATATTTTACATAGTTTATTTTTGTTAGGGGATTACATTCTATTTGTCCTTAAACTTTACATATGATGTAAATGTTTTGTGGGGAGGTTACTCTTTTATGTCAAATGTTTTCCTTTGCTGCTGGATGGCATTAGCCAGTGTTTGATTTAAATAATCTGCCAATATTTTGTAACATGCGAACAGATAGATGCAGTACCCTCACTGAGTGACTTGTCCTACTAGTACTATCAGTCTCTCCTACTAGTCTCTCCAACTAGTCTAAGCATTCTGCAACTGGACCCAAGGATGTGTAAGTTAATGAATTAATTTTCATTATTAATTATGCCTCCAACAAACTTCTTCTCTTACCTGTGATTGATGTTTAAACTTAGGCACAGCGATGGTTGCATGGTGATGATGGTTTAGTTTTCCTAGATGCAATGGTTGTTGTGGTAGTAGTAGACTCTGGCAGTAGCATTTGGAAAAAAGGAAATGAGACAGCCAGTTGTCTGAAAGAGACTCTGGAAGGAGTAGTAAAACGAAGTTCAGTACAGTACAAAAGAATGCTGCCAAACAATAGACCATAATATTGCTGATTAGCAATGCTAAATTAACATAATAGTGGAGCAGATAGCCTAGTACAACAGCAAGTTATAAACTGTAGTTGTGTTGGCTCACTCAACACAAGCGCAACATTCTAGTGCTGTAAAAGAAGGATGATGAATCCTATTGAGGCCTGCAATTAATTATGATTAATTAGGTTCCTTTGGACAAAGAATTGACTTGAAAATATACTGAGCATGGGTGGGCAAGCAGAAGAAGATCGTCACCTTGCCATGAAATTGAATCAGTGTTGCTTTCACCACATACCGCCCAGCAAACTTGTGAGTAATTTATTGGTGTACATTTAATTTAGTCACACCTCAATATAAATCATACAACACAGGGGAAGAGGTTTTGGATTTGATGAATGGTTGGGAAGGGGAGTTTGAGGAAAGTTTTGACAGAGAAAAACCCTATGCATGAAGAAATAATAAAGCACAATCTTGGCAGACGACCATCATATCCATCAATCTGTTAAGGGAGAAAGAGGAAATGCATGCATGATGCATGTATGATGATGATGATGATGATGACTTGATGGCTAATGATAAGTAGTACTTACTAACTAGGCTAGTAGACAGTAGGGCAGCAGTATATTAGTAATTAATTTGCCATGCCTGCTTGCCCTCAGAGAGACCCAAATTACATACATTTTTACTTCTGTTGTAAGGGGCCTACTTTTTAAAGCTTGCAATGAAAATAAAAAAATAGATGTAGGGATCAATTATAAGCAGAGAGCACACAACAACAACACACAGTTGGAACGATTGAAGAAAAAAAATGAATCTAATTATTCAAAAGATGATGATTGTTGTTACTAAAGTGCTACTGTATGTTATCCTGGTCAAATTGGGAAGTTGCATATCAGCATTCCTCTTGGTCCTCCCTTCCAAGGATGCTGCATCCATCAATCTTGGGTGTCACTGCCTGCCTGGCGGATGCGGATTAGTAGGTGAATGTGAGTTGTTTTTCCCTGTTTAGCACAGGGTAAAGGCCGGCCTGTAGATGGAAAAACAAAAGGGGTATTTAAAAATCATGAAGAAAAAAAATCCATTAATTACGGAGGAGTGCAAAGACTTTCAGAGCGGCATGGCTAAATCATGTCTACTCTGTTGTCTGTTTCCAGCATTAACCTACAACAGCAACAGACAGAGCACAGATGTCACATATACAGCAACATGCAATTTTCCAAAGTAAGTAACAAAATCAATGGAATGCACAGCTGTTAATCATACCACCACTACTACACTTGTGACTTGACTTCACCACTACACAGACATGTAGGTCTGCTGTGGGTGCTGTTGACTTGTTTATCTTTTATGCCACTCATGAAATGCCCTGAGTTATTCCATCAATCATCTCTGATCCTAGTGACTGACTACGCAGATATTATGTCACTGTTGTCATCATCATGGTGTTGTCCAACTCAATCTGCAGTGTACCAAGTAAGTCCAGATTCTATATTTCAAAATGCAATGGATTGGCCTGCAGTGAAAGTACAATTTTGTTACTAAACAACAAGAAGGGAAACATTGACTCGAGTCACTTTTATTGTGTAGACCAAATAATAGTACACAATGAATTAACTTCATGCACAACAAACAACAACAACACAAACACCAACCACTCAGAGTCAGCGTCCAATGCATGCCATCATTACCTGTCCCTTGTTCTCAACCTAAATTAAAGGGCAGTCTCTCTGGGCTTTGAAAGGAGGATAGCTATAGTAGTCATCATGTGCCACTTCTTTTGAAGGGACTCGACAAGGCAATTTTTTTGTACGTTTTCTACATCCAATCATCATCTGGCTTAAGGGAAATGGATTTAGGGGGAGTCAAGAGGTTGGAACAGGACTCGGAGGAGAGGACTTGTTGTGATTCGAAGTTTCGAACCAGAAAGACAGAGACACACACAAATACAAGTAAGAAGTTCAACGCCTAGTTGTCAGGGAAGTATAGCTCATCCTCAAGCTCTGGTGGTTGAACCAGAAGTAGGTAATCATCTAAGACACTACTGCCATCACCTAAGTCGCTGGCCCATCTTTCTTCGTTGATTCACGTATTTTGTAATCCAGTGGTATAAAGTGGTGATTCATTTTGATCAACCTCTTCACATTTTGGGGTGAGAGACTGGTCCTTTTCACTGTTACTGTTACAATGGCACCAGCAGCACTGAAAACATGCTCAGAAGAGACACTTGCTATAGGGGAAGCCAGATAGTTTATCACCAGCCTGCTGAGCACTGGCCATTGTCCCCTTTCCCATACCAATACAGCAATGGGTTTTGGTCAATGTAGACCTCTTGTGTCATCCAGATAGGCCTGAACAATCCACTCAATGTTCATGGCTGCTCTTCTTTGCTGGGTATCAGCAATGGACATAGCAAGCCCTTGCTGTTAATACCAGTACTATGCCTATTTTACTGGGGCTGATAAACCGGTTCTTGCAGTTGTCGATAGTGTTGGTGACAGCTCTTAGCAAAATGCACTGTCCTCAGGCTCTGAAGTTGAACTTGACACAGGATGCCCTGCTGCAGTACTTGTTTTGGGTTTGAGTAGCAGGTCTTTAATTAACAGCCCTTCATTTTCCAAGTCACTGGCTGCCTCAGCTATCTTAGTTTTGCACTGGGCAATATTCACTTCTGAAAAAGGAATTAACGAATTAGTGTTCGGTGCCGCTTTGTACTGTGGATCTAGAATTGTGGTACAAATGTTTTTCTGAAACAATGAGAGTTTGCACCAATGTATTTTCAGCTAAGCAACAGGAGAAGCTCTCTACCTACTCATATGCTTCATATTTTTGCTCCAGCCCTGTGTACGTTTCAGATAGCTCCTTCAGCTGTTGCTCCAGCATGTGCAATAATGGGATAGCTTGGCCCATAATACAGTCCTCCTTGCTGACTTTACTTGTGAAGAGCTCGAAAGGAAGAAGCATCTCTGTCAGACATTTAACTAGGCCCCATTGGTCTAGCTGTAGGGTCATGCCTTTCACAGTCACATCCCTTATTCTTTGCATGACATACTCATTGATTGGTCTGTACTGATCAAACGGACAATCAAGCATGTAATAAAATGAGTTCCAACATGTTGGCACCTTCTGGATGAGTGCTTTGACTGGCATTTTATGCTCACGTTGAATGATCCTCAGCTGCTACCAGGCTTTAAAATAATGGCTGAAATGTGTGCATATTCTTCTGCAGGTGATCAGTAAGTTGCTGACTCTGGATTATTTTTTCAGAAAGTCTTGAACAAGGACCCCGAAATAGTCACCATCCTGCATGGCCTTAACAATATTACAATTATTACCATTATCCGTGGCAAAAAAAACAATGTTAAGCCCTCTTGGGTACAGCCATTCAAAGAACTTGCTGTTAAACTCTTCCAAAGTGTTTGCAGCAGTATGAGATTTCTCCATGGCAAACATGGTTACGTGTGCATGTTTCCGAGTAGCATTAACAATCTCAGCAGTGTTAAGACCTGCTTCAGATACATTTCTCTAAATCTCACAAAAGAGATCCAGTGTGCAGTGATGCACATGTAATCAGTGGCTTGGCAACTGGTCCACATGTCTGTTGTCAGATTGATATTGTGAACAGTACTCTGCTGCAAAGCTTGTCCAAACAATTCCAGCACATTGTGATGTAATGCTGGAACAGCAACTCTGGCAAAATAGGACACGCTTGGAACCTTCCATTTTGGGCAGATGGCTGTCACAAATTCAAGGAAAACCACCCCCTCTACAAACGAAAAAGTGAGAAGGTCCAGTGCTAACATTTTAGCCAGCTTTGCGTGGCACAAATGTGCCATTGGTTGGTTGTGTTCTTACTGCCCCTCCGACATAAGCATGCTGACAAAGGTAGGCTGGATTGTTTTCCTTTCTGGTGCAGCGGGTGCAGCGGATGCAGGTGACTTCTTAAACCCAGTTAGGCTCGACAACACACTTTTTTTCATTGCAGTACTCTGTTGCCTTGCTGTCTAAGCCTGACTCTCACTACGGTGTCATTGACATGTTGCTGAGGATATGGGCAGTGCCACTACAATGCTGGGGACAGTGCTACTCTATGTACCAGAATAAATGTCTCCCTCTTGTTTACCTTCCACTGCGATTATATCTACTTCTACTTCTTCATACCCACCAACAACATTGGGTGCAGTTGTACTTTTTTGTACACTAAGTAGGCGTGCCTCCCACTGGATCATGTGGGGTATTTTCATATGGGTTGTTTGGCCTCCGGTACATAGTTTTTTTAAAGCTTACCCCGACTAACACAATGTTGACAAATTGAGCATATAGCAAGGTTCTCCTCCTTACTGCTGACGGAAAAGAAATTCCAAACTGGGGAGGTAAACTTTCTTCTGCTGCTGGGGTTGCCATTTGCTGTGTTGCCGGATGACATGGAGGGTGTGCCTGGAATTTGACTCTCTGAAGTTACAGTACCACTACCACTGAATTGGTGGTTGAGGTGGATGTAGGTCCACGCCGGGCCTTTGCAAATGCAAATATGGAAGCTGGAGGTCGTATTGGTGTTACCTGTGTTGGTGGTATCTGTGCCACATCCTTCAAAGCAATTTGGGATGGAGTAGTAATAATGTTGGTCTCCATCTCCTCTGGGCGGGAGTGATCTTTATGATGACTGGCTCATCATCATTCTCCTCTTCTACATTTTCCTAAATAACTCTAAGGCTTTCTGGAACCTTCCGTTTCCCTAGCCTTTTTGCATGGCGTGCCTCACTCTCAGGCTGAGCTGGTGGGTTCCAAGTGATATCTAAATCATCAGAAGGGGGACTTGAAGAAGAAGTTGATGGACTGACCCTCTTTTTCCTTGCTGGGGATCTGGAAGAAAAGTGATCTTCTGAAAGAGTGGCTTGCTCTTCTTCGTCTGCATGAAGCTCGATTTCCTGAACTGCCCCAACTTCAGGAGGGACAACTACTATTGTGGGCTGTTGTTGCAGCTGTTTTTGCAGCTGTTGTTGCAGCTGTTGTTGTGGCTGTTGTTGCGGCTGTTGTTCCGGCAGTTGTTGTCCACTTAACTGCAGAGTTTCCGCCTGCTTTGATTGGGTACTACTTTGCGATAATGACATTTCAACATCACTGCTCGTTGGCATTTGCACAAGTAGACTGGCTACCTCTGTGACACTCATGGTCTTGGGCCTAGGTTGGTGGGGTGGGCCCTCTGATATGGAAGTGCTGCTCTCAGCTTGGTCCCCGACACCGCTGATGCAGGAGTAAGATCATGCCGGTGTAATGTTTTGTTTCCCAAAAAACATATTGGGTGGCACACCAGTCTTGGTAAATGGAAGTGCTACTTCCTTCTTCTGTTCCTTCTTCTCACTGGCAACTTTCTTGGTACTGGAAGACCTATTCCCTTTATTTGGGGCCATCATTTTCCGATGTCAGCAGGACGCAGGTGTGCACAAGTTGCTGAGATGTCTGTGGTCAGACGTCACGTGACGTCATGCGTAGCAGGACTTCTGTCTGGCAGTTCAATGGGTGATGATGATGACACCTACTCCTAAGTCTTTTTGTGCACCTAAAAGCAAAGAAGCCAGAAGAACATCAGTGAAATGTTGCATTTGTTGTAGTGGTTCTATTTTACTAGTACAAACAAATAAATATAATATATAACTTAATGTGTCGCGACCACACTTGTTATTGTTATGCTATTTCATTTTATTAACTCAGTTTAATTTATAAAAAAAAACATAACAGTGTAGCCATTTGTGAGACTTTGACAACAAGGGCTTTCATGGTATACTGTGTACACTCAGGAAGGATAGGAAAGAAGAAGAACAAAAACAAAAATATCAATGTAATGGAAGTGGAACCTGCTTGGCATTAATTTGAACATCACTTCATTCAGGGAACTGCAGCAGGCAAAAGGGGATGGAAGCAGTGAGACAAGAGGGACAAAGGAAAGACGTGCAGGCCTATATGGCAAAAGCAGCACACTACTAAACTACCACCACAAAATGGCCACAAGGTCACTTTCAGTCACAACAAGCAGTAGGCCTGGAAAACAATGAACTGAAATGGGCCTATAATAGCCAGGCAAAGGAGGCATGCTAAACAACACAGCTTTAATGCAAGAAAATGCAAAAACGAAATTCCACAGGACTAAATGAGGTGTGAAAGTTACACAACAACCACACCCCACACACACACACACACTAAAGGCATTTATTTAACACACACCAAAAAAGTGAAATATCCCAAAAAAATACACATTTTGCAAATCAATCCAATGCCATCCCTACCCTAAATGATGTTTAAAATAAATTCAACACACACCACAGAAGCATTTATTTCATGCACCCATGACTAGCTCTGGGCCTACTGGCTACCCACAATAAAAATAAAAAAATAATGATGACAAGTACAGCAACTGCAATGCCCCAATCAAACAAACAACACCAACTTCAAATCCAAAAGTCCCCAAATCCAAAGATATATGAAGCAGCAGACACAAAGAGTGATCATTCCAGCTCCAAATCCAAATGGAAAGTTAATAGGACATGCACAAAGAATTGGGGGGAGCCTGCTGGACAGGAACAGGAAGTTGGAGATTTTGGGGCACTTCCTTCCTCTCCAAAAAAAAGTAAAAAAGGACAAGGTCTCCTTGCATAAAGAAGTGCAGCCAAATGTCAATCTGAGGAGTTTTTTTCAGCCAAATCATCATTTTTGAGAGATATTTTTCTCCAGATTGCAAATTTTGCGTGTTCAGCATCGCAAGCTTCATCAAACTTCTGCTAAATGTCCGATGGCGCGTCCCAATAATGTGTTTGCAATTGCACACTCTCGCTGGATCAAGCGGCCTGCTACCAGAATCTCGGGTGCACGAGAACGGATAGGAAAACTCGTTAGCAAACGCAGCGATCCCGGTATGTCGCTACGGCATGCATGAAAACGCATTTTGAAAGCGCAAACAAGGGAAAAACTCTGCTACACCGCGTTGTACGCGGAACGCCTAGTTACCAAAAATCTGCAAACTCCGAAAGCGGAGCGTATTTAACCTCCCAGGGTTATTATTTCAATACTCTGATTGATCTTTAACTAATGAATAAATCAAAATATGGTGTCAAAGATCTATCACCTGAGAGAGTTGAAATGGTGTGGTAACGGGTGAAGATCCGGTTTGTGAGCGTAATTGAAAGATTGTGCCACATTTATTTAAATTTTACCAACATTCCACACTAACATTCATTTGTATTACATTTTTACTTAACTGGAAAATTAAGTAATTTATATCTTGAAAAATACCCAAATGCAAAGTTATTATTTTTCTAAATTGGTCTCAAGTTCCTTCTTGAGTGTGTGTCTCATTTATTGAATCTGTGTGTTCAACAAATGCTTATTACTAGCATTTGATAAGCCTAAACCTCTTGCACACGCTACCACAAAAGAGAGAATTTAGGATTATTAATTTAACAACTTAAGCCAATAAAGGTAATCTAGACTTTCTACACAGTGTGCCTCTTTTGGGTACACTGCATAACAAGCTCACTTCCTACAAACTTCATCTGCTTAAGTGTGCTAATTGACACTCCATCTGAAGTGCACCTCCTGATCAGTTCAATTATTGTGTGTTGCATTTCTCCCTTTGCTGTGGCAGCCAGCTCCGCATTCCATCTTCCAGTGCACCCACTAATGTTTTCGGACAGGTATTTTAGTTAAGGTTGGTTGGTTTCTGACATTGAATAAGCACTTGAAGATGATATAAAGACAAAATATTTAGTTAGAAATTTCAACTGACACAAATATCGAGTTGGAATTATTGTGACACAGAAATATTGATGTCAAGAATATCATGGGCAAGAGTATTGAATTTAAGGTAAGAAATATAGATTTATAAATATGGAAGTCATTAATATCGCTTGCAAAAATATTATTGTTTAAAATATCTATTTTTTAATTAGTAGTATGTATTTTAGTTCATATTTTAAATGTAAGTGATGTTTCTTTGCATAAGTACTTTTTATGTTTTTTAAAACATGTATTCATTTATTTTAATTAAAATGTGTGCTTTTTTAGTTCCATAGTGGGTTGTGGCTTTATGATTATTTTATTTCATAATATTTCATTGAAATTATTTTGTGTTAATTGTGGGAAGTAATTTATTTGTAATTAATTATTAATTGTATGTTAATTAATATTAATTAAATAATTGATAATTAATTATGGGAATTGTGAGATTATTTTAGGTTTGGGTTATCGGGTTCATAGGGGTAAAGGATGGGAAGTACTTTATGTTTATTTAAATATTGATTAGTTGTTAATTTATATTAATGAATTGATTGTAAATGAATCATAGAGTAATGGTTCCCAGCTGGAACAAAATAATGTCAAATAATGTCCTTTACAGTGGGCTGAGCATTTAAGAACTACAAAATCTTAAGGCATCTACAAGACTTCAAACAGTTTTCTCACATGGTATCTCTTGTGGAATGCTGAGATTGATAAGATCATGGAAACCCTCTGAGACCATAACTATACGAAGTCATGAACTACACATGTGACGTAGTGGAGAAGGAGCCAAGGAGATAGGGAATAGTTTACAAAACAGGAGTTTTAGTTCAATAATAAATCCCTCAGGTGGAGGTCTTGTAACACGTGAAATTCAGAGGTCCCTTGATACATTCTTCACTCTATGGTAATTTGATCTAGGGAAAGGGACTTAAGGACCAAGCACCCGACCAACACCAGTGATGTGCTCTGCTTTCTTCCTAGGAGTTCTTTTTGTGCTGTGAGGCTTTGCCCCTAATTATTGGGCCCCAGCCTGTACTTGTTTAATGGTGTGCCTGCCCTTTCCTCCCGACTTCCCCTTATCCCACACAGCACCCAGTTTGCCCTATACCTTTTAAAGCCACGACCCTCCTAGGCCGTGGCGGATTTCAGCCTGTTGCTGGAGAGAGTCCGGCTTCCCCTTTTCCTCATACTTGGCCGGCTTTCCTTCCTTCTGCTGGGCTTCTGATTCCGCCTCGATATGGGTCCGCAGCTCTCCTAGTCCTGGCACCACAAAGAAAGTTTTGGACTCCACGTTCATCACCCAGCGATGCGTGACCTCTGTGTAAGCGAGTCTTTGGCGAGCACACCATTCCCTTCGTCTCTTCCTCTTTGAAGGAGAACAGGTCACATGACCATGTCACGTGAATGGCTGGAGAAGCTGGGGTTAGCGGAACCTTAAAGGGTCAGTGCGCCTCAGGAGCAAGAGTCGGACTCGGCAAATAGAGGAGGGGACAAAGTGACAGGTAGGGTGGCATTTGATAAGTCAAGGAGCCGAAGGAGGAAGGGTAAGCAGGTAGCACTTCGCCACAACACTGAACCCATTTTGGCTATCCGTGAATATTGTAATTCTCAGCTGGTCTGAAACATAGCATGCACATGTTACGGCAATCGATTGAGCCACTTTTGTGGAGAATACTCTTTTAAGCCAAGCAGCTTACACCACTTCTGAAGCTGTATAGCCAGCATAGACAGTCCTCAGATTTCCCTCATGAGACCTTAAGCATCAGCCATTCTCAAATAGGATTTGGTCAGACTCAGGTAATGACTCATCAACAATGTCAGGATGTGGCTTAGTCCGTAGTTCAGTGACATCGAGAAAGTCATGTTTTTCTTCATTTTCATCCCAACACAATCAGGTAAAGGCAGTAGAGTAGCAGGATTAGCTACAGAGCATTGTATAAGGGTAACATTTCCAGGTGCTAAAATCACTTGTTTTTACCTTGCACAGTAATTCCACAGAATGCCAAACATGGACAGTCAAAGGGTGATCCATCATGATGATTTCGCATCTCTCTATGGTGACACCTGTTTTATCAACAGATTTGAGACATCAAGGCAACGCAGATGCTACTGGATCAAGTGTAGCTGAAAATTACCTAACTGGTCTATGGGCATTTCCATGGTTCTAAGGTAACACTAAGAGGGCACACCACTCTCTTTCATGGCAAATGAGTAAAAAAGCTTTTTTATATCAAGACATTCCCAGTGCAGGAGCATGAATGAGACACTCTCTCAACTTCAGCATTTAAACAGTCATTGTCCCAGGGTACTCAATCAGACAGATCCTTGTGTTTCAACCTCTACAGAGGTTTGGCCTGCAAGGAAAAGCTGGGTATCCAATGACGACAGTAGCTCTTCATTTCAAGAAACATCCTGACATATTTCTGCATGCGAGGTGGATTCATTTGCATGATTGGCAACATTCTTTCTTGTGACACCTTTCTCGCACCTCTCTAATATGATGCCCCAAATATAGGACTTCTTTCATACAGTACTGCAACTTGCTCTGGACACTTTGTGTCCATTCTCAGCCCAATGGTTTGATGTAATTATATGCAACCAGAAGGTCAGCAATATACTGGATGAGAACCTAATTACAGGGCATAACCAGAGACACAAGATTCTTTTTCAGGGTCTGGTTGAAGATTGAGGGACTCTCCGTATACTCTTGTGGGACACAATACCATGTGAAATGCACACAAAAATTGACTATCTTCGTGCAAGGTGATAAAAAGCCTTTGCAAAGATTGCTAACAGTGAACCATTTAGTATCACAGTAGGATTCGGTATCTAAGGCCAACATGGAACCACTACATTGTTGATTTTGCGAAGATCCTGCACAATGCAGTACTTATCATTAGGCTTCCTCAAGTCCATAATGGGAGATTTACAAGGACTCCCTAGGATCTCCTTTAAAGTGCCTTGCTCAGTCATGTACTCAATCACAGGCGTCAATCCAGCCACTGTCTTGGGTGTAGGGTTATACAATGGTTCTTGGGTACTCAGCATTTAGCTTAATTTCTATACGGACTGGTTCAATTCCTTTAATGAGTCCAATATTCTTTCCTGAAGAATTCCAGACCACATCTGCTACTGTCTCTTCAAAGATCCAATGGTAAATCTTCTGTCAGCAAGGGAAAGAATAAAACAAGATTTTGGTTTGCCAACTTAAAGGCAACATTTTCATCATTTGTCTTAAGCTCAATGCCTTTAGGGTGCAGTGTATGGTACAATTTAACTTGCACAGTAAGACACATCCCAAGAGACACACAGGACTTGAATCGCACACCACAAACTGATGATTATCCTAAAATGTGCCTATCATCACAGGCACTTCCTCAGTCAGGGGGTTTTACATCCTCTTATTCACAGCTCATGCAACTTGGAACCTCTGCTGTTCTCACAGTATAGCGGGTAGCACCAGCATCAATCAAAAAGGTGACATTGTTGCCATCTATAGCAGCATCAATGTATGGTCCACTCTCGTCTATTTCTAAGACTATGCCATGTGCACAGTCTTCTTCCCACCCATGCACCATCTTAACGCCTGCTCTGTGCCATAGTCATTAAAAGCCTCGATCACAGGGAATTAATGGAACGGATTGTTATTATGGGACACATTCTCCACAGCTTGCTGTGGCATATGGGGCTGAGGTACTTGCATCACAGGACTTGGAGATACTCCTACATTGTAAGCTCTTGTTCTAGGCACATTCTGGATTTGCACAACATTACCCTGTGACCGATAAAATCTACTAATCTGATCCTGATTTGCAGGATTAAAATGACATTCATGCTTCCAATGCCCCAGCCAGTTACAATAGTGGCATGGATCGGACTTCTTTAAAGTAACAGCATTATCTCCATTCTTTAGGTCTACCGGAATACCTCTGCCTCTTCCTTGTCCCTGCAATCTTCCACCCAGTTGTATTTGGACTCCTGTCTGATATGTTGCTTGCATTGGGAGGCCATCCCCTAAAGAGGGCTAAATTTGGCATCCCCTCTGAGCAGCTTTCATCTGCACCAACTTCAACTTTTTCTTCATCCGTTTGTGTTTTGTTTCAGTCTCATCACTACAATATTTAGCATAAGACAGAATCTTGTAAACTGACTTAAACTGCCAATAAATCAAATGCTGTTGAATCGTCATGCTAATTTTAGGTCTCAATCCTGTCACAATTCTAGACAAGAACTGTCAAATATCCTCTGGTTCAAGCCTATCCATCCAACTGTACTTCTTGAAAATCTGCACTAACTTTTTATAGTACTCATGAATTGTCTCTTTAGGTTCTTGATTTGTTCTATCAATCTTAATAAAATCAATATCCTGTGGAGCCACCTTAGCCTTAACCCATGTACTCACATTGTTGTATTTCTTCATCACTGCAGGTGGAGGACCATGCATCACTGGGTCTCTTTCAGGTTCACTTTCAGGCCATTATGTAGCTAATTTACATGCAGACCACAAACCACTGGGGACCACAATTCCAAATAATGTCTTTGAAACGGTCCTTGGATGCTTGATTCCGATCTGGGAAAGACATGGCTTGGTAGTTCGGACTGGACTGTTCCCATGAGGCACAGGGTCAGAGCTGATTTGCATATAGCCAGTGTTTAACCCAGGGTGGTGTGGAGTGCAAAAAAACAATGGATTTAGGCCCAGATCCTTGTACTTGTGTGAATGTATGACATTGTTCTACATTCTGTCCATCAACTGTGTTTTTTGCAGTTTTTTTTTTAAAACGATCCACAGCACCTTCCAAATCTTCACTAATCGATCAACCTGTTAATACCATTTCACAGGCTTTTCTCTCAATCTTTGGAGGTCATTTATACATGCAGAACGATCACCTCTACACCAAGGCACATTTAAATAACCTCTGCTAGGCACTTCTTGTAATGGGTAAGCTTCAATTCTGTGACTCTACTACCTAAAGAAGGTGGTTCTCGTGCTGCTCTTTTAGAACCCTTTCTCTTAGACAAATTGTCTTCCGACTCATCTAATGTGCTTCAAATTCATATGACCGTAATTAATTCTTGAAAGTGTGTTTCAGTCCAGGTATTTTTAAATTTCAAATGTCATGGTCACTGAAAGCAAGTCTATGGCTGCAAAGATTTTGTCTCTTCAAGATATTTTTGATCAAACTTATATAATTTCTCATGAGCCTGTCTTGCCCTTCTGAAAATGTCTTTATCCATGGACACCAATTCATTTAGTTGATAGACTTCTATGTGATTTAGATCTAAATGTTCACTTATCATTTTATCCATTTCTGCTTTCAATTTTACCACATCAATCATATTTACTTTTACAGATGACTTCATAGTCCCATGACATGGTTCAGTGCTCTAGATCTCTTTAGTATTATTACATTCTTTAACCATGTCCCTAAATTAAGGACATAAAATATATGGTGTCTCTCATGTGTCTTTGTGATAGCAGTTTCTTAAGGTGTACTGTTACATACTCTAGTAAATGTTTCCCATACAGGTGAGTCCATACCTGCCAAATAAGGAAAAGATCTTATGGGTCCCAAGTCAGTCAGGACTGCAGAGGGATCTGCAGTCACTGCATGAAGGGTAATTGCATGTATTGGGGTTAATGGAGAAAATATCATATTAGGACTCTCAGTTCTTTCCTGTGGATATCCACCCTCTATTACTATGTGCATTCTCTGCTTTTTATTCCCAGCCAAATTTGAATCATAGATGGAAACAGTGAGGGCTGTCATTTAGCCGTTGACTGTAATGGCTGATCGGTGATAAGGCTCTGGAACCAACTGCCGGCATCCTAGAATCAGTGACTTCCATATTTGCTTCATCTTCCTGAATTGTGGTGATTATCTACTCGCACAGCGTAGGAGATGCTGTGACTCGCTGCCGGTCCTCTGAGACCCTCTCCGACAGCCAACAGCTGCTACAGCAAGAATAAGGCCCAGTCCACCCTGGAGGCCCCACTGAGACAGGGGCAGCACATTAGCTTGGGCTCCTTACTGCTATGCTTTGACACTACGGGAAAGGTGGAGTGAGCTACAGGGAGAAGTTGGGTGAGGAAGCGGCTGCAAGCTGGTTTGAGGACTCCTTAGTGAGTCTGGTTGTCGTCTGACGCTGAACAGGCATATCCTGTTGTGCCATTCCACAGGTTGTGGATGGTGCTGCCTGCCCTTCTGGTGGGCCTCTCGCTGCTGGACCGCCTTTTTACCGCAGCCAGCGGGGGCCTGTCAGTTCACTGTCCTGGCAGGGCTGGTGGCTGTGGCCGAACTTGTCAATCTCCTTGGCCTCTTGCTGTTTGTCACCACCCACATTGTGTAGCCTGGTGTACGGGCCCTGCCACTTCTGTGCATCTTGGACAGCCTACCCTGAGGTGTGGTTGGTGAAGAAGCACAGGGGGCCTGCAACCGGAGTGCAGTCAGATCATCCAAAGTGAGTAATGCTCATTGGCACCTCTCCTCCTCCATTTATTGAAATACAGAATTGGATGCCTATTCTGCAGTGCTCGGCAGCTTCCAAATCCCTAGCTATGCTGCAGCTAGTTGCCACGGTGCTGTCTTAGCCATTTGAGCTCTCTCCCCCATTTCCCACTGCTGGACACTGTTCTGTGGCCCATCTTCAGCATGGATTGTCCTGATCTGCCAATACCTTCAGGGTGGATGCCCCTTAGGACACCACTGGGGCTTCCCTTTATCCCTGCCATTTGGCTGTCTGCTGCCAGGCGCTCTGTATTTACACTCCAACCCCCTGGGTACACCATAGTCATGGGGCAGGGAGACCCTAAGCAGTGTCATCTCACTTTCAACCTGCCCAAACAAACAGATTGAGATGGCCACACATCAGACATAGAGGGCAGCAGTGACTGTGCCAGCCACACAGACCCCACATAGGGCATGGAGGACATGTTGATTGAGCTGTAAGCCAACTTTAATTCTATCGATGCTCGTTTTGACACCCTGATGTCCCAACTCGATCGTATTGGTGAACTACAGGACCATCATGGCACTCGTATAGATGCCACTGAGGAATGGATTTCTGCACTTGAGGCCCCCTCAGCCTCAATGACATGCCAACTGGTAAAAACAGAGCACCTATTGAAAGTAGTGGCCATTAAAATGAGGATCTGTAGGCTAGTTCACGTTAGTACCATATCTGCATCGTTGGCCTTGCAGAATCGCCCAATACAGGGCCACCTGAGCATTTTGTAGATTCCCTGCTCACTGTACTCTTTGGCGTCAAACACTTCTCCTCTACCATTAAAGTGGAGTGGGCCCGCAGGTCCATAGGCCCAGGTCCACCATCTGGAGCACCACACCCCATTGTGGCCCATCTTCTGAATTGTAGGGAAAAAGACACTGCACTGAGAATGGCCAGAGAAAGATCTCCTTTGCAGTACCAGGGCTTGTTATTTCAGTTTATCCTGACTTCACCCTTAAAGTTCAGTCAGCAATTCTCAGATGCGAAGTTGCTTCTTCGGAAGCATGGCCCGAAGTACAGAATGCTCGATCCAGCTGACTCTGGATAACAACATAGGGTAAGCCATGCTTCTTTGATTCCTCAGCTAATGTCATTGCTTTCTGTAAACAACTAGGATGTGACAGTCCCACACAGACATATGCAGCCCCGGAACACTCTTCCTCAGATAGCAACCTCCCAGCCAGCATTGACCGATTACATTCTGGATGACCAATAGTGAGGTCCCAGCACTTAAAGTGACTTTGCTGTTGAGATTCTGTGGCCGCTCTAACCTTTACATCTATTGCCTGCTGCACCTCTGCCCACAGACGGTCAAACTGCTACTCTTCACTGTATGGTTTCAAGTTGTTTTTTCAGTTAGGGGTGACTAATTCCATTGTGTTTGCCAGCTCCCCAAGTATGATTCCAAGCCTGGATTTGCTGAGTACTTTCTATATGGGGTTAGTTCTATTGGGATACACTAGTTTCTTTTCACCTAGTGTGGGTGGGGGTGGGTTAAATCCCTATCAAAAGCCTTTTCCGCGTCCAGGAGCATAAGCGCCATAGGGTCACCTGCAGCTTCTGCCACATCAAAAAGTGTGATTACCCTTTGTATATGATCCATTGTGGGTCTACCAGGGACGAATCCGTGTTGTCGTGGAGAAATAATCTTGTGGATAATTGGCGCTAACCGGGTGGCTAATAAATTTTAGAATCGCAGTTGATTAGTGTAATCGGGCGTTAGGAACTCGGGGGCATATTACCAACAACTAGCGATAATTATCGCTATGTTGGTTTAGCGGCGATATTTTTATCCCCGAGCTGCGGCGATTTTTATCGCTTAGGAACCTTGCTATTATCAAGGTATATCTCCTAAGCGATAAAAATGGGTCGAAATGCATGAATATCGCTGAAAAGTCAGCGATATTCATGTATTACCGAGCTAATGCTCTAAGCCATGTTATCCACCTACCATTGGATAACATGGCTAAGATCTGCTCAGGGGCAGCTGTTAGCTTTTGGAGATATTCACGCTTAGCGCGAATATCTCCAAAAGTTGGTAATAGGAGATAGCGATGTTAGCGACTGTTTCTAATCGCTAACATCTTGGCACGCCCACTTTGCATATCATTAGTGATAAATATCACTGACATGCAAAGCGGGTCCCAAGATGGTTGCTATCTCCTACTAGCTGTTGCTAACTGGCGTTAGCGACATCTAGGTAATAGGGAGTTAATTTTATCTCTGCTTTCTTGGCTTTGAAAGCCAAAAAAACTGAGATAAACCCCCTTGATAATATGCCCCCCAGTTCAGTTGGGTCCTTGTTTTTCTTTGGGAGAACCACAATTTTTGCCTGAGCGCATGATTTTGGTGGTTTGCCCCCAAGGAAAACCTGTGTCAATAAATTTGTTAGTATTCCTTTGATTGATTTGTGAAATTTGGCATAAAATTCCTGCCGCTTTCCCTGGGGCTACACTATTTATGGATAGTAAGATTTCGATCCACTGTGATGTTGCGGCAAGATTATCTTGGTCTGTTTGTGTGGATTGGGCCCTTGTAGGTTGGTCTAAGTATTCCATGATTAGTTCTTGATCTTTATTAGTCTCTTTATAGAGGTTTTGATAATATCTCTGAAATTTAGATCTGATTTCTTCAAGGTCTTGTCTAAGCATGTTGTTATGATCTTTGATCTCTTTAATTGTGTTGGCGGTGTTTTGTTGTCTAGTGCGGATTGCCAGATGGTGCCCAATTTGTTTGCCTAGCTCATATGCCTTTTCTTTATGGGTTGTGGCCTTACAGATCGCTTTTTCTGTGAAAAATAAGTTTATTCTATTTTTTGCAACCGCTACCTTCTGTGTTGCGGGTATTGTATTTAGACCCCCTTCGACTGATCTGATAAGCCCCTCCTCTGCTTCTGCCAGTTTCTGATGTAATTCTGTAACTTTTTGTTTCGCTTCAAGATTATTTTTAATAGAATATCGAAGAGTTTCGCCCCGATTCCCGCTTTAAACTTGTCCCATACCACTTCTAGAGGGGCACTACCGAGGTTGTATTCCTGAAAATCCGGTATCCATTTCTCGATATGTTGACAATATTGCTCGTTCAATAATAGTGCCCTTTTATATGTCCAGCTATTTTGTTCTTTTTGGATTTTAGCGATATCGATATTTAGAGTAAAAAGGATTGTGGTCTGATAAGACCCTGGGTATTTTCTCTATATGACACTTAGTAATAATGGTATGGGAGACCAGTATGTAGTCTAATCTAGCACATTTCAAATGGGGATGTGAAAAAAATGTAAACCCTGATTGTTGGGGTTACTCGTGTTACCAGCTATCAGTTAGCCCATGTGTGTTACAGAGAGCCTGGAAAGCATTAAAGACCTTGGGTTTCCTACCCTGATATTTAAAGTTGGGTCGTGAGGATCCTTCTGAAGGTAGGTTTAAATGAAAGTCTCCACACATTACTATTGGGAGTGGCCAGTGTGTTAGTTCACCAGTGAAAAATTCCAGCCGAACAGGATCATCTGTGACACATCCATATATGGAACAGATAGTTAATCTCTTCCCGGGTCCATAGCTACATTCTGCCATCGCCCATCTCCCATGTTTATCAGCTACCGATCGGGTGAACTGGAGCCCTCCATGTATTGCCAGAATAACCACCCCACATGTTTTTGTTGCCTGTGTTGTGGCTGTGATCAGTTTGTAGCCAAGCGTTTGTAAGAGATGACGTTGAGACCCTTCAACATGAGTCTCTTGGAGACACACAATGCTAGCCCCGATTGACCTGAGACCAACTGCGACCTTTTGTCTTTTTCGTATGTCATTTAATCCACAGATGTTTATGGAGAGTATTTTTAACTTAGCCATATATATATATATATATATTTTAATTTCCCCCTACGTTTGAGCCGTATCTGTTGTTTTATACTTAGATAGTTGTTCCAGGTTGCGATTGTTACACGTTTCTTTCCTCTGTGCCAGATTGTCCCCCCTCCTGAGACCCCCCTTTTTCCCCTCTCAACCCGTACCACCCCAGGCCTCCCTGAAGCCCCCCGACCTCCCTCCCCCCACCATCTATTGAGGCTTCCTGGGTCATAGGGCACCCAGGTGTGGGCGTCCGAGTAGCCAGTACGCCTCAGTTCGTCCGGTGAGATGAATGAAGAGAGGCGGGGAAGTCATGTATGAAGATAGATTTTTCTCAATACCTTTCTATATGCCCTTATATTATACATTTTTTAATATATAGAACGTTGTCATTTCCCCACACTCCCCACCCTTCCATCTTTTCCTAGTCAGGCCCATAGTCCTCTTGATAGCTGATAATATATCTTCAGCTTGGAAAAGATATGTCTCAGATCCCTTTTCGGGATTATATCTGTTCTCCCGTAGTTTTTTTAACTGTTTCTGAGATTTTTAGGTTAGGTAGGCTTCCACCTGGATTTCGCTTGTGAAGTTTTTGGATGATCCCTTGTAGATTATTCTTAGGCGCGCAGGATTTTGCAGATACACAGTTGCGCCACTTTGCTCGAATGGAGTGAAGAGTTGCCGCATTCTCCATCGACGTTCCCCTGTAGCATGAGCAAAATCTGGACGTACAAAAAATGTGAATCCTTTGTATTCTCTTTTATTAGTCAGTCTGGCAATATCATAGCTAGCCTCTCGTAAGAGAAAGTTCCCGAAGTTGACCAATATAGCTCTTGGATGTTGATTTGTCTTATTGGTGTATTTAGAAAGTGTTAAAGGGAACCAGTGGGCGGGCTGGATTTCCCTGTCCATATCCCATGATTGAAGTTCGGGAAGGGCAGATTTTAAAAGATTGGATATGAAGGCCTTTGGGTCGCTGCCCTCTGTGCCCTCGGGAATTCCAAGAAACCAATTTGATTCCTGAACTTCTCCAGGGCAAGAATTAATGTTCGGATGTTATCCAGTAACAATTTCAATATATATCTGATTGAGCTCAGCTTGGTTTTTATAAATCTTAAATTATTCTTTTGCTCTGTCTGTTTGTTTTCTTTAACACAAATGTTGAACTCTTGCTTTGTAAGAGCAGTCCTGATTGAGTTTTCACTCATAAGTAATGCATTCAGATCGAAGTGTAGCCGGCTCCATTGCGTGGCAGCTCACACCGCCGACACGTGTTTCGTCTCACAGAGACTTTTTCAAGGCAAGGAATAAAAGTATACAAGAAGAACTGCTGTCCCCGGTCCGGTTTTAGTGGTCCAAAATATGTACACCCATGTAGGGTCCTCAATAGTGATATAGGCAGTAATAAACGACCTTTCTTCCTCTCCTCCCGAATAAAGATGTGAAGAGAGTCTTCTAATATTCATTGCAATTCGCGATTGGCAGGTCAATAATGTCAAGGCTAGATACGCTTTTATCCGAAAATAGGGTCACTTATCCACAGCAAACAGTAAGCAAAAAATATGCCCATTTTAATGTACAATAAGTCCCTGCTGGGTGTCCCTCTTAGTATTAACGCGTACGAGAAAGGAGACCTTATTAAGCCTCCACGGAGTCAAAAGTCGATCAACGTCCGGTCTTGTTGTCAAACTACACTGCTGATTCTGCTATTACTAATTTGGTGTTTGATAATTACTGTCAAGGCCCTAATTTCATGACTATATTTGTGTGCTGGACCAATTGTGTGTTATCTATACTACTATTATAAAGGAAGAACTTTGAACCTTTGAGGTGGGTAAACTCGGGAACCACATTGCCAATCCACACACCCGATACATTGTTGTAATCGTCAGGGTGTGCAGATGGACATAGGCTATATAAACATAACAAATATACGTTATTTAAAAAATGTAATGAAAAAAATTAGTACCTTGGATGAAGTGCTGGCCGCGACGTGCGTGCCCGACGCGAGGACCACGGGGAGGAGCGGCGTCCAGGAGCGCGAGGAGGCCCGGCAGACATGACGCGGGGATGAGCGGTGAGGAGCGGCGGACAGGCGGTAAGGAGCGGCGGACAGGCGGGGAGGAGCGGCGGACAGGCGGGGAGAAACGGTGAGCGGCTAATGAGGTAGGTTATTTATTTATTTATTTAGGAGCGGTGAGCGGCGGAAAAATGAAGCAAAAATGAAAATCGTGAGCAAGAGGAAGCAAACGGAGCATTACAAAAGTGAGCCAAACGGTGCATTACAGGAGGAAAAAGTTACGTGTGCAGGTTACAAAAGCATACATCGTGAGCAAGAGGAAGCAAACGGAGCATTACAAAAGTGAGCCAAACGGTGCATTACAGGAGGAAAAAGTTACGTGTGCAGGTTACAAAAGCGTAGAAAGTAAACATAGACGTATAGGAGGAAAAAGTGACGTGTGCAGGTAGCAAGAGGAATCAAAAGGAGCATTAAAAAAGTGAGCCAAACGGTGCCTTACAGGAGGAAAAAGTTACATGTGCAGGTTACAAAAGCGTACAAAGTAAACATAGAGGTATAATACTGCAATATATGAAGGAAGGCTCCGGGGGACCCACGAACAACGTTGGGGTGGGCGGGGGCCCTGAAGCCTAATTGATGCTAGCATTTGATAAAAGGACAGATTCTGTCTTAGGAGATTTAGGGGATTTTGAGTCTCCGGTTCAAGGCACCTAAAATAATTACATAAGACAGCACTCAGGATAGGTGCAATTGTGTTTAAACCCCATTCCCCGGTTGCTCTTTTTTATCATATACGATATATCGCTCAGAAGTTCTTTTTAATGCCAATGTTTAAACATACACGTCTTGCTTTGTACACTACGACGTATGATAGTTATGAAATGTGCTAATGTTCTGGATGGTACATGTGATATTCTGTGTTCCAGTGCCATTGTGCTTGCAGGGTAACCGCCGGGTAACATCTTTTGTGGAGATTATGACAACTGCACATACACACATTTGTGGTCAATGTCTTGTGTACTGGGCAAGTTTTGTCTAAGGGAAACATTTTATTTTCTCTTTTTGTGTGATAGGCGCCATTATCATTCTGCGTGTCGCCGGTTTGGTAGAATAAATATATTTCAAACGCATTGTGTGATTTGGAACTTTACTCATGGTGGTCTTCAAGGAGGATTTGGGCTATTATATTTTGTATGCACTTGAGTTTGGAAAGGAGAATTATAGACTGTGGTTTCTATTTATACTTGAGGTATGGGTCAACATTGACCGCATACTGTTCAAGGGATTTTTCCTACAATACCATTCCGTCCAAAGACTATGGACTGAAGAAGCAAAGGTATGATCACCTAGATTATATCCTTTTTGATGTATATAGTGTCCCAAGATGGGCACATAATGTGGAGCATATGGAATTAAATTGTGCATAGAGTGACAACAGTGGAACCTGACATTTTGCAACATAGTCATAAATGAGCAGGTTGCTTGTTATGTAATACTTATGGCATATGTTGCATGAGCAAAACGATTAAAAAGGATATAACTATGGATAAATGGATATGTCTAACTTTTAATATATAGCCATGCACTAGTGCATCTTTATCTTTGTCTTGCAGTTATTGATGCTGCATTATTATGAACAGAATCCTACATTGTGAAAAAAGATAGGTGTGTCCTTTAACTGGAACACCACAGTACTGTGGATATGCAGAAGAAGGAGCGTCAGGTGTGTGCTCAAGTTGAGAAGAGGGGACACTTATTGGAAAAATATTGATGCTTGATGCTTGATGAGGTAAATATATAATGCCTTGACTTAGTTGATATATCTTTTATTCGATTATGATGTAGAATCGTGGACATTAAATAAAGTTAATAACCTAAGCCGGAATATTATATAAGGTTGCTCATTACCAGACAGACATAGAGGTCTGATGTGACATGTTTCTATTCTAATGATCATGACGGCACAAATGTCTCTCTCGTTGCTGAGATCTGTAATGTAAGAACTCCTTTCATTCGATCAATGAATATGTATGCACCTATATGAAGAGAGTCTACCATCTTTCTTTCATCAAAGGACAGGACATAAGTACTTAGGTCCTCACACTAAGTATTTTTATTGTGAATTATATGTGGTTTGATTTAATGCTAAAAATATGAATTTTTGAAGTATAGTCTCTTAATGATAAATTAATTTCAAAGTGGAGTACATATATGGATCATGTCATAAACAAAGGACAGTACTTATATATTAAGTTTCCCATACTGTCTGTTTGTTGTGAACTATGTGTAAGTTGACTTAACAACACAAAATGAACTATTTGAACATCACTTCATAATGTGAAAATTAATCTTAAGTTTGAATTTATAGAATGATCATGGCCTCATAACTAATTAACTGGTTTGTTCTTTTGAACATATAATGTAAATATGTAAATAGAGGAGATATGTATATGTAAATGTATTTTATAATCAATTAAAAAATATATTTGTTTTGTATATTGTCTATATTGTAGCCCTGAAGAAGTCCTTAAATAGGACAAAATGCGTTTGCTACTGTGAAGATAAAAGGAAAATAAAGACTCAAAGAATAAAGAATTGTGTGAATCAACTTACCTAGTGAAATTGACTTCTTGTGTGTAGAGTGTGCGGACCAAATTTTCTTGTTGTTATTGTTTGTTGTGAAAGTCTTCACAACATAGGAAACTAAAAGGTTCCAGTTTCCTTTGGTCAATGCACCACATTGTTACAAAATTACTCAAAAGGTAAATTAGTGCGTTGATATATCCTAGACCCATTTGTTTGTAAATATCATTGCTTCAAACTGTGTGGGTCCCGGTAATGGTCTCATTGCAAACAGAATTCCTCTCAAATGGTAAATTATTCTAAAATTGAATGCATCATAGTGTGGAAATGCTGATGCACCTTCTTTCTCAGCTGCGGTATAACCACAAACAACAATACAATGCCAGGTAATGAGTAAAGCTAATGCCAGTGCAGCGTTACATTAACCAACCTATCCAGCGCGGCACAATCTGACATCACTTTCACTCCTTGCAGCTGCTCACCCTTCTTCACAAATTCATTGCAGATGCATACATCATTCACTTTAATTGTAACCAACAATTGTCTGCTTCACTAAATTAATCAATAGAATTCAATCACCGAAAGAACACTTTTGTAAATTAAACCTCGACCAGCTGGAAATTACCTGAATGAGTATAGTTTTACTTCTGCGCAAACAAGTCCCCCACACTATTCAAAAGCATCCCAAAGTTCCCTCTCTGAATTGGGCCGTTGTCAATGTCTCATGACAAACCCCCACAAATCCCATCAGACAAATGCAACAAGGTGTCTTCTGCACCTTACTTTATATCCCAGGTGCTTGGGCCACGACAGACTTGTAATAGCTTCATCAACAACTTATCACCTATGGACCCGATAACAACTTCTACAACAACTTATCACCAAAATCACACAATTCACACAACATCTAAGCCAGACATCACACAACAATTTGTTTCACACCAATGCAACCATAATTCTCAAGGACACAACCCTATAAATATTCACTCCTCCTTTGCCTCTGTTTTTGCCACCAGAACTCTGTTCTCCAGTTCTAAATCTTGGGCTCTAGACAAGGGACACTGGGGCTGGGATTTATGCTATGATAGATTACATTCTAGATCACCCTCTACTTCAAGTGCGCAACCATTTTATATAGCTACCAACTGATGGCGCCTGGGCCCACTTACACAGTAACAATCTTTTTGTGCAGCATGAGAGGTAGAAAAAAGTTGTATGCGTCATAGACCAGTGTCATTGTATTCCATTACAACTTTTTGTAAGTAAACCTAAGCAGTTGATGTGAATATCTGCTGGTTGATGGATGAGATTCTTGGTAGAATAATCTGAAGAAGAAACAGCATACATGTGTCCAGACTTTATGTTACAAGCATGCTTCACTGGTGTAGTCGGCAGGATGTGCACTAAGAATCTCAACAATTTCAAATCGATATTGAAATACAGTGTAACAAATGTAGTTACACAATAACTCATTTCAACAAGTAAGTCTCAAGTTCTATTTCAAATTCAAAAACAGATTCATCTAAACATAACTGTATAAAAGTACAATGCAAATAGAATGAAGTCAAATTGTCTGAAACTATTTACCACACATATCAGCTAATTCAATAATTGCTACATAAGTAATAAGGAAACAAATTTGAGTGTTAGATTGCATTAATTTGTTGTTGAAAATATTCATGAGTCCACTATCTGTACCTACACTACTCTAGAGGTGATAACACGAACTAGGAGCATAAATGTAGGGGCCTGAGTCTTCTGCAGAAGAAACTTCAACAAAGGGTCAAGTAGCATAAAGCCACAATTGCCAAAGAGAGGTCTGTACCTCAAAGCGTCCTAAGATGAAGTGCTAACTATCCCTCACTATGTTGCACCATAAACAATAGTTACGTTCAAGTAACATCCCACAACCACTCTCTTTTTACCACATTTCCATTCCCATAAATCGTTACTTCTGTCATCCTTGGTCTTCTCTCCTTCCCCATTAGAACTTGCCTGGCATCTCATTACAACATTTCTTCTTGCCAACCTCCACTTCAACATACCTTGCTATCTACTAAGAATAAAGAACCTTTTCTCTCAACTAACGAAGCCTTGTCTACCTGCAGTGAGAATACAAAATACATGCAACATTTCCACTGCAAAATATAATATGAATTTAAGTGTTAGGCTGGAACCATGAGCTTGAACTAAAATACATATCTGGCTTAAAAAGTTAGGCTAAGTTAACAAGTGCACAAGTTACATTATGTGCATATCTCTACACACAAATAAATAAATGTTCTTGAAATATATATTAGTAATTATTAATACAAATGTCAACAGATCATACTATTTTAGCTATTAACATAATTTTTAAGTTAAGATTTCTAAACACTTTAACATTTATTTTCATAAGCACATCAATACATCAACTATCCATGAACACATTCAAAAACATATTTTATGAAATATTAATACGTAAACATCACAACCCTTCAGTCACATCTCTAAACCTATAATTTTCATTAGTTAGCAGGAATTCTTTAAATATTCAATGCCCCCTCTCTCATTAATAACATGAGTCACACAGAATAAATGTTAGTGCAGATTACATAGGATTATAATGGACTCCTACCATATCTCTCACGGTGGGGTAAAAATGATACTCCTCCTACCTACTCACAGCTTTTGACGTAGCATTCAGCTGCTACATTCAAGCATCCTTCATGGGGGTTACTATGGTGTTCCGCCTTTTCCTCTCTATGTGTTGTACTAGTTATGGAACCGTAATATGTCATTTACAGAATGTTGTATGTGTCATAGACTAGTGTCATTCTATTCCATTACAGCTTTTTGTAAGTAAACCTGAGCAGTTGATATGAATATCTGCTGGTTGATGGATGAGATTCTTGGTAGAATAAACTGAAGAAGAAACAGCATACCTGTGTCCAGACGTAATGTTACAAGCATGCTTCACTGGCGTAGTCGGCAGGATGTGCACTAAGAATCTCAACACAGAATATCAGTGAGAGATAGCTTTATTTTAAAAAAAGAGGATTTTTCACCCAAGGATATTTTAAGCTTAAGATATTTCCAATTTCTTACTTGACTGTTTTCCTTCATAAATTATCAAGGAATATGGAATGCATACTTGTATTTAAAGAACTTTCTCAAAATATTTATGACTGCACTTTGGAGGATTGGGAGCTTCGCCGCATATTTATTCTAATGTCCCCTTGGCTGCTTGTTGGGGTTTATTTTTTATCGATGCGAGCTCGTCCTTGCTCTCTGGTGAGAGTTGTTATGACATTTGTGGAATTCTTTTTAAAACACTTGTAATGATAACCGGCAGAAAGCATTTAGGATCTGGCATGCCATAAAGTGCTTGTGATGGTAACAGGGAAGAAGCGATTCTTATCGCTATTTTGAAAACAACATAATATTTACAAAGGCATTACATTGAGCGCTTAATAAGATGAACGGCGTGATGCGCTTGTAATGAACTTTAACTGGGTTCGGTTACTTTGGTTCTGCACTTTATTGACTGGTAATCCTAGAATCCCAGACAGTGGTTGCATGCGTCTGGAAAAATAATTTTTGCTAATGTATTGCCACAAAAAATATGGGAAAACATCAAGTGATAAAGCCTGTTTGTTGAATAGTTGAAAATAAACATTGTCCTTACCAGTGGTCGACGTTCAACTCCATTTCGAATCTTGAGCCCGGAAGCCTTTTCCTTGTGTTCGTCATTCTTCACAGGCAAGCTGATCTTTTTAAGCTGCGGTCTACATCACTCCATAGCGTAACGTAGAAGCCATCTTGGTTTGGGAAGTCAACGAGGAGTTAAAGTACATCTGTCCAATGCGCACAGCATTCAGTAGGCTGATGCGCATTGCACGATAATTTCTCAATATATCTCTCCTGTTTACAATTCTGCTTTGCACAGCTCTTGGATTTTGCCATTTCTCTTCTGTTGACAGTTCTGAACTGATGCAGACAGCATTCATAGGGCTGACATGCACAGCTCTGGGATTTCCATAAATTTACTGTTTAAGTTGACAGTTCTGCTCTGATGCGCACAGCATGCTTAATTCTTACATGTACAATAATAGAATTGGATTTTGGCAGTTTACGTGAGGACGATTTTTGCTTTGCGCACAGCATTGTTATTTAGAAAGTTTATAGTATTCAAATGCTACTGTTTCTTTATTTTAAAATAAAATTAATTAACGTACCTTTTCGATTACAATTTATAAGGTATGCGCAGCTTGGCCATACATACGATTTTTGCAGTATGTGTTTATGTTGTGCAAAACTCCCATACTAAATAGTAGAGGCACAGTACATTTTGTGTGTATCATTTATTTTATTGTATTTCTTTTGTTGTTTGAGAACTGAAAATGCAAAACGTTCCTGCTGCACCCTTCTTCCTTACTACTCCAGGTTATCCTCCTATACAGTGGTAAAAATGGAAGGTGGTGTTTGAAAGATATGCTATGGTATGCTGACCTTTGCTTAGCACTGAAAGGAAATCTTCGTCATTATTACACTGTTTAGAGTCGGTTGGTCAGGATGTATTTGACCATTTACCAGAGCTGTCTGCTGAAGAAGCAAATGTGCTCAATGACTATGTAATATGCATCAAGAAATTAGATAATCAATATTTACCAAAGGTGAGCACTATTTAGGAACGTTACAAATTTGCTAAAAGATTGCAAGGTGATGAGGAAACTGTGGAAGGCTACGTAACTTATTTGAGGAAGCTTGCATCTTCATGCAAATTTGATAATCTGACCGATGACCGGATAAATGAGTAGTTCATGTTTGGATGCAATATGGAAAAGGTCAGGGAGGAATTGTGGCTATGTGATGAGACTACATTGGATGGAGTTCTCAGTGTTGCGAAAAAGATTGAACCCTCATTAACCCCTTCGGTGCTCATGACGAGCTCAGCTCGTCATGAGGCACAGTGCTCCTGTGCGCATGACGAGCTGAGCTCGTCATGACCACCCCCATTTCTATTAGGGCCCAGCACAGGAGAGGAATCTCTCAAGCAGTCAAGGTGTTAAAGTGTGTTGCTGTGTTAAAAATCGATTCTGAGAAAGAATACAAAGTTCAAGAAATTAAAAGTTACGGTAGAACAAATGTTATTCTTAAGGATAAGCATAAGGGTGCTATGATAAATAGTGAACGATTGAATGGTAAGTGGATGAACGCCAAATATTACAGGTGTGGTAGGACAGGACACTTACCTAACGACAAGAAATGTCCTGTTCTGGGTCAAATATGTCCCAAATGTAAAAAGAAAGGTAATCTATCCTCAATGTGTAAGAGTAGGCCCATACCCAAAGTTAAAGAGGTTTAGATATACGATGGTGAGAATGGTGAATCGGGCACAGATGATTATGAGTTTGGACAGATTGTAGTACAAGTAGTAAGTGGAGAAAAGAGGAAAAATTATCCTTGTGATTATATTTTAGTTGAAGAACCTAGCACTAAAGTGTTATTTCATTCAGGTGCGAAAATAACAATTGCCTCTTGTGGATTTTACTTGGAGAATTTGAAAGGGAAAGTAAAACCCCTGAACCTGATATTAGGCCATTAGCCTTTGGCAGAGAACCTATTAAACTTCATGGATATATGATAGGTCTCATTGAATATAAAGGTAGATAAGTCTCAGGGAAAATCTATGTTTCCAAGAAATTAGACAGCATTATTAGCTGGATCCATCAAGGTCATCTTGGAATTTACCTTTATCCGAATACTGACCCTCCTATTCAACTAAAAAAGGATGTTAATTCTATTCTTCTAAAAGGATGGTGATGATGATTTGATTTCTGAGCTTAAGAAAGGTTGCCTCAAAGGGTACCAACATAAAATTGTACTTGGAAGGATGCCATTCCTGTTTGTTGCAAAGTAAGAAATGTTCCTCTTTCTGTGAGGGATTACATGAGAAAAGAAATTGATAAACTTAAAGATTGGGGTATCATAGAGGATGTTAAGGGCACTGAATGGTTGGCCCCAGTTGTAGCAGCTCGCAAATCTAATGGGGATTTGAGGCTCTGCATCGATTTGAGGCAATTACATAAATGTGTATTGGTTGATAAATATCTGTTGTTAAATATAAACAAATTATTAGCTTTGTTAGGTGGTGCCAAAGTTTTTAGTACAAGAGACCTTACTTCAACATATCACCAAATAGAATTAGAAGCGTCAAGTATAGACTTTACTTCCTTCATAACGCCTTTTGGTAATTATAGATTTAAACTAATGCCTTTTGGCTTGGTATCAGCCTCTTCGGTTTTCCAGAGAGTTATGGAAAATATTCTTTGTGGCCTCCCAGGTGTTTATGTGTATCAAGATGATATTTTGATATATGGTGATGATGTAAGTCAGCACTATACTTGCTCGCTTAAGATTAGCTTTGGAGAAATTGTGTAATCACAACCTGACCATTCAAGCAGAAAAGTGCAAATTCAGAACAAACTCAATAAATTATTTAGGTCATAATATTACAAGCGAAGGGGTCAAACCAAAATCAGCTTTAATCAATACTTTACAAGAAATGAGTTCTCCTTCGTGTAAGAGTGAACTCATGAAGTTCTTTGGTGTAGTAGAGTATTATGCTGAATTTGTGAAAGTTTTGCAGATTGTGCTGTCAACATGAGGTATTTATTGAAGAAAGGAATTGATTTTGAATGGTCTGACTGTTGTGAGAATAAGTTTATTAATATCAAAGAGAAACTAAAAACTGCATCTTCTCTCAGTAGCTTTAACCCAAAGTCTAAACCTATACTCATCACTGATGCCAGCGAAAAAGAATTGGGCGCAGTCTTGCAACAACAAGGTCCTAAAGGTATGCAAACCATAATGTTTCTATTACACAGTCTCAAAGACCCTGAAACCAGATATTCAGTAGTATTTCATCATCGCCAAAAGTGTACTTGTTGCAATCCTCAGAAAATGAAGGGCAAAAAGGAAATGAAAGTCAGAGCCCGAGCTATGTCTGGGCATTTAAAGGCATTAATGTGTTGGGTTGGTAGCATCAAGCTGAATTTGGCATGGTCCTCAAACCTGGTCTTAAACATCTTGTTTCTCTCACTAACTCCGTTGCTGATCATTCATCTCATTGTACTTACTGGAAAGATAAATTCAAAGATGTGTTTTCAGACAGGATTGGTTTGATAAATAATTTTTCACATACTATCAAAGTTAAAGAAATGTAATCCCTGTAAAACATAGATTGTGCAATGTACCTCACAGTATAAGGCATGAATTGACTGCTATGTTGAAAAGTATGCTAGACAATGGTATTATCGAGAAGGTAGATGCCACCTTGTGGATTTCTCCCATTGTTTTGGCAAAGAATTAAAGCAGCGAGCTGTGCTTATGTGTGGACTTACGCACCATCAACAACGCTATTTGGGTAGAGAGTTTCCCGGGACCTCGTATTGAGGATCTCATTACTTCTGTTGGCGAGTCCAAATGGTTTTCTAAATTAGATCTTCGAGCTGCCTACCATCAGGTGGAATTGGATGAGTCTTCAAGACATCTCACAGCATTCATTACGCCTGATGGTACGTTTCAGTTCCGCAGAATGCTATTTGGACTGGCGTCTGCAGCGTCAGTCTTTCAAATAGTGATGAGAAACATGTTTTCTAATACTCCTAATGCGGTAGTGTTCCAAGACGATATTTTGGTTCATACTAAATCAAAAGATGAACATAGTAATATTCTTCAACAAGTTCTCACAATTCTACAGAATAACAATGTTACTGTTAGAGAAGACAAGTGTGTTTTTGAAGTCAATGAAATTGAATATTTGGGTCATGTGCTGTCCAAAGATGGGGTCAAACCAAAACCCAGTATTGTTGATGGTATTGTTATTGCTCCTCACCCTACTGACAAAGATCAACTATGATCTTTTATTGGTCTATGTGAGTTTTACTCCAAGTTTATTGAAAATTTTGCAGGGCTTACTGAATGTTTTAGAAGCTTATTGAAAAAAGGTTCGGATTTTGTTTAGACTTCTACTTGTCAGGATCATTTTCAGTGTATCAAAAATAGCATACTTTCTGCTCCTCCTCTTCTAGCTTATGTAGAAGGTCGTGATACGTACACAGCAACATTCTCTGTTAGCAGTAATATATAGAATACATGAACCACAGCAAAAGAACATTCTAAATTAACCATGCTCTATAAAAGAAGAGCACTAACTCACTAAAGCACAGATACCACAGGAGGTGCGCCAGATCAACCTCTGCAGCATCAAAATGGCCAAAAAAAACTAACGCAGCAGGACGCTATAAGAACTGGAAGTCAAGCCAACCCAGAAAGAAACAACCCACAGGACTCGGTTCTCTCTGTAATGCCCACATCTTCCTTGATGGAACTAATATTGATGTTACAAAAGACATTACAAGGAATTCTAGAAGTAACACTATCAAATAATGGAATATTGAAAGCTCAGAAATTGTTTTTAAAAAAGATTGAAGAGGAATTGGTGGGGATTAAGAGTCAATTGCTAAATATGTTAAGCCCAGTAGTTACCCCCCAGCCCACAGAAGAAAGCGTAGAGAATTAATCTGCAGATACAGACGTGGTAAAAATAGTAGCTAAATCCCAACCCATAGAACAAAGTATAGTGAATGAATCTGTAGAGGCATTCGATAATGTATATATCTCCAGACGCCCAATGCTGATAAAAAGGTGTGGTGTGTATGCAGTGGCCCCCACTAGGAATAGGGTTGGCAAGAAGCAGGTCCCAAACTTATCAACAATGAGAAAAGGGAAGAAACTGGAGGGGGAGGCAGAGTCAGGCCTAAATGCATCCGCTCCGAACTATGTACCGATTGGACCCTCGCAATCGGAGAATAAAATAACAAAGACCCCAATAATACAGAGGAAAAGTCGGAGTAGTAAGGAGTTGAAGGAGAAACCCTTAACAACTCACACCGTAAAGCAAAAAGTAAGGATATGAGAGTGAGATGGGATATTTTAAAGAGGATGTCGACCTTCTATTAGAAAAATATGTACTGATAATTATGGGGGATTTTAATTACAAGTGAAACCTAAAGAAGGCCGACCTCTGGAATAGAGAACTGTTAGAGGTGTATGGAATAAACCATGCTAGCTTCCCAGAATGTGAGACCTCGAAACAGGAAAAAGAATTAGTAAATTTTCTAGGAGGTAGAGGTCTCCAATGTCTGAATGGTAGAATGAAGACAGATTTCCCAGCAGGGAAGACCTTTAAAATAGGTTTACAGAATTGTCCAATTGATTACATGTTTATGCCAGCTTGGAATTTACCTCTAGTATGGGAATTCAAGATAGATCAAAAAGAATTTAGTGACAACAATCCACTGTACTTAATGATATTTGGGGGGAGAAAGATGCCTAGAGAAAGTGATCCCACAGGATGTCGAGTACCCTAAACGTGTAACAACATGACTTACTGAGGAATACCAGGAAAAACTGAAGGTTCTGCAAATTAAAGTCGAATCAGAAGATTTAGAGAGTAAAAACTTGGAATGGTTTATAGAGAAGATAGCCCAAGTAGTTCAGTGTCTAAGAATAGAATTAAAAAAGGATAAAAAGAATAGCTCAAAACCCCCGGTCAGTCGAGTAAAATGGTTCTCTGTCAAGTGCCAATCTAATAAAAGGGAGATACGGGCAGCACAAAAAAGGCAAAAAAAGAATTTCACCCATGAGAGACAGAAACATATAAACAAGCTGAAAGCAGAATTAAAAAAATGGTAAATGATGCAAAAAGGTCATATAAAGAGAAATGCTGGTTAAACCTGCTAGAAGCAATTGAAGAAAAAAATGTAAGACAATTCTGGAAAATGGTAAAGGCAGCGTCTGGTCCAACAGATGGAGAAATGAAATGTGTTGTCAGTGAGGCAGCCTGGGAGGGGTACATAAGGGAATTGCATGGGGCACGAGTTCCTCAAGATCATGTAGAGCCCCAAAAGTGGCAGGAAATATCTGAAGATCTTAAATCAGAGTTTAACGAAAAGCAAGTAGAGCATATAATAAGAGAACTGAAGCTAACTCGTGCGGCACCGGACAACCTTCCCCCAATACTATTAAAGTCAGAGGTAAAGTGGTGGGCAATATTCTTCGCCCAGATGTTCCATATAATACTATCAGAAGGCATAAGGCCACCAAATTGGAAGGGCACAGTAATCAGGCCAATCCATAAGAAAGGGAGTATGGATGCAACACAAAACTACAGACTGATTAACCTCCTAGATATAGGAGAGAAGGTATTTTCAAAAATTGTGTTAAATTGACTTAACGCATGGGTTAAGGAGTTTCAAATCGTACCCATAGAACAGGGAGAATTTGGGGAGGGGCACTCCACAATAGATCACGGCTTCGCATTGTGGGCAATGGCAAAGAAGTCAACGGAACAAAACAGCAAGTTATGCTGTTGTTTCGTTGACTTCCGAGCAGCCTTCGATTCAGTAGATCAGGACTGCCTATGGGAAACATCAATGAAGGAAAAAATTCCCAAAGACCTACTGACTATAATAAAGGAACTACATCGAGGAAACTGGGCTCAAGATATCAGGGATACTGTGGGGTCATTGACACAAAAAATACCCATTGCAAACGGCTTGAGACAGGGTTGCGTTTTGGCCCCACAGTTATTCTCCATATTCCTGTCAGACCTACCTGCCTACTTAGAGGTTGAGGGTAGTGCAAGTCCCAGAATGGACGGAAAAAAGGTGCCCTGTCTACTTTATGCAGACGATCTGGTAATAGTAGACCAGACCGAGATAGGCCTCCAAAGAAAACTGAACGCATTTAATGTATACTGTGCTAGCAAATTCTTAACAGTAAACTTAGATGAAAAAAAATGTTATGCTTTGGTAAAAAGGCAAGTAAGTTTAATTGGTATCTAGGTGATATTAAACTGGAAACGGTCAAAGAATATTGTTACCTAGGGATATGGTTCGATAATACATTAAACTTGCATACTCATCTGGAAGCACAAAAATCAAAAGCTCATACTTCAATCTGTGGACTAAAAACGTTTAATCGGGATTATGGTGATCTGTCGCACCGTCCACTACTTAAAGCTTTTAACGCAACGATACCCCCACAAGTCCTTTGCGGAGCAGAAATCCTTTATTTGAGCGGTAAGGGAGTCTTTGAATTGGTGGAAGGGAAATGCCTGAAAAGCCTCTTATGTCTCCCACAATCATCCATGGCCCAAGCTATAAGAACAGAAATAGGCACAAAGTCTTGGGAGGTACAAGTACAAACTGCGGTAATCAGACTTTGGAAACGATTGGAAGAAACAGAAGGTCAAAAAGTTGCACAATGGTGTAGGAAAGAAATTCAAAATATTGACCTAAAATTGGCAAAAGCTTGTAGGGAAAGACTGATGCAGGTTTGTAAAAGGCTAAAGGTGGAGGTGTACCAGGAAACGAAACAATTAGTCTGAACTAAGAGTGAGCTGAAATTTAATGGGAAGGAAGTATCCAGAAAGACTGATATGTGCTATCTAGCAAAGAAAAAATCAGTAGAATTTATGATGAACTCTTGATCAAATGATAACTGGTTTCCCTACTTAGACATCCTACCAAATCGCTGTTATAGGCAGGAGATATTAAGGTTGCGGATTGGGATCAATCCATGGTTAATAAATAAAGATCTTAAATCAAAAATGTTAGATCATAAAGGGTGCTGCAGGTGTAATCTGGGCACCAAAGGAGAACTTGTGCATACCCTTCTTGACTGCCTAACATTACTAGAACAGCGGAAACTGAGGCTGCGTCTAATTTTTTTAAAACATGATATAAGAACAAGGGTGCAGGCGGCAAACCTCCTAACAGAAAAGCCCACTATTGACATTGCAATTGCCCTACGAAAGTACATAAAGGCGGTACAGAGCCTTCTAAGAAGCCAGGAGAAATCTGTAGGATTTTATGAATTTTTAAACCAATGAACTATATACCTGATCTAAAGAAAATGAAAGTGTTTTATTATGATAATAAGTTTTATTATAAGTGCCATTTTATTGGTGTTGGTTTGTAATGTATAAGGGTGTGTAAGAGTTTTACCCGATAATGGAATATTTTGTATAATGTTTTTATCACCTTTTATGCGAATATTTTAAACTCATGGTTTAGCCTCTTGCACTTGTTTAAAGATTAAGACCATAATAAACATATCTTTGACTTGACTTGAGATATTCGGTAGTGGAGAGAGAATCTCTCGCTGTATTTTGGGCCATTAGAAAGTTTAAAAAAAATATTTGGGGCATTGACTTTGAAGTAAGAACTGATCATAAACCTGATTGAAATATTTAGTAAGAAGGTTCTTGATTAGATCTCTAGTAGGATAACTAAATGGGTGATAGCACTGCAGGAATACAATCTAGAGAATAAGGTAGCAGATGTGTTGTCACGACTTGCACCGAAAACTGTATCTGAAGAAGAAGATTTAGAAGATGCTGAGGAATGGGTTTGTGTGATTGATCAGGATATCATTTCTGAGAAAAGGTGGTGTGATGAAATGGCTCAAGATACCACTTTAAATGAAGTCCTGAATCTTATTAGGAAATGTGGATCAATAATAAGGAGGGATCAGATTCAATAGGAAATGTTGGCCTTTGCGCAATGAATTATCCACTGACAATGGATTATTGTTTTGTGGTACGAGAATAATTCCACCAGGCAGCCTCAGGAAGAAGCTCATTGATTTGGTTCATTCTTCACATGCTGGATTAACTTAATGTAAAGAGAGATTGGGCATGACATATTGGTGGCACGGTATGGACAGGGAAATTGAACACATTTTACGTGATTGCATTCCATGTTCATTAAGCGATAAATCCAACGGTACACGTGTTCAGCCAATGGTTTTGAGAAGGCAACCTTCAAACCCTTGGCAAGATATAGCTCTAGACTTCTTGGGTCCTATGTATAGTAATGGTTCACCAACTTTTTTATTGGTTGTGATTGACATGTTTTTCACGATGGCCTGAAATTTTCTTTTTACCAACCATAGATTCTAGCCATTCAGTGTTTAATGAGTTTGTTTTCTATAGAAGGGATTCCTGTATCCTTTTTAACTGATAATGGGCTTTAGCTTGTCTCTGAAGAGATGAGAAATGTTCTTTCTTCTAAAGAAATTATACATAAAAAATCTTTTCTCTATCATCCAGAGGCCAACAGAATGGTAGAGAGATTCAACAGAGTAATCAAATAAACTATTGCTTTAACAAAGCCACTATCTTTAGATTGGAAGTCTGAAGTAATAAAGAAAATAGAAGAATATAGGTTGTCTCCTCATTCTACTACTGGGAAAACACCTTTCTTGCTCTTCTGAGGTGGAGTTCCAAATACAAATGTAGAACCTACGTGGGCAAACAAGTATGAATTAAGTAAAGGAAAGGAGAAAAAATGTGATAACCTTGTGATGCAGAAGAGGGAGAAACAGAAGGCTAAAATATGGAAAAGTTACTTTGATGTCAGTAAGAACAACCAACGTTGCTGTGGGTGATGTTGTAATGATTAGGCAGTTCGGGCTGGACTGTTCCCATGAGGCACAGGGTCAAGACTGATTTGCATATGGCCATGTCTGAACTGGGGTGGCTTGGTGAGCAAAATACCGGTGGATTAAACCCAGATCTGTGACTGGGGGTGAATGTTTTGCCATTGTGCAACATTCCGTCCATCATCTTGTGTGTTTTGCTGTTCACCCTATGTGGGAAGGGTATGCCCAGACGTTAGTCCCTTGCTCACTAAGCCACTGGAGTCAAGCTGTTGCGTGCTTATCTAGGTTCCTGATCGGTACTGTGACCTTATGCCCCTATTCCGCTATAAATCCATTTATTCCCTATATTGGCATAACCGTTCAAGTGCGATTTTCTGAAAAGTCATCTCTGGCCTCACACGAACAGAGGCACATTCCAGCATGACTCTCTGCTACTTCCTTTGCGACCAATTAGTGCAATGACAGAGCAGCAGTCACTATCTGATATTCCTAGATAACGCTCTGAGTTCTTCAACAAGATAAAAACTTAGCAAACCTGGAAATCCCCGCTTGCTATGTTTTGATTAGTAATGGAACTCTAATGAGCAACTGATAACTGTCACTTCCTAGTGACATCTTTAATTGACGTCTTATGTCCAGCAAACTTGCGTCAAACCCGGCACCTGTCAGGTATAAATATTACCAACGTTGCCTTAAGCAATGCGAGTTTGTTGCCTGTTGCTGATGCCAGCTGCCTGCATGACCCTGTGTTGGTAAATCTAGCACTCTGTCGCTGCAGCCTGCTATCCTTTGCTGGTGAAGCTGCTGATTACCATTATCGCCGCTACAGCGCGAACTATGGTGCAGTACGCTTAAGGAGCTGAACAGCCGTCCTCTGCGAAGACATCCAGCAGATTCCAGCTGCCCGCGGACGCTGTCCCCCCTCCTTCCTCGACACGCTGAAGAGAGCCGCTGCCTTTCTCGTGCAGAGAAATCCAGTCCCGGCGCTTCCGGTTTACCCTCGCGGGTGACTGGGATATCGAGAGAGACCCCTGAAGGAGATACCAATCCTCCATCATTCTATTCAGAGGTATGGTGTTGACTAAACCCTTAGACGAGAATTCTTGAAGCAAACCTTGGCAAAACCAACTTAACTTAAAGCTACTTACTTGCTCCCCTTTCACGTGTTAGGCTTAGGTCAGGCACACTGGGGTAGGCTTAGTTAGAAGCACCAGTTGAGTATGTTAGCCTAATGTATATATGACTGTATATATGTTTTATTACTTTTAAACCATTGTATGGCTAAGAAACCATATCAATGCTTTTACAGTTCTATTTCGCAATACTTATCTTACTGTACGTACTTTTTATAATAACAGTTATTGCAATTGTGGCAATACATTTCTCTTGTACGAGAAGAAAGACTGTTCAATAAATGTTAACCTTTATTAGAACATTGGAATGTTGGGAGCTCCATTGAAAACAATGGAGTGCTCTGGGCTTATAATGGCTGGTATAAGCCTGGAGCTCCAACATTCCAATGTTTCTTTGTTCACAGCTCTGGCTGTGAACAAAGGCGATTGACTCTTGATCTGAGGAGCAAAGTTGTCATGTTGCACGGTTGTTGGAAAACTGAATCCCTTCTTGTCTGTGCCAAGGAAGCTGATCACTTCCTATGCAGAGAAGAAAGTTTCCAGTGACCTCTGAGCTAGTTGGCAACACAACCCAATTAAGTTTAGCATAGTCAGTGGAGGCCTGGAATATAAGCAGTTCCACGTCGATACTACTGTTTATGTTATTCCCATGCGCAGGGCCTAGTGGGAAACTAGGAACTACACTACATGGCGCCCAAACGTTTGGTAAGGCGATAAACTAACGCAAGACTTGTAGAGTAACTCAGTCGTGCATATTTCACAGACCCCTTTCTCCCATAAATACTCCAATAGACGTCTGGAGTGGGTGAAAGGTTAAAATCCGCCCGACCTTAGTAGGAAGAGATTCCTATGTAAAGCTCTGGTTTATTCAACGTTGAAGGATACAGTGTTCCAAAATATTGTGCACCTAATCTTTGTCTCCTTGGAGACCTACTCTGCAAAGCCTGCATTTTTTAAATGTCAGACAGTGAAGAAGAAAGGGAAGCAGCTAGGCTGGCTTCCATACTAATAGAGGAAGACTCGAGTCTCCTACAGGCAGACCCGGATGCTATAATCATCCCGGTCCACTTAAGAAGATCTATAACTTTAAAACTTATAGAGAACGGACTGACACCTCTAGGTGGTACAGTAATTTCCGTGATAGAGGCACACGAATATCGGCAGACAGAGGTATTCTATTCATGGATAAACTTTCCAGCGGTAAACGCTAGAACAAAAGAGTTTCACTATTACAAAATAGAGAAACCTCCGGAAGAGTACGCTCCTTTCGAGGAGATTGAAATTCCACTTAAATTTCAAGAGCACCTGCTCTGGTTTAATGGCGCCCTAAAACATACTGATCACATTACCAGGCTCGGTCCACTAGGTAGACCAGGAGCAACGTGGCCGGTTCTAGCCAGCTACACACCACATCCTGACATTGCAAAAATGTCTAGAGAAGAGCTGTTAGTACAGCTAAACACATTAATAAAAATACATAGGCAATTAGTCCAATATGTAATACGGACTGCAACAGTCCAACCAGCTGTTAATACACCACAGCTGACCCCTCATCAGGGGAACACAAATAAAATTACACCACAGAACATACAGTCATGTCTTGGTAAAACACCCATAAAACGGGAACAAATTCCTTTCTGGTTAGCACAGAAAATCACTCAAATAGAGGCAGTATTTCCTGATACTACCCCTATTGAGAAACACAGAATCTTGACCATCTGCCTTCCTATGGGAATCGCACCACACGTGGAGGACTGCGACACTTGGGGTACAGTCTTTGCTTCCATTTACACAAAAACACACGGTGTTCCGTCTATGGCGGTAATACCAGAAGTGCTAAAACAGATTCAAAATGAATACGGTCCAGAGCCCGCTTTAAATCTAGGTATGAAATTACTGAAAGATTTCAAGCAGGTCACGGCTATATTATTAGCCAACATAAAGGGAGAAGCAGCATCTGTGGCGATCCGCCAGAAGTTGAGGGAAACAGATATAAAAGATCCTGTTGAGCTAGCAAAAATCATAGAAAAATGCTATGAAGAATTAGGTAGAGACAGCTTGGGTGGGAAACCAATTAAGCCCCAACTGCTCGAAAATCCTGAAAAATTATTTATTAAAAATAATTTAAACACTCCTAAAAAGAGCTGGGATGGAAATAAACAATCCACTCCCAAGGAAAACGTTTTCCAGTCCAGAGGAAGGTCTCCTCGACGGAGGGAAAGAACTCCGACTCGAGAACGCCAGTCTCCCCAACGGGAGCCCTCTGAGAAAAGATATAACCTTAGAAATAGGGATAATCTAAAAAAACCTGATAGATATCAAAGTATTGATACACGTCCCTCTCGATCTCTCCCACAGAATTCGGAAAGAAGAGGACGGTCAGACCCAGGAGAGCACACCAAGTCCAAAGACAAGGAACCTGCTCAAAATAAGAAATCTCAATTTCCTAAAAAGAAGGTAGCCAGTATTAGAGTAATCAACCATGCCGAGAATACTGAGGACACAGTTGAAAAACGGGGAGTGGGCATTGACAATGTTGGACAGTGCAGCAGAAATCAGTATAGAGCGCAAGATCTTGATGAGTCATCTGGAGACAGTGGACACGAATGAATACATTCAGGTTGAAACTGCCGACACCAGACTTAGCGAGCCCCATAAAATATACGAAATAACATTGCGTATAGAGGGTGATAAGACTAGGAAAATTAAGGGTCTGTTTTGGGATAAGCTCTCAAAAGGCTATGATATTCTGTTAGCTGAAAAAGATTGGCCCCCGGAGTTTGTCAGGGAGTGCCCTCGTGGCGAAGAAGTGATTATGCCTGCCTTCTCGAATCACATTCTGATTCATAAAAAATATACATATGCAAGGAAATGGGCAGTAGCCCAGGCACCTGCATTATATAAAAATCATGTAGGATGGGATGAGGATTCACCTCCTCACAAAATCCAACTAAAAAGTGAACCAACTGCCCAACGGCAGTATCCCATAAAGCAAGAAGCTAAAAAACAAGTCAGGGAGATCTTAGATCAACTTGAGTACCAGGGGGTGATTGAAACATGCACCTCTCAAATGAAAAATCCTTTGTTTCCTGTCTCCAAGCCAGACAATTCATATCGTCTAGTTTTGGACTACAGACATCTTAATACATGTTGCAAAACTTTTGCAGTACAAAACTCGCATAGTGCAGCCCTAATGAATAATATAGTTAGGAAAAAATATAAAACGACATTAGACATTTCTAATGGTTTCTTTTGTCAAAACATTGCACCAGAAAGCAGATATTTGACCGCTTTCTCCGCATTTGGGTCACAGAAAAAATTCTGTCGACTCCCACAGGGGTTCAAGAACAGCCCAGGACTATTCTCAGCTAGGGTAACAAAGTTACTACAAATCTATGATGATGAAGCATTATCTTACGTAGATGATATTTATCTCACAGACGACGACTTGGATACTCACTTGAAAAGAGTGAACACCATAATACTTGGGTTCGCAGCAGAGGGTTACAAATTCAACTTTAAGAAGTCCCGAATTGCCCATCTAACAGTACTGTTTTTAGGGTACGAATTATCAAGTGAAGGGAAGAGCCTAGCGGACAACTTCTTAGAGAAGTGCGCTGTACTCCAAGCTCCAAAAACGCTGAAGAATTTACAATCCATTCTAGGTTTTCTGAATTTCGGAAGAACTTACATCCTAAATTACGCAGAGAGGGTTAAACCTCTCTACGATCTAATAAAACCTGATTTAAAACAAATCAATTGGACTCAAAAACACACAGAAATTTTGAGATCACTGCAAACAGACATGTTAGCAAAAACAAAATTAGATACACGTGACAACACACGTGATCGTGTAATCCGAGTCATCCCAGGAAGATGCGGATTCACGTACCTAACCTCTAATGAGGGAGAAAAGGTACCAATTTCAATTAAATCTCACTTGTACACACAAGCAGAAAAAACATTCAGTCACACAGAAAGAACTGTGAACGCAGTGCAAATCGCATTAGCAAATGAAAGAGAACTAGCACACGGCAAACGGATTAATATCCTTACAGCGGAATCCGCCTTCGAAGCGCTATTCAGCCCAGTAAACCTGCCTACAGTGTCACTGGATCCAAAATGGATACAGTGTATAGATTCTCTAGGAGCGGAAGACGTGAAGTACTATTTCGCCCCGCAATTTGAAGAATTGAATGATTTAGAGTATGAAGAAGAATATCCTCTGCCAATCGAAATTTTGCCTCTCCCACAATACGCATGTATAATCTATACAGATAGCTCTGTACAGCATTTCAACGTAGAGAGAAAATCCTACGATGCAGCATGTGCGATCATTAAATGTCGTTGGCTGTGCGGTAAAATCAAACCGAAAATAACAAAAACTGAATCAGTGAAGTACTGTTCGGCTCAAAGAACTGAAATCAGATGTTTAAAGATGGCGCTCGAAAATGCAGAACGTGAATTCCCCACACTTATAGTGTGCGATTCTCATTTTTGCGTCAATTCTTTCAACAATAAACTGCAGAGTTGGATCGAAAACGACTACAAAGATGACACAGGTGCCACAATAAAGCATAAAAAGCTCTGGAACGAGGTAGCTCTTTTACACAAAGAACTACAAAAGACTCACGTGATTCACACACAGAGTCTTCAACGTGATGGCGTTCACGTTGCAGGGAATTCATTGGCTAATACAGCCACCGCGGAAGCAACTAAACCGGCTTCCGTAGCCACAAAAAAGCGTACAGATAAGTATATAGACGGGGAAACCATGCTGGCAGTAAAAACCACCGTAAAAGGCGACTGTGCAGCACTACCCGTAAACTATCCACTCAATTATGCATACATAATCGATGCAAACTCCGTTCCTTTTGCTCAAATCCCTGGAGTGGGGGACAGAGTAATTCCAAACAGGAGCAGGAGGGGCTTCCTATTACTGGAAGCACACATGGGGTTGGGTCTGAAACACCAAACAATCAAAGCCTCTCTGAAAGAATTGCAATCAGAGTACTGGTGGCCAGGAATGAGAATAGATATTCAATGTTTTGCTCAAAATTGTGAAGACTGCAACAGAGATCGCAGTAATGAACAGGCCAGTGTAGTTTCAGGATCCCTTCTAGACAGCATAAGGCGATCTATCTGCGCAATCAAAGAAGAGAAGCGCGTCCCAGTGTACACAGTTAAGACGAAAAGCACTTAAAAAATGAGGCCTCCAGCGCTCGGCTGACGCTAGAACGGTTATAAAAGATTTGCGAGTCCATATCGGCATATACGCAATTACCACGTTCCATTCTGACCAGGGTCCTGCTTTCAGCTCTCGAGCCTGAATGTCTGACTAAATATCGAAATTAAAAATATCGACCTACAAAAATATCGGGACAAAAATATCGAAGTCAAAAATATCGGAATCCTATCCCTAACAAGGTAAGTACAAAAATATCGGAAAAATAATATCGTAGTACAAAAATATCGAGAAAAAAAAATATCGTTTTTTAAAATGTATTAATAATGATGTTAAAATAATTATAAAATACATATAATGTTACAAATGTTAATTAAAAATATTAAAACATAATTTAAAAATTAAAACTAATACATATACATTTAAAATAAATTAAAAACTTAATTTAATGTAATTTTATATTTTGTAATTTCATTTAATTGATTTAATTTAAATTTATTTAATTGTTTCCCTGTACGACTGTACCCCAAAAACCCAAAACTGACCCTGAACCCTAAAAATACCCCTTTACCCATGAACTGAAAACTGACCATGAACCCTAAAAATACCCCTTTACCCAAAAACTGAAAACTGACCCTGAACCCTAAAAATACCCCTTTACCCAAAAACTGAAAACTGACCCTGAACCCTAAAAATACCCCTTTACCCAAAAACTGAAAACTGACCCTGAACCCTAAAAATACCCCTTTACCCATGAACTAAAAACTGACCCTGAACCCTAAAAATACCCCTGTACCCATGAACTGAAAACTGACCCTGAACCCTAAAAATACCCCTGTACCCATGAACTGAAAACTGACCCTGAACCCTAAAAATACCCCTTTACCCATGAACTGAAAACTGACCCTGAACCCTAAAAATACCCCTGTACCCATGAACTGAAAACTGACCCTGAACCCTAAAAATACCCCTTTACCCATGAACTGAAAACTGACCCTGAACCCTAAAAATACCCCTGTACCCATGAACTGAAAACTGACCCTGAACCCTAAAAATACCCCTTTACCCATGAACTGAAAACTGACCCTGAACCCTAAAAATACCCCTGTACCCATGAACTGAAAACTGACCCTGAACCCTAAAAATACCCCTGTACCCATGAACTGAAAACTGACCCTGAACCCTAAAAATACCCCTGTACCCATGAACTGAAAACTGACCCTGAACCCTAAAAATACCCCTGTACCCAAAATTAATTAATATTATTTAATTACCAATTAATTATTAATTAACAATAACAATAAAGTAAATATATTAGCACATTTGCTGTAATTAATCTAATTTAAATATTAATATTATTTAGCACAATTAATTAATTAAGAATAACAATAAATTATATATAAAAATTACTATAATTAATTTTTTTAGTAATTAATAATAATTAATTACCAACTAATGAATCATTATAAATATTAAAAAAATTATAATAATTAATTAAGTAATTAATAGAAATTAATTACCAATTAATTATTAATTAAAATATATACAAACATATATCAATTAATTAATTATTATTAAATTACTTCCCACCCTATTCCCCTATAAACCCATAACCCGCTACAGAACATATTTATCAATTAATAAATTAATTAAAAATAATTTAAAAATAATTCTCAATTAATTAATTAATAATTCCTAATAATTAATAATTAATTTAACATAATTAAATTACTTCCCACCCTATTCCCCTATAAACCCACAACCCGCTACAGTAGTAAAACACAATATTTAATAAAATAACATTAAAAAAAATAATAAAACATAATTAATACAATATAATATACACTAAATTTATTTAAAAATAGATATTAGTAACATCAAAGTTATTAATTTCGATATTATTAACATCGATATTTACAACTTCGATATTACTGATATCATACCAATATCGATATTTAGACTGTCGATATTACTTACCTTCGATATTTTTGTATATCGATATTTAAACTTCGATATTTTTGCTTATCGATATTAAAAAATCGATATTTTGTCTGTGTACCCTCGAGCCTATAGGGAGGCCATGGCCAGCATGGGAATTGGGTTGCGGTATTCTTGTCCGTCATACCCCGGAAGGGAATAGTGTGATAGAAAGAAAAAACCGGGGCATAAAGCAATCTATAACAGCGAAGGTATTAGGTTCAGGCGCTGGGTGGGTCAAACATTTAATAAGTGTCCAGACTAGTCTCAACAACATGCCAAGAAATTCTCTAAAAGGTTTCAGCCCATACGAACTATTGTTCGGAATTAGAATGCGCGTTCAGGACCTCGATAGTCAGATGTCAGTGGTACAAGAAGAAACAACGCACTTTGATGTAAAAGACCGTTTGGCTGTTTTACAGGAACTGAATGAAACAAGAAAATCATTAAGCAACATAAAGTTAAAGCAACAGCCAAGTACCACTGACGAGGCACCACCCGCAACAGCCCCAGCAAGGCCTGTCTGGATTCCAAAGATTGGGGATCTAGTCAGAGAAAAGATCGCGGTTAAGAAGGAATTTGGGCCTTCTTACAGAAAAGCAGTACCTGTCTTAGCAGTCACCGGAACAAGATCAGTTGTGCTACCGCCCCTTGCTGGTAAAAAGGAGAACAGAGTTGTGTCCATCGATCTGGTAAAACCACAAGCATGTGGCCTATAATCAACAGTAGGCCCAGTGGACTCCCAAGAAACAACAGAATACCCAAACTTGCAACAATCCAAGAGGTTCAAACTGAAAGACTCATCACATTCGATCAGCCTGCAGTGCACAATGAAGGACTATGCAATAATGCCATAGAACTCGTGCCTCTTGAAACACAAATTGAAACAGTTCGTCAAGAAACAGCACCAGTCTACAATGATGTGGCATCAGAAAGTGCTACCGAGAGACAGATTGAAAGAACAATCCCATCAATTGACAGAACTGCCTCTGGTTATTTCATCAACTTCGACAACTTCTCTGAAGATTTAAATGACCCCGAAGTGATGCCAGAAACTAAAAAGTATTCTAAAGAAAATACAACAGGACTCCTTCAACAAATCAAAGAACTATATCTGGATTCACCGTTGATTGAGCATTGGATTATTTCAGGGGTATTTATACTCCTACTCTGCCTAATTTTAGTTTTAATTTTAGGAAAGTTCATTACAATTGAATGGACACAGCAAGTCAGAACATCAACCTAGTCCTGAAACCACACAGATCATCCCACGTGAAGAAAAGAGAACTGTCAACAGTAAATGTCACAGCAATTCCAATACCTGGTGGGGTAGTATGGGAGAAAACAGACTATGAGATCTATGGTCCGGTCGAAATCCTGAAGTATCCTCATCAACTAAAGGTTTCCTTAAGTGACTTTGTGACTCCTAGTACATTCTCTGATGATTGGGACTTTAACAGTATTAATGACATGATGTCTGATTTAGTAATGTCAGCTAGATTCACAGATCATGATTATTTACAAGGTTCATCTAGTTATGAGCAGTTATTCTGTTACACCCACTATGGGGATCATTACTTGCATAAATCTGCACAGCCTAGAAATGTTTTTATGTATAATCAATGGGAACATTGTTCTACACCACCTAAAAGCAGTTCTAAAGCATTTTTTGAGAAATTCAAATATTTTTCAGGGTTTAACACAAGTGATGCAGAAACGTTTTATTACAAACTGTTAGATAAAACAGGAATGAAAACAATGCTGACAAATTCTAAATTGATATATTCAGAAGCATTTTATGACAAAATGATGACATTTGGTTTTGATTATTGGAAAAATAATATTGAAACGAAAACAATTTGGGGTACAAAAGATTGGCAGGTGCAAGGCATTGAAGCACTATTTAGAACCTGCATGATACCAGAACAAATGTTATTTTTAAATGACACTATACACCAAACATCTTGTCTTGGCCTAGCTAAGAACAAAGACCTTAAAACACCGTCTATACCAAAGCCAATACCTGAGAATACAACCGCAGATATTGAATTAGACGTGTCACAAATTTTACATTTCAACAGAACAAATCCTGATTGGAAAAAGTGGTTAATCTGGCCTACAGACACAAATAGCTGTCAAGATAGATTCCTGAATAAAACACAGGGGTTAAAAATGACCAGATTAGACCCTAGATACTCCCAGAGACAACATCCAGGGATTATAACAACATACAGTGTAGGGAAACTCTGCCTAGAATGGCTAACTACATCCACACTGGCTGAAATTAAGCAACACTTGTCTTTATTAAAAGATGGTGCTGATTTGCGCGATTTCATTCTTGGACCACGCAAACAGCGTCAAAAGCGTTTCATAGCGACCAGCATCTATGCTGCTTACAACGAGGCTTGGAAAGTAAAGCAAATTGAAACTGCTGAGAAAATACGAGAAATTGATCGTATTAATTTGGAGAAATCACTTTCTGTGGTAGACAATGGGTTAATGACTCTGTCTTCCAGAATATATTCGTTGGACAATATTGTATCCTCTGCCTTTGATGTGATAGACAGAGATTTGCTTATGTTACAACAGGGCCAGTCTCAATTACGTTCTATTATAGAATTAGGCTGGACGCTGCAAAATCTTCGTTCAGGCTATGTGCCTTGGCGTTTAATCAACACAACGTCATTATTTTCCATTTTTAACCTTACTGATAAACAGATCAGTTTGGCACAGAAAGGAGCAGACTATACAATCCTGAGCATCGAAAAACTCGAGCGATTACCATTGACAATGTCAGAGAGTCCTGTCATTGAATGGATAATACACGGAATTATCACAATTCCGATAACAACTTTCCGATTTAAAAAGTGCCTTGAATACATACCAGCTGGCCAGTATGAACAATTGGGTAAAGGATATGTAAAATCTATATGGAAATTACCATACACTCATTCTTGCTATAGTGACAGCGACAAAAATGTATTTCTTAGTGGTGAAAATTGTAAACATTCACTAAGCGGTATACTTTTGTGTCAGGGTATTAATTTACACGGAGCATGTGATGGAAATTCAAACAACCTTTCATGCCACCAGCTAGTCACACCTGCAACTCAGATAGAGCCCTTCTTTATGCAACTCGCAAACGGGAGTTACATTCTTAGAACGGATCACAGATGTTGTGGCCTGACGCCAGGGAAAAGTTATCTAGTACAAGTTACGTCCATGGTCAAATGTTGTATGCAAGCATTGTTTCCGAGTGGGCCTCCAGACATAGTGACTCCCATCTGGCCTCGTCTGAATCTCTATTCTATACGAATTGATACATTAAGCAAAATTAAATCTGTACTTTTACAGACAACAGTGCCTATAACGTCATCTAAAGAGACGTATGATCTTCTAGTCACAAGGACGGCTACTGAAGTTCATGACCTTTTATCAACAAATTGCCCCGTGCATTTCGTAGAAATGTTCAGCCAACTCCTTAACATGTCTAGTGCAACAAGCATCCCAGGCATATTTAAGACAGTCTTTACGGGACTGCTAACACCCTTCCAGGCAATTTTGGGAATCTTTCCTAATTTTGTGCACTCCATTTTTGGCGGCATACCATTATTTTTGGGACTCGTTGCAGGGATTCTATTTTTAACCCTCCTGCTACGTTATGGCAAGCCTCGGCTCAGACATAGCTCCCATGGGAATGGAAGAGACAATCCTAGCAATGCGGTACCGGGACAGGATAACTAACGTCCTTGGATTGGCCAGGCTGAGAGATCTAAACATGACCTGGTTCCTTTCATTCAGACCGATATGGCAAAATTGCATTTTACCTGTGCTACGGTGTATGCTTTGCGGCGATGAATGCGTGTTGGACATCTGTCTTTCACTTCCATCAGCAGTACCAATGGACGTCGATACTTTGCTCAGTCCAATAACGGCTCACGCATTGTGTTGTCCCCAGCGGCTACCAATCCTGATGACGGCATTCGTGGAGACTCCTGTACTACAGCCAAGTGGTAACAGTGGAGCGAGTGACAAAAGCAACATCATCCAGGTACAACGTTCTGTGAGCATTGCTGGTCCTGCCCTCGATGACAGCAATCATTCTCACACCTGCCAAGTTACAGCGCTATCTAATTTGGTTGAACTATCACCTGATTTTGTAGACCAATTCTTTGCGAGCCTGTCTGATACGATGTTCTCACCCACAGAGAAACAATAACTTTTTTAGAAGCTTTCCGACACACAGCGTTCCCATGAACTCTGAATTCGGCCTTCAGTTTTAATCAACAAAAACTGCCAGGAGCTTTGGAAATTTATTTTCTTTGAATTGGACAATTTTTCTAATATTGACCTTTTTTTGGCACGAACAATTCTTTGCTTAACGTAAAAACTATTCTTAGAGAACAGAAGCTTCACACTTCTATTTCTAAAAACACATCTAGAGACATAACAACATAACACCAGCCTCTAGCACACATATTATTACAATGCATTTTTATGTGATGATTTATCTCGCTTTTCTTCTGTCAGAGATACTACATGTGTAATTCCTTTTGCATAATCGTTCATTGATTTCATATGCAATAATTTTTTGAATGATTACTATGCTTTAAAAAACGTACAGTACCTAAATTCCATGTATTACAAGTACGCCTATTTCGAATGCATTTATGTATTTTGGGGTGGGCAATGTTACACATGCATCTAATTGCTTAGTTTTAGTAATTTTGATGGACATTAACCCGTGGAGTGGGTGTTGCGTGCTTATCTAGGTTCCTGATCGATACTGTGACCTTATGCCCCTATTCGGCTATAAATCCATTTATTCCCTATATTGGCATAACCGTTCAAGTGCGATTTTCTGAAAAGTCATCTCTGGCCTCACACGAACAGAGCCACATTCCAGCATGACTCTCTGCTACTTCCTTTGCGACCAATTAGTGCAATGACAGAGCAGCAGTCACTATCTGATATTCCTAGATAACACTCCGAGTTCTTCAACAAGATAAAAACTTAGCAAACCTGGAAATCCCCGCTTGCTATGTTTTGATTAGTAATGGAACTCTAATGAGCAACTGATAACTGTCACTTCCTAGTGACATCTTTAATTGACGTCTTATGTCCAGCAAACTTGCGTCAAACCCGGCACCTGTCAGGTATAAATATTACCAACGTTGCCTTAAGCAATGCGAGTTCGTTGCCTGTTGCTGATGCCAGCTGCCTGCATGACCCTGTGTTGGTAAATCTAGCACTCTGTCGCTGCAGCCTGCTATCCTGTGGTGGTGAAGCTGCTGATTACCATTATCGCCGCTACAGCGCGAACTATGGTGCAGTACGCTTAAGGAGCTGAACAGCCGTCCTCTGCGAAGACATCCAGCAGATTCCAGCTGCCCGCGGACGCTGTCCCCCCTCCTTCCTCGACGCACTGAAGAGAGCCGCTGCCTTTCTCGTGCAGAGAAATCCAGTCCCGGCGCTTCCGGTTTACCCTCGCGGGTGACTGGGATATCGAGAGAGACCCCTGAAGGAGATACCAATCCTCCATCATTCTATTCAGAGGTATGGTGTTGACTAAACCCTTAGACGAGAATTCTTGAAGCAAACCTTGGCAAAACCAACTTAACTTAAAGCTACTTACTTGCTCCCCTTTCACGTGTTAGGCTTAGGTCAGGCACACTGGGGTAGGCTTAGTTAGAAGCACCAGTTGAGTATGTTAGCCTAATGTATATATGACTGTATATATGTTTTATTACTTTTAAACCATTGTATGGCTAAGAAACCATATCAATGCTTTTACAGTTCTATTTCGCAATACTTATCTTACTGTACGTACTTTTTATAATAACAGTTATTGCAATTGTGGCAATACATTTCTCTTGTACGAGAAGAAAGACTGTTCAATAAATGTTAACCTTTATTGATACACGCCCGTCTCTCTATTCTCTACATCTCGTGAAAGTAAACTGCACTAGACTGACTGAGTGAAATCTATGTCTATTGTTTCATACGACCCTAGAGATTGACTCTTGATCTGAGGAGCAAAGTTGTCATGTTGCACGGTTGTTGGAAAACTGAATCCCGTCTTGTCTGTGCCAAGGAAGCTGATCACTTCCTATGCCGAGAAGAAAGTTTCCAGTGACCTCTGAGCTAGTTGGTAACACAACCCAATTAAGTTTAGCATAGTCAGTGGAGGCCTGCAATATAAGCAGTTCCACGTCGATACTACTGTTTATGTTATTCCAATGCGCAGGGCCTAGTGGGAAACTAGGAACTACACTACTTACTCTGGAATAGAGAACTGTTAGAGGTGTATGGAATAAACCATGCTAGCTTCCCAGAATGTGAGACCTCGAAACAGGAAAAAGAATTAGTAAATTTTCTAGGATACAGAATCTCCAATGTCTGATTGGTAGAATGAAGACAGATTGCCCAGCAGGGAAGACCTTTAAAATAGGTTTACAGAATTGTCCAATTGATTACATGTTTATGCCAGCTTGGAATTTACCTCTAGTATGGGAATTCAAGATAGATCAAAAAGAATGTAGTGACAACAATCCACTGTACTTAATGATATTTGGGGGGAGAAAGATGCCTAGAGAAAGTGATCCCACAGGATGTCGAGTACCCTAAACGTGTAACAACATGACTTACTGAGGAATACCAGGAAAAACTGAAGGTTCTGCAAATTAAAGTCGAATCAGAAGATTTAGAGAGTAAAAACTTGGAATGGTTTATAGAGAAGATAGCCCAAGTAGTTCAGTGTCTAAGAATAGAATTAAAAAAGGATAAAAAGAATAGCTCAAAACCCCCGGTCAGTCGAGTAAAATGGTTCTCTGTCAAGTGCCAATCTAATAAAAGGGAGATACGGGCAGCACAAAGAAGGCAAAAAAAGAATTTCACCCATTAGAGACAGAAACATATAAACAAGCTGAAAGCAGAATTAAAAAAATGGTAAATGATGCAAAAAGGTCATATAAAGAGAAATGCTGGTTAAACCTGCTAGAAGCAATTGAAGAAAAAAATGTAAGACAATTCTGGAAAATGGTAAAGGCAGCGTCTGGTCCAACAGATGGAGAAATGAAATGTGTTGTCAGTGAGGCAGCCTGGGAGGGGTACATAAGGGAATTGCATGGGGCACAAGTTCCTCAAGATCATGTAGAGCCCCAAAAGTGGCAGGAAATATCTGAAGATCTTAAATCAGAGTTTAACGAAAAGCAAGTAGAGCATATAATAAGAGAACTGAAGCTAACTCGTGCGGCACCGGACAACCTTCCCCCAATACTATTAAAGTCAGAGGTAAAGTGGTGGGCAATATTCTTCGCCCAGATGTTCCATATAATACTATCAGAAGGCATAAGGCCACCAAATTGGAAGGGCACAGTAATCAGGCCAATCCATAAGAAAGGGAGTATGGATGCAACACAAAACTACAGACTGATTAACCTCCTAGATATAGGAGAGAAGGTATTTTCAAAAATTGTGTTAAATTGACTTAACGCATGGGTTAAGGAGTTTCAAATCGTACCCATAGAACAGGGAGAATTTGGGGAGGGGCACTCCACAATAGATCACGGCTTCGCATTGTGGGCAATGGCAAAGAAGTCAACGGAACAAAACAGCAAGTTATGCTGTTGTTTCGTTGACTTCCGAGCAGCCTTCGATTCAGTAGATCAGGACTGCCTATGGGAAACATCAATGAAGGAAAAAATTCCCAAAGACCTACTGACTATAATAAAGGAACTACATCGAGGAAACTGGGCTCAAGATATCAGGGATACTGTGGGGTCATTGACACAAAAAATACCCATTGCAAACGGCTTGAGACAGGGTTGCGTTTTGGCCCCACAGTTATTCTCCATATTCCTGTCAGACCTACCTGCCTACTTAGAGGTTGAGGGTAGTGCAAGTCCCAGAATGGACGGAAAAAAGGTGCCCTGTCTACTTTATGCAGACGATCTGGTAAAGGTAGACCAGACCGAGATAGGCCTCCAAAGAAAGTTGAACGTATTTAATGTATACTGTTCTAGCAAATTCTTAACAGTAAACTTAAATGAAAAAAAATGTTATGCTTTGGTAAAAAGGCAAGTAAGTTTAATTGGTATCTAGGTGATATTAAACTGGAAACGGTCAAAGAATATCGTTACCTAGGGATATGGTTCGATAATACATTAAACTTGCATACTCATCTGGAAGCACAAAAATCAAAAGCTCATACTTCAATCTGTGGACTAAAAACGTTTAATCGGGATTATGGTGATCTGTCGCACCGTCCACTACTGAAAAGCCTCTTATGTCTCCCACAATCATCCATGGCCCAAGCTATAAGAACAGAAATAGGCACAAAGTCTTGGGAGGTACAAGTACAAACTGCGGTAATCAGACTTTGGAAACGATTGGAAGAAACAGAAGGTCAAAAAGTTGCACAATGGTGTAGGAAAGAAATTCAAAATATTGACCTAAAATTGGCAAAAGCTTGTAGGGAAAGACTGATGCAGGTTTGTAAAAGGCTAAAGGTGGAGGTGTACCAGGAAACGAAACAATTAGTCTGAACTAAGAGTGAGCTGAAATTTAATGGGAAGGAAGTATCCAGAAAGACTGATATGTGCTATCTAGAAAAGAAAAAATCAGTAGAATTTATGATGAACTCTTGATCAAATGATAACTGGTTTCCCTACTTAGACATCCTACCAAATCGCTGTTATAGGCAGGAGATATTAAGGTTGCGGATTGGGATCAATCCATGGTTATTAAATAAAGATCTTAAATCAAAAATGTTAGATCATAAAGGGTGCTGCAGGTGTAATCTGGGCACCAAAGGAGAACTTGTGCATACCCTTCTTGACTGCCTAACATTACTAGAACAGCGGAAACTGAGGCTGCGTCTAATTTTTTTAAAACATGATATAAGAACAAGGGTGCAGGCGGCAAACCTCCTAACAGAAAAGCCCACTATTGACATTGCAATTGCCCTACGAAAGTACATAAAGGCGGTACAGAGCCTTCTAAGAAGCCAGGAGAAATCTGTAGGATTTTATGAATTTTTAAACCAATGAACTATATACCTGATCTAAAGAAAATGAAAGTGTTTTATTATGATAATAAGTTTTATTATAAGTGCCATTTTATTGGTGTTGGTTTGTAATGTATAAGGGTGTGTAAGAGTTTTACCCGATAATGGAATATTTTGTATAATGTTTTTATCACCTTTTATGCGAATATTTTAAACTCATGGTATAGCCTCTTGCACTTGTTTAAAGATTAAGACCATAATAAACATATCTTTGACTTGACTTGAGATATTCGGTAGTGGAGAGAGAATCGCTCGCTGTATTTTGGGCCATTAGAAAGTTTAACCCCTTCCATGCTGATGACGGCCCCCATCCGTCATGCATTACAGTGCTCGTGTGCTGATGACGGCTGGGGGCCGTCATGAAGCCATTGATTCTTTAAAAGCTCAGCACACGAGAAAAATCGGCCCAGCATGGAAGGGGTTAAAAAAAATATTTGGGGCATTGACTTTGAAGTACGAACTGATCATAAACCTGATTGAAATATTTAGTAAGAAGGTTCTTGATTAGATCTATAGTAGGATAACTAAATGGGTGATAGCACTGCAGGAATACAATTTTGTTATAAAATATATTCCGGCTTTAGAGAATAAGGTAGCAGATGTATTGTCACGACTTGCACCGAAAACTGTATCTGAAGAAGAAGATTTAGAAGATGCTGAGGAATGGGTTTGTGTGATTGATCAGGATATCATTTCTGAGAAAAGGTGGTGTGATGAAATGGCTCAAGATACCACTTTAAATGAAGTCCTGAATCTTATTAGGAAATGTGGATCAATAATAAGGAGGGATCAGATTCAATAGGAAATGTTGGCCTTTGCGCAATGAATTATCCACTGACAATGGATTATTGTTTTGTGGTACGAGAATAATTCCACCAGGCAACCTCAGGAAGAAGCTCATTGATTTGGTTCATTCTTCACATGCTGGATTAACTTAATGTAAAGAGAGATTGGGCATGACATATTGGTGGCACGGTATGGACAGGGAAATTGAACACATTTTACGTGATTGCATTCCATGTTCATTAAGCGATAAATCCAACTGTACACGTGTTGAGCCAATGGTTTTGAGAAGGCAACCTTCAAACCCTTGGCAAGATATAGCTCTAGACATCTTGGGTCCTATGTATAGTAATGGTTCACCAACTTTTTTATTGGTTGTGATTGACATGTTTTTCACAATGGCCTGAAATTTTCTTTTTACCAACCATAGATTCTAGCCATTCAGTGTTTAATGAGCTTGTTTTCTATAGAAGGGATTCCTGTATCCTTTTTAACTGATAATGGGCTTTAGCTTGTCTCTGAAGAGATGAGAAATGTTCTTTCTTCTAAAGAAATTATACATAAAAAATCTTTTCTCTATCATCCAGAGGCCAACAGAATGGTAGAGAGATTCAACAGAGTAATCAAATAAACTATTGCTTTAACAAAGCCACTATCTTTAGATTGGAAGTCTGAAGTAATAAAGAAAATAGAAGAATATAGGTTGTCTCCTCATTCTACTACTGCGAAAACACCTTTCTTGCTCTTCTGAGGTGGAGTTCCAAATACAAATGTAGAACCTACGTGGGCAAACAAGTATGAATTAAGTAAAGGAAAGGAGAAAAAATGTGATAACCTTGTGATGCAGAAGAGGGAGAAACAGAAGGCTAAAATATGGAAAAGTTACTTTGATGTCAGTAAGAACAACCAACGTTGCTGTGGGTGATGTTGTAATGATTAGGCAGTTCGGGCTGGACTGTTCCCATGAGGCACAGGGTCAAGACTGATTTGCATATGGCCATGTCTGAACTGGGGTGGCTTGGTGAGCAAAATAACGGTGGATTAAACCCAGATCTGTGACTGGGGGTGAATGTTTTGCCATTGTGCAACATTCCGTCCATCATCTTGTGTGTTTTGCTGTTCACCCTATGTGGGAAGGGTATGCCCAGACGTGAGTCCCTTGCTCACTAAGCCACTGGAGTCAAGCTATCCTGGCTGAAGACGGCTGATAGCCGGAAACCGGTCCTAGGATGCTTGATTCCGGTCCAGGAAAGACATGGCTTGGCAGTTCAGGCTGGACTGTTCCCATGAGGAACAAGTTCAAGACTGATTTACATATGGCCATATCTGAACTGCGGTGGCTTGGTGAGCAAAATAATGATGGATTAAACCCAGATCTGTGACTGGGGGTGAATGTTTTTCTATTGTGCAACATTCTGTCCATCATCTTGTGAGTTTTGCTGTTCAAACTATGTGATTAAAGAAAAAGTGGTTCTGTTGGGTGTCCTAACGAATTACTTTAAGTAAAGGCTATGTTAGCTCATAATATATTTTAACGAATGAAAATCAATTACATTCAATTACACCTCTCTGAGAACAAGTTTAGTTCAAAGCTTTTATATATGAAAAAGTCACAATTATAATATACTGGAATTTCTTCATTCCATTTCAGTTTCAATAAATGTTAAAAACATGTGAAGAGTGACTGACCGTCATAACCTCATCAGAAGCGGTCGCTCCCACTGCCCCTGGTGTGCTGTGGTTTACTCTGTGCTCCTCTGCTGCCTAACCTACGCTGTGCTGCTCTGTTGACAACTCTGCTGCCTTGGGTATCGTAGCGCTGCTCTGCTGTTATATTGCACTGTGCCTCCTTGCATTGTCTGACAATATTACCCCGCATGTAGAATTTGCCTGCTTTGCCAAATTGCCAGACTAGTGCTCACATTGCCAAACTGTATAACTTAATTTGCGCTCCATTTCGCTAGTGCCTCCCTGCCCACAGCGCTATCTACTTTAAATCCCCAACCGGTTTTGCTTCTGCCGCCATTTTTGTTGTTGTTGTGCCTCAGAGCCCGCTCTCTCCGCCACGCACCCGCCTCCCAGCTGCTCCTCCCTCCCACGGAGTGTCAAGGCTCTCCCTGACGACTGAAGCGCTGTGACCGTCCTGACCTCGTCAGAACCGGTCGCTCCCCACGGCCCCTCGTGTGTTGTGGTTTACTCTGTGCTCCTCCGCTGCCTAACCTACGCTGTGCTGCTCTGTTGACTACTCTGCTGCCTTGGGTATCGTAGCGCTGCTCTGCTGTTATATTGCACTGTGCCTGCTTGCATTGTCTGACGATATTACCCAGCATGTAGAATTTGCCCGCTTTGCCAAATTGCCAGACTAGCGCTCACATTGCCAAACTGTATAACTTAATTTGCCCTCCATTTCGCTAGTGCCTCCCTGCCCACAGCGCTATCTACTTTAAATCCCCAACCGGTTTCCGGTTTCACTTCTGCCGCCATTTTTGTTGTTGTCGTGCCTCGGAGCCCGCCCTCTCTGCCGCGCACCCACCTCCCAGCTGCTCCTCCCTCCCACGGAGTGGTAAGGCTCTCCCTGCCAACTGAAGCCCTGTGACCGTCCTGACCTCATCAGAAGCGGTCGCTCCCACGGCCCCTGGTGTGTTGTGGTTTACTCTGTGCTCCTCCGCTGCCTAACCTACGCTGTGCTGCTCTGTTGACTACTCTGCTGCCTTGGGTATCGTAGCGGTGCTCTGCTGTTATATTGCACTGTGCCTGCTTGCATTGTCTGACTATATTACCCCGCATGTAGAATTTGCCCGCTTTGCCAAATTGCCAGACTAGCGCTCACATTGCCAAACGGTATAACTTAATTTGCGCTCCATTTCGCTAGTGCCTCCCTTCCCACAGCGCTATCTACTTTAAATCCCCAACCGGTTTCCAGTTTCGCTTCTGCCGCCATTTTCGTTGTTGTTGTGCCTCGGAGCCCGCCCTCTCCGCCGCGCACCCACCTCCCAGCTGCTCCTCCCTCCCACGGAGTGGTAAGGCTCTTCCCGCCGACTGAAGCGCTGTGACCGTCCTGACCTCGTCAGAAGCGGTCGCTACCCACGGCCCCTGGTGTGATGTGGTTTACTCTGTGCTCCTCCGCTGCCTAACCTACGCTGTGCTGCTCTGTTGACTACTCTGCTGCCTTGGGTATCGTAGCGCTGCTCTGCTGTTATATTGCACTGTGCCTGCTTGCATTGTCTGACGAGATTACCCCGTATGTAGAATTTGCCCGCTTTGCCAAAATGCCAGACTAGCGCTCACATTGCCAAACTGTATAACTTAATTTGCGCTCCATTTCGCTAGTGCCTCCCTACCCACAGCGCTATCTACTTTAAATCCCCAACCGGTTTCCGGTTTCGCTTCTGCCGCCATTTTTGTTGTTGTTGTGCCTCGGAGCCCCCGCTCTCCGCCGCGTACCCGCCTCCGAGCTGCTCCTCCCTCGCCCCTCACCCCTCCACTTTCCACATATAACAGATGCCTTTACGCGCAACGGTCGCTCCCCATGCACGCCGAAGGTGTGCCAAAGGTAAGCCCGTCTACGCCCGTCCGCGCCTGGACCGCGCCCAGCGCCAGACCCCCTGGTCCTCGCAAAACCCACCCCTCCCGCATAACATATGACGCCTCTACTCTCCTTGCCCTTAACCCCGGACGCACCTCACAATGCTGCGTAGCCACCCCAGGACACACCCACGGACCATTCACCTGCCACTCCTGCAAGTTCGCCTGCATCAGGACCCATGTCAAATCCTCCCATCCCAAACATCACTCCGAATCAAACCACCTGAAGTGCATCCTGCTGAACACCCGCTCGGTCCACAGACACGCCACTGAACTCTGGGACCTACTCGGCACTGCATCGCCGGACGTCGCCTTCCTTACAGAAACCTGGATGAACGCCTCATCAGCGCCCGACATCGCCATAGCCATCCCGGATGCTTACAAGATCATCCGAAAAGACCGCACCAACCAAACAGGAGGAGGCATCGCCATCGTCCATAAGAACACCATCCGAATCACGACCAGCTCCGACGATTAATTAATTAATTAATTGTGTGCTTATATAGCGCTGGAATCACTCCCGAAGGGGTACCTCCGCGCTTCGACCGCTGCGAAACCCTTCCTGGCTTCCCTGAGAGATGGTCCCTTAATGGGTATCTCCAGGGTGAGACCAGGCATCCCCGGCGGTCTGGGGGGGCCGTTAGTGAAGATGAGGCAAGCTAGTGCCCAGAGTTGCCGAGTGTGATCGCTGATCAGAGTGGGCACCGAGGCGAGAGAATTATCGAGTCCGCTGACCCTGGTCCAGAAACCTGCCGCGTCGGGAATCGAACCCTGGTTCCGGGCCGTCCTCTGCTCTCGGGTCTGCCGCCTCTAACCAGTGAGCCACACTACTTCACTGCGACCGCAGCGACCGCAGAACACCTTCATTTCCAGATCCACACCGACCCCAGGACCACACTTAGAGGCACCCTCATCTACAGACCACCAGGGACCTGCACACAATTCAACGAAGACATCACCGACATCATCAGCCCACATGCCCTCACTTCCGAGAACTACATTCTACTGGGAGACCTCAACTTTCACCTAACGACAGCAACACCACCACCCTTCTTGACAACCTGGCCAATCTCGGACTCAAACTACTTGTTGACACCCCCACCCACCTTGCCGGTCACACGCTCGACCCTATCTTCACCTCCAGCAAAGACATCTCCTTCGATCACACCACAGCTCTCCATTGGACAGACCACAACTGCGTGCACTTCAGCTACAAAAAGACCATGACCCACAACCCCCCACAATCTATTCCTCGAAGGAACTGGAACAAAATCACGACTGACCAACTCCTCACATCACTCAACCAAAACCCTCCTGCCATACCATCGGACCCAAACTAAGCCGCCACCAAACTCACACAATGGATCACCCACAGCGCTGACGTATTAGCACCCCTGAAACACCATCAGATCAAATAAGGTAGTAAAAAGGCCCCCTGGTTCAATGATGATCTCAAGAAATCCAAGAGGTTATGTCGTACCCTCGAGAAAACCTGGAGAAAAAACCCAACCTCCGACAACCTGACCACCTTCAAGGACTCCACCCGCAAACACCACCAATTGAACCGTTTCACCAAGAAATCAGCATTCAAGAATCGACTCGACAACAACGCCCACAACAGCAAGGAACTATTCAACATCGTCAAAGAATTTACCAACCCCACCGCCGGCACCAATGACATCACTTCCTCCCAAGACCTCTGCGACTCTTTATCCTCTTTCTTCCACAACAAAATCGCCGACATACATAACAGCTTTGAAAACCAGTCCGATGAACAGCCCACGCCACCCACCTCCGAACCTAAACAGCTCCCTCACAACCTTTTCGCCTGGAACCCAATCACCACTGAAGACACCATCCGCCTGATGAACTCCATTCACTCAGGATCGCTAACCGACCCATGTCCCCACCACATCTTCAACAAAGCAGACTCCATCATCGCACCCCATCTCCGAGACATCATCAACTGTTCCTTCAACTCCGCCACCTTCACGGAAAGCTGGAAATATGCCAAACTCAGCGCCCTTCTGAAGAAACCCACAGCAGACCCCTCTGAACTTAAGAACTACCGACCCATCTCACTCCACCCATTACCTGCCAAAGTCATTGAGAAAACCGTCAATAGTCAGCTGGCCACCTTCCTTGAATCCAACAACTCCCTCGACCCTTCTCAGTCCAGCTTCCAAGCCAAACACAGCACCGAAACCGCCCTCATCGCAGCTACAGACGATATCCGAACGCTACTGGACAACGGAGAAACAGTTGCCCTCATCCTACTTGACCTCTCTGCCGCCTTCAACACAGTCTGTCACAGCACCCTCATACAACACCTCAGCAAAGTCGGAACACAAGGAAAAGCTCTGGACTGGATCATCTCGTTCCTCGCCGGGAGAACCAAGAGAGTCCGCCTCCCCCCATTCAAATCAGAGGCCACCGAAGTCATCTGTGGTGTACCACAAGGATCTTCACTCAGCCCCACCCTCTTCAACGTATACATGAGTCCACTCGCATCCATTGCGCGCCAACACAACCTCAACATCATCTCCTACGCAGATGATACCCAGTTGATCCTCTCCCTCTCCAAAGACCCCAACACCGCCAAATCCAAACTACATGAAGGAATGAAAGAAGTTGCCGAATGGATGAAGAACAGCCGTTCAAAACTTAATTCGGACAAAACGGTAGTCCTCATCTTAGGATCATCCCCCTCTGCTTGGGACAACTCATGGTGGCCACCGGCCCTGGGTACAGCACCCATACCCACAGATCACGCACGTAACCTGGGCTTTATCCTAGACTCCTCCCTCTCGATGACCAGACAAGTCAACGCCGTCTCATCTTCATACTTCAACATCCTACGCATGCTCAAAAAAATCTTCCGCTGGATCCCCACTGAAACAACAAAGACAGTCACCCACGCATTGGTCACCAGCCGACTGGATTATGGAAATACCCTTTACGCCGGGACCACAGCCAAACTACAGAAGAAACTCCAACGCATCCACAACGCCTCAGCCAGAATCATACTGGACATTCCCCGTCATGCTCACATTTCCGGTCACCTGAAGTATCTCCACTGACTCCCCGTCAACAAGAGAATAACATTCCGTCTCCTCACCCACGCACACAAGGCCCTCTACGACCTAGGACCCGAATGCCTCAACACTCGACTGTCCTTCTACACACCCACCCGACAACTACGATCATCCAATCTAGCCCTCGCCACAATTCCGCGCATCCAAAGATCCAACATGGGAGGACGATCCTTCTCCTACTTAGTGGCCAAAACCTGGAATTCTCTCCCCACTCACCTTCGACTTACACAGAACCACCTCTCCTTCAGAAAGCAACTTAAAACCTGGTTATTCGATAAGTAATGCACCACACTCCCTCAAGCGCCTTGAGAACCTCTGGGTGAGTAGTGCGCTATACAAATTTCAGAACTTGAACTTGAACTTGACTGTTGGTGAACAAAGTGAATAGTGAAACAAATTCAGCGACACTTACTTACAAATTCATACAGTATTATACAAGGGTGAAAGGGGGAGGGAAAGTTTTGGTTTGGCGGTCAGAGTTCTGAGTAAATGCTCCAAGGACACAGATGGTTATTGCGCCTGTTCCCAGAAGTTTCTTGACCAGTATTATGCGTCGACGTTTCGACCCTTAAGTGCCCCGATTGGTGGTCACGGCGGGTCTTTATCAAGACAGGGGAGTACAATATACTCACAGGGGGTCTGGAATCACAGGAGGGAATTATCGCACCCTGGAGGGAAGCCCAAAGGTCAATCTGAGGAAAAGGTAGCTAAAATGAGTACCTTGCCAATATGAATGATCATACATGATAACTAGGTCGGTGCTGTTTTGATACATGCACAGCCTACCTATGGCTAGTGAGGCCATAAAGCGAGTGAGGTATATAAGGGCGGTGCGGGGTGGAATACCATTCATATTAGCAAGGTACTCATTTTAGCTACCTTCGGGCTTCCCTCCAGGGTGCGATAATTCCCTCCTGTGATTCCAGACCCCCTGTGAGAATATTGTACTCACACAATTACATTTGTACAAATATTGTTCTACACCTCTCTGAAACCCCCTCTCATTTCTTTCCAGGTCCACCCCCCCTCCCCTGTCTTGATAAAGACCCGCCGTGACCACCAATCGGGGCACTTAAGGGTCAAAACGTCGACGCATAACACTGGTCAAGAAACCTCCGGGAACAGGCGCAATAACCATCTGTGTCCTTGGAGCATTTACTCAGAACTCTGACCGCCAAACCAAAACTTTCCCTCCCCCTTTCACCCGTGTATAATAATGTATGAATTTGTAAATAAGTGTCACTGAATTTGTTTCACTATTCACTTTGTTCACCAACAGACACTCTTCCCATGTTTTTAAAATTTATTGAAACTGAAATGGAATGAAGAAATTCCACTGTATTATAATTGTGACTTTTTCATATATAAAAGCTTTGAACTAAACTTGTTCTCAGAGAGGTGTAATTGAATGTAATTGATTGTCATTCGTTCAAATATATTATGAGCTAACATAGCCTTTACTTAAAGTAATTTGTTACGCCACCCGACAGAACCACTTTTTTCTTTAATCACACATACCCAGGTTCTGAGGGACACAGGGTCACCCCTTTTTGTTATAACGTTCACCCTATGTGGGAAGGGTACGCCCAGACATGGGTACCTTGCTCACTATGCCACTGGAGTCAAGCTATCCTGTCTGAAGACGGCTGATAGCCAGAAACCGCTCCTAGGATACTTGATTCCGGTCCAGGAAAGACATGGCTTGGCAGTTCGGGCTGGACTGTTCCCATGAGGCACAGGGTCAAGACTGATTTTCATATGGCCATATCTGAACTGGGGTGGCTTGGTGAGCAAAATAACGATGGATTAAACCCAGATCTGTGCCTGGGGTGAATGTTTTGCCATTGTGCAATATTCCGTCCATCATCTTGTGTGTTTTACTGTAATGATTAGACACCCAGGTCCAATGGGAAATTCTGTTTCAAAATGTATGAAACCAATTAAAGTGATCAAAGTGTTTCTAAATGTGATAAAGACACAAGATCATTGCACTTGGAATCTTAACAAAGTTGTTGTAGTCAATGGAAAGGTTAGCTATGATTTTACCTTGTTTGCCTGGACTTCGCCGTGGGCTGTTCCCTGCACCCGTGGTGTTTTTCTTCTGCCGCAGCTCCTCGCCGGACCCGCTCCGCGGGTCCCGCTTCGCGGTGTGGAGAGAAGCGCCTTGAGCATAGAGGGGCTCTGATCTTGGACACCGGACTCTGGGCTTTGGCAGGCAAGTACAGGGCTGCGAGTGGACACGCAGGGACTCCAACTTCCAGGAGCCCCTGCGTGAGGTCAACCCACAACACCTGGGTCGCTATCCCTGACTGCCACACCCCCCGCCCTAGCACATGAAAGCAGCCTCCTTCCTGATCGACGTGGGATACCTTGTTTGCCTGGACTTCGCCGTGGGCTGTTCCCTGCACCCGTGGTGTTTTTCTTCTGCCGCAGCTCCTCGCCGGACCTGCTCCGCGGGTCCCACTTCGCGGTGTGGAGAGAAGCGCATTGAGCATAGAGTGGCTCTGATCTTGGACACCGGACTCTGGGCTTTGGCAGGCAAGTACAGGGCTGCGAGCGGACCTGCAGGGACTCCAACTTCCAGGAGCCCCTGCGTGAGGTCAACCCACAACACCTGGGTCGCTCTCCCTGACTGCCACGCCCCCCACCCTAGCACTTGAAAGCAGCCTCCTTCCTGATCGACGTGGGATACCTTGTTGGCCTGGACTTCGCTGTGGGCTGTTCCCTGCACCTGTGGTGTTTTTCTTCTGCCGCAGCTCCTTGCCGGACCCGCTCCGCGGGTCCCGCTTCGCGGTGTGGAGAGAAGCACCTTGAGCATAGAGGGGCTCTGATCTTGGACACCGGACTCTGGGCTTTGGCAGGCAAGTACAGGGCTGCGAGCGGACCCGCAGGGACTCCAACTTCCAGGAGCCCCTGCGTGAGGTCAACCCACAACACCTGGGTCGCTCTCCCTGACTGCCACGCCCCCCGCCCTAGCACTTGAAAGCAGCCTCCTTCCTGATCGACGTGGGATACCTTGTTTGCCTGGACTTCGCCGTGGGCTGTTCCCTGCACCCGTGGTGTTTTTCTTCTGCCGCAGCTCCTCGCCGGACCCGCTCCGCGGGTCCCGCTTCGCGGTGTGGAGAGAAGCGCCTTGAGCATAGAGGGGCTCTGATCTTGGACACCGGACTCTGGGCTTTGGCAGGCAAGTACAGGGCTGCGAGCGGACCCGCAGGGACTCCAACTTCCAGGAGCCCCTGCGTGAGGTCAGCCCACAACACCTGGGTCGCTCTCCCTGACTGCCACGCCCCCGCCCCACCTCCTCCTCTTTTATTTTTGCACTAGGATCCCGCTGCGCGGGAGCGCACGGGAGGGTGCCGGGAGGGCACCGGGAGAAGCCCGGGACAAGGGCGGGACCGTCTAAGGCCGTCATAGGCCGGAGTTGGCCGGGCTGGGACTACCCTCTTGGGTCATTTATTCGAACCCTGGTCCTATTTACTGTTACAGTCCCCTGCCGAATATAACCCATCACTTATCATTATGCCGTCCCTGGCAAGAGAGAGTACCCCATTGAAGCCGGGAGGAGTTAAAAACAGGACCCTAGAGAATTATTTCTCCCGGGCGGTGGGGGAGGGGGACAAAGAGTGCAACCTGTCCCGGTTAAGGGCAGAACGGAGACGCTCAATAGATAACCTGAAAAACACCCCCCTTGGAGATCAACCCACCATGCCCAGGGAGGAGTTGTCCCTAATAGATGATGTCCCACTCCTGCTGAGGGATTGTACGAACACTTCACCAGTTGCAGCCATGAGTATAGCTCCAGCTACCAGTCCAAGCCCTACTAGGGTGACCATTGATTTAGTCTCCCAACCCCCCCCCCCCCAGCCCCTAAGGCTAGGAAAGCTGAATCCAAGCCAGCCACCACGCAAGGAGTATTTGGGCCCCCTCCTAATAAACGTAGGAGGAAATCGAAGGGAGCCCAGGGAAGGAGCAAACCCAAAATCTCTCACTCGGATTTTGGGAAGTCTTCAAAACCCCCCGTATTAGCAGCGAAATTAACGGCTGAATCACACCCCAAACCTATTGCCCAGGAGGATCTAGCTCCTGCCCCGATAAAAGATACAGGAACTAATATCGCTAATGTCCCCCTCTCTGTTGTCCCGCTTGGAAACCTGGAATTCTTGCTAAGGTCCCTATTACTACCGATTAGCGGGAGTATAAAAAAGATTGAGATCAGACTAACCATTCTGGAGGCCACACTAGGTAGTCTGAAAATTCCGGCTGGTCATCAGGGAAGGCATCTAGAACCTACTCCCATCACATTAGCCCCTCAACAGCCTGTAAATAGTGCAGCAAACACAGTCCCTTCACAAGCTGCTAACGAGGCGGTCTCGCAACAACCTTTAAGGACCAAGCCTGTCCCTTAACTCTAACACGCCCATTCCTCCTTCAGGCCCTGTTCTTCCGGCACAGCCGGTAGATAGTACCACACTGGCCCCTCTAATGAAGTTTCCCCCGGGACCACGTAGGCCTAACCTACCCCCCAGAGACTAATGATTTCACTGTAGTCATGACGGGGTTCCCCCCACTCGAAGTAGGTGAAATTGAGGATTTTTGTGCCCTGAAAAGTAGGGTAATTAAGTGGTTAAACATAAATAGACCCCTCCCGATACACCTTAATAATGAAATCATAATGGTAAGAAGGGTGCCATGGGTGGGGAGAACACACAAATCCATTATAGGGGACTGCATATTGGTGAGTTTTAGGGACACAGGAACGGTGTCCTACATATGCCAAGGGAAGAACAGATCCAGGGAATCCACTATCCAAACCCTTCGTGTGTCTTTCTTTTTTCCCATTACTCCAGTCCCATTGCAGCCGCCCCAAATTCATGACAACTGGGAGAGGGTTGGCAGGAGGGGGAGACACCAGGACTTTAACCCTAGGCCATTATTTGGCCGACCAGAACCACCCTTTTATGCCTATAACCGGTTTAATTGCCTGAACGGTCTAGAGGGGGTAGATTGACAAACGGATAATGCCCCCCAGGTTATATGGAAAAGGAAGTTTTGGTAGAGGTGCTGGAGGAGCAAAGCTCTCAGGCTCAGCAAACTCTACCGAGTGGTGTTGGGAAATCCGTGTATGCTGAACCTAAGGCTACAGCCATAGAATGTATAGGAGGGGGACATGGGCTGGCCACGCAAGGGTCAATACAGGAGATACCATCAAGGCCCCAGGGGGGTTCAGAACGGAGGGGGGAGGGACTGAGATTGATCTCCTGGAATGTAGCAGGCATAGCGGGCAAATTTAACAATAAGGAATGGGTTGATTTTATTAGAAAATTTCATGTTATATGTGTACAGGAGACATGGGCCTCGGTGAATAGTTATCACCTACAGGGGTACAAGTGTTTTTTTGTTCCCGCCCGAAAATCCAGATCAGGGAGAGCAATGGGCGGTTTGTCCATTTACGTAGATTTAGACCTCCCAGGCACCTGGTCTTCCCCAGATGGAATTCCCATGGGATCCAGGTAGCTCGGTTCCGCGGAAAGGGGTTAAGATTTTCTGTATTTAACATCTATAACACCGAGATAGCAAACAACCATATCCCACTACTAGCTGAACTAGACCATAGGCTGGGACAAGAAACAACATTACAAAATAAGGGGCAGTCTCACAGGCTGCTTTTAATGGGAGACTTTAACTGCCATCTCTGTCCGGCACTGGTCAAGGTAAACACAGACTGGTCACAATGCTCAATGGAGAAGGGGCCGCATTTTTCTCATACGCCTACTGGGTCGGCTCTCAGTTTGCTTCGGCTTAAGTATGACTTAGAGCATACCATTAATATGATAGACCCACAGTCGGATGGCACACTTCCACCAACTTTCAAGGGCAGGGGTTGCTCATCTATTATAGATTATATTCTGGCTTCAAGATCCCTGATAAATAAAATAATCAGTGTAGGGATAGAATGGAGCAGTTTCCGCGACCACAACCCTCTTGTTTTGGTGCTCTCGTATAGGGTGGGTGCTGGAACCAGAGTCCATCGTACAATCGAGGAGAGGGTCACTGACCAAGGCAGGAGACTGAAATGGTCCAAAATAGATGGGGTAAAGTTTTATAAAACTTTGGGTGACAAGGGCCTGCCGGCCATTAACGACTGTCTAGACCTAGAAGTCCAGGGATCAAGGTTACTGGAAGCATTTGACCAGATCGCTAACCTGATCGACGGCCTACTTAAGACCAGTGCGCCCACACGTAACCTGGTAAATCCCCGGTGGTTTGACAAAGACTGTTCTAAAGCACTGAGGGAGTTGAAATGCTGCCTTAAGCTAAAACCAAGGGACCCTCAAAAAATCAAGGTGTGCAGAGAAAAATATAAAAAAGAGACCAAAAGGAGGAAACTTGCCCTGCAGGCAGAAGCATGGGCAGATTTAAGAGAGGCAGGGGAAAGAAAGGATCTAGCGGGTTTTTGGAGAATCATTAATAAACCGACCTTTCAAGAAAATGATTCCCCGGAGATAGGGGCTAACATCCTACCGGAGCAGTGGGTCACACACTTTAGGGGTTTATATAACCATGAGCCCGGCATCCCTGTAGAGTCACCGGTAACCCCAAGTCAGGTTCCCCCGGTAGTATTCACTCTTAAGGAGATTACTGCAGGGATGGAGGGTCTGACTAAAAATAAAGCCCCGGGTCCGGATGGAATTCCCCCTGACCTGTTTTTTAGCAATATAGAACTATGGGCCCCTCTGATGACCAGGGTCATAAATACTGCTACCACCTGTGGCCTGCCACCATCCTGGTCTAAAGCGATTATTGTGCCAATTTTCAAAAAGGGCAATAGGGACGACCCCAAGTGCTATCGGCCTATTTCCCTGATTGACGTATCGGCCAAACTTTTGGGTAGGGCAATCCTTAACAGACTGTCCGAGTGGACCAAAGAGAATAACACTTTCTCAGACACTCAATACGGGTTCAGGACAGGGAGGTCCACCAGTGACCAATGCCTGAACCTTTATATGCTGACTGCCAAATATACTCTGGCCAGTGATGAACCCATTTACATGGGATTCATGGATTTGGCAGCAGCATTTGACCACGTCAATAGAGGAAAGCTGTGGGATATGATGCCAAGCATGGGGATTGAGAGTGGTTTAATTACCATATTAAGGGAATTGCACAGCGACACCACGGCCAAGGCTCGATTTAATAGGGAGGGAGGATTGTCTGACTCCTTTCCATGTAAGAGCGGAGTCAGACAAGGCTGCATTCTTGCCCCTTTTCTGTTTTCCCGTTATATTAACAACTTGGAGCAGTTTCTTTTGGGTTTAAAGGCAGATTCCCCAAGGGTCGGGCCGCGGCATATTCCTGTTCTGCTCTACGCAGATGACGCGGTCTTGCTTGCACGTACACCCCGAAGTTTACAAATCCTGATAGACGGGTTTGTTAAGTTCATGAGGACCCTGGATCTATCTGTCAACCTGGGTCAATCATATGTGCTCCTGGCCGGCAAAAAACCTTCCTCTAAATTTACTTATACAATAGGCACCCATATTTTAGAGGAGGTCAAAACGTTCTCTTATCTTGGAGTAACCTTTGACGGCGCTCTGCAGTTTAACTCCTTGGTGGCGGAACGTTGTAGCAAAATGATTGCCTCCAATGGGGCAATAGCTGGATATGGCAGTAGGCTAGGTAGATGGAGTCCGGAACAGGTGATGAACTTGTATTGCTCCGTATTATGCTCCAAAGTAATCTATGGGGCAGAAGTATGGGGCTTTGTGAACACCACTGGAATCCAACAGGAAGAAAACAAATATCTGAAATCTATCCTGAGGGCACCACCCAGTACCGCTGGAATCATAGCTCATAGGGAGCTAGGGAGGCCATACTTGGATGACCTGTTAAAACTTAGGCCAATTGTGGCCTGGCTAAAAATATGGGTTAATCCAGATGCGCACCTAAGCAGAGAAATTTTATTGGACTGCTTAGATAGGACCAATTGAATGCGCATCCCCTGGCTTAAATACGTAAAAAACACCCTTGAAGATTTAGGTTTTGGAAACCTCTTCACGAACCCTACAACAATTTCAGCCCAGCACAAGAAACAAGTAGGGGAAATTTTCCTAGAGCGGAAAATCCAATGCAGAGCTGAGGCTGAAGGAGTTAAAAAGTCTGTGAGGGCTCATAATCTGGTGAAGAGTGTGGAGGGTATGGAGCCTTATCTGTACCTCGTGCATAATGCACAGGATAGATTTCTTATGTGTCGTTTTAGACTGAATTTACTTCCTTTTATGTTGGCTTCACCAGCAGGTTTCACCACGTCAATTGAGCAGAAGGGACCCTGCGGCTGCGACAACAGGTCTCCGCAGGATTCCCTCCATTTTGTTTTGCTTTGTCCCTATTTTTCTATGCCCAGGTGCAGATTTCTTGTAAATATTTTTAAAAAAGCCCAACAGGAACATGCCAGGGATGCATTAGTCTTTTTGCAAAAAGCCTCTGATCCCCTAACCTTGTGCTGTATTATGAATGTTATCAGAAAAAGGAGTGCCTCACCACAACTCAGTTAAACCCCTATTCATGGGACATTGAAAGCGCAAACTGTCGTTTCCAACCAGGTACTTTTATTTATACCATTTAATTAAACAATTATACTTCATTTGTCGAACAAAACATATTATAGGCAGACAAAGAATGTGTTGAACATAAGGTCAAACCAAAGTAGGACTTTTAAATGCACAACAGTGTCAAAACTGAATGTTAGCAAAATTCATTGTAATCATTAATTAAACAAACATTGTATGGAAGAACAGACAGTGACATTTAAACATACATAACAATAAATGGTGAATACATTCTGGCAATTGATTAAGGCAAAACGAAAAATAGAGAGAAAAGAGGAGTTTAAGGAAGAGACGCGAAAATGAATTCGAGAATCTTATGACACCAGTGGTGGCTGGTGTGTGAATTGTCCTTTTTCAAATTAGCCGACGCGTTTCGAATCCTGAGAATTACTTTCGGGATTCTCATCTGGGCATGGTTATTCTGTCTGTAAGGTTGCCAAAAAGAAAGTAACAATGTATAAGTATCTTAAAAAAGGGACATAGTCTCCCTGTGTAGTGACACTCAGCATGAGGGACCTACCGCTATTTGAAGGGCGCTAATTCATTGGAAGTATGGCAGTGCAGGCTGGAGAGGGGTCCAAGGAGTGGAACTACCTACAACAAATTAAATTAACATTATGCCAATTGAAGAACTGATAGCTAGACAAAAAGCTAGACAAAAAGCGCGGTTTAGTTTGTATGGAATTGGACATACCGTCAATTTTTTCAAGATTTCTCTTGGTGGTTGTCTCTTGGTTGAGTGCAGGCTCTTCGTCACACTTTAAAAAGTAGGACGGCCTGTGGCGCTGTGTGCAAGAACAATGGTGTTGATCAGGGGAGCGGGAGTTTTTAAAAAAAATATTTGACTGGTAAACAGGTTTGCGCGGAACGTACCTTTTAATTCCAACTTGAAACGGAGCAGTCCTAGTTACTGGACAAGCATTGTGATTGAAAACCGGCGTGTTAAAATGCACCCGGGGTCCGTTTCCGCTAAAGAAAAACGGAACAGTTGTTAGCATGTTTAGCGCGTTTAACCGCGAGTGAAATAAAGGGCGATGGCAGGCGCTGGAAGAGCGCCGCTTACCTTTGTGTGCTGGGGGTCGCGTAACTGCTCTCGCTCTTGGCTCCCTGTGTTCTGATGAATCCACAAGATGGATGCTAACGGCGTTGTCATGGCAATATGCTTTTTGGAAAGGCGCTGAGCCTTATGGGATTAGTAGTTCACGCTGGTCTAGGCATTATGGTAATGGGGATTGTCCTATTAGAGAGACGAGTTTACAGCATAGAGACGCGACCTGTCCAGTCATTAGGTGCCAAGGCACTATAGGGTCAAAGTCTGGCAATTTCAGATAGGCTATTGAGGCCCTTCTGGACACTATTGAATTTTAGAATTAAGTATGCTTCCATTTTAAGGAGCATTCTGTCAAAATCAACGTTACTCTGTGAGGGACGTACTGTGTGCAAAACAGTCCATTTCAAGTCATTGGCATCATGGTTCACATTTACAAAATGTTCCACCATAGGGGCAGTCATGATTTTATTTTTGATCCTTGAGCGGTGTTGGCAAATGCGTGTGTTGACCTGTTGTCTGGTTTTACCAACATAAATGAGGTCACAGGGACATCGGACCAGATAAACGACATTCTTGGTTTTGCAATTTGAAAAGTCCAAATGTTTCCATCTAATGGTACCATGTTGGAACTCATCGCCCTCAATTGTGTTTGGGCACACGACACAGGTACCACACTTGTGGTGCCCCGTAATCGGTTTGAGGTTCCACTGGCTCAAAAGGTCGCTTTTCTTTTTTGGTAGAGATACATCCGCCCTCATGATGTGTTGTCCTACATTTTGGTTTCTCTTATACGCGAACAAAGGTTTTGGCAGTGGACATTCTAAGTTCGCCATTAAGTGCCAATTATTCAGCACAGCTTTTCTCAGTTTATGAGTGTCTGGTCCCAAAGTGGTAACACAGACCAGTCTTTCAAGAGTAGGTTTGGGTCGCACTTGCAAAAGAGTTTCACGGGGGGTGAAGCGCGCTCTTTGTAGAGAGTGCTTCAAAAGTTTCTTTGGGTACCCCCTTTCCTGCATTTCTTGGCAAAATGTCTCCGCATGGGACGTGAAGTCTCACAAGTCAGAGCAGTTTCTCCTAATGCGCAATAATTGCCCATATGGAAGGTTGGATTTTAGATTCCTGGGATGGGCACTCTTGTGGTGCAGAATAGTATTCCTAGCGGTAGGTCCCTCATGCTGAGTGTCACTACACAGGGAGACTATGTCCCTTTTTTAAGATACTTATACATTGTTACTTTCTTTTTGGCAACCTTACAGACAGAATAACCATGCCCTGATGAGAATCCCGAAAGTAATTCTCAGGATTCGAAACGCGTCGGCTAATTTGAAAAAGGACAATTCACACACCAGCCACCACTGGTGTCATAAGATTCTCGAATTCATTTTCGCGTCTCTTCCTTAAACTCCTCTTTTCTCTCTATTTTTCGTTTTGCCTTAATCAATTGCCAGAATGTATTCACCATTTATTGTTATGTATGTTTAAATGTCACTGTCTGTTCTTCCATACAATGTTTGTTTAATTAATGATTACAATGAATTTTGCTAACATTCAGTTTTGACACTGTTGTGCATTTAAAAGTCCTACTTTGGTTTGACCTTATGTTCAACACATTCTTTGTCTGCCTATAATATGTTTTGTTCGACAAATGAAGTATAATTGTTTAATTAAATGGTATAAATAAAAGTACCTGGTTGGAAACGACAGTTTGCGCTTTCAATGTCCCATGAATAGGGGTTTAACTGAGTTGTGGTGAGGCACTCCTTTTTCTGATTGCATTTACTAGGCCCAGCCTCCCCACTCGTCCACTAGGGCCAAGCTCCCCTTGTACTCCTCGTATTATGAATGTTATCAAGGTTGCGGTCCGATTAAGGATGACTAGGGGAGAGGAATGAAAGATTTTGGATTTTCTATTTTAAATTTATGGACCTGTATGTCAGTATTTCAATTTGTATTAACGTTGTGTATAAGGATCTTGATCAAAGTTTAATGACTTTTTATCTATGTATATATACATGTGCTTTTATGGTGTTTTTTAATCACCGAATAAAGATTCTTGAATTGAATTGAATAATGAAAGCTTGAATGGTGCTACTCCGAAGGTTGATCAAAAATATAAAATTCGTAGCTCTTCTAGAGTGTGCAAGTGACCATCTTATCTTTCCAATTATGTATAATATGTTCTTGTATTATTTTGTATAGTTAAAGAGGGGAGGTGTGTGGTGTTCTGCCTTTTCCTCTCTATGTGTTGTACTAGTTATGGAGCCCTAATATGTAATTTACAGAATGTTGTATGTGTCATAGACCAGTGTCATTGTATTCCATTAAGGCTTTTTGTAAGTAAACCTGAGCAGTTTATGTGGTTCATGGGACGTATACATGCACCGGCAGAACCCCTGTATGATTAATGCAACAATCGCCAGGAGGAGCTTTTTAATCATTGAAACAGGCTTACATACAGAGCCATTCCTTTGTTTACCCCACCAGCCGGTATGAGATGACGTGGCTGGATGAGGTCCCAGAGTCATGTTGTCTAACCTTGGTGCAGTGACTAAGTGGTGAGCCCTGACGAATCTGCCAGAAGGTGTGAAGGCAGAGAAACATGTTGGCTGCAGGTATTGGTATGCAAAACTAAGCTACCAACCTTTTTAATTCATCAGAACACACCTAATTTAAAAATAAAAATTGTGTCACAGGTGTGCCTGGTGATTTTAATCACTTGTTCTGTCACTCTGAGGAGCAACCATTTGTACTCCTTGCTTGCACTTGATGTATCCTTTTTCACGTGCTAAGTTGCTCGATTTGGACACTTTTTGCTTCTTTCTGAATTAAAATGACTACCAATGATGAGAAAGGGGTCTTAAGTTGGTAACATCTGCCGTTTGCCCCGAGGGTGTGCGCCCGTGAGGTGTCATTCTGTTTCATCACACTTTTTTCACAGGTAGTAAGTGTGGTTGGGTGTACTGTCTCAGTGGAGCAGACACTGTTGTTTCTCTGTGTAACTGTCTGGTTAAAACCTTTTGGGAATTTCCTTGATCTATGGAAAGATTTGTTGTCGGATGAGACGCATTCCGCATACCCAACTACAAAAGACGGGATGCCTAACTGGAAGTTGACAGTTGTGCTCTCTCCAGGGGACTCAGTTTGAAAAAGACCCTTACCAGAACGTCACTCCGGACATCGCCATCACAACAAGAAGCAGAGCGGGAAAGCGCCCTCTAGCCCTGCAGCCTCCCTGTGTCCCAGGAGGGATTGACCGCCAGCTCGCCAATTCACAACTTGCAGCACCCGCTTCGCGGGTGCCGCTGCGCGGCGACTGGCGTGGGGTTGAGGCTGCAGGCACACCAGAGAATAACACCCGGGAGAAAGAGAGACCAGCGGGAGGCGACCGTGAGCGTGTGGTGCAGGGACTCCAAAGACCAGGAGTCCCCGCGTTGCACAGGTGTGCACGGCCGCGCCCACAGCAAGACACGCCCCCAGCCGCAACGCCCCATTTAAGAATAGCACAACACCGCTTAGCGGGACGCCCGGAGCGAAGCCCGGGCAAAGGGCGGGCCTTCTGTGGCCCTCAGGGGCCAGAAGAGGCCGGGCTGGGCCAGTCCCCTAAAAATTGCCCCCCCACATATCTCACAACCGGCTACTACCATCTAACACAGCACCCCTTGCAATGAGGAAAACTGCAAAGAAGACCAGGATGCCCACTCTAAGATCGAGCACAAAAGCTACATCGGATCATCCACCATCCCTACCGACCCTAACTGCCATTGATAAAATTCTTAAACAGACCATAGGGGCGGTTTCCGACGCCATAGCTAATACTGAGAGAAGATTGTCTTTACCACCTGTAACCATCATCCAAGACACTCAGGAACCACTCTTCAACTTGTCAGAAGCAACTGAGAACTCGGTAGAGGAGACTTACACCAGCCGGCCCATAACTCCACCATCTTTCGCCGACCTCCCCTGTGCCCAGGCCGTCGCTGAAACCAGCAGGGACAGTCCTGGTGCACAATTAAGCAGTCAAATAACTATAAAGGACTTAGATGCACACACGGAGGAGAAAACGTTGCATAGGGATGGCCGCAAACAAGGGAGGAAAAAAGGCCATGCAAAGTCCAGCAACCATAATCTGGTCACACCCATTACCCCGCCTACACCAGGAATACCATGCTGGATAACCAACATGGTGGCGGATTTGAAATCTGACCTAGAGCATTCCATCACGGTACTGTTAAAGCCCCTTATAGCAAAAATAGACAGATTAACATCATTGGTCAATAACAAGGGGATAAACCTGAAATCTCATCCCGCGCAGGAACGAGACGTGACAAACCCCAAGGCCCCCGCTACAACAAATCTACCGAAAGATAAGGCCTCTCTAGCGCAAAATGGTCCCCCCAAACACAACAATGCTAATAACACCAGTGTCATGCAGAAAGGAGCCAAGGAAATACAGAAGGCCGCCTCCACCCCACAAGCAGGTAAAAATAAAAATAAAAATCAATCATTAAGCGGTAACAGTAAACCTTTACCTAGCTCTTCACTAACACTTGAAGAAAATAAGGCCCAAACCCCGAAGGTAGACCCCAAGACCGTCTCCACTCCTACCGTGGCAACTAACAACGACAAGAAAACAGCCACACGCTTCCGGACAATTAATCTCCCCCCTGAGGCATTACCATTTGTGGTTGTCCTAACTGGAGTGCCCCCATTAAAGGAGGGCCAAAGGGAATCACAAATTGAACTAAAAAACAAATGTGCTCAGTGGCTGCAAATACACAGGCCCTTACCCCCAAACATCTATGGGGAAATCCTCTCAGTGAGAAGGGGCGAATGGATTGGCAAAGGCACCAAGACCATCGCAGGAGACATCATTACGGTGAACTTCAGAGACATGACAGCAGTCAACTTCATCTGCAACGCTCCCCCGAGTTATACCCGCTCACAAATCCACCCGGTCCACCTATCTTATTTCTATCCCCTGGCACCTCAAAGGCCCAGGCAGAATTTCATTCAGAACAGAACATCTCACCCGGGCTTCCAATATGGCCCCCCCCAATGGCAAAGGCCAAATCCTGTATTCCCAGTATTTCCTACTTATGATTCCTCATTGATGCAGTACAACCATTGGAACAGGTTCAGTACACTCGAAGGGGTGGACTGACAGAGAATGACTTGCTTCCCATCATCAAACCAAAGCAGGAACGAGCCAAGCCTTACATCATTAGGGGATAAAGAGGGAGCAATCCCCAGACAACTTGACCTTATGGACCCTGTGTACACCACAGAAGGCAGGAGTATACCACCAACCAGTACCCAGGGCACAGGGGAGGGGACATACTATGAGAACAAAATCGTTAACCCCCCCGGGCTGCAACCAAGCAGGGCCGTCGCACCCGCTAAGGACAAACAACTAAGACCACCGAAAGGCGAAGGTAGAGGGACACTCAAGGCAACAACTTATGATAACCTACTTATAGCTACCTGGAACATCGCAGGGCTAGCGACAAAGTTCACATCTCAGGACTGGCTCAGCTACATAAGGAAATTCCACATCTTATGCCTCCAAGAGACCTGGGCTACTGAACCGCACGAATATAGCATGGAGGGCTATAAAAGCTTTTTCGTACCCGCAAAAAAAGCTACCTCAGGAAGAGCGAACGGGGGGCTCGCGATTTATGTCCACCTAGACATTGATGGTACCTGGTCCAACACCAAATGGGTCACACGTAACCTTCAGGTACTAAGGTTTACTTCGTCAAGCCTAACCTTCTTGTTAATGAATTGGTATAACACACCGGCCATAACGGAGAAGGGAGTAGCTATAAAAGAACTTGAGACTTGCTTGAACTTTTTATCCAAGACACCAGAACCCATGAATTTAATTTTAATGGGAGATTTTAATTGTCACCTCTGTGAAAATCTGTTACCTGCCAATAATGACTGGTCAAATTGCACAATCATGAAAGGCCCACACTTCACTCACTCATCAGAGGGCTGGGAGCTAGAGAGATTAATGAAAAGGAACAATCTCGCCCATACCATGGATCTCGCCACCTTAAATGAGAGAGGAGAACTTACCCCGACATTCAAAGGCAGAGGCTGCTATTCTTATATTGACTTTGCACTAGTCTCTGCTCATCTAAAAAGACTTATCAGCACAAACCTCATAGAGGCCAGTAGCTTCAGCGATCACAATCCGGTGATCATCAAAATGGAAGGATTTGTCTTCACAGCGGTAAAGGGAAAGGTCACATTGGAAAGAGTGGTAGACCAGGGTAGAAGAATCAAATGGGCCAAAATTGATGGGAACTGCTTCTCTAAAAAACTGTTATGTGAAGCCTCAGCATCGATCGACAAATGTCTCGACCCCTGCGTAACTGGAGGTGCGGTGGTGAAAGCATTTGAAGAAATCGCGCAGGTAGTAAATAACTCCCTTCGAACAAAGGGAGTGAATAATAACATCTCCTCAAATCCCCGCTGGTTCGACTCCAAATGCACAAAGGCGCTGAAAAACCTGAAGGACAGTCTACATGCCCAACCAAGGGACAAAATAAAGGTGATAAGGAACAGAGCCGAATACAAAAAAGCCGTGAAGGCACGAAAACGGAGTATACAAAACCAGGCCTGGGCAGATCTAAGGGACGCCGCAGAAAGAAAGGACTCTACTGCCTTCTGGAAAGTGATCAATGCCCCATGTTTTCAGGACCAAGGAGCCCCAAAAATCTTGAATACCATCTTGCCGGAGCAATGGCAGAAACACTTCCACAGTCTGTATAACCATTCAAATCATACACCCCAAGAGGAGTTTCTGAAGGTCCACCAGCCAACTAAACCAAATTTCACATTAAAGGAGGTCGAATTGGGAATAACCGGACTAAGCAAAAACAAGGCGCCGGGCCCGGACGGAATACCACCAGACTTATTCCTAAGCAAACCAGAGCTATGGGCCCCGTTACTCACGAGGGTGCTAAATGAGGCAGCGGAGGTAGGCCTCCCCCAGTCCTGGTCAACGGCGACCATAGTCCCTATTTACAAAAAAGGCAATCGGGACGACCCCCAATGCTATCGACCCATCTCACTCATTGATGTGACAGCAAAGGTCTTGGGTCGAGTCATCCTATCAAGATTGCAAGATTGGGCAGAGGAGCACCAAATCCTATCTGAAACCCAATATGGCTTCAGGAAAGGCAGATCCCCCACCGACCAATGCCTAAATTTATATCTCCTGATCGCAAAATATACCATCGCCGGGAGGGGGTCGATACATATGGGGTTCATGGACCTCTCCGCGGCTTTCGACCGCGTAAACAGGAAAAAAACTCTGGGCTATGCTAATGGATCTAGGCGTGGACCACTCCCTAGTTGACACCCTACAAAATCTACATCGTAATACCTCAGCATGCGTGAGATACAGTCAGGAAGGAAAAAAGACCAACCCCTTTAGTTGCAATAGTGGAGTAAGACAGGGGTGTATCCTCGCCCCATTCCTTTTCTCCATTTATATCAACGCATTGGAACAGGACCTTCTTAAACTTAAAGTTGACTCACCCCAAATCGGTCATCGAGCAGTACCTGTACTACTTTATGCCGATGACGCGGTTTTGCTCTCGAGAACACCCCTGGGTCTACAAAGATTAATCGATGGGTTCGTCAAATTTATGGACAAACTGGACCTGGCAACAAACCTGGAAAAGTCCTTCATTATGACATCAGGGAAACCTACAAAAGGATCTTTTTCTTATAACATCGGGTCACACAAAATAGACCAGGTCAAGTCCTTCACATATCTGGGGGTATTATTCGACCACGACCTATCGTTTAAACCCCTGATTGAAAAACACTCGACCAAACTGGCGGCCGCAGTAGGAGCAATTATGGGGTTCGGGCAGAGACTAGGGAAATGGTCCCCGGAACAAATTTTGACCTTATACAGATCCATTTGCTGTGCAAAAGTAAGCTATGGAGCGGAAGTGTGGGGCTTTTTGGGAAAAAAAACCCAGCCACTCCAGACGGAAGAAAATAAATTTCTACGAAGAATACTAAAAGTCCCACAGAGTGTCTCGGCCCACATCATACACGAAGAGCTGGGAGAACCCTTCCTGGAGGATAGGATTAAAATGAAACCCCTTCTGGCTTGGGTGAAGGTATGGACCAACCCCGAGGCGGCCCTAACTAGACAAATTATCGAGGATTGCCTCAAAAGAGACAAGGGCCATGCAATCCCCTGGCTGAAATTTGTTAAAGATTCGCTAACAGAGATTGGTTGCTCTGAATATTTTTTAGCCCCCGACTCTTTAACCCCGGAGTGCAAAACCTCGATCAAAAAACTTTTGCTCGCACAGCTGAAATCGACAAGGGCAGAAAAAGAGAGGCTCAAATCTACCAACCTCTCTTACAACAATCTCACCCCGAAGCAAGGTATGGAACCTTATCTAAGGGTCATGTACAATGCGCAGGATCGCTACCTCATAACCCGATTTAGAATCAATATGCTACATCACATCCTTGCAGTACCATCTGGATTTACCCGCACAGTGGAGGAGAAGGGTACCTGCGGCTGCGATCATAGATCTCCGCAGGATACCCTTCATTTTGTCCTACTGTGCCCACTCTACGCGATACCAAGACGCAAGTTCCTGGTGGGTATCCTGAAGGAGCAAAGATTTAAGCAAGCGAAACGGGCGTTGAGATTCCTAATGGAAGCAGAGGACGCTTATACTTTATTCTGCACGATAAATTTCATTCGGATCGCAACAAGACTGAGGACCACCAGAGACATTGTCCCTTAAAAAATTGCATTGAACATTTAAATTCACCAAAACTATCCTGTCCCTCCCATTAAGTACATAAAATCTTAAACATTTATATTTTTTAGACTAAATATTTTTAAACATTGCTTTTTAACCTGTGTATGTTGTATCTGTGCTTTTATGGTGTCTTTTTAAGAACCGAATAAAGTTTATAAATTGAAATTGATTGCTCTCTCCAGGTGATTTACAATAAGCGCCAAGTAACACAGTGATATCCGATGTCCGGGGTACAGGGTTCTTGTTATCGGTATTGATTGAGTGGAGGGCTCCCTTGTTCTCACCCCCCTTTTTTCCTCTTGGTTCCATGTTGAAATATACAGTTTATGTGAATACCTGCTGGTTGATGGATGGGATTCTTGGTGGAGCAAACTGAAGAAGAAACAGCATACCTGTGTCCAGACTTTATGTTAAGGCTTGCTTCACTTACATTTTGAAGCCAGTGTCATCTGCGGCATAGAAGTGCGCCATACGTTAGAGACACTGCAGCTCTCTGTGAGGAGTAAGTAGCCAGTCAGCCTTTCTGTCGGGCAAACATGACCCTTGCCTTGCTAGCAAAGCTGTCAAACATTAAACCCCTTCCATCCCAACTCACAATTTTCTACTTGTTATTTGAAACAATCTAACTTGGGCAAGATTTGACAGAGAAAATGGTGCGCAATATGATATGGAGTGCTGCTGTTCACAAGACTCACCCCTGCACAATTTTTTAACATTGTTTTTATTGCTGCTTTTAATATTTGAAAGAAAGCCTGTGAGAACAGAGACCATATTCCTGATTGCCAAAATGCTGCCCTTAAGGGATTATGTGCCTGTATCAACTTGAGCCCAGCGAGAACGCCGGGTAGTTTCAATTCTGACTACTGTATTCCTAATAAGGGTATCAGCATTGAAACCAAGGATGCCGGTCGGAAACCCTCCAACCAGGGGTCAGAGGTTTTCCAACCAGCATCAAAGTCAGGGCCTTGGCATCCTGTAATCTAGGATAAAACTCCATCTTTGATGAGATCTTCCCTACCTGCCTCATGCAACACCTTCAATGTGCCCACTTGCCTATTTACCTTATCTATCCAAAAAGATACAGTACAAATAAAGCTCCTTCTTACTGACAAATGCAATTAATAATATAAGGTTAATTATGCTCCCACTACTAAACAAGGCCTATAGACTGCAAAATCGCGACACTACCTGTCAACCCTGTCCCATGGTGTAACAACGACAAGTAACCACTCCTAACCCCCATCAGAACTAAAGAATTCCTGAAATTCCAAACATTCTCCCACCCACCTATCACATCCTGCAGCTCTGTAGGGTATACCACTGATGGAGCAAGGTTCGGCACATAAAGCGACTTGCTTGGACTCAGCCTTCTCAAAATAAACTGTAATATACTAATAAACCTGTTTTGCCTTATCAACAATTCAAAACTCAACAATTCTAGTATCTAGGAGAAACTTATCAATGTGCTTTCTACTAACCATAACTCGAGTGCCCTAAAGTGGCCATCACAACGTGGGAACTTTTCTGCGTATGTGTCTGTCATACTCATGTGACATGACGTATTCTCTCGGCTTGGTGGGAATTTATTGCTTCCGCGCACTAGAACTAAGATGGCTACTCTGTGTGTTAACGTGCTAATGCTTTAGTTAAAATAAAGTAATGGGAATAGAGTAGAGATAATTGGTATACAGTGCATTCATTTATTCCTTGTTCTAAAACTGCTTTTTTTTCTACTTTTACATGTATCATATTTTGGGCATGACATGTACTTCTGAACTCCATCTGTGGAGGAACTGCGCCTGTGCAGAGAAGCTAAAATTCCTGAAGCAGTGGCATTAAATCCTGCCAACTCCGGTCTTGCTAAAAGATGTTCCTGGGAACTCGACATCCTGAACGTTCAAGAGGATGTCAAATTACACATTGTATTTAAATTGGAACATTCATTCTTGGGTGTAATAAAAGTGCATGGGAAAATAAAATATTGGACGGGAACATAAATCTGAATGAGCTTGACCTCATAACTGGTATGGTGTGATGACCTCTCCACGTCTTTTGACCAATCAAATCGAGGGAATTCACACATGTGCAACATTTTGGGGGGGGGGGGTATACTGCCCTGGAATATGGTATAACTAAGGTATGCTTTGCTAGTTAGATTGTCTGACTTGTCCGAATAGCTGACCAGTCACTGACCCAACGCACTCAATAGGCGATCAAGAAGAGAGTTGCTGTCGGAGCACTCTGTCAGAAGATTCGATAACCCAATCAGGGTTCTGGGAAGGAGTTTGATAACCCAATCGGGGTTCCTGGGGAGAAGATTCGCTAACCCAATCGGGGTTTGACTGTTAGCTGCAGAGAGGGGAGTGCAGCTGGCATTGCACTTTAGATGTGGGTGCCGGTGTTGACCTGCGGTGGTCCTGTCCTGATCCAATTTGGTCCGTACTTATCCTAATTCTGGTCTGCACCTGTTCTCTCCTGTTGCAACCTGCACTTTCGAGGTCCTATCCTTTATCCCAGCCCGTGGCCAGGGTTGGTCTTCACACCATTCTAGGTAAACATAAAGGTCGTAAGGGTATGTAATTTTGCTGTTTCCCTTTTCTTACCCTTCCTATATTTCAATGCTTAAAGAACATTTCATGATACTCTCACATCATCTTGCTTTGATATTATTCTTGATTGATCAAGCCTTGACTAATTTAGTATGGACCTTGGCATTTAAAACATTATTTAGATAAAGCGTTTACATTTTTCCCGAGTATGTGGTTATTTATGAGTAAAAATGATGACATACTGCCTATTATTCTAACTCCCTTGATCCCTTAGGACTCTAGGTACCAGTGACAAAGATTGGTAAGACAAGGTATAGGTCCTAAAAGTAATATTTACTGGTTTAGAGTGTAGGTTTACCTGTTCAAAGTGTGTATGTGTTAATGGGCCCAGGTGAGTATGGTAAAATTCTGCGCAGGTGAACCTGCGCTCTATCAGTATTTTTGGTAGTCGTAATATGGTTAGGGTTTAGTTAAGATAGGTAGTTAGTTGTGTAATGATTATTTATGAAGTTGTATAAATTTTATGTATTAATCGAAACCCATTTGTATTCTTCTATATTTGTTTTGGAATCTCTGGCGGCAGAATAGCGGGTGGTAAATGGGAGCCACTTTGCATTGAGGTCACTTGCCTAAGGAAGTAAGTGCAGGTTTAGGTAAAACTGGAAACACTGATTAGGGATTTTCTGTCTAAATGTGTGAATAAATGATAGCAAAGGAGTTTGTTTGTGAAACTTTGGCCTTATATCACCTAGAAAGGGTAAGCCCGAGGGAGTAACATGTTCTCTAATGCTTGTATGAAGAGTAGGCAGAAGGGATCTACTTGCAGTATTTGAAGAGTAAGCGGAAGGGATTTACTTGCAGTAAAAGAAATCATCTTTCCTTTGAATTTAGTCACTTAGGCACAGTGCTGAATGTTTTACATTGTTAATTAATATTGCATTTTAAAAGTGAAAAAAATAAGTTCTCGTATTACCTTGCAAAAGATGGAGTCAGTTGCGGAGCCACTCTATCGTCATTCAGAGCCAAGCTGTTATTGGTTGGGACAGTGGGTGTGCAGCTGAGGTAATTGTAAAGGAGGGGTGAGTACAGGAGCTTGGGAAATCTGTCTCACGAGAAAGGCCGCACAATCATTGGTCAAAAGTTATTTAAATTCAAATCACTGATTGGTTCTTGAAAGTAAGAAACACGCTGGTATTGGTGAAACATTTAGTAAACAATTGAGTATAGCTGCATATTGAATTTGTTTGGGGCAAATTATATGTGGCATTTAGACCCAACAGTTATAGGAAATAGACCCGATAGAAGGTACTTAGGTTTTGCGTATGAGCAAGATATAAGGGAAAGACCTCATATCATGTACGGACGAGAAAGGAAAATGTCGCTATTTAAAAAGATTAAGAATTTCTTTAAAAAGGACAAAATGATTAAAACTAGAGAAGGAATTATTATTCCTCCACCAAAAATGCCTTCATCATACATGATGGTAGAAAGGGGCTATCACACCTGTGTCTGGTTAGAGAATGTGACAGAGTACACACAAGATGATGGTGTTTTGGCATTTCCAGAACATGGTACCTTTAATGGTAGACTTTTGTACAATTTGAGAACATGCATGAATGAATTAGATCCCAGACCTACATTAACTTAATACGAAGCATTAGAGGAATGGGAGACTGAGGTTTTCGAGCGAGATGGACCCAGAAGCGACAGAAATTGGAGTACAATTTATCCTAGATTTCCAAAAGAGACAAGAGATAAACAAATGAAGAAATGGAGGCTGTCTATGTTAGTAGAAGGATTATGTCCTGTAAGGACTTTAGAGGAAGCATCAGGAAGCAAATGCACAGAGAAAACGAAAAATGGTATTATTAGTGGTGAGTCAGATGATGATTACTTGGAGGATTTGTTAATGAAAAGTCCGCCACCTTACCATGAGGAAGCAAATAGAGTTAACCCTAGCGCCCCGTTCTTTAACCCACCTTTGGTTCCGCAAGTAGTGCATTATTCTTCCTTAGAAGAAGTGTTACAGGAAAGGGAACGAGAAGTATAAAATAAATAGAGAAGTGAAATAATTCAGAAGATTTCACAGTTAATATATGAGTCCTGAAGCCTTGACCTTCCCGGTAACCATTTGTCTCGTTGTTCCATTATATTGAGAGAAACAGTCCTGTCTTTGACCTCCTGTTTTAACTACACCTTTACTGCAACCTAGAAAGGAGCCTTTGATAATTGATGCTCAAGCAAGTGAATGCGAGTCAGTGATTTCCCTGTTGGATTTACCTATAAGGGAACCGATGGGTGATTCTGTCAGGAAAAACACTCCTGGAACTTTTAGAGAGGTACGGATGAAAACATCCTCAGGTACAAGAAGTGCTACTGTAGTGTCCCCAGAAGAAATAGAGAGATGGTCTTGAGAAATAGAAAAGCCAAAATCCCAGCCGAAGGTATTGGATATTTTTAAATTAAGAGTCGAATTAAAAGAACTGATGGATGGAAATGTGAGATTAGACAGGTTAAACACTCTCAGTGAGGACAAATTGTTGTTTATATGTCGAAGTATCACTCGCAATACTAAAACATTTCATGAAAAGTTAATGAGTTTGGCTTCTGAAATGGGAATTGATATGGAAAAATCTAATGTTTTTCAGAAACCTTACGGAGCTGAATTTTCTGACAAAGAATCAGTGCGTAAAGTGCAGATTAAGGAGTTACTATCGTTGTTGCAAAAGTGAGGTGATTTAGACAAATGGAAAGCTAGATGGGCAAAGAAAAAAGAGGCCCAAGCGAAAAATACTGCAAATTAATATTTACTAAAAGAACCAGAAAAAGTGGAAAGATTTGTAGTGTAGTTCCTATATTCCCGATAGGTTTTGCGCATTGGAATAATATATCCTGTATATTAGACGTAGGACTGAGGTCGACTAGGTCTCCACCGAATAAACTAGACTTAATTGTGTGTGCCAGCTAGCTCAGAGGTCACTAGAAACTTTCTGGAATTCACAAGAAGGGATTAGTCTCTGACAACCGCATAAACATGACAACTTTATTTCCCCAAGATAAAATGTATTTTCAGAGTGATGGAAACAATAGATAGATATTTGACTCAGTCAATCGTGCATGCTTCATTTCACCAGAGGTGCAGAGAAATAGACGGGCGTTTTCAATAAAAAGGTTTTATTGAACAGTCTACTTTCTCAAGCATTAGAAATGAACTGCTACAATCGTAACACTGGTTGTAAAATATAATGCATACAGTATAAATATTAGAATAAAATAATACTGCAAGAGCATTGTATGGTGCCTAAAACATAGATAATTACATACATAAATAACAGAGGTTAAAAGTACTCAACTGGTACTTCTAAAATACGCCTAACCCGATGTACCTAACCTAAGCTTAGTACGAGGGAAGAAGTAAGTGAGGTGTAGCATGGATATAGTATTCTTTTGCCAAGAATCTGTCCAAGATTTCTCTAAGGGTCTAATCAGGTCCCTACCTTAGTTTAGAATAGAGAAGGTTGGTTTCGGGACTCGATTTCCCAACAACCCCCAAGGGTGGCTTGGGAACACTGGAGCTGGATTTTTTGACAGGAGAAAAGACAGCGTCTCTCTCAGTGCATCTGCTGAAGGGTCGGCTTCCTTCGGCACTTGTTGTAGCAGGGCGCGTCGGGCAAGTAGATAGTCGAACTGCTCCAAATCACTGTGTGTTTGCTTGGGCAAATGTGGTCATATTTATACCTAGAAGGTGCCGGGTTTGACATACAGTTGTACATAAACTGTCATCAAAGGGTCTCAGTTCTTTGAAAACTCCATGAGTTCTAGGATAAATCAATACTCAAGCAAGGGGAAGTCCCTGACTGCTGAAGGCGGGTTTTTCCAAGAAATCGTTGTGGATTTTCTGAACCAGTGGAAGTAGCCATGCCGTATTTGGACTGCATGAGCTATGCCTAAATATGGTTATGATTTCTATGCCTATATAAGGATATATTGATTTATACCTATCTAAGGGTATGAATCGGGAAACTTGCAATAGGGTCCTAAAATAATACATAACAGGTTGTACCCAATAGGAGAAGTACCAGGAGGAGGTTATGTGCATGTTCCATAGACCCAACAAGATATTTTCTCATTTACAAATGATTTCTCGAAACTCAGAAAGAAACCTGTAGAGTGGTACAGGCAAGTCAAGAGATTTGTAAAAGTTTCAAAAGTACTGCTAAAAGATTTAGATGGGTTAGTTGACATTGTGGTTCCTGTGAGTCTATGTACAAAATGTAAGATAGTGGTTGATTGGCCTAATGATGAGTACCCTAGAGACCCAAAGACAGGAGCCCCATCAGATGAGGTTATGAAGAAATATAATCAAGTAATACTATACTTAAAAGCAAAGGTACCCCAAAAGAAACTGACTGGACAAGAATAGACAGAACTACCCAAAATAAAGAGGAATCAGTACATGCATATTATGAACGCCTTTTACAGGTATCCAAGCAGTACAGTGGTTTGGAAAGCATTGATACGAAAGACATGACCCATTTTATTTATCGATTTGTGTCAGGGTTGAAACCAGAAATGTCGCAAATTATTAAAGATCATAAAGTCTGATGGTAGGCCAAGCTGATAGATGTAATACTTAAGTATGCAAAATATTGTGGGGATGAAATTGACAATAAATTGAAGAAATTAGAAGAATATGTAATGTGGGCACAAGTAAAATTAGCAGAGCAACAAGAACTCCAATTAAACCAATTGAAAAATAATCAGAATCACGGAGATGGAAATGGGGGTAAACCAAGAGGTAGAATGAAAAGGTAGGATGCTAAGAAGAAATTTCCTTGTCATGGGTGCGAAAAAATGGGGCATTGGAGGAACAAGTGTAAGGCTGTATTGAATAATCCTGAATAAAACGATAATTTGAGTCCACAGACGCAGAATGGGGTGTCAAGGAAGCCACAGCAACAGGTAATACAGAACCAGTTACCACTTGCACCTATGCCAGATTCTGGGAGCCAAGCAAATTACAAAGTGGATACCACAAAGTGGGAAGGAAGTGGAAGGAGAGACGCAGTGACATCACAATTTCTTTTGAGTGATGCATTTTTTGAAGAAGATAGTTACTGACGGTGCCTGGGAGGGGAGGACGAGGAGTGTGTGCTTGGCGCATCCTTGCCGGTAGATCACTCAGGTCCATACATTGAGGGAATAGTTGAGGGAAATAATGTTACCTTTTTTTTTATACTGGCGCTACCCGTTCTACTGTGAGAACAGCAGACGTTCCAAACCTACCCCTCTCAGGAGAAGCGATCCAAGTAGTGGGCTTGTCTAATAAACAAATTAGTACCCCTGTTACAGAACCTATGGAGATCAGAATAGGGAAATTTAAAGAAACGCAAAAAGTTGTGGTGTGCGACTCCAGTTCAGTGAACCTATTAGGTAGGGACTTGCTGTGCAAAATGAATTGCACAATATTTTGCACCCCAAGAGGTGTTGAAATTCAAACCCCAGACGAAGATGGAGTTTATAAATTAATGTTGGCCAAGAAAGAAACTGAAAATAAAAAGATGTTAGTGACAGACCTCCCAAAAGAATTGCAGCGTACAGGGAATCGTGAAGTGTGGGATTTCACAGCAAAAGATGTAGGATTAATGGCAAATGTTGACCCGGTAAAGGTGACAGTGAAAGAAGGTGCAGTTTACCCAAATATTCCACAATACAAAATGAGCCCAGAAATAAAAGCAGGCGTTGCAGCAGAAATAAAGCGTTTTGGTGAGGGCAATGTTGAGTTGAAGCAGCGTGCTCTGCTAATGCAGTTTCCAATGGCAGGCATCCTATCATTTCTTAATTTGGGTCAAGAAGGGTGGCACAATCAGTGCTGCAGGCCTTGGTGACTACCATGCTCTGGGTACCACTTGTACCACTTACCAGGGACTTAAAAGGGTGTTAAAATCCTTGCTAATTGGGGTCCTTAACATCATATTTAGGGGGGTGGGAATTGGCACTGGTACCTGGATAACAGCATCCAGTGCAATTTCAGAGTCATAACCATCAGCATTGGGGAAAAATGGGTGGTAGGGACTGTAAAAAAGAGCATTTTCCTATGTGACACTCCAAGAAAGATGATGAGCAACTAACCTATGGTCTGCTAGCTTAAACCACTATGTAAATATATGGATGGGTTCCTGAAACCACTAGCGGAAATTACACCTACATATGTGAGGGACACAATGCAAGTGATCAACCTGGTAGACCAAACAACCTTTAACAAAGAGAGCCAATTCTTGGTTACAATGGACATCGTCTCTCTCTATACCAGCATACCGCAGAGTCCTGCCTTGGCGTCCATGAGAAGAGCTTTACAAAACAGGGAACAACCGTCTGGGGTCCCTACTGAGTTCATTATCGACCTATTGGAAATTGCTATGACAAGGAACTTTTTCTTTTTCCAAAACAAGTTCTACATTCAGAGCAAAGGAGTAGCCATGGGCATGGCCTTCGCCCCAAATCTGGCCATTTTGTTCATGTCTGAGTACGAACAAAAATGTATCCTGTCACAGCATAACCCATACCAGACAAAGATCTCGGTCTGGTATAGATACATAGATTACGTCTTCATGATGTGGACTGGCGACGAGGCTGATCTGGACGTTTTCTTTGAATGGCTCAATAACCAGTCAGATGACATAAAATTCACTATACACAAGAGCAGAGACTCAATTGATTTCCTTGACATTACTATCAAAGAAAATGAAGCTAAACTATACACCACTCTGTACAGAAAACCAGCAGAAAGGAACACCTTGCTGAGATATACAAGCCACCATACTAGAGGATTACGGGACAATCTACCCTTCGGGCAATTTCTCCGCATCAGGAGGAATTGCTCTTGCAAGGAGGACTACTTTAAAGAATCTGATGACCTAATTCTCCGCTTGATTGAAAGGGGATACCCTAAAAGATTGGCGAATAGATCCAGGAAAAGAGCCTGGTTCCAAGACAGAACGACTTTACTGACACCAAAAGAACGCCAGCCACCCAAGGAACGAATGACATGTGTTACAACGTATTGCAACAAAAGCAACAACATAAAGAGAATAATAAACAAACACTGGGGCTTAGTAGCTGATATTGTTGATAGCCCAGAACCACCAATGCATGCCTTTAAAAAAGCAAGGAGCATAAGAGATCACGTTGTTCGTACCCTGCTGGACACACCGCAGGCACCAACCATACAAAGACTCTGGAATCTACCGGAAGTGGTGGGCCATTTTCGATGTACGACATGCAAAGCCTGCCCAACATGGTGGGAGACTAAACAAGTTACCAACAATAACCTAACTGTAGACCTCAAATCTTTTTCAAATTGTAACTCAAGTGGAGTTATATATGCAATCATCTGCCCATGTGACCTTATGTACATAGGGCAAACCAAGCAGAAGATCAAGAATAGAATTTTTCAACATTGCAGCAGAATTCGATGCCAGACTACAGGGGTACCAATGGTAGAACACTACATGAAAAAGACCCATACCCCCGAATCCATGAAGAAGGTTGTACTGGAAAATATCACTCTGGGACCACGAGGGGGGAATCTCGATTCCATCTTAAATATCAGGGAATGCAAATGGATGCATAAGTTCAACACCATACATAAAGGTTTAAATGAACTTGACACGAACTTTGCACAAATGGCAGGACTTGATCCCGAGTAATTACGGTACACTCCCATACTTTACCCAGCAAGATATTCCATATCAGTAATATATCTTAGCTGAAAGGCATCATCTTTCACCCCGAGAGAAGGCACATACTATTTAACAGGCACCTCTGCGCTGTCAGGCACAGGCTCCTCTGCGCTGACACTATAAGTACAAATAGGCTGGCTACAAGACTATTCTGAATATAAACATAACTGTTAAATTGTGATAATTCTCTATGATGTATATATTCTATGTCTTAAAATAACTGTCTTAAGACGAGTAATGATTTGGTAAACTCTCTAGTCCATATGAGGTGCAGTAATATGTTTACAAAATGCAGAATGGACACTGTTGATATATTTGTCAGACCTCCCAATGATATCGGCATTGCGAGCCTTCCAATTATGTACGTATATATGGGTGTTAAGAAGTGCTGCTCACAAGACTATTCTGAATATAAATATAACAATACTGTTAAATTGTGATAATTCTCCATCATGTATATACTATATGTCTTAAAACAACTGTCGTAAGACGAGCAATGATTTGGTAAACTCTGTAGTACATATGAAGAGCAGGAATATGTTGCTTATAAAATGCAGAATGTGCTACTGTTGATATAGGTGTCAGACCTCCGAATAACATCGGCATTGCGAGCCTTCCAACTAAGTACTTATATACGGGTGTTAAGAAGTGCTGCCCCATTGTCGGAGCCAATGTTCAGAGTAACGCTTACTCCACGCAGCATTACGAAACCCGCACGAGGGACCAATACGAATAAACACAGCTAATGGGTGAACATCCCCTAGACCAAACTTTCACTATTAGTAAAGCCTAGAGAACACTCTTTGTAGACAGTCCCCCGCGCTGCCACGAGCCCCGTCACAGCATACCCACATGGCAGCTGCTGATTGGCCGCCTGAGACGAGCCCTCCCGCATCCAGCATCTAGCTTCAGCACCGCGAGTACCGCATCCCCACAATCTCGGAGGATGCAACGCGAGCGGTCCGCTGCAGTTCTGCACGAGGTATGAGATCGTAACATGTTGTCTGTTAATTAGCCTCTCACTGAATCGGTAATTATCATATGCACGGCAAGTATGTGACTAATTTACCTGCTAAATCAGCATGGTTATACCAGTTATGCTGATACAGCGGTGATAATTACAGCTCCAGCTGGCCCTTACTAAGGAAACCAAGCATAGAGCCGATAACTATAAGGTATGAGAATGCACATAGCTGTTTTTAACCCAGCTTTTCAATCAACGGGCAATATCCGTAACTAGAGAGTAATGCTGTGTTACTGGCTTGCCTGCTAAGAATGTGCATAATTTTTAACTACACGGCGGTGCAAATACAGTTCCCTCAGATGTTGATTATTTAAACAGACACTGAGTATGCACTTTCATAGTCGATTAATTAATAATGATTGAACAAGTCGGAATTATCGATTCTGACCAATATTTGTCTCATGCCCCATTCAGAATGATGTGTGGCGTACAGTGAAGCCAAGTACATGAAGAAATACCGACAACTTTCACTACATTATAAGATGCCAATTTGAAGTAAGTAGAAATCATTAGGTCTTATTCTCCTGCCCGTTGGCTCAATGAGTTGTTCAGCATTCCCGCTCAAAACCTACCCCATTATAATATATTTCAGAAACAATAAGGAGCGCAACTCGGCCCTAGACGTGACGCAAGAATCACCGTCTGTCATTTTCTAAGTAGGTAATTCCTAAATTTAGCCTACATTTAAGTGTCAATTCACCACATAGACCACTAATACTAGTTAATGCTATGTTTTCCAGGCGCTCTCTCTTGTCCTGATGAAGACCCCAACATGAGGGAAAACTAACCCTTTTACGCTTTCGGGGTCGAAACGTAGACTACGCCTAATTCTACACACCATAGAAAAAAAGAATGATCTAATCTTACTGTGGTGGTGGGAGAGTAGCGGGACGGAAAAGCAGGTGAGGAGGCCGTATATAGTGGGCAATACTGTTCGTTTATTATAGAGGAACAGAAAGGAATGTCACAAAGGAAAGAAATGGAGGCTTCAGATGATGAAATCCGGTCCGGGTCTTGGGTTCGGCTCGAGGTCCTCAGGCACTCCAACGACGGCTCCGATGACGGGGAGGATCCACGGAGGGCAGCAAGAGAGAAAGAAAACAAGGGACCGTTAGTCCTATCCAGGTCTCAAGGCAGTATATACCGCTCACCGTCACCCGGGTAGTGAGAGAGGGGGGCGGAAAGAGGCAGTGAGGGAAGGAAGGTATCGGGAGGAAGGAATACAGGTCGGGTGATAGAGAGGGTGTCAAGTCGGGACGTGAGGGGAACGGTTGGGGTATGCTGTGACGGTGCTATACAGTTATCCTACAGTGCAGGGTACGTGATACTATGAAGATAAGGGGGGGTATTTTACAGGGACTTTACAGGGATTTTACAGGGACTTTACAGGGAGCAGGGGAAAAGAAGGTTAAAGACCTCGTAATCTCCTGAGGCGGAAGCCGGGAGACCTCTTGATTTTTAAAATTGTATTTGCGTGTTATCACTTTGCCTATTTCTTGTATTTTAAAACCTCACTTACCCCCTTTGCCATCACTGAAGCAGGCGCTAGAAACGCCGAACAGCGACCCCTTCGCTGCAACATAGGAACCTGTAACCAAACAATTCTGCCGCCATTGACGGCGAGGTAGAGAGGCCACGCCTACTCCGAGGCCACGCCCACCCGCCCTTCACAGCATAAAAACGCTGCTTTCAGCGCAACGAAGCTAGACCTCGTAATCTCCTGAGGCGGAAGCCGGGAGACCTCTTGATTTTTAAAATTGTATTTGCGTGTTATCACTTTGCCTATTTCTTGTATTTTAAAACCTCACTTACCCCCTTTGCCATCACTGAAGCAGGCGCTATAAACGACGAACAGCGACCCCTTCGCTGCAACATAGGAACCTGTAACCAAACAATTCTGCCGCCATTGACGGCGAGGTAGAGAGGCCACGCCTACTCCGAGGCCACGCCCACCCGCCCCTTTTCCACACATAAAAGATGTGCAATTACCGGACGCGCAGCGGACGGGCGCAGCGGGCGCGCCGTCAGCGCGCCGAAGGCGCGCCAAAGGCAAGCCCGTCTGGGCCCTAGGACCAGACACTATGCCCAATTCACAGCCCCACCTATCCTATCCCCCGGTTACTCTCCGTCTCTGGAACACAAAGAAAAATCCTCAGTGTGAATTCATCCTCAAGGATGACACCCCGTTCACAGGATGTCCCCTCTGCGACACCCCCGAAGCCACGGAACTCAGCCACACGCTTCGACTGGGCCTCCTGAACTGCAGGTCGCTAGTAAAGCACTCGCACGAGATAAACCTCCTCACTCAAACCCTCTCGCTAGACGCCCTATTTCTGACCGAAACATGGCTGACCCCCAGCAACGGCTCGGACTTGGTCAATGCAACCCCCCCCCGGCTACCAAATCTGTTGCCTTAACAGACCAGTCGGAAGAGGTGGCGGGCTCGCCATTCTCTATAAAGACCATCTCAGCTGCAGGATCAACGGCGGTACGGTCAAGGACTGTGAAAACTGTAATTCCACCCTCCAGATCTCCCCCACCACCTCACTATTGGGTCTTCTGGTATACCGACCACCAGGCTCGATAGGTGACTTCTCAAGCACTCTGATGGATCACATCCTTCTAAAAACAATATCAACGCCCAACTTTCTTCTTCTAGGGGACTTGAACCTACACTTTCTAGACCTGGCAGACAACACTGCCGCTAATCTCCTAGCAGACCTCATGTCAGCTGACCTCCTGCTCCTGAACTCGAAACCCACTCACGAGAAAGGACATCTCCTAGACCCAGTTTTCACCAACATTAGGAATCTCCAAACCCAAGACCCTACCCCCTTCCATGGACTGACCACTTTCTGGTCCCTATGCACTGGTCCTTTCAGCCCGCCTCGGTTCCTAAACAGAAAACTAGGATACAAACCAGACGTTGGCACAAGTTAAGACCAGAAGAATGGGAAGTGAAGCTTAGGGAATCTGATGGCCCCCTCTCAACTGACCCTAACACCGCCGATAGAGAATTTAACAGCTGGCTCACCAACCCCCTAGACAGCCTCATCCCACTAACATGCTCTCTTAAGCATGTAAAAAGGATTAACCACGCTCCTTGGTACACTCCGCCCCTAAACATTCTTAGGAAGGAGTGCAAAAAGACGGAGCGGACATGGAGAAAAAACAAATCGGCGACGGACAAAAACGCTTACCAAACAGCCATGAAGGCTTACAAACAAGCCCTCCACAGCGCAAAAAGCTCCTTCTATGAGGAAAGAATAATGAATTCCTCGTGCTCTGCCAAAGAGACTTTTTCCATCCTTAAAGAGCTCCTCCATGTCCCAGCCCCCCCGCAGATACCCTTGGATCCCAAAGCAGCCGAGGAGAAATGTGTCAACCTGGCTAATTTCTTCGACAATAAAATTAAGAAAATCCTTTCCTCCCTACCTGACACCAATCAGGCCACCTCTGGAATAGCCAAGGATCGTGTCCTCACGTCAGGAAACCCCACTGACAAACCCGAACCCCCTCGTTTAGCTTCATTCGGACCAGTCACAGAAGAAGAAGTGGCAACTACTCTAGCAGCCACGAAAAGTGGGGCCCCCAGCGACTCAGTTCCCATACGGTTCACTAAAAACATCGCTCGGACCATTACAGCTAGACTCACAGCCCTCATTAACACCTCGTTTGCCCAAGGAGAAGTCCCACAAAGCTGGAAGGAGGCCGTTGTTAAAGGACTTCTGAAGAAGCCGTTGCTAGACCCCGCGGACTTATCCAACTACAGACCCATCTCGCTCCTTCCTTGGATAGGTAAGGTCGCGGAGAAGCTTGCAAATAAAAAGCTGTCCCACTTCCTAGAAGCAAACCATCTCTTAAGAAACTCCGAAACAGGCTTCAGACCGGGTCAGGGCACGGACACCGCCCTCCTGGCGGCCGTAGAAAAAGCGAGGGAAATCATTGACACAGGAGGATCAGTGGCAGTGGTCCTCCTAGACCTTAGCGCGGCATTCGACACTGTCAGCCACCAGGTCCTAGCCCAGCGCCTAGATAACACCGGCGTACAAGATAGTGCGTTGAGATGGCTCACATCCTTTCTCTCCCGACGCTCCTTCCAAGTCTGGGAAGGAGAAAGCCGCTCCCCCTCAATCCCCCTCCGGTGTGGAGTGCCTCAGGGCTCCTCACTAAGCCCCACGCTTTTCAACGTGTATATGGCCCCACTGGAGGAGCTGGTCGCCCCATTCGGAGTCACGATCATCAGCTACGCTGACGACACTCAGCTGGTGGTGACCCTCTCACACCCCAAGCTAAAGCCCTCCAACCTGCGAGACTGCCTCTCCACCGTCCATCAATGGATGAGCAACTCTGACCTAAAGCTTAACGGGTCAAAAACAGAGATCCTGCTCCTCGGTCACAAAACTTCGAGTCTCCCCTCTAACATCTGGCGCGCCTGTATGGGTGACCACCCCTGCCCTAAGACAGAGGTTAAGAGTCTGGGAGTGTGGCTGGAGACAGATCTCACCTTCAGGACACAGGCGAGGAAAACAGCCGGCATCTGCTATGGGCTACTTAGATCATGCAGAAAGGTGCTCCCCCTACTACCACTCCAGTCCCGTCTCCTGCTAATTCAAGGCTTAGTGCTAGCAAGGCTAGATTGTAGCAACGCTATTTACCTCGGGGCGCCGGAAGCCACCTTCCAAATACTGCAAAAAACCCAAAATGCCGCAGCTCGCCTGCTCACAAACACCCCAGCAAGAACATCGGCCAAACCTGCTCTCAGAAAACTTCACTGGCTCCCCGTGAGGGAAAGAGTCGCCTTCAAGGCCCTCTGCCTGGCACACAAGGTCCTGCACAACGCTGGTCCCCCCATTCTGAGTACTTGGATCACTCCATACAGACCGCCGAGAGCGCTCCGGTCTGAACAGGGAAACCTTATCGTTGTCCCTAGGGTGAAGAAAACCCGCATCGGCGGCCGCAGATTTTCGGTAAACACGGCCAGAAAATGGAACGCTCTCCCCCCGAACCTCAGAGCTGAACCAAACCTCCTACGATTTAGGGAGTCCCTCAAAACCCTACTTTTCCCCTGATTAATTCGAAGCTTCCCTGTGCCCCCCCCTTAGGAGTCCAAGGTTTCAGCGCTGGGATACTCGAGGGTGACTACGCGCTCTATAAAAACCCAAATAAATAAATAAATAAATAAATAAAGGCACTCACGCGGTCCGCCGTGAGTTACGGCTGCTCTTCAGCCACCTCCTTAGGACTCCACCACTCTTCAGTCCACACGTCTTCGTCGCACGTCTGCTCTCCTTCTCCATCTCCAGTCCGAGGGTCCTGCCACGAAACTCCGACGGTGTGCTCTCCTCGATCCTCGGTTTTATCCTGTGCTGGCGCTGCCTCTGGGGCGGGACTTCTGGGGTCAGCGAGATGTGTTTCGTCCGGACCTGGTGCTCGGGTTGGTCCCTGCGGCAGAAAGAAGGGCGGGGTTTCGTGGGTTATGGCTGTTGCTCTGAGTCCTGTCTCGGCTATGGCGTTTTGGTTGCGGGGTCGCAGTCCCGGCGGAAACAAAGGAGGTACGTGCGGGGGAGGGTGGCCTCCAGGTTGGGGTCTCCGGGACGCCTTCTCACATCTCCTTCCCCAAGCTGTCCTTCCTGTACTGGATGGTGAATGAGGGTACCGCGAAAGGAAATCGGCATTACCCTGGTCTGTGCCTTTCCGGTGCTTTGTTTGGAAATGAAAAGGCTGTAAGGACAGAAACCAGCGCAGGACCCGGTCGTTCTGACCTTTGTTCCGTGCCATCCACTCCAAGGGGGCGTGATCGGTGTAGAGGACAAAGTCCCTGCCCTCTAGGTAGTACAGCAGATTGTCCACTGCCCACTTTATTGCCAGAGCTTCCTTTTCGACCACAGCGTAATGCTTTTCTCTGGGAAACAGTTTGCGGCTCACATAGAGTATGGGTCTTTCGTTCCCTAGGGCATCTTTCTGGGTTAGCCTGGCCTCCAACCCATGATTGGAAGCATCAGTTTGCAGGATGAAGGGCAGTGAATAGTCAGGGGGTACCAAGACGGGACTTGAGGTCAAGGCGTCTTTTAAGTCCGTGAAGGCATGCCATGCTTCAGGAGAGGGGTTTCGTAGCATCTCATCGGATTGGTTTGTTTTCTTCAGTAGATCCGTAAGGGCGGCAGCTCTCTGGGAGAAATTGGGCACAAACCACCGATAATACCCGAGAAGCCCCAAAAATGCTCGAAGGTCTTTTTTTGTTTGTGGAAAGGGAAGGGACCGGATAGCCGCTGTTTTGCTTTCTTGGGGTCTTATCAGGCCATCCCCCAGAAGATACCCCAGGCATTTGACTGTCTTTGCTGCCAAGGTGGTTTTGGCTGGATTGATGGCAAATCCGAAGGAGCCCAGGGAGGAGACGACGCTGAACAGATGCCTCAAATGTTGGGGCCAGCTGTCGCTAAAGATGATGATGTCGTCTAAATAGGCGCCGGCGTACTGTGAATGGGGCCGCAGGACGTGGTTCATAGCACGCTGAAATGTGGCTGGGGCGCCATGAAGACCAAAGGGCATGACTAAAAATTGGTATAACCCCTCAGGGGTGGAAAAGGCAGTCTTCTTTTTGTCTTGTTCCCTGAGGGGTATCTGCCAATACCCTTTGCAGAGATCGAGGGTGGAAATATACTTTGCCTTTCCTATCCTCTCAATCATTTCGTCCACCAGGGGCAAGGGATAGGTGTCAAAGCTAGACACCTTGTTGACCTCCCGAAAGTCTATGCAGAAGCGGACCGACCCGTCAGGTTTTGGCACAAGGACGATAGGGGAATTCCAGTCACTAACTGAGGGCTCTATAATTCCCATCTTTTGCATTGCTTCTATCTCCTGACTTATAACAGTCCGGCGGGCCTCGGGTACTCTGTAGGGTCTCAGGCGGACAACCTTCCCTGGTTCTATTTCTATTGTATGCTCAGTGATGTTGGTTCGACCCGGAGAAGAAGAGAAGACTCCTTTCAGAGACTCTAGGGTTTGTCGCAGTTCCTGGGCTTGTACGGGGTTTAGTTCAGGGTCAAGACAGGGGTCGAAAGAGAAGGGAAGGGGTTGGCTGGATCCGGGCAGCACCGGACGGGGTCCTTCCCATTTTTTCAGCAGATTCACGTGGAAAATCTGGGAGGTGCCCCGTGTGGGGTCTAGTTCAACCTCATAGGTAACTGGGGTCACCCGTCGGAGGATGGTGTAGGGCCCTTGCCACTGTCCCAGAAGTTTCTGGTCGGACGAGGGCATCATGAGGAGGACCAAATCGTTAACAGCAAAGACCCGGGAGCGAGTGCCCTTGTCATATTGCTTCTTTTGGTTGTCCTGAGCGTTCCCTAGGTTCTGTCTGACTATGTCCCGGATCATGGATAGGTGGGTTTTCAGGTTTTCCAGGTATTTGGGAAGCGGACGTGTGCGGTCTGGTTCGGCTTTCCAGGCCTCCTGTGCCATGTCTAGCAGGGTTCGAGGGGGACGCCCGTACAGCAACTCATATGGGGAGTAGCCAGTGCTGCTCTGAGTTTTACAGCGGATGGCGAATAAGGCCAAAGGCAGCATGTCCTCCCACCTTTTTGCTTCTAGGCCTAGGAGCTTTTTCAGAGTCTGTTTTAAAGTGGCGTTGTAACGCTCCACCAATCCGTCCGTTTGCGGATGATATGCAGATGTTCTGACTTGTTTTATCCCAAGTTCAGAACAGACTCGTTTCATAAGAGCGGAAACAAAAGGTGTACCCTGATCGGTCATGATTTCCCGGGGAAACCCAACCCGAGAAAATAGGGAGATCAGGGCTTTTGCTATAGTCTGGGTAGTGGGTTGGCGTAGGGGTATGGCCTCTGGAAAGCGGGTGGCATAGTCAACTATGACCAACGCATAGCGACACCCACTGCGGAAGGGCAAGAGGGGTCCTATGATGTCCATCCCTATGCGGCTGAAGGGGACATCTATGAGAGGGAGGGGTTGTAACGGAACCCGGGGGGGTCTATGACGACTGTTTTTCTGACATACTACCAATTCACGGCAGTAGGTTTTGATCCTTTGATATACCCCCGGCCAATAGAACTTCTCCAAGACGGCTTGGCTGGTTTTCTCGTCCCCGAAATGACCCCCTAGAAGGTGACTGTGAGCGAGGAAGAGGACTTTGTCCTGGAAGGGACTTGGGATGAGTAACTGGGCGTTTTGTTGTGCTCCCCCTTTTCGGTATAGCAACCCATTTTTCTTATAGAAGTAGGGACCTACTTGCAAAGGGTCTTCGTGATCAAGGGCTCTTCCCCATGCTTCCTGTAGGAGGGGATCCTCCTGCTGTGCCGCCCTGAACTCCCGGTCAGTCTGCCAAGGGTGTTCTTCAACGATTGCGGGATAAGCGCTGACGTACTCTTTCTTCTCTTTTCTCTTCTGGCTTTTAGGTTTGTGAGGTTTAGGAACCGTAACCGGGTTGGTCTGTCCTGGATAAGGAGCGTCCTTCCACCACTGTGCCAGGGAATCAGAGGTGTCTTGGAGGAGCGTAGGCAGTCCCGGATAATCGCTCCCTAGAATGGCTTGCTCTGGAAGAGCGGGTACTAGACCTACAGTGAGGCAGGTTCCGGGGTCCTTGGGATGTTGGACTCGCACCTGAGTAGTGGGGTAATGTTTGGTGTCACCATGGACACATTGGATGGCTACTACCCCCGTAGGGTTACTGACCGGGTGGGCAAGGTCTTGTGGTCTTAGAACGCTTTGACGGCAACCGGTGTCGGCAAGGGCCATAAGGCGTTGACCGTCAATAGACACAGGGCAGTGGAACGGTGGTGGTGTGGAACCTGGAGGGGTGCACAAATAGTTCCTTACAAAGCTGACCTCCATCGGCTCCTCCTTCTGCGGGCACAACCGGGCGATGTGTCCGAACCCTCCACACGAATAACACTGGGGTCCAGGAGTAGGGGTTCGGAACACGACCGGTGTGGGAAAAAGGGGTGATGGTTCGGGTCTGCGGACCGGTGGTGGCCGGGTAGGACGAGTGGTCATAGCAGTCGGGGGCCTGTGTGGATGTTCCTCCTTACCCCGTTGGAGTTCCTGAGCACGGCTATAGGCAGAAGCTATCTCGATGGCCGTCTCCAGGGTGAGTCTGGAGTGCTGCCTCACCCAGCGCTGGGTGGCCGGGTACAAGGAATTCAGGAATTGTTCCAGATATATTTTCTCCAGGATGTTGTCCTTTGTGGAGGTCTCGGGTCAAAGCCATCTGTTCGCGAGATCCAGGATCCGGAATGAGAGGGCCCTTGGATTCTCTTGGATTATTTCCTTGGCTTGTCGTAGTTTCACCCTATAAGTATCATCATCAATGCCAAGACGTTCTAATATGCACCGTTTGATGTCCGCATACGGTGTGTTGCCCTGTATGTTGGCATGTTGTTAGGCGGCTTGTAGGTCGCCGGTGAGGAGGGGACCCAAGTATTGACCCCAACGGTCCACTGGCCAATTGGCGGCTCGGGCTATTCTTTCAAAGTTAGTGAAAAAGTAGTCCGGATCTTCTCCCGGGACATACTTTTGCAGGACCACGGAGGGGAGAGAGGTCACAGGCCTTTGTTGTCCCAGGCCATCTGTTAACTTTACCATGGTTTGCTCGTGGGCCACCCCCTGGCCCTTCAGGACGTCGTGCAGCTGTCCCCTGTCGTCTTCAGCGGTCTTCAGGAACTGCTCCATCAGTTTACCGAACTGTTCCTGGGATTCCGCCATCTTTTTCACTACGGCCTCCATGCTTCCAGCGGATCCCACTTCTGACACCAGATGCGGTGGTGGGAGAGTAGCGGGCCGGAAAAGCAGGCGAGGAGGCCGTATATAGTGGGCAATACTGTTCGTTTATTATAGAGGAACAGAAAGGAATGTCACAAAGGAAAGAAATGGAGGCTTCAGATGAGGAAATCCGGTCCGGGTCTTGGGTTCGGCTCGAAGTCCTAAGGCACTCCAACGACGGCTCCGATGACGGGGAGGATCCACGGAGGGCAGCAAGAGAGAAAGAAAACAAGGGACCATTAGTCCTATCCAGGTCTCAAGGCAGTATATACCGCTCACCGTCACCCGGGTAGTGAGAGAGGGGGGCGGAAAGAGGCAGTGAGGGAAGGAAGGTATCGGGAGGAAGGAATACAGGTCGGGTGATAGAGAGGGTGTCAAGTCGGGACGTGAGGGGAACGGTTGGGGTATGCTGTGACGGTGCTATACAGTTATCCTACAGTGCAGGGTACGTGATACTATGGAGATAAGGGGGGGTATTTTACAGGGACTTTACAGGGAGCAGGGGAAAAGAAGGTTAAAGGCACTCACGCGGTCCGCCGTAACTCTCCAATGAGTTACGGCCGCTCTTCAGCCACCTCCTTAGGACTCCACCACTCTTCAGTCCACACGTCTTCGTCGCACGTCTGCTCTCCTTCTCCACCTCCAGTCCGAGGGTCCTGCCACGAAACTCCGACGGTGTGCTCTCCTCGATCCTCGGTTTTATCCTGTGCTGGCGCTGCCTCTGGGGCGGGACTTCCGGGGTCAGCGAGATGTGTTTCCTCCGGACCTGGTGCTCGGGTTGGTCCTTGCGGGAGAAAGAACGGCGGGGTTTCGTGGGTTATGGCTGTTGCTCCGAGTCCTGTCTCGGCTATGGCGTTTTGGTTGCGGGGTCGCAGTCCCGGCGGAAACGAAGGAGGTACGTGCGGGGGAGGGTGGCGTCCAGGTTGGGGTCTCCGGGACGCCTTCTCACACTTACCTATGTGTGATGTATTGCGGGAACATTGTTATTACCTTAATTGTAAAGGCGTTATGATTTGAATGTGATGCAACATTGTCACACCGCCTTTACCTTGTCCCTCACAAACCCTTCACTCCCTTTTCTCTTTGCACTGAGAGCACCAACTATCCAATGATTTTACAATTACATTGATGATATGCAGATGACCTTTAAGTAAATGTATGCAGTTATAGGTGCAATCAATAGACTTGTATGTGGAATAAATACAATTCATTTCTTAACACTGCATACCTTACTCTCAATGCGCCAAGCATATTTATTGTGAATTATAATTGTGGTGTTTTCAAATATACATTAATACAAAATAATCGTAAAACTACTTCTAATCAACTCGGACCACTTTTTCCTTGTACTTGAATTCTTTAAGGGGCTACTCCTAGCCTTCCCTCATCAAATGTTATGGACCCCTCACAGGTTGGCCAAACAGAAGGCCAAAAAGGCTAAAGCCAACCCCTTTCTGAAGCCCCTCTCTGTATTGAACAAGAGGCAAGGTAACAGGACATTCAATCTCCTTTTGAATTTTTCAGGGAGGCACAGCATCATGCTTTTCATGTTTTTTCTGAATCTCTCAACTAAACCATTCGTCTATGGGGTGATATGGGGTAGCTAACATTTTCCAAAATAGCTTTTAGATATGCAGACACAAAGTTGGTTCCTCTATCAGGCACCCCTTCCTTGGGAAAACTCACTCTTGTGAAAATTCTAAGGAGGTAATTTGCTACTGCAGGAGCAGTGACAGTCCTAATGGGAAATGTGCCTGGTTTCCCAGTTGAATGGTACACTACCACTAGAATGAATCACTTCCCAGCTGCAATGTTAGGGTCAAGGGGACTAATAATGCTAATACTTACCTTCTCAAAGAGAGTCCCAACCCCTAGAAGTGAAATTAAGGGAGCCTTTGGTTGTCCAGTTGTCTTGCTGCTTGCTTTATGGGTGACACAGGAGCGACTAAACTCATTCACTTTTTCAGACATCTAGGGTTAATAAAAATGGGCAACCAACCTATTCTAGCTTTTAGTTAGTCCCAGATGTCGCTGGGGGTTCTCATGAGCTGAGGTAAGAATTAACTCTTTGTACACTTGGGGGGATCACCACTCTCCTGGTTGCCCATGATTTGAGGACCCTGGTCTCAGTGTACGGGAGCCCATCTTTCCATTGGACTCTGTGGGTACCGCCGACAGCTCCCTCTTCTTGCCCTGCAGTTTGTAGCTAAGACCTTCAAGAGAAGGGCATGACTTTTTTCCTTGGCTTAGGTCCTCTTTGTACACCCCCCACACGTAGGAGCTCTGCCAGGACAGGCCAGGCTCCTTCAGATGCAGTTCCATCTTCAGGCTCCATGACATATCCAGCAGGAGACTTTTACCCCTGGTCCTGTGACCTCTTTGAAACTGGCTGATCATAGGGCATGCCCTTTCTTTTGTGTTGGGAGATTTGGGTCATTATTTCAGTCTCCAGACTTCCATGACGTTCCTGTTGGTGCAGTTTGTGTTGCCACACACACAACCTCAGGGAGATGCAGTATTTTTGCAAGAGTCTTACTTTGTACTTTTGCCCAAGCAGAAGTTTACAGATTATTTCCCAACAAACACTCCACCGAGATGGCAGGTGACACATCCACCTTCTTTGAGCCAGTAACCCCACCTCATTCTAAGTTTTCCAATGCCATTGGATGGAACTTAGTCTCATTGCCAGGAATGTTAATCTAGTGACTAACACCAGGTATCGTTTGGTGTGTGTAAACTATTCTAGCAGCCATTATAGTGAAACCAACACCTTTATCCCTAAAATCCTATATCTCAGTCCAATTGACCCTTGCAGGTAATTCTCCATGCTTTGATGTAAGTCTGTCAGGGTTTCAAGATCCTTCCCACCCATAGACACTAAAGAAACCTCTGTGTAAACTCCAAAGCACACTTCCACCCTCATTCCAATGCAAACCAATCCCTTGTACTTTCCACCCTTGGGGCACATCTTGGGTCATGATGAATCCCCATTCTGATGCCCAGACTACTGTCAGTCATAGCATATCCCTCCACTAGCTACCTTTGTAGGATCCCAGTTCTTACCCTGCTAACCTTTACCTTTGGGCTTGGAAGAGTCCCAGGGCCAACCCTCCTAAAGAAGAAGATCATTTAGGGCCTTTACAGAAGTCTTTCTTTTGTCTTTGTTGTTGCTTACATCTTCACCCTTCTGGGAAGTCCAAGCACCCTTCTTGTGGTCACTGCCACCATCGGCCTTGTTGGACACCCTGTTTCTGACCCACTTGTCAGCTATCTTCCCCAAATTTCTTGAAGAATATGACTTTGAATACACCAGATGGTAAAGCAATGTCTCTGTGGTACAATTACTTAAAATGTGCTCTTTCATTATTAAAGTATAATGCCCATCACAGGTCTCCACCTCATTGCCTTTTATCCAGCCTTCTAGTGCTATGACTGCAGAGTCGACAAAATCCACCGATGTCTGGTTTTGACCTTTATGGATGTCCCTAAACTTCACTCTCTACTCTTCTTTGGTAAGTTCAAATCCTTGCATTAAACTCATCTTCCCATACTAACAGGATTCAGCCACATTCTCATTAATGGTCAGAATTCTATCTTTGCCTTTGACTAAGAACTCCCACAACAGAGAACCCTTGTGCGGGTTACCTATCCATTTCATTTTGCAGGTCCTCTCAAAGGCTACAAACCATTTGTTGATATCCTCACCATCATTAAACTCTGAGGCAATTCCTTTGTGGATCTTGGGTTCAATGGTTTCCTCTTTTTCCCTATTTGAGTTGGTGCTACTGTTATCCTTGGGCGTTAACCCCATTTTGACCCTTCGTTCTTTAAGAGCTAGTCTTTTTTATGGGAGTTCAATCTTTTTCCATCTCTAGTTAGAGGAGATCAAGTTCTTCCGTAAGGCTTACTACCCCCTTACCAGTAAACGGTCAGTGAGAGTGACTGTTATGTTTCATATAGGTACCCTAATATAGGCCTGGGTGACATCATACCCTTTCACCTACATCGCCTCCCCTACACTACACAGTAACAAGCCTTTTTAGGATTGGATCTTTACCTAGTTCTAGTCCTGGGCACAGAAGGAGGGTTCCCCTGAACAATGACGTTCTATGACTTCATCTTTAGACTGACACAGTATGAATGAATATTCATAAGGGTTCTTGGAAACCAGGGTGGGGCTGCACCACCTACCTCCCCATATCTACATACAAGGTTCATCCCATGCGTCCGCCTCAAATCCAAGAATGGCTAATACAAGCAACAAAGGACAAAGCAGCCCCAAATACTTTCTGTATAAATATAGCCCCTCTTACTAGTATTAGTTAGAGGGCACCCAGACTTCTAGGCCCACACACTGACTAGAGACTCTGAGGCTCCTGCATGCAGATGCCCCAGCTGACAGTGGTCTGAACAACCCTCAAGGTGTGACCAAGTCAAGACCAAGAGGGGCTCCTGCATTTTCACACTTCAGGTAATGGGGTACAACTAAATCCTAGAAGGATTCTTGGCTTTACACCTACTCACATGCTAGATACACTTAGGTACGTCTCGGTAGGTATCATAGGAGTACGCATACTTTTATCATGCATTTTATATTTATGTATTTATTCATGCTTATTGCAAAATGGTAGAACTGTACTATCCTTTTATATTCACTGTACTGCTAATCATATATCTCTGCTACTGTCTAATGGTTGTTTCAGTTCATATATTTTACACAAGAATAACAACTGTTCAATAAATCCTTATTGAAACCTCCAGGCTGTTTATTCGGTGTATCTTTGAGATAAACTAAATGAGCACGAGTGACTGAGCTAAAAGTAGTACATTGTTTCCACAACCGTGAGGGATCAGGGCTGTCATGTTCTAAGGTTGCCAGAAACAAATCTCTCCCCGATAAGAGAACACACTAGTGGCACTGTGAGCTAGCTTAAATGCAAACAGGCTAACATTTCTCGGTGGGGGTGTACGGACCAGTCTGACACCAATCAACAGTTTATATATCCAAATGCGCAGTTCCTACATGGGTAATATAGGAACTAAACAACACTCCACTTATGGTGGGTTGAACAAAGAGACAGTCCATTTGAAAAACACAGCAGTGTGGGTATTTGCCACTTCTGGTGGGTTGCATCTAAATTTGGTCCATGAAGCCAAGTGCTGCTGCATATGGCCTTCAGGATGTACAGTGAGTTTTGGCCTCCCTTAGGCAATTGGGTTTAGGGCCTCTCTAAACATCAGACACTGTGGTCAAATCCAGCTATCCATGGCCAAAGGCTATGGGTTGTGGAGGTAGGCTAAGGTAATTTGGGTTCAATGCCTGACTTGTTGATACCCCTTCAGACATTTAGTTAAGGGTTTCGACACAAGCTTGCAAGAGTGGAACCAAGTAGGTTGGATTTGACGGTAGGGACCCTTAACAACAGATTTATTACAGGGCCAACTCGAACCACCCAGAGGGTTAGACATACATATGTACAGGGTATAAACTGGATTGCAAGTATAACGCTGCCTGTGCATGCCTTCAGTTAGCTTGTTTACCACAAAAAAATGTCACATACAAATACCTCACTGGGGCAGTGATAGGAAAATTAACCCACCCTGATGAAAACCTAGGCCAGAAGCAGGCCAATAGCGTAGGGCTGAAACATGGTGAACAAAGGGTCATAGGACCATTATAGCCTACAGTCCTGTATGGGCTTTTGTTTTAATCTTACCAAGGTAGTAAAGGAAGCATTAGAGTAAATGAGGATTTTTTATTGGTTCAGTGACTTAATATCGAGGGACATATTATAGAATGACTGAAATATCGACTCCAAAATATCGAAGGACAAAATATAGAATCCCTATCTACGAAAAGGTAAGTACTAAAATATCAAATCCTAAACATAGATTGTTAAAAATATAGTTAACTAAAATATCGCATTAATTAAATATAAAAATAATATAAAATTGATTAAATATTTTAAAAAATTCAATAAAACGTACTTAAAATAATGTAAAAAGTCTTGAAATATAAAAGTAAAAAATGGAATGTAAAAAAAAGTAGAGAATTTGTTAGATAGCGAGAGGGTAAAAAATACGTATCCCACTCAGGTGTGTGCAATAGTAGGGAAAGCGTTTGATAGCGTAGGGGTAAAAATTACTATTCCCACTCCAAAGAGTGCAACAGTAGGGAAAGCGTTGGATAGCCGAGGGGTAAACATTACTATTCCCACTCCAGAGAGTGCAACAGTAGGGAAGGCGTTGGATAGCAGGAGGGTAAGAATTACTATTCCCACTCTAGTGAGTGCAACAGTAGGGAAAACGTTGGATAGCGTAGGGGTAAAAAGTACTATTCCCACTCCAAAGAGTGTAACAGTAGGGAAAGAGTTGGATAGCGGAGGGGTACAAATTACTATTCCCACTGCAGAGAGTGCAACAGTAGGGAAAGGGTTGGAGAGCGTATGGGTAAAAATGACCATTCCCACTCCAGTGAGTGCAACAGTAGGGAAAACGTTGGATAGCGTAGATGTAAAAAATACTATTCCCACTTCGAGGACTGCAACAATAGGGAAAGCGTAGGATAGCAAGTGGGTAAAAATTACTATTCCCACTCCAGAGAGTGTAACAGTAGGGAAAGTGTTTCATAGCGGGAGGGTAAAAATACTACTCCCACTCCAATCAGTGCAACAGTAGGGCAGGCGTTGTATAGCGTAGAGGTAAAAATTACTATTCCCACTCCAGTGAGTGCAACAGTAGAGAAAGCGTTGGATAGCGTAGGGGTAGAAAGTATTATTCCCACTCCAGAGAGTGCAACAGTAGGGTAAGTAATGATTTAATATTAAAATAAAATAAAATTAATTATTAATACCAATAAAACTTTTTTTAAATGATTACCAATAAAGAAAAATTCATTACCAATTAAAAACATTAATTACCATTTAAAAACATGAATTACCAATTAAAAAAAAGAACTACTAATTAATAAAAAATGAATTAATAATTAATACAAATTAATTACATATTAATAATTATCAATTAATTATCAATACATATTAATAAAATAATGATTACATTTATTACAATGAAATCACTTCCCACCCTATAAACCCACAACCCAGTCCAAATAAATACAATTAACATAATTATCAATTAAAGAAATAATAAAAATTATTTACTATTTAATCAGAATTAATTATCAATTATTAAAAATTAATTATCAATCAATTAATTATCAATACATATAAATAAAAATGTATATTTAATTTACTATAATTAAATTACTTCCCACCCTATTCCCCTATAAACCTACAACCTGCTACGAAATTAAATTACGCACAAATTAAATTACATAACATTCATTACTTTAAAAAAAGACTCATACATTACAAAATTAATACATAATTGTAATACATATACTTTTATACATAACACTAAAAAAAAATTGATATTATGAAAATAGATATTTTAAATTAGATATTATGGAATTCGATATTTCATACCCTAAATTCGATATTCTGGGCTGTCTATATTTTAGTAATTGGATATTTTGGGCTGTCTATATTTTTGATTTGATGTTTTGGGAAGTCTATATTTTGAAATCGTTATTTAGGGTGTTCAGCTTTTTTATCATCATTTTACACCCCTTAGATAACTTTAATAAAAGCACTCCTTGGAATATTTTTGAGCCCACCCGGACTTGTAGGGATTAAGTTTAACCCAATGTTGATGCATACCACTATTAGAATGGGTGAGGGTTATTTATAAATAGGATTTTTTCCCTTTATTTCACTTCCTTAGTAAGTGATGTATAGGTTTGGCATGTAACAACCCCCACTTAAGAATGTCTGTTATTTTAGATGGGTACTTTGATGATAAGGGGTTGGCCACCTACAGTGAGTTGCGTCCTGTGCTTACACTTAGACCTGGTCCGGTGCCAAACCCCACTGTGTACGGCTTTTGTTGATGCTCATCTGGGTTGGCCAACCTTGGCGGTTTGGATGCTGAGTGTGTCTGCCATGCAGTTAGCCCCCTCTGCAGATGGGCAAAGGGCATGTGCAGCTGAGGTTGCTCACCAATGATTATTTAGGTGCTTGGCCTGGCCAGCCAATCACAGTTGAGCATCGTCTTCGGCACATGGCCTTATTCCATAACCTCTACCATTCCTACAGCCTATGACCTCTGGATGGGGTTCTCTGCCTACAACAAGTTGAATGAACAATATGTACATAGGCCTGTAAATTTGGGTCTGATGCTACTGCACCTGGAAAATAAAGATCCATAAACACCGGCCTTCATAAATATATATAAAAGTGTTGTGCCAGAATTCCATTTGGGATGCCTGCTTCGCACTTTTCATAATGAAGCTCTTTGGGGCCAATTCTCAGAGGCATGTATGATGAATGCCTTTGTAAATTGGCCCGATATCTCCAAATCTCGATTAATAAAAGTGCAAAGAGGGCACAGTCATTTCTGTTTGTATTGATTGTAAATAGTCTGTGATTTTTTTTTGTGGAAGCTTTGTGGTCAATGCACAAAGACATTTAAGAGTACATGACACAGCTCTACAGTACTTTCATTTTCATGAAGAGTTCTTTTCTTTATTGGCCCCATTCTTGTGAATTTATGACATTTACTTGTTGTTTTAGGCCGTTGGTACTGGAGTGATTTCATGACTCGTCTTAAGGCAATATATGTGTTACATCTTTTATGACTATTCATACAATACCTCTGAAGTCACTAGCAGAAATGTGTGGATCAGAAGCTACACTGCAACCTGAACAGTAGCTCTGTCTGGATGTGTGTGTAAATATGCCTAATCAGGATTCTATGTCAGGACTGGAGGCGAGGATTATGCCTTCTTTCTTCACTTTATTCCATTAGTAGCAAGAAGGTAAACAAAGACTACGTTTCCCATGAACCATACGGAAAAAGTAGACAAGGACCACAACCAATCAAAACCAGAGTTCATGTCCAATCGGGGGCAACCAGCTCAATATAGTCCTCTGTCAGTGACCATTCTTCCGCAGCAAAGATAAGTACTCTTCAGTTACTTATACTGTTTAGTGCTTACTGTATTTGATTTGTTGGTAGCGCTGCTTTGGTGCGCTTATTGCTATGTGCTGGCGCTGTGTTGCGCGCTGTTATTGCGGTGTAGTGCATGGCACTGTATTTCCTTTTCTTTCAGTCAAGATTACTTTCCTTCGTATGCGTTGCGCTTGAATATTGCCCCCCCCCCCCCGCTGGGCGTTCGTGTTCCAACACCTGTTGTGTGTTTGAGTGTTTGTTTGGCCACCGCAGGGTTGCGTTTTGTCAGCCCTACGCGGTGCGCATGCTGGCTTGGTCTTGGTGGACCTCCCGCCACCAGACGGTGCAGAGGTCATCTGGAGTGCAGCGTGACATTTGTCCCTTCAGAGGTTTCAAACGTTGCGTGCGCGTTCTCTTTGCTGAGGCCCCAGTCTGAGGAGAACACCTTTGGTATGTAGCGGCGGGAGCGGGTTACTTTCCACTTCTACCGCGTTTCTTTGCATGAAAGCTCCACCACCAAAAAAGTACATTTGAGCACTGGTGGGGTCTGTAGTACTGCTCCTGACGCCTCGCACGAGGTCCTGTACTGCCTGTCCTAGGCTCTTAAGGGGGACAAGGCCCACACCGGTGAGTGCCCCTCTGTCACAGGGGTATGTTTGTATACTAGCTGCCAGCAGTCTGTCCCCCTGGGGCTCCAGCTCTCCCCGATTGCGGTTTTCTTGCCGCTCCTAACCTGTAGCTGCCACCCAGCTCAACTATATTATAGGGCCCCAACAGAGGCATGTGTGGGGCCGCTCAGCGTTTCAGCAATACCTGCTGCTTCATCTTGCAATCCTCATCAGAGGCAGAGACTGACTTCGCCGACAACTTCAGTAAGCGCTGGGTCATGGAGAATTATGAGGAATACCCCGAGGAGGAGGACCCCCTTGCACAGATGTCCTCCGGGGATGCATTTTACAATGCTGTAGATGCTTCCATCTATCAGGCCGTCGGCCAGGCTATTTCTCCCCTCGAAGACAGACTTTCCCGCCAGATCGCTGATGTGTTTTCAAGCTTGGTACAGCGCATTGGGCCGTACGCTCTGGTGACTTCACCGGCCCTGGTCCTCATGCCTGAGATTGACTCCAGAATGCATACTTTTCTGCAGAAATTCATTTGCGACCCGAAGAAGGGGATTGACAGGTCCTGGAGTGCTTGACAGGACAAGCTCTTGGATGTCCTTGGTCCGGCTACAAAAATCATGGACATGGCTGAGGAGGCCAAAGAATCAGGTTCTTCTATTTCTCCGAAGTTTTGTCCAACTGGGCTTAAAGGGTCATTGTCTTCTTGGGCAATGCCAATTTCGCACTCTCTACTGAGCGTCGAAGGTCAATCCAAAATTAGGTGACCTAGCAGACTCTGAGGCCAGGGCAGTAGCCCAAGGAGGCCTATTTGGCGAGTCCTTTTTCAAGGAGCTCGGCAAGTTTGTGAACACCTTCACGTCCCTGGACAGGGCCCAACCTACGATTCACAAGGTGTTTCCCTGTGTTTTTCCCAGGGCCGGCTGAGGCAGGGGCCGCTCGGCCAGTTGCGGTCACCAGCAGGGTAACCAGAGAGGCACCGGCCAGCAGCAGGACCAGTCCCGGTTTGGAAATTTCTATCCTACAAGAGGATGCAGAGGAAAAGAATGAGGATACCGTGGAGGCTCTACCAGTACAAACTCCGGTGAGTGTTCACCTTTCTTCCCCGTCAAGCCTTGGAAGGTGGTTAGCAAGTTGTTATCAGGCTTGGAGGTCCCTCACACGCAATGGGTGGGTTCTCCAGACTGTGCAAGGGTTTCACATAGAGTTCATGGGGTCTCCAAGGCAACTTTCCCCTCACATCCTATCCACTTCTCAGCTTCAGATGCCGCTCTGGTAGACAAAGAGGTTGCCTCTCTCCTGAGTAAGGGTGCCATTTCCCTGTATGCCCTTCACCGGGAGGGGTTTTTAAGCAATATCTTTTTAGTGGAAAAGACGGATGGCGGCAAAAGGCCCGTCATAAATGTAAGCGCCTTTAACGAATGGCTGGTGTATCGCCAATTCAAAATGGAGGGGATTCATGTCCTTCGGGATGTCCTTCGTCCCAGTTATTGAATTGGACCTCAATGGCGCTTATTTGGTAATCCCTGTCTTTCCCCCACACAGGAACTTCCTACAGTTCATGTGGAGAGACCGCGTTTACGAATTCACCTCCCTTCCGTTCGGCCTCTCCTAGACGCCATGGTGTTTTACCCAGGTACTCAAGCCGGCGGTGGAGTTTTTGAGAGCCAGGGTGGTCAGGATGATCGTCTATCTGGACAATCTCCTGTTGATGGCCTCCTGCCCGCAACATCTGGGAGCGCAACTTCAGATGGCAGTTGCTCTCCTTCAAGATCTTGGGTTTGTGATCAACAAAGAGAAATCCCTATTACAGCCAACCTAGTCTTTTACCTTTTTGGGGTTCATCATCGACTCGACGTCCTCCACTCTCAGTCGTTCGGCAAAGAAGATCTCCAAGATCCGCCACGAGTTCCGCCGCATGCTGGCCAAGCCCCAGGTGTCTCTCGGTCATATAGCGCAGGTGGTTGGTCTCTTGTCAGCCTCCATCCAGGCCATCTTTCCAGGCCATCTCCATTACAAGGCTCTGCAACGCCTGAAGGCGTATTTTCCACGGAAGGGGTTCCCCTATTCTCACAAGGTGTATCTGGCACCCGAGGTCACGGCCAAGATTCGGTGGTGGTTGGACCACATGGAAGCCTGGAACGGGCGTGCGACCTTTGGTTCTGCCCTGGACCTAGTGATCGAGTCCGATGCCAGCAGGCTAGGCTGGGGTGCCCGTGCGGGGATTTATCCACAGGAGGATTATGGTCTCCATCAGGACAGAAGTTACACATAAACTGTCTGGAGCTTTTGGCAGGCTTGTTCGCCGTAAGGTGTTGGACGAGAGACTCAGTGCAGTCTTGCGTACTCCTGAAGATGGACAACATCTCAGCAGTTCGGTATGTGAATCCCTTGGGTGGGATCAGATCCAAGGCCCTCTCGGATCTGGTGGCAAGTTTCTGGCGGTATTGCGTGGACTGCCAGATTTCAGTCACGGCCGAGTACCTTACGGGTCGGGAGAATTTGGAGGCAAACTTTTAGTCTCGTCATTTCCGGGATTCCAGCCTGTGGAAGCTGGACAGAGCCATTTTTTCCACCCTGAATGACCTCTGGGGTCCGTTCTCAGCGGATCTGTTTGTCTCCCATCTGGACTACCAGATTTCCCTGTTCTTCAGCTGGAGACCGGATCCCCTGGCGGCAGCCACGGATGCGTTCCCCCAGGATTGGAGCCTGGAACAGGGATACGAGTTTCCCCCTTTTGTGATGATCACGCGCTCTTCGGCTCAGATCCACAGACAGGAGGCGGATGTGGTGCTGATTTCCCCTCTATGGAGGTCGCAAGTGTGGTTTCCAGTTCTTCTGGAACTTTCTTGGGATTTTTCAATCCTACTACCCCAGTTCCCCGCCCTTCTCATGAATCCCGAGGGGAATCCTCTCCCGCTGATATTGGCAGTGTCTCTGTTTCTCATGGCGTGGATGATTTCCGGGGTAGATGGGAAACCCTGGGACTTTTGAGAGAGGCTGAGGACCTCATCTCCAAGGCGTGGGTGGACAGCACGGTTAAGCGATACCGGTCCGCATGGGGCAGATGGTCCCGTTGGTGTATGCAACAGAGTTACGATCCCTTGGTTGCTGACGTGGTTGCTGTGGTGAACTTCTTGGCGCAACTGACCTCTGATGGCCTGGCCTACCGGTCTGTAAATTCTTTTAGATCAGTGATTTCATTGGGTCACGTCCCTGTGGATGGTACTCCGGTGGAGGAACAACCCCTGGTCTGTAAGCTGCTACGTGGCATAAGACTGTCACTGCCCCCGGAACCAGGTTACTCCGCCCCCTGGGACGTCAGTCAAGTCCTGAACCTTTTTCTTCTTGGCAACCTAACCGGTTTCTGTCGAGGAAAGAGTTGATGCAAAGTTAGCTATGCTTTTTTGTCTGGTTTTAGGTAGACGTGTCTCGGATGTCCGGGCTTTAGACATTTTGGGATGAATTTTCTCTTCTGAAGGTGTTACCTTTACTCTGCAATGACGCACTAAGTGCCATACCACGGTTAATTCATACCCGGCATTTCCTGACTCCCCTAAGCTGTGCGAGGTCGGATGCCTTAAGTCCTACGAAGAGATGACAGAGGATTTCCGCCCTCCTGGGGAACGTCAGTTGCTGATTTCGCTACGGAAGCTCTTTAAAGCGATTTCCTCGCCCACCATCGGCAGATGGGTTCGGTGGGTGATGCAAGAGGCCGGCATCAGTTTGCAACAGTTTGGTGCTCATTCCGCCCGCAGAGCTATGGCCTCGAAAGCCTTCAGCTTGGGTGCCTGCCTGGAGGATATCCTTAATTCAGCAAATTTGTCTTCGGACTCTAACTTTAAGAGTTTCTACTTCAAACCAGTTCTTAATATGGCTCAACTGGTTGTGGGCAAGCTTTGGACAAGCATAATCCTCGCCTCCAGTCCTGACATAGAATGAAAAATTTCCTCGCTAACGTAACGGAAAGTATCAATTCTATTAAGGACTTGGAGGCGAGGATTATCCCGCCCATTTCCTCACAGAGGAATTTCAATTCAAAAATACTTTATTCATTTTTTTTTTGTAAAAACCATAAAAGTTCATTTTACAATAAAAATAACATTCCAGGTTACCAGTAAAAATGATTTAAAAAAAAGATACAACATGCAGGGCACCCACAATTCATGACAAAGGTAAATCCAGACATTTCTATACTTCAGAGTACATTTTAAAAAACCCGCCACATGAGGTATAATTTCGGGATTCAACAGTTGAAGATAAAATAGTGCAGGCCGAATTTGTACAAAGTTTATCCTTTTTAAAATAGGTTTGAGGTAAAAAAAACTTGGGAATTCATAATATTTACAAAAAAACATAAAGTGAAGCAAGTCCTGTGGAGACAAGGAGTCGCAGCCATAGGGTGCTAACACCGTTCCCTTATGACAACCCCTTGGGACTACCTATAAAAGATTAAACATGTTAAACCGGAACCTGGTTAAAAGAAAACAATCATATGCTGGTATGGGCCAGAGTAAATATTGCTCCTCTGCTGTTGAGGTTTTTAACAAAAGGTGGAGGCGAACGCTAGGCTTCAATACTTCCCTGCCCTCTCTGTCCAGCTTTTGACGGGTAATAAAAGACTGTTTAATGAGTATAGGATCTTTAGTAGTTATACCTGCTGGGTTTAGAAAAATGTCGGGTCTCCCTTCCTTACCAAAAGTATCTTTAAGATAACTCAACCAGGGGATTTTGGACATATTGTCTAGGCTAAGTATTTCTTTTAGCAAGCTATGTGTTAGCACTAGATGTTTGTTGAGCCAACAATGCAACCAGAACAGAAGAAGGCGCAGTGACAGAGTGTCACACAATAAAGGCATGCCTGTTTCTTCGTGTACTGATAAATTAGGGGTTCCTTGAGGGACACATAGGAGTCTTTTTAAAATAAATTCAGCAATCTGTAGGCACTCATGGTTACTATATCCCCAAAGTTCACTCCCATAGGTTGCTATCGCTATACTCTTAGAGTTATAGACCTTTAGCATAGCTGCTACCGGTCTATTACCCATTCTAGCCGCAAAATCAAAAAGCGCAGCATTGGCTTGATGACTTCTCCCCTTTTCGTGTTCATACAGGCGACCCAGTTTAATTGTTGGTCTAGAAGAGCCCCTAGATAAGAAAAAGAAGTACATATGGGCACCCTAATACCATTAACCTTGTATAAGTGCTGTTTTCTAGCTGCCTTCCCTACCTGCAATAAATAAGATTTGGTGTTATTTATGTGGAGATCTTGTTTTAACATAAAACCAAAGAAGGCATCCAGTAATGTTTGAAGCCCATTGGGGGTACGGGCTAACAGGACGGCGTCGTCGGCGTATAATAAAACTGGTAGACCCCGACGACCCACATACGGGTAGTCCGCCCCTGTCTTGACCAGGTGATTTTCTAGGTCATTATTATATAAGTTAAAAAGAAAAGGGGCAAGGATACACCCTTGCCTTACCCCTCGACTAGTACTAAAATTTTGTGTGACCTTGAGATCCCTGGTATATTTTACGTTGGCATTTGTGTCACTGTGTAGGTCCATTAAAAAGTTCATAAGGTGTGGCTCTACCCCATGGCCTCCATGGACTGCCGCAACTTTCCCCGGTTGACACAGTCAAAGGCCGAGGAAAGGTCCATGAAGGCCATATAAACTGTTCCTGGTTGTGTAATGGTATATTTTCCCAGGAGTAGGTAGAGGTTAAGGCACTGAGCCAAAGTGGAGTGCCCTCTACGAAACCCATATTGAGTGTCGGAGATAATCTTGTTATCTTCGGCCCAAGTGGAAAACCTCTTTAGGATGATACCCCCCAGAACCTTTACAATTGAATCTATCAGGGAGATAGGCCTGTAATTTAGTGTGCAGTTTTGATCTCCCTTTTTAAACACAGGAGCTATTGTAGAGAGACCCCACGATGCTGGACAAGCCTTATCTGCAGCAGCGTTTCCCACGGCTGTAAGAATAGGAGCCCAAAATGTTGGGTCAGATTTATAAAGGTCTGGGGGGATACCATCTGGACCTGGCGCCTTTTTTTTGGAAAGGTTGCTTATTTCCTCCAGTAGTTCTTCTACAGAAAACACCAATACCTCCTGCCCTTGTCCCTCAAATGATAGGGGTCGCTGTACAGTAATATCCTGAAAGATGGCAAAAAAGTGATCCACCCATTCGCCCTCCGTAATATTTGACCCCACTACGCTATCCCCTGCCGCTTCTAAAGGTGACTGGTTGATTGTGTTCTTAGAACCTAGAGCCATTAGAAAGGGTCAGCGGGATTAGCAACTCCTCCCATAATGCCTTTTTCAGCTCAAATTTTCTTATAGTTAAAACCTTTTTATAGTGTAACCGGAGCGAGCTGATCAGTGCTTTGTCTCGGGGAGATGTTTTGAGAGCTAATTTCAAGTCTCTTGCAGCTTTGGAGCAGTTTTTGCAGAACCACTTGGGTTTATCAAAGTCGGATTTCCCCCCGTATCTTCAACATCTTTCTCACGTTATGGGCGATGTTCTCGAAGGCTGCAAGAACTCCATGACCCTCTGATTTGGGGTTAAAACATGTTTGGAAATCCTTCTTACAAGCCTCCTTTAATTTTCTGAGGAATTCTGACGGTACCACCTTGTTCCATTTTAAACGTCTCCCACCGTTAATAGGTTGCAGCGTATTATCTCGCAGTGTGCTGTTACTATTTTGTTTTTTCATAAGGTTTCCACCTAACAAGACACAAACTGGATTATGGACTATAACTAGTACACATAAAACATTAATAAATAGTGATATAGGAACCCACTATATATAAATGATCATTGACCACTTAGTTGTACTTTTATTCAAAATTTATCATTTTTGTTTGGTTTTATAAAAAATATATATATTTTTTTTCAAATATGAATTTTGTGGAAGATAGCTGATAAATAATTTTTAAGAAGCCTTTTTATACATTGCTAAATCAATAGTGGTTTATAATCAAAGGTGCAAAAACAAACATATGACAAGACATAAAATTAGATATAATGAGTGGCTGGCTTCAGTTTTGAAAGTGTTCAACCTAGATAAAAATAAGAAACAAATAAGAAACATGCCTCTAAAAAATATAAATTCTGGGACTTGTGGGAAGAATATCATAAGAGGTGAATTTAATGGAGCGGTATATATATTGTGCACGTAACATGATGGTATCATTCCTGCATTTCCCACTTCTCCTCTGTCAAATGTCCAATGATTACGCTATCGCAACAATGTCGAGGAAGGCTTGCAAGAGTAGCAAATATGGATAGCTCAACCTACTACGATACAACAATCCTCCTCCTCTTAAGTGTATGGACGTAAGGGGTCTCTTTTCTCAGGGGAGCCACGAAGTTGAGAAAGGTCCCTGAAAACTCCTTACTTTTAACTAGCGTTTTTCATATATAGGGGTCCCCTACTTCCTAAAACCACAAACTGGATTATGGTCACTAAAACACTGGGGACTATTTGAAAGCCATGTAAAAGTGTTAGTAGATATCTATCTACTAAGATGAAGTCGATAAAGGTACCATGGCTCCCTTCTTTAAAGGTTGGATCTTTTTGGGTGACCGTTGGTGGTATGATGTTCATGGAGAACAGAAGATCTTGCTCGTCCAGTAAATGGTTCAGGTTGTTGCCCTCTAGGGTATGTTCAAAATGAAGTCCCAATAACAGGGGACAACCCATGTCTGATAAAGTATATTGCATGGGGTCGCACACATAGGTGGACATTAAAGTCTCCAACTAACATCATGTTCCTTCTAACTGGACCTAAACATTGAGTGATGAAGTTGTGCAGTTCAGTAGTCCTGCAACCCTCAGTCTAGCAAGTGGCAGTATAAAAATTGATCACACACATGCTATTTTCCCCCTTTCTAACAAGATTGTCTGGAAGTTTTTATTGCCTGAGGGAAGGACCTTAACACTACACCTTAGAGCCAGGGAAAAAAAGATTACTAAACCCCCAGAGGCCCGACCGCTTCTAGAGCTTGTTGCTGGTATAAAGAAAGATTTATATCCCTCGATAGCGTAGTTACCGTCAGTTACCCTGGTCTCCTGTAGACATATGATGGAGAAGTGTTTTACAAACTGGATCCATAAAGGGTCTGAGATTTTACTTGCTAATCCCGCTATGTTCCATGAGAGGATATTATGTTTTAAGGTACTCTCTGTATTTACCCCAGTATTTTCAACAGGTATATCAGACCATGCTGCGCTAGTGGGGTTTTCCTCACAATCCCTGTCTGATGTTAAGATACCAGGTAAACCCACGCTATCTAGGGTGTTGCCTATGCATAGTGTCCCACTGCCACTGGATGTTGTACAGCGGGCAGGCTGGGGATCGGTGTTGTCACGGCGGAGGTGGAAAGCGATGGACTCACTAAGTCAGTCACAATCATTAAGACCTTATAAGGTGTTAAATCTATTTGTGACCTCCAGATGTGAAAGGGTTTCCACTCTGCCCCCCTTGTTCCTTCTAAACGACCTGGCTGGAATTGTATTCCAGCCATCTGATCCGTTACTGTTCATGGTGGGATATCTTCTAGTTTTGTTATAATTGGCTTGTATTTCCCCTGGTCTATAAAAGAATCCCAGGGGTAAGATTTCTATGCCATTACCCCCAGATGAGGTCCATATTTCAGCCTCCTTCAAGATCATTCCTACAGGTAGCGTGCTGTTAAAGTTTACTACTATGCAATCACCTTCTCTACATTTGCTTGAGCGGCCCAACCATGAGACTGCCATAATTATGTTGTGCCCTATATTTTGGCCGCTATGAGTGTTATTAGCTAGCCAGTGGGTAACTTTGTTTTTAAGCTGTGGGAAATTCTCCCCCCCCCCTCTCTGGCAAGGGTGGAACATTCCCCAAATCTATTACTAATGGGGCACTCTGCGGGGGTAGATCAAGGACAGATCTATTTCCCACACTTTGACTCAGGGTGGTGGGCTGTGTGGTTGCCAGTAATTGTGTATCAAGAAGTGGGGCCACTACTTGGGCAGCTCTGGGGCCCTCTAGTATCTTAATATAACCTTCTGTGGTTTCAGGGTTATCCCTGTTTTCTACTAGGCTGATGTCCCTCGGGTTCAGGGTTCTGGGTGGAGGTGCTGATCGCAAATGGCTGGTAGATGGTCTAGCTAGTTTGTTGATTCCATTCTCTCCACTTGGGTGATGTACTTCACCTTGCGACCTCTTGCTACCCACCAGCTCTTGTAGCAAGTGGTTATTGTCTGTGGTGGTCTGCTGTAGCTTATCCAATCCTACCTTGACTATTCTAAGTCTCTCTAGTAGTGGGAGTGTAAATGTCCTCACCAGGTGTTCTATCTGTGAGATCAAACTGTCCCCACCCTGGGTGAGTGATAATGGACTTTTTGGTGTGGGGTGGTCCCTGCTGTTAGGCAGAGCTGGAACAGTGGTATATCTGAAGCTATTTACTATATCACCATTTGCATACCCATCTCTAGTAGTAACAAAATCCTTAGGGGTTTTGTTTTTACTTTTATTTGCCAGGGAATTAGTAATCTTGCAGCCTGATTCATGAAGTGAAATTGCGCCCGCAGTCGCTGCGAAATCGCAAATGCGGGCGCAATTTCCGTTATCGGCATTCAACAACAAAATAGCGAATTCGCAAACACATATTTGCGAAATCGCTAATATATTCGCAGAATCCCAGCCGCAGAGCATTAGCGATTCCGAAATAGCGACACACCACGGATTCTGCGATAATAATAGCGAAATCGCAAAATAATCGCTATCGGTATTCAAGAAAATTCGCAATTAGCGAAAAACCCAAAATTCGCATTTTGCACCGCGCAAAATAAGGACAACTCAAAGCAGGTGGTAACCATGAAAGCCATGGAAAAAAAACTTTCAAAAAACCGTTGTCCTATCACCAACAGGTACTGGCCTGACCAATCACACATAAGGACCATCAGCAGCAGCAGCATTAGGAGTCCCACAATGCCAGGAATGTACATGGTGGTGAGGCGTCGCAGGCTACAGCGATTAGCACGGAGGAGACGCAGGATCCAGGACAGGATATTCCGCCAGCAGGTCACCTTGCTGGGCCAAACCAGGGAGCAGATATATGCTAAATACAGGCTGAATGGGGAAATGATAATGCAGCTAATACAGGACCTTGACCCCCTGATGCAGCACCCAACAAGCCGTACCAATGCTGTGCCTACACATGTGCAGGTATTGTGTAGCCTGCACCTCCTGGCCTCCGGAACTTTCCAGGGGGTAGTAGCGGCTGCTGGGGGAATATCCCAGCCCACCATGTCACGCTGCCTCCACACTTTTGTTGACGCCATGCTCACCCAGCTACACCGTCACATCAAATTCCCCGCCAGCCAACAGGAATTGGACATGACAAAGCTACAATTCTACAATGTAGCCCGTTTTCCACATGTGCTCGGATGTATAGACTGTACCCACGTCGCCATCTGCCCACCAGCTGGCATGGAGTATATGTTCCGCAATAGAAAGTGCTACCACTCCCTCAACATCCAGATGGTCTGCAATGCCAAGACATACATCACTGACATCGTCGCACGGTACCCAGGGAGTACCCATGACTCCTTCATTTTCCGGCACAGCGGACTCCACACACGACTGGTCAGGGGAGAGTTTGGGGAAGGACACCTACTTGGTAAGTACACTTTGATTGAAATGTCACATTGCAAAGATGTAACAGCGCAGCACAGGCAATCACCATCTGCTCCTCTCATTCAGGTGACAGTGGCTACGCCCTCCGTGAATACCTCCTGACCCAATACCTCAACCCTGCTACACCCCAGCAACTGCGCTACAATATTGCACACATACGGACAAGGAATTGCATAGAAAGGACATTTGGCCTGCTCAAGAGCAGGTTCCGCATACTGCACAAGACAGGTGGGGCCATGTATCACAGTCCTGAAAAGTGCTGCCGCATAGTGGCTGTCTGTGCAATACTACATAACATTGCAACCAAGCGCCGGATACCTGTTGACATCTCTGGCAGTGAATCTGAGGGTGACAACCGGCCACGTGCACATGCGCGCCATGCACAAGGGGAGAACCCAGCAGAAGGGCACAGACGTCGCAACCACATCACAGTGAACAGTTTCTAGTACAACCACTTCCATCACCCCACAAATCAACAATGCATGCAAAATGTAATGATGACACAACGCTAATGTGTGTAGGAAAATAAATGTATTTGTTAAATTCACAAAATGAAATATAAGGTTCTGTCCAAATAGCAAAATAAATGTACTTGTTAAATTCACAAAATGAAATATAAGGTTCTGTCCAAATAGCAAAATAAATGTACTTGTTAAATTCACAAAATGAAATATAAGGTACTGTCCAAATTAGTCCACCAAACAGTATTACGCCATACTGCTGTGCATGAGTGCATGGCAGGCTTGACCTCAGCCTGTGCCATTGGTGAAGTACAGTTCTGTAGGTGTGCCTAGTGCGTGTTCCTCCATAGCGCCTCTGAGGGGCTTCCTCCTCCGGGGCTTCAGGCAATGGGGGGGTCCTGGTGCTGCGGGTGGGTAGTGGGGCCTGTGAGGCAGATTGTGAGCTCAGGCTGGACGCCCCCTCACTCGCATCATCACCCCCCACAACAGATGGAATAGGTGGAGGGTGAAGAGCAACGACGGCCGTGGTGAGGGTCTCCAGCACCCTCGTCATGTCCTCACTGCACTGGATGATAGCGTGCTGCTGGGTCAGACTGCGCCGCGCCAAAAGAGATGTCGCATTTGCCGACACATAGCTTGCCCTGCTGTAAGTGCCAAGCCGGGTCAATAGTTGGCGGTGGTGCCGGCGTTGCCCACTGCGCACTCTCAACATGGCACGGGTGTTGGCCTCCACGGCTGCAGCAATGCGGGCCATTCCATCTCCCACACCGGCCAGGTCGGCCCTCATGCTTTCAATGTGGCCAGCAACAGATGCCACGTTGCGGCCAATATTGTGTAGTTGGAGCTGAATAGCTCCCTGCTGCTGAGCCTGGCGCTGGTGAATGCGCAGCATCCGTCTCTCGATGCTGAGCCGCGCCAGTCCATCAGCATTGGCCCGCCTGGCAGCTGCTGTGGAGCGCTGGCGTGACCTGCCACGCCTGCCCTGCTGGCCTGATTGTGAGGCTGGCCGCTGAGTGGACAGTGGCGCAGCCCCGGATGTTGAGGCGACAGCTGCTGGGGGTAAGGCCGCCGGTGTTGCAGGTGAGCTAGTCGCAGGGGGTGTGCCTGCTGGTGTGGCAGTAGCAGTTAATGCAGGGGGCACAGGAGTGACTGCCCTGGCTGCGGCTCTGGGAGGAGCAGCGGTGGCAGGAGGCACAATGGGGGCTGCCATGCCAGCGGATGTGGGCGCTGCACCAGTTGCAGGGGGGACGCTGCTGGTGGTAGTTGCTGCTGGTGCAGATGCAGCGGCAGGGGCTGGTGCCTGGGTAGGTGTTGGCACCTCCACCTCTGGGACGCCCTCATCGATCTCCAGCCTGTCACTGTCACTGGTATCGCCACCTGTGGGGGTAAGTGGTGGACCATTAGTTGCATGCATCTGGCAGACGTGCAGTTGCTACATGCATGCTGGGTGACATTCCCTGAATGGCAGTGGCTTTGTGTGCATTGGGACCTGATAGGCTGCATTGTGGTACTACAACATTGTGGCCAGACTACATCTCCCACAATGCTTCAGGACATTCCTTGATGTGCAACTATGGCATGCCTATGGGACATTGGGGGAGCCTATTTGGTCATGGACATCCATAGGGGGCAGGGTCGCAGTCGCATGCCACTTACCTTGGGTGTCTTGTGTGGGGCGGGATGAGTCCAGTGTAGTGAAACCCACACAGGCCTCCCTCTCCAGGGTGTTCTCAACCTGGTCCTCCATGGCGGTGTTTGGTGGTACCGTTGGTCCTCCTCCTCCTGTGCCCGAGGACTCCCCAAGGCGCGCCACCACCTTCTTCTTGGCACGGCCTCGGAGGTCGTACCACCGCTTTTTGAGTTCTTCCAGGGACTTGGCCGCCACTCCCACCGAGTTCACTGCTGAGGCTATCCCCTGCCATATGCGCCGCTTCTCCATTTCTGGGACCCTCCGTGAATTAGCGCCAAACAGTTGGTCGTGGTTGGCCACAACCCCCTCGATTAGGTGTTCCAGCTCCTGCTCAGAGAATTTGAGTTTTCTCTTTCTCCCAGACGAGCTGCTGGTCCCAGGTGCAGCTTCCTCAGCCATGGTATGGGTTGTGGATCTGTGGATCTGTGTACTTGCCAAGATGTGCTCCAGCTCTCCAATGTGCTCCCTCTCTCTGTGCCTCAATGTGCAAAATGGTGGTGGGAACCGGCAGCTTCCTGGTTGTGATGTCATCACTGGGCTCGAAATGCGACTTCCCGTTTTCCCGATCTCGCGAGTTTGCGATCTCGCAAATAGCGATATCGCAAATAGCGATATCGCTATTTGCGAGATCGCAGTCCAGGCGCGGGTAGGCGGAAATAGCGATTAATCTGCGATTAATCGCAATTTCAATCGGATCGCTATCGGATTTTGCGATCGCGTGCGAATCGCTTTTTTTAATCGCAATTATTCATGAATTCGGATTTGCGATTTCTGAATAGCGAATCGCTATTTTTCGCTATTTCAGAATCGCAAATGCCGATTTTCATGAATATGGCGGTTGGTCACTAGCTTGGGGATTTTGTCCCGTCTGCTTCTTTGTACACCCCCACTCCATTTTCTTTTCCCTAGATTATTACTGCGGTTAGACAATGTATCTACTGCAGGGCATGCTATAATCTCTATGGGTGGGGTGTTACCCTGTTTTTTGTCGGCTTTACCGATTATGCTATCCTGTATGCTATTTCCCAGAGTACTGATACTATGCTCTTCTGAGGTGATGCTAAGTTCTGGTAGACCTAAATCCGAAAGGCGATGGCTAATTCGCCTCTCAGGGGTTACGCTGTTCTGAATACTACCCAGGGATGACCTTTTGTCACCCGAAAATTCTGAAGATAGTCTTTCCTCTGTGAGGGCAATTTCTCATTCCAGTACGGCTACTGCCCTGGTAAAGTAACCATCTAGTGTACCGGAGAAGCTAACCCCACTATTTTTTTATGGTAAAGTACCCCCTTTATCATTGGTGGGGGACATGATTTTGTATTTGGCAGATAGTGTGGAATAGTTGACAACAGTGATAGCAACATCCAGCAATGTCTATTGGTTAAAGCAAGGCTATATAAAGATTAACAAGAGATAATAAGAGTCACCTGGTCAATAAGTATTGCAAGGATCCAGTTTTTAGGGGGATAGCCCAGTCCAGTCTCCTCGAGCCTCTGAGGGCCACAGAAGGCCCGGGCTTCGCCCGGCGCAGACCCACGCGCGATCCCGCGATGCTGGGGCTGTGGTGATTTTGAAGCGCCTCCGGGCGCGAACCAGGGTGAGTCACTTCCGGTGTTCGGGGCGCTGGGGAGCCTGGGAGTTGTAGTCTCCCTCCGCTCGGCGGCCACAGGATGACGAGCTGCGGCGGCGGGAGAAGACTCTGCAGGGACACACCGGCACGGAGGAATCAAAGGGTCTCAGCAACACAGCAGGCAAATACTGAATAGCCTCAGTCAGGATTTCAGCACCCCACGGAGGAGATCCCGCCCCGCATTGGAGTAAGTAGCTGTTTTTTCATGCTCTTGATGTATTGCTGGTATGTAGCTGTTTTCATGCTTCTGATGCATTGCTGGTATGATGTACCCTGTTGCTGTTTCTGTATTGCTTTCTGGTGCTGTATTTAATGCGTCCCTGTCGTTTTAGGTTCGGACACCCAGAAACAAGATGTCTGAAGAGTGTGGGACAGCTGTCGTCGCGCTCAGAAAGAGGAAGAATGGTCACTGACAGAGGACTATATTGGGCTGGTTGCCCCTGATTGGACATGGACTCTGGTTTTGATTGGTTGTTGTTCTTGCCTACTTTTTCAGTATGGTTCATGGGAAATGTAGTCTCTGTTTACATTCTTGCTGCTAATGGAATAAAGTGAAGAAAGAAGGCATAATGCTAGGCCTCCGAGTCCTTTATTGAATTTAAACTTTCCGTTACGTTATCTAAGAATTTTTTCATTTTTTCTACGGTCAGATATTTCCTTTACCTTGCTGGCATTTCCAAGAATGTTCTTAGGTAGCAGAGTGTGATATCAAAATGGAAGGAAGTGTGCATGTAGGTAAAGAGACTATGATGCTTTACATGTTTTGAAAAAATTATAAGAAGTCCCATCACATGACCGTAGACTTTGCAGCTTATTTTGAAATCAAAAGCTTTCAGACTTAAAAAAAAAATACATGTAAAAATAAAGAAATACCTAGTTCATCCACTTTGCTCAACTTACTGCAATATCTCTGGGCATTTGGCTCTAGGGGCCCATTAGGATGGCGGGCGTATTGCCCCTGCCAGGCTGGCGTTAGCCACCGCCGGCCTGGCGGGGGTAATCCACCCGCCATCTGCACCTATATTCCCCCCACCATATTAGTATGGCGGGAGGGACCGCGGCGGACAGAAAGACCATCCACCAATTTTCCGCCCCAGTCGCCTTGCGGCCGGGGCGGAAAAGGATCAATATGGTGGCGGTGTCTATTAGACACCGCCAACCATATTACAATTGGCTTAGTTAGATGCCTTTCCGTGGTGGCAATGCCGTCACAGAAAGGCATGAGGTCCTCACTCTGGGGGCCCCCTGCGGGCCCCCAGAGTGAAGGAGAGGTGGGGGTGCACACAGGGGGTACCTGTGGTACCCCCCAGCATTTGTATACACTAAGCGGCAGCGTGCGGTGCCTGCCGCTTCGTGTATGGAAATGCATACATGCATTTCTAGGATTGTGGCGGGCGGTGCAGAGAGCACCGCCCGCCACAATGTTAAAAATGAGGGATGCGCCCGCCACTGTGGCGGGTGCATCCTAATCCCTACCACGCGACCACCACCCTTATGGCGGGCGAACTCAATCCCCGTGAGGATAGTGGGCGGGCAAAGTCCGCCCGCCAGCCTAATGACCTCCGTAGTGTTGGTTTCATTCAGCACCGAAATGTGATAATTTATGCGTGCCCAATTAAAGCAGCTTATAAATCGTACATAGTTTCCACTTGTGGGCAAGTTTCTCTTTGCACCACTTCAACCCATGTTTAAAGTGTTTTTGTGGGGGAAGCCACAAAATCCCCTTGGGAGTACAGGTCCCACTCAACTCATTTCCTTACTGTCTTGAGTAGAACGAGGGTGTTCATTCCTTCGCTCTTTGAATGTTTATCAGGCATCACTGATTGTTTTTAATGCTTGTGGTTGCTGTCTTTGGGGATTTTCTCGATGATGATTTGGTTATCCAGTATTCTCTTTCTGTGCGTATACCATTTGCAAGCAAGCTACATTTATTTAAGTCAGCAGTTCTATATCAGATGTATTCTAAAAAAACAAAATTATGTTTTTGGTGAATCTTTTGCAACGAATAGATTTCAGAAAAATCTCTACCTCACTGATGAAAATCACATTGGCGCTTGATGCGTTTTTCAAATAAAATGGAGGCTGCTCATCCTGGAATTGTCTGACCCAAAGCTAAAGCCAGTCATACATTATGTTTTTTTAGTGCTGGCAAAAGATGGACCGTGGCATCAACATCAGTTTTGCATCCTTTGAAAATGATGACGCCCATAACTTCAATCATAAGAGACATCCAATAAATATATTTACACATGAAGGAGAGGAGCACTAAGTAAATGTCAGATAATTAAATTGTCAAACCAATCTGACTAATGAGATTTGTTCTGGCTGCCAAAGCACAAAGTTTTCCATGACATCAGTGTTCCTCTGAGACAGCAAACAGAAACAGCTCATCTAATCCATGTGCATTGCCCCGAATTCTATTATTTACTTATTATAGTTTTTTCAAATTCTGTTAATATGAGATGCCTCAAAATAAACCTTTGGAGATGATATCCTAATTAATAAGTAAGGCTGTGTCCGACTAAAGAGGCCACCAGTTAAATCTTGATTCATAGGACAGTAATAAACAAACAAGGCCTCACTTTAGAAGAATTGGTGGTAACTGATTCCACCCAGGTCTAAACACTACCACTAATCCTACTTTATTGCAGGGTCACGCACAGTGGAGGCATGTTATCAATTGGAAAATAGAAAAGCGAGATGGACAACATTATGGCAGTTTTTGCCCCATAATTCAGAGATCTCCATTGCCCCACATGGAATTTGACTTTGGTGGGTAGCATGTAGGTCACTTTATCCCCAATATTAAAGGATTCTTGAATGTGCCACTTACAACTGCTACTGTGTGTTCACAACAATGTGCTGTTAACTGGATTTTTTAGGCTGGAGAGTCTAAGTAATTCTATTCATTATCTTTCATGGGTTGAAAAAACATTATCTTGCAAACCTGAAATCCTGAAGATTGTGTCACTTCTACCATGCAGAAATCCTCAGAATTGTACTTTTTTTAGGTGGGGTTTTGGGTATCAGGTCTGGCTTTAGCACTGGTGGCCCCCTAAGCGGCAATGTTAGTTGGCGCCCCCCAATGACCACCTCTGCCACGGATTCCCTTATTACAACCATTTGACAGTGCCCCTGAAGTCTCCATAACGACTTACTCTCTGATGTAATTCGTTTTATAGCACCACTCATACCAGTGTAGGGTGTCAGAGCATTTTACATCAAACACACATTGCACAGAGATACTCATGAGTGTAAATCAGTGTATAGAAGTCGCAGCCAGTGCAGTTGAGCGTTTTGGGGTAGGGTGGGGGTAGGGCTGGAGTTGGGGGGTGGAAGTCAATATGCGACGGGAGAGTGAACATAAAATAAATAAAACCAACACAAACAAAATGCAAGTGGTTTTATTTATTTCATAAATATATATTTCCTACTTGCGGTTGCCAGTAGGTAGGTATAGTTGGGACCTTCTTACTATTCAAAAAGCTTTTTTTCTTTTGCCAATGTCTTTAGTGCCCATGCAGCAATCCTCATAATTATACTATTTTTAGGTGGGGTTTTGGATATCTGGGCTGCCTTTAGCACTGGTGCCACCTTATGTGACAATTTTAGTTGCCCTCCCCAATCACCACCTCTGCCATGGATTCCCTTATTACAACCATTTGACAGTGCCCCTGAAGTCTCCATAACCACTTTCTCTCTGATTCAATTTGTTTTATAGCTCCACTCATAACAGTGTAAGGTGTCAGAGCACTTTATAGCACACACACATTGCACAGAGACACTCATACATGTGTAAATCAATATATGGAAGCCGCAGCCAGTGCAGCTAAGCGTTGTGGGGTGGGGTGGGATAGAGCGGGAGTGGGGAGTGGAAGTCAATATGGGATAGTGAACATAAAATATATAAAACCAACGCGAACAAAAGGCAAGAGGTTTTACAAATATATATTACCTACTTGCGGTCGCCAGTAGGTAGTTATAGTGAGTCCCTTGTTTCTATTCAAAAAGCTTTTTTTCTTTTGCCAATATCTTTGGCGCCATTTGACGAATCTTTGCAAAAGTTTCAAAACAAATGGTTTACTCATGTCAGCTCCTGTCTTGGAAGTTTTGGGGTGATTCGTCAAGTGGGGGCAGAGAAAAAAGGGGAGCCCCAAAACACCTTTTCCCCATGTTAATTTCCATTGGAACTTTAGACATGGTTGCAGCCCGCATTGCTGAACGGAATCACACCAAATGTAGCCAAATTATATCTCTTGGTTCAGAAAGCGCCCTTTTTGTTAATTGATGAAAATCCGTTAAGTAGTTGCTGAGAAATTAAAAAATGCAAAATATTGATATCTGAGCACCAAGGAGTATTCACAAACCTTCCCTAGCATGAGCTTCATTCTGATTGGGTGTCAACAATCCATACCAGGAACTGTTGGCAGCCCTCTTGTGACTCAGTAACTGAGTCCATCATTTTTTATTTCACGTAATTTCTTTGAATTTCTTTTTTTCATTCAAAATTGTAAACATGTTCATAACGGCATTACTGAAGCAAACTCCAATGCATTTCGGGCATATAGAACGCCCTTCGTCAGGGAGCAATAATGCTGTCTGTTGGTGGCAAACTAACAATCTGCAGATGCAGATTGTTAGCTTGCCACCAACAGACGGCATTATTGCAACAATTGCTGTTTACAATTTTGAATGAAAAAAAGAAATTCAAAGAAATTACGTGAAATAAAAAATGAAGTACTTTTCATCATGAACTAGTGTGTAATCCTCATTTCTTACAGAGGAGCATGAGTGTGCCTACAGGGATGCCACTAATGTACCATTAGGAGCACGTACTTAATTATACTTCAGACGCCCACGGGCGGAGGACGCCACCTGTAGAGCACCTGAAAATTTGTGAATGTATTACAGTACATTGGAAAAAGAAGGCATTGGAAAAGTTAGGCTGTGCAACCTGACCCATCAAATTTGATTTCAGCAACTGAGTCACAAGAAAACAGCAAAAAAAAGATTAAAAGCAAGAAAAAGGGGGCAGGGTGGCAATACGCTGACCTCCTTAGGCCAGCACAAGGGACCCACAAGGACCCTCAGGGCTAAACAAAGGAGGGACAGCCACCTCTCCATGGTATTGTTAATTAGGAGCGGGGGCCTCATGGGCCCCAAAGCCCCAGGAGTGCCACCTCCCCGGGGCATTTAATCTTTCGTGGGCTCTCTAAGCCGTGAGGACCACCACCTCTCCAGAGCTATGGATTTAAATGTGGAAGGCCACGCATCCCCCTGCAGCCCCGAGGACCGCCACCTCCCTAGGGATATTTTCTGAAACTGTGTTTGAGCCCTTTACTCTGACCCGGGGACTGCCACCCCCAGGGCCGAATCGAGCAATGTCCCTGTGTGCACACCCCTGGGCCATTGCCATGTGCTACCCTGTCATAGCAAACACTGCTTTGCTTCTTGGAAGCAAGAGCAGGAAAACTGCTCTCGCTTCCACGAAGCAAAGCAGAATTACTTATAGAAAAGGGGAGCTGCATGTCAGCAGCTCCCCTTGCCCAAAAGCAGTGCAGGCTCCTGCAGGAGGTGGAGAGCCGGCTGGGACCAGGGGGGCATTGGGGCTCCTCCCTTGGTCCCCAGCATGAGGGCCATCCCTGGGGGATGGGGTCCCCGGGACCAGAAATGACCCAGTAGGGGGGCCACCTGGTCCCCCTCATTTTATTTGAAAAAGATAAAAAATAATGCCCAAGCCTTTGGGGATGGGGTCCCAGGGCCAAAAATGGCCTGGAGGTGGGGCCGCTTAGCCCTCCTTCCTTTATTTTCTTCAAAAAAGCAATGGCCAAGCTGCGGGGATAGGATCTCCGAGACCAAAAAAGGCCCAGGAGGGGGGCCATGCTGCCTCCCTCCTTTTAGTTTTAAATGGTTTTTATTGAGCAAAGAAGCATAGTAAAGCATAGCATTACAAATTACATGCAACAGGTAGACCAGTCGAAAGTGACAAGCATGTGTCCGTATAGCGCTTTGGAAGAGATGGCAAAGGAGATGGTCACTCGAGAAGAGCAATGTGATGCTCAAAAGGCAAATGGCAGGCAATGTTAGCAAACAAGTTTGAACAAACCAACCCCACAAAACCCCTCCGCCCCCCCGGCCTTCCCCCGCCCCCCTGCCCCACCAGTGTGCTGTTTGTAGGAGATCCATCGTCCATTGGTCAGAAAGGAGCTGCCCTGATTACCCCTGAGGTTTCTGAGTCCTAGTAGCCGGCTCTGTAAGGCGTAGCAGTCGGAGATATTTCGGGCAGGTAATTTCGTTGAACTCCTTAGACAGGAGCGATATAAATGGCTGCCAAGTCTTTTGAAATATGTCCGTAGTTTGGGAGAGGGTAGCCTGAATGCGTTCCATGCCCAAGGTGAACCAGAGTTTGTGTAGCCACCCTGTGTGTGTGGGTTTGGATGGTGACCCCCAGAGCGATCGGATATGTTGTGTAGCTGCTTGCATGGTAATGCCCATCTGGCGACCCCGGACAGATTTCAGGGGAAAGGTAAGTGCGTTAGGTAGCCCCAGGATGGCATATGCGGGAAATCGAAGGATCTCGGTATCAAAGGTCGCATCGATATCATTCAAAACTGTGTCCCAGTAGTCTCGAACCTCCCTACAGTCCCAGAGGATGTGTGTCAGAGTACCCTGTTCCCCGCACCCTCTCCAACATAAGTCGCTCCTTGATGGGTTTCCCTTGTGAAGCCTGGCCGGTGTAAGGTGCCAGTAAATCGCTAATTTCACGGCCGTTTCCCTACCTGCTGTATTGCGTGTGGTGTGTGATGCCCTGTAATATATCTGTCTCCATTCCTTAGGTGATAGTGTTCTACCCAATTCCGTTTCCCATCTTTTCTGACCCGCAGTTTTGTTCACCGCCACAGGGGGGGTGAGCATTTTATATAAGTCAGATATCAAGTGTCGATCAGTGTCTTTGGTCAGGAGCCATTTCTAGAAAAGGGGTCAATGGGCGCCCCACCAAGGCGACAGTCGCAGGGTCAGTAAGCCAATGGCGTAGTTGAAAATATTGAAAAAGGTGAGGGTCTGTGATGTCGTAGCCTTGCTTGATGTTTGAAAGAGTGAGGAAGCCTTGTAGGTCAAAGAGATCCCCAGGGCATCTACATGCCGTGCCCCGCCACTGTGCAAAGGCACGGGGGTCCGTGCCCGGTGGGAATTCTGGGTTGTCTAAGAGTGGGGTGAATGGAGAGGGAAACGTGGTTAGGCCGCGTTTGACTGCCACCGCGTCCCAGACTTTGGTGACCGTGCGTGTTATGGGTGAGTTGGTGAGGTAAGTTGGTCGATGTTTCCTGGGCAAAAAGGGAATTGCCGAGAGGGATCGCTGGGCCATGACTCTGTCCTGGAAGAGCCACCTCTTCTCTGACTTGGGTCTATACCACTCCACCAGATATCGGAGCTGTGTGGCTTGGAAGTATTGTAGTAAGTTGGGGACCCCCAGGCCTCCCTCAGCCATGCCCCTGAGGACCAGTTGTTTGTGAAGGCGCGTCCGTTTGCCCTCCCAGACAAAGTGATGTAATGCCGCCTGAAGATCCGAAATGGTGCCTTTCGGGGGGGCCACCGGGAGGGTCTGAAAGACATATAGGATTTTTGGCAGGGCCGACATCTTCACAGCCGCGACTCTACCCAGGAGGGACAGAGGTTGTTTGGACCAGCGTGCTAAGTCCGCTCGGATCTGATTGGTGAGAGATTTATAGTTGAGAGCAACCGTCGATGCCGTTGACGGGGTAAGGGTAATCCCCAAGTAGGGGAGTTCTGTGGTGATCTGGAGGTCACAGCCATAGGTGGAGGTTGGGGCGTGAGGGCAGGCATTACCCCCTAACGGTAATATTAAGGATTCCCCCTGTTGATCTTGAAGCCTGCAACCGTACCGAATGCTTCCAGCTCTGTTAAGAAAGCGGGTATCGAGTGGGTAGGTCGGTCAAGAGCGACTATGATGTTGTCTGCGTACAGACTGATGGTATGCAGTTCACCACCGAAGGTGACACCAGTAATGTCAGGGTTGTCTCGAATTTTCTGTGCCAAGGGTTCAGTGAAGAGGGCGAACAGAAGGGGAGACAAGGGGCAACCCTGTCTCGTCCCGCGTTGAATATCGAAGGGGTCCGAGCGCACCCCGCCCAACCAGACCCGGGCCTGGGGCCGATGGTAACAGCTGGCGATCCAGAGACGGAAGTGGTCGCCGAGTCCAAAGCGCAGCAGCACCCGTTGTAAGTACGCCCAGTCAACGCGGTCGAAAGCTTTCTCCGCATCTATGACCATGAGCGCCGCGTCGGATTCCTGGAAGTGTGCCTTATCTATTAGATGCAACATTCTTTTGGCGATTGGGCACGAAGCCTGACTGGTCAGGTTCCAGGATTCCGAGTAGGAGCGGGCCCAGGCGTGCTGCTAGAACTCCGGTGAAGAGCTTTAGATCTAAATTCAGCAAGGAAATCGGGCAGAATGCCGAGCATTGTGTCGGTTTCTTGCCCGGTTTGGGCAAGATGATCACCTCAGCCGCCAGCATATCAGGAGGAATGGAGCCAGGTCCCTCAAAAGAGTTAAAAAGTCGGGTAAGGATAGGAGCCACTAGATGGCTGAACGATTTGTAAAACCCCGCCGAGAAGTCATCCGGACCAGGAGATTTCAGTGGGGGAAGTCTGGATATAGCCGCCGTGACCTCCTCCAAGCGAATGGGAGCATCTAGCACGTCCGCGTTGGACTGGGACAGCTCCGTAATGGCCGCCGAAGACAAGTATGTGTCGATACCCCTGAGAGATGGCAGCCACTCCGCCCCAGCGTTAGTAATAGCACCGGCGTCCCCATAGCGGTGTCCCGACCTATCCTTGTTGGTGTCCATGACTAAATTAAGGCCCCCCGATGAGTAGGAGTGTGTTGGATAGCTGAAGGGATTCAGAGAGAGCGTTTCTCAGAAAGGTTTCTTGGCCCATGTTGGGAGCGTATACCGACCCTATTGTGAGGCTCATGTTACCATGTTGGAAGGTGTGTGCGAGAAGACGGCCCCTAACTTCCCACGCTTTGATCCCTATCTTTTCTCTAAAGTGTCTTGAAACTAAGATGGCTTACTTTCTTAGTAGGAAGGGACGAAAAGAATTGTTGGGGAAAGGCACGCGAGCGCATCCTGTGCCAGTCCTTGGGCAATAGGTGGGTCTCTTGGAGCAAGCATAGGTCAGCCCCGGAGTGTTCCAAATAAGAAAGTATCGCCCACCTTTTAATAGGGTTGTTCAGGCCTTTGATGTTAAGCGTCAATAACTTCAGTTTGGGGCTAGCCATTGTTGTATGAAAGGGGTCGGACAGCGTCTAGTATAACAGTGGCAATCAATCCAGCAGCAAGAGAGATGGCTCGGCAGGGCGAGGGGAGCTCCGACTCCAGTGTGTCATGGAGAGAGTTTGTGTGTGTTCTTGGCCTGGATGTGTGCCTATGTAGAAACACCTGTAGGGTGAAGTTTAGCACTGAGGCAGATATATAGAGCGCTGCAGTTTTGTTAGTAGCAAGTTCCCCCCGGCACACTGGTTCCCATCCCAACTCCCCCCCAACTGCCCCCCCAACACCCCCTTTGTACTCACGGCTGAACTCCATGAAGTAGAATTACTGTCAACAATCCCCCCCAACCCCCTCCCCCACCCCACGCCCCAACAACCACGTATGAGTAGATATAGTCCCAGTCCTGTCAATCCACACAGGGCTGTGGTGAAGTTCTCCATTCGGGTCATGTCCCGTGGCGGACACGTCGGCCCCCCGCCCGAATCCCACCCCCCTCCTAGGGATGAGGCAAGCTATGAGTGATCTCCCCAGCAGTGCAACCCTCATCCTGAGGAAGATGTCTCTTTGGCCAACTCCGCCACCGCTGTTGCACGTTCCTGTGTGATAATAGAGGCGTCTGGTTTCAGGTGGTGTGAGGGTGATCGCCTGCAGTTCACAGTTTGCCAGCCACCGTCAGGGGGCCCTTGAAACGGACTAGGAGTGGGTTCATCAATGTCATGTTCAAGGCCTAGGAGGGTGCACGTGTCTTTAAGTGAACGCAATTGGTGTAGCTTCCCATTCCACTTAAATATTAGTCTAAACGGGTGGCCCCAGGAATACGGAGTTTCATGTTGCCGTAGGAAGTCCATCGCCTTACGGAATTCCTTGCATTTCTGCAGGGTGATGGCAGATAGGTCCTGATATAGGGCTATTGAATGGCCTTGGAACTGAAGAGGTTTAGCTCGTCGTGCTTCTCTAAGGATACGTTCCTTCAGTGGAAAGTCGGGTAGAAAGGCCAATATGTCTGGTGGCAGAGAGGAGGATCTTCTGGGCAGCCCCACTATGTGAGCCCTGTCAATGCGTATCTCAAAGTATGCCGATTCTCCCAAAACGGACCTAAATACATTTTGCAAGTAGCCCGTGACATCAGACCCCTCCGATTTCTGAGGAACTCCCCGGACCCGTATGTTGTTCCGGCGGGAGCGGTTCTCAAGATCTTCTGTATGGGCCTGAAGGTCCATCTGCTGGTCAGTGAGACGCACTATTTCCTGTTGCAGGTGTGTTATTTCCATGCTCCTGGACTGATCCGCTTCTCGGACCTCGCCCGCCACTTCTTGCTTTAAGGACCGGAAGTCGTCCCTTAGGGAGTTAAAAAGTGTCTCCAAAAAGGTTCTAGTGATGGGCGACTGGTCTCTACTGGTGTTGGCGTCAGTTTCGCGGTCGGGGGGGAAGGTGGATCCTTGCTAGGCTTCGACTGTGTTTTGGCCAAGAGCTCCGGGAGTGTCTGCAACCCCTTCTTCGACCGCTGCCCTGCCATCTTGTCTCTGGGCCCTTATCAGTTCTGGGTGTCGGGGTGCGGGTAGTTGAGAGTAGTGGTAAGGCTGGCAGACCCTGGGGGTCTGGCTCTGTAGTGGCAACGGGTGGCACGGTAGTGTCCTCCCTGTCGTGTTCAGCGAGGTGGGCCCTCAGAGGTCCGGTCCAGGGAGCTACCTGGCAGCGGAACAAAGTGGAAGGTGGGTGATGGAGGTGTGCGTTAGTGGGTCTGGGTGCCTAACCCCGTGGTGACGCCAGATGGCAGGGTCTGGTGTAGATGTCGACTCATCCCACTCGTGGTAAGTGGACCGTGGTGATGGGGACGCAGATGGTAGGCCTCAGGAACCCAAACGCTGGGGGCTCGTGTGTGCCCCCCCGAGTCTCGTGGCGATGCCTCCCTCAGCACTCCTCACCTGGGTGTAGCTGCCTCACGTGATGGCACAGGTGCAGTGTTTCGGCTCAACCTCGGTCTCGTGGCGTCTTCGGACCTGCTGGGCCTTGCTCCCTCAGCTTTCCAGGGCAGGCCCGTCTCCTCGGCCCAATTTCGATCAGGGGAGCGCTGTCACGATGCTCTCTGCCAATCTGGGCACCGCAGTTCCAGTCCAGCAGCGCCGGTGTGGCCGCCCCTCCGCTAGGTGGTCTGTGGCCTCGTGTGTTCCGCCCTCCAGGTTGCGCGGGTAGGCCCAAAGCCGGTGGGTCGATTTCTATGTCGCCCGGCCGACACACACTGCACCTCCGGCCAGGCCGCAGGAGCGGAGGTGCACCGCAGGTGGGAGCGGGGGCTTCACGGGCGCACCGGGATCGTACCAGTGGTTGCCCGGACAGGCTGCAGATTCTGTCAGGCCCTAGAGGAAGAGCGCGCCGGCTCTCACAGGGCCAGGGCGTCCGCCATGTTGCGGCTGCAGTGCACGGTCCTCGGCGTCTCCGGGCTCCCGCCTGGCTCAGGTGTCAGCAATCGGGGTCCGGAGGACTCAGCAGGATGCCGGCAATATGGTCCGCAGTCGTGTGTGGCCGCCCCTCCGTTAGGCGTTCTGTGGCCCCAAGTGATCAGCCCTCCAGATAGCGAGGGTAGGCCCAAAGCCGGGGGGTCGATTTCTATGTCGCCCGGCCGGCACACACTGCACCGGCGGCCAGGCCGCTGGAGCGGAGGTGCACCGCGGGCGAGAGCAGGGGCTTCGCAGGTGCTCCGGGATCTCACCAGAGGTTGCCCCGTCAGGCCGCAAGGTTCTTTCAGGGCCGTATAGGAAGAGCGAGCCGGCTCTCACAGGGCCAGGGTGGCCGCCATGTTGCGGCTGCAGTGCACGGTCCCTGGCGTCTCCGGGCTCCCGCCTGGCTCAGCTGTCGGCGATCGGGGCTCTGGAGGACACAGCAGGGTGCCGGCAATAAGGTCTGCAGTCGTGTGTGTGTCAGGGAGATCAGGATGCGCATTGAGGCACCATCGGGCGGGATAGGGAGGGAAGCCTCCGGGACCTGTGACCGATCACGCCGCCATCTTGGCCACCGCCTCCCTCCTTTTAAAACTGTATTTAAAATAAAAAAAAGAAGGCCAGGGCCCGAGGAATGGGGTCCCCAGGCCCAAATTTACCTCAGGAGGGGGGCCACGTTTCCCTCCTCCAAACTAGAAAAGGCTGGGGTTGCCCCATGGGATGGGGTCCCCGGGACCGAAAGTGGCCCAGGGAAGGTCCTCCCTTAAAAAAAAAAAGATACCAGCAACTCGCCAGAGGCCCTCTACCTCACCTCACAGCTCTGCAAATGCGCCTCCTGGAATGCTCTCTGTTGGGGTATTATGTCCCCATTAGTGAGGGTCCCAATGGACTAGGTATGGGCGGAAAATCCGTTCCGCTCGCGGATTTTGCGGATTTTCGGGAAATCCGCAATCCGCGAGATTCGCGAATCTCCCGCAAAATCCGCAAATCCGCGAGCAGCGGATTTTGCTCGCACTGCTCGCACTGTTCGCGTGAGTTCGCGGCTTCCCAGTACAATTTCGCGCCCCGCGAATAAGTGCTAAATTGCAGAAATACGATCTTAGCAAAACTGAAACTACTTGCCAGGTTCAAAAGTTCAGGCTCATCATTAGTAGCCATTTCCTGTAGTGCTTCCTGAGGGGCCCCTCCAGAGTTCAGTTGCCAGTTGCAACTATTATGTGACCCTGCTCTGAACCTCAGAATAGTTACACATATGCCACAAAGGTCCTGAATTACAGCTAAGGGAGACAAGCAGGAGCCAGGCTGGAAGTTAAAATCCATTAATCAGCCCCTAATTCATTATTGTCAGTTGGGGCAGGGCAGGTGTTGTAACTAATTTTGCAACAATGAAAGCACTTAGCAAGTGCAAAAGATCACTAATCAGGGCGCACTAAGGAAGCAGGTGCCAGCTAAAAAAATATTCTGTGACACATTAATCAGCCCCAAATTAATTCAGGTCACTTGAGGCAGGGAAGGTGTGCTTTGCTTTGCCGAAAATAATGTACACTGGACAACCAGAGGGTATGGTGATGAAACAGAGGGTGGCATGGGTGGGCCGGAGGGTGGCATGAGTAGTCAGAGAGTGGCAGTGGTGACAGAGAGTGGCAGTGATGAAGAAGAGTGTCCCAAACAGGCTGGACACGTAGAAACAAGTTCGCAAAACTTGCGACCCGACAGGTAAGTTCGCAAATTGCGAAATTGTAAAAACCCTCGCGAACTGGCAGAAACACGGGCGAACACAAAAAAAAAAATCCGCAAATTTGCGGGAATTCGCGGATTTTGCGGATTGCGAGTTCGCAAATCCGCAAAATTCGCGAACGCGAGATCCGCAAAATTCGCCCATGCTTACAATGGACCAACTAGCCCACCAGTAACCTCAAGTAAGCCCCACACAGTTGGAATGCTGAGCAGTGGTAAGAGGCCATGCCCTTTTTTACACCACTCTGCAAAAGTGTCTCTTGGCACACTTCTGGTGAGGCGATAAGGTTCCCTTGTGTCCTGAGCACCTCAGGACTGAAGTGGACCTCAACCCGACATACAGTGCACCAGGCAGCACCTTTGCAGAATTGTGTAAAAAGGAGGCGTGGCCTCAGACCACTCCCAGCAATCTAGCTGCGTGGGGCTTATTGAAGGTAACAGGAGGGCTAGTTGGACTCCAGAGACCCTCAGAAGGCATGTGGACTTCACCGACAACAAGAGCATGCCGGAAGGCCTGTTTGCAGATTGGTGGACAAAGGGGGCATGGCCTGTGTCCACCACTCAGAAATCCTACTGTATGGGGCTTACTCAAGGTAATAGGTAGGCTAGTTGGCCCCTAAGGACCCCCAGCAGCGAAGTGGACTTTAATCCCCATACAAGAGAGTGCCATGGAGCCCATTAGGCGAGTGGAGGAAAAGGGAGCGTGACCTGCTATGAAAAATTAGCAGAGCGGCTGTGTGGGACATACTGGAGGTAATGGAGGAGCAGTTGTCCTCCAAGTAGGATTGCAAGGAGGGTTTTGGAGGCCACATCCCCCTTTCTCCACATCTCTACAAACGTGCCTCCTGCACAGTACTGGTTGGGGGTCGAAGTCCACTTTACTCCTAAGGGACTGTGGGGGCAAGAAGCCCACCTGGCATCTCCTGTAAGTCCTACGCAGCAGAATTCCTGAGCGCTGCTTGGATGCCCAGTACCTTTTCTCCACAACTCTGCGAATGTGGCTACCAGATAAAAACGCATCTGTAATGTAATAGGTGTCACATTTGCAAGCGTTGGAGCTACACGACACTCCACTTATGGTGGGTTGAGAAATATAAACACAAAAGAGGGGTGAGGGTCAAGAACATTTAGACTCTACTACCCCGGACCCACAGGAAAATAAGTATTATGCACAAGAGAGGTGTATAGAGTGATTTATATCAACAAAATGATATGACCAAACAAAGGAAGCCCCAATAGAGCAAATTCCTCTATTTGAAAAAACTGCCCTCACTCACATACCGAAGTATGTGACATGCTTCATCATCGGGTCTGCTTGCAAACGCCCTGGTGTAGCCACACACAGGGCAGAGCAAAAGGGAGGGGGAAGAAAATAATATATTTTTATATAATATATTTTTTCTTAACAGGACATACAGTCAAGACAAATGGACATAAACGACATGTAACATAAATCTTGGTGAAAGTAGTGTAAACTCCAAGTGATCACCACTGAAAAAGTGCGACGAAAGGTGCAGTTAGGAAAAGTGATTTAAAACTGATTAAGGGTGTCAACCAGAACACAACCTTTATTAAACTTTTCTTGACACCCCTAACAGGATTAAAAAGAAAGAAGAGGATGGGAAAATGCCACTACGAGATACTTAGGAATCTCAAGGCTACCCTCCTCCCACTGCCAGAGTCAACATGTTTCGACCGCTCTGTGTGTGGCCAAGGGGTCACTCCGGTCTTCTTCAGGACCGTCGCATTCAGTGTCTCTCTGGGTTTTTCAGTATTTTGGATAATAATACCCTGGCGGTGAGGTAGGTCCACTGGATCCGTACACCTCCGTAGTGAGTGTGGAGACAGTTCACTCAAGTGCGGGAAAACATTTACTGTTGTGAGAAGAGAAGACAATGTGAACAACATTAGTAGTCACATATTCTTACATTTAATCCATTTTCATTATGTCTTTTTCAAGCAAAACTCATTGGAGTTCCCTTATCTTGCACAGGCTGCAAACCCGATAACAAAATGTACCCTGGAGTCCTGCTCAAATATGTCATAACGTTTGCCCATTCTTAACTTGATAAATACCAAGTGAGCAAATAGACAGTCCATATGAAAAACACTACAGGGTGGTTATTTGCCATTTGTGGTGGGTTGAATCTAAAGTTGGTCCATGACGCCCAGTCCTGTTGCACATGGCCTTCAGGATCCACAGTGAGTTTTGGCCTTCCTTAGGCAATTGGGTGTAGGGCCTCTCTAAACATCAGACACTGTGGTCAAATCCTGCTATCCATGGCCAAAGGCTATGGGCTGTGGAGGTAGGCTAAGGTAATTTGGGTTCAGTGCCTGACTTGTTGATCCCCCTTCAGATATTTAGTTAAAGTGTTGAACACAAGCTGGGAAGAGTGGAGCCAAATAGATTGGATTTGAGTGTAGGGACCTTTAACAACAGTTTAATTACAAGGCTAACCCCAACCACCCAGAGGGTTTAGACATACACATGTACAGGGTATATAAAGGATTGACAAGTATAACGTTCCCTGTGCATGCCTTGAGTTAGCTTGTTTACCACAAAAAAATCTCACATAAGAATATGTCACTATGGCAGTGATAGGAAAATGACCCACCCTGACTAAAACCCAGGAAAGAAACAGGCCAATGGCGCAGGGCTGAAGCATGTTAGTGTACAAAAGGGTCATAGGACCACTATATCTTATAGTCCTGTATGTGCTTTTGTTTTAATCTTACCCATCCACCCAGGTAATAGACGAAGCATGGGAGTGAATGAGGATTTGTTATCATAATTTTACACCCCTTAGATATCTTTAATGAAAGCACTCCTTGGAATATTTTTGAGCCCACCCGGACTTGTAGGGATTAAGTATAGCCCAAAGTTGATGCATACCACTGTTAGAATGGGAAAGGGCTATTTATAAAAAGGATTTTTTCCCTTTATTCCACTTCCTTAGTGAGTGATGTGTAGGTGTGGCACGTAACAACCCCCACTTAAGAATGTCTGTTATTTTAGATGGTTACTTTGTTGATAAGGGGATGGCCACCTGCAGTATGTTGGGTCCTGTGCTTACCATAAGCCCAGGTCCTGTGCCAAACTCCACTGTGCATGGCCTTTGTTGATGTTCAGCTGGCTTGGCCAACCTTGGAAGTTTGGATGCAGAGGAGCTGCGAGGAGAGCCCAGCTGCAGTTTGCAGTCCCGGCAGAAGTGCCACATGACAAGTCAGCGAGAGGAGCAAGGGCGAGCCTGTGAGGCAATTTATGAAGGTGTCTGAACTGTGTCACTGCCCCCACAACCCACTGGGGATTTTCATCTCTATACACATCAATCCCTCAGGATAAAGCCATCCAGATAATGAGAGATACGCTAGACCGAAGACCAAGACCGCACTGGATCCCAACATCATTCATAATTACCCTATTGGAAATAGCCATGCGAAAGAACTATTTCATTTTTGAAAATCAATTTTATTTTCAATGTAAGGGAGTGGCGATGGGGGCTACGTATGCCCCCAGCCTAGCGAACATTTTCATGGATCAATATGAGGAAGAACACCTATACACTGACCTGAACCCATACCTCCATAACATCGAGGTATGGAAAAGATATATTGATGATGTCATTATGGTGTGGAACGGTGACAATGAAACATTGAAGAAATTTTTCATATGGCTAAATCAGAGAGGTGAGGATATACAATTCACAATGGCCAGTAGTAATGTATCAATAAATTTCCTCGACCTTACTTTCAAAACGGAGGACTGTAAGCTATATTGTGATTTATACAGGAACATAACTGGGCAAAGCTTACCCAAAAGCACTGGTCCTGCTTTATTGTGGACGGTGTTTCAAAGAGGTAGCGTCTCCCGGGTTTTGTGAATGGGCCGAGAGGAGAGGGGCGGGCTGGAAGATTTCACAGAACCCAGGAGACGCTACCTCTTTGAGACACCGTCCACAATAAAGCAGGACCAGTGCTTTTGGGTAAGCTTTGCCCAGTTATCCTATTTCTGAGCAGCACTCACGCTGGGACATTTTAGTCAACAGTCCCCTGTGTTTCCCTACAGATACGGACTTTTTGATTTAGCCCAGCCGTTTTGAATACAAGATAGCTCCCCTTCGGACCCTGAATCGGTGGCAACTGTACGACTTCCAGACATCAATCCTAATAAGGTATGACCAATTGCCGACGGGTAGGTTTGTCAAGAAATGCAACGTTAGAGTTGTACCCGTTCTGGGACGTAAAAAACTCATAAAACCTTCATGTTCCCTTCCAGATACGGTTTGTTTTTGAAAATAACGTAACCTCAACCATACAACCCTGATATCCTCAGATTGCAACCCTTGCCTCGATCTTGATCGTTGTGGTCACACCCTGACCTGCAATACTCAGCAGGTAAAGATCTCTTGGTTAGCCCTCAGTGTTTTTAACGTTGTTCCCGGGCGGTAACTCACCGCTACGGTTCTGTTAGGGACATATAGCCCTGCAATAAGTAATTTTGCCTTTTAAATTCTCTTTTCAACCCTAGGAGGTTTTGCCCATCCCTCCCCACCCCCGTTTGTCCTGAAGAAGACCCGCACTGTAAGGATCAACTATCCTACAACAACCTGGGTCGAAACGTAGACTGTTCATCTGCCCACCCTCAACTCCTATCACCAGCGTGATTTGTACGGCTTTCATAGGAGCTTGAATCTTTTGAAAATCTCCAGACATTTTGGATATTATATATGGTCCTGTTTTGATAGGGATCATGCAGAATTTATACATGAATTTCAATGTATGTTCTTTATTTTTATTAAATGTAGAGTGAGTCACAACTTTTTTGTTAACTTTACTACTTCCCTTTCCTCTTCCCTCTCTCTATGGGCACATGAACTAATGATAATCAAATGTGTAATTTGATCTTTCTTAATGAATAATTCGACTATGATGACAGGAATGCATGGTGAATTAAACACTGCATTTCCAAAAACACTTCTTGATTTTTTTCTTTTGATCCTCCAAAAAATCCTTGATTTTCCCTGTTCTTCACCTACTCCATACTGTTGGGGACCCCTCTGTTTGTAACAATAAGCACAAAATGCGTCAGGACTGGAAATTATATATGTGAGGCAGGAAGTGTCAAGGCCTGCCCCGCAGTATCCGGATGATGAAAATATGGGTCCACCTCCTGACGTTACCAACACCCTGAGTGTGTAACACAGGGTGTTCGAACTATCAGGCGAGGAAAAAAAGTAAAGGGAAAGGGTCAGCAGGGACAAAGGACCTGAAACGACCGAAGAACAAACATGTATAAACAATGTCAAGTTAATTACTACTCTCATCAATTCTCACAAAACCTTGAATACCTTATAAAAGCTGTAATTAGTCTTTCAGCTTTCCCAAGTGTATAAGATCTGTCATACTCTCCTGCAAACAAGCAGACAATAAATTAACATTGATTCAGACACATCATACACAACAGAAAAATACTGTCTATCGTGTAACCACACACCATTCTATTGCAGAGAAGACAGCCTCTTGTCCCTACTCATTGGCACCCCCTGATTTCCCAAACTCTTGAAAGAAAAGTATTTGGCGAAGTTAATGGACAACACATCCAGAGCACTCCGTCAAGAATTAAATGCTCATAAGACAGTACATAGTCAGAGTAGTTACTGTATAAAAGAAAAAGAAACATGAGGCAACAAACGGTGGCGTGTAGTTGCGACCACCACTAACGCTCCGTTATTGTATTAATGGCTCGATAGTTTCTGAACGGCAACCTGTGGTTGCGACTACTACTATGGTCCGCTTCCCAAGAGAGACTTGTAAATGAAAGATACCGGAAACGGGTGGCTGCGACCACCACTGTAGCTCCGATAATAACTCTATAAACCCTGTAGCACACGGAAGCTTGTAGAACCCCCACTACGCTCCGTTGCTAAGAAAGATGCTTACTCCCCAAAGAACAAATGTCCTCCTTAATATTGCACACAGAAGCGTGTAGTGGCCACCACAACGCTCTGCTGCAATAACGATCCTTCGCATCTAGAAATAATAGACAGCAACGCAAGATAACTTCCTCCACGTTCCGACTACTCCAGAGCTCAGCCATATATCAAATACGGCAGCGCGAGTTGAGCAACACTCTGCGCCCCGCACTTCCAGCAATGATAAAAGTACTTGGTGATATATGTTTCCGCAGCCTCGGGACTCTCGAAATCCCTTCTACGAAAACACACCCCAGGAATTCCACCGGGACACGCGACAATACAATCCAAGGCGGCGATACAAACAAGTACCCATCAGCATCCAACAGGAAACAGAATTACGCGCTCCGTCCCATAGCGCAAGCCAGCAATATACTCCCCAGAGTAAAGGATCATGGGAATTGTAGTTTTTATACACTAGGCAGGTGCAAGCAAGGCAAATCCTGACAGGAAGCTGTTCTTTCGCTGTTTGCATCACAAGTAAAGAAGCAAAATTTAATTTCCTCGCGTGTGGCTCCCTCATTCCAGTCAAGCTCTTTTTGTTGTGGATATATATATATATATATAACTCCCTTTCATTCGCGGCCGGGTGCTCTGTTGCGGGATGACGGACACCACGCTGGTCTCCAAGACCTCTGCTTCAAAGTACAAATCATGCACCAGTACTCGCAGGAACGTGACCCAATCTTATTTTATTTGGACATCAATAACACACAACTAAAAGCGTTTCGGCTGCCGCCTTTGTCAATAGTGGCCGGCGCCGCCATGAGGCAAGTTTAAATACATATAGTTCATTAACAGAAACAAAGGACACCCAACTTGCTTTCAGCCAGTGTATCTACCATTTCTTAATGGGTCATTTATACGTTGTTTGTTCTCTTTTTGAATATATTATTCCAAAATCATGGCCCTTGATGGGCTTTTGATAAAATTGCCATACACAAAATTAATAAACATTCATGTAATGCGCAAAGAAATAATAATTAATCCCTGAAAGGGCACCAGTCTGCTTGATTACGTTTCTCAGTTCAAACATCTAAACCTGATAACTTGGATATGTTCAGTGTTAACAAGATTCACACTAATCGGAGTATCATTATAAATGCACGGCCATCTCCTCACCACTATGCAGACCCCCCCGGCCTCTTAGTCTGCTTATCAATTATGTGCTGTGCCTCTAGTCTTCGAAGCAGTAGTAACCTGTTTCCTCCTCTCACATTCGTGGGCACCTGATCCAAACAAAAGAAACTCAATTGCTCCCTGTTACCCTGTATGGACCTGAGATGTTCCAGGATCTAATCTTTGTAGTATGTATGGTACTTCCAATGTAGCGCAAGCCACACGGACACACCAGACAGTATACAGTTTGGCTTGTGTTGCAATTCATCAAAATTGTTATTTTCTTTGATTCTTTCATACCTGGTACATTGTATTCCAACACCTTTTTTTCTGTTCTTACAAGCCCTGCACTTAAGACATGGGTAAAAACTCGTCAGTTTTCCAAATGGCGAAATTTTTCATCTTTCCCACAGTGACTCTGGGCAAGCCTATTTATTAAAGATCTTGCTCTCCTGAAAATAATGAGGGGCGCCTTTTGAAGATACTTTCCAATTACCGGATCGGATCTTAACATATGCCAGTTTTTTGCAAACATCTGCCTGATTTCTAAGGCGTCGCAATAGTAATCTGTGGTCATCCTCAAGCTATTAGTTTCCACCACTTTCGTTTTTGTTCTTACTGCATTGGAGGCTCCCCCAGAAATCAAATCTCCTCTAAGCTTATTATCAGTTTTAAATGTTGCCTCAGTGAGCACTGTCTTGCTGTAGCCTCTTGCTTCAAACCTCCTAATGCTCTCTTGTACAGCTGTTTCATAATCACAGGGATATGTGCAGTTTTTTTTAATTCTAAGAAATTCGCCATACGGGATACTAGATATTGTCCTTCCCGGATGGCAACTACCTGGGTGCAGCACAGAATTCCCTGTGGTGCGTTTCCGGTGCAATGCTGTGCACAGTTTCCCCTCCAAAAATGAATACCTTCAAATCTAAAAATTTTACTGTTTCTGTGCTGACTTCGCACGTGAACTTAAGGTTGAGGTTATTGTTATTAAGTACCTCAATGTATGCTCTGCTGACTCTTCTGTGCTTTTATAGATGATAAATAAATCATCTATATATCGGTTCCATCTTATGACTCTCTGGGTCCATTCTGCATTTCCCTCTGCCCAGGCCACCTGCTCCTCCCACCAGCCCACGAAAAGGTTTGCGTAGATGGGGGCGAAGCAGGTGCCCATCGCAGGGCCACGCATCTGTTTAAATAGTTGTTCCTGGAACAGAAAGATGTTATTTTCTAGGCAAAATTTGACGAATTCCAGTATCATCTTGATGAATTCAGGCCTCAGCCTGGCCCGCAAATGCGAAAGATTCACTCTTCTGTTCGCAAAGTCCTCAGACTACATAAGAAATTGGCACGGAAACTGGAAATACAAAGACATAGTTTAATAAACCTTTAAAGGTGGTTCTACAGCCCACACAACACTCTTCAGTATTGTACAAGGTAGCACAAAGAACTAGGACACGCGGTCCCCTTTTATACACAAAACAAGGGGCTCATAAGTGAGCGGTTACAGCTCAAAAGTATGATTTACAACAATATATGGACATTTCTTGAACATGATCATTTCATGGGTGGAGTCAACGGTTCATGAAGCCCCCTGAATGCACATTCCGATCCCCTCTAAGCAGAAACAGATGTTACACGTACTGGGCTGGAAATATTTATAGCCTGTTGCTGGGCAAACTCCAGGGGTGACAGGCGGTGAGGTAGGACTTGCCTCGTGGCGAGCACATGGCACGATGTAGCCTACAAAATGGAGGCCAGAAAACAAAATGGTGTCTGGCCGTAAATGCAAGTAAAAGCGGGAAACTATACTGAAGACACAGAAATATGTCTTCAGCGAATGCTTAACAATATCGCTGCTTTATTTACAACAATCTCATTGTGTTCAGCTAAATTCATGGGCTTAGTCCCTAATAACCATCCCACTGCTTCTACCCCCTGGAGATGGTCAATGCTGGTGTAGAGGCTTACAATATCAAGTGTCATCATTACCTTGTCCTCATTCCAGACCAAAATGTCATTTTTTAACAGGAAGTCTTTAGGGTCCCTTATGTATGACACCAACAACTTAACACAATCAAAGAGAAAAAAGTCCACGAACCTAGACATCTTTTCCGTCAGGCTTCCAAAGGACGATACGATCGGACTTCCTGGTGGACAGGTTGTATGTTTATGTTGTTTTGGCAGGTGATAAAATGTAGGTATCCCGGTGTTTGAACTGTGTTACTGACCCCACAACCCACTAGGGATTTTCATGCATCTGCACCAAGAATGAAATAGGCAACTCACTGGAGTAAGACCCCAGGACTATGAGGACGATCGTGCCATGTTCATGGCCACGCCCACTGAGGCGGGGGTTCCTAACTACAAAGGAGCGCTGGGAAGAAGGACCTGTTTCATTCACAGCAAGTCCTCACCCCTTTGAAGAAGTACTGCCTAAGCACAAAACACGTCAGGACTGGACATTATTTATGTGAGGCAGGAAGCTGTTCTTTTAAGCTGTTTGCATCACAAATAAAGCGGCAACATTTCATTTGCCTGCCTTTGGCTCCCTGACTCCAGGCAAGCTCTTTTGGTTGTGGATATATATGTATAGCCCGAATACCCGCAACATCACGATGGCACAGAACAAGGCCTTGCAAGATCTTATGGCCGATAAAGAAATCATCATAAAACCCTCGGACAAGGGAGGGAATGTCGTCTTGCTGTCCAGAGAATATTACCAACAAGAGGCCATCAGGCAACTCTCTGACAATAAATATTATACCATCACCACTAAGGAAGCTTATGAATCCAGCATCAGGGAATATGATAACCTGATTCAAAAAAGGTATAATCTGAGCATGCTAGGAAATGACAAACACCTCTTTCTACTCAGCAATAATCCAATGACACCGACATTCTATCATTTGCCTGAGCTGCATAAAAACAGTATTTCTCCACCAGACCGTCCCATCGTTGCCTCAATTGACGGACTAACTGAGAACATGTCCAGATTCATTGACAACATCATTTTTCCCTTGGTTATGAACTTTAAATCTTATATTCAAGACACTAAAGACTTTCTGAATAAAGTGGCAGACATGGGCTGGAGATCGGATTATCTATTTCTTGTTATGGATATTACCAGCCTATATACCATCATAGACCATGCAAACGGTCTAGCAGCCATTAAATATTACTTGGACAACCGTCAGATCCGTTTTCCACAACAAAATGTGATGATTCTTGAGTTTATACAATTTTGTCTGACCCATAACATATTCCTCTTTGAGGATAAACTTTACAGACAGACCTCTGGCACGGCGATGGGCACCTGCTTTGCCCCCAGCTACACGAACCTCTTCGTTGGCTGGTGGGAGGAGCAGGTGCCCAGGAGCTGTAAGATAGATCTCGATATTGGGAGGGTGGTACACTGGTACCACTACATCGATGATCTTTTCATCGTGTGGCAGGGTATGAGGAAAACGGCGGAGAAGTATATTGAATGCCTCAATGACAACCATTTGAATGTACACCTATCAGGGACAATTAGTGGAGTGGCAGCCAACTACTTGGACCTACGGGTGTACATTGAAAATAGACAAGTCCACACTTCGCTGTATAGGAAGGAGACAGCAGGCAACTCCATCCTCTTCGTGAAAAGTGGCCACCCACCTAAACTCATTAAGAGTATCCCCTATGGGGAACTCTTAAGGATTAAAATAAACAGCACACAGGACCGGGAATTTGAGTCGGCTGCCTTAGATTGCCTGGACCGTTTCCGCCTCAGAGGCTATGACGAAAGATTATTGCAGAACACTTTGAGAAGCGTAAAGAAGATCCCCAGAGCGGACCTACTTAAAACGAGGCCCGTCGCCACCAATAATGCAGAGCAGGGCAAATTTAGAATGATAACACCTTACTCTTTGGGAGCCAGCAATCTAAAAGCAATGATGTGCAAAAATTGGCACATCCTGTTGACTGACGGTGTGCTAAGAGATGATCTGCCACCATATCCGCTGGTGACTTTTAGCAAAGCTAGGTCACTGGGGGATATGCTGGTGCATAGCCATCTATAGGTACCTACGCTGAAGCCTAGGACTCTTAAGGGAATGAGTGGGTTCTATGCCTGTGGGAACTACAAGGGGTGTGCAATTAGCCGGAGGGTACTGCACTATGATATCTCAGATGGAGGAAGGACCAACAAAATACATAAATTCATCACATGTAAAACAAATTGATACTTGTATACTTGTATAGCGCACTACTCACCCGCAAGGGTCTCAAGGCGCTTGTACGAATACCGCTGTGGAACCTGTCCTGGCTTTCCCTGTGAGGCGTCCACTCCTGGGCACCCCCAGGGTGAAGGCCAGGCATCCTTTAGCATTGTGGGGGCCGTTGTGGAGATTAAGCAAGCTATTGCCCAGAGTTGCAGAGTGGGACTTTATGATTAGAATAGGCACCGAGGCGAGAATTATCAGGTCCGTGGAATTTTGAGCCCAAGACCCGCCGAGGCGGGGAATTGAACCCTGGTCCCGGGCTAGACCTCTGCATCAGGGTCTGCCGCTCTAACCATTGAGCCACACTTCTCCACCTGCAGCACCATCTATGCAGTGTATTGTTTAGTAGGCCCATGTGGTCTGCGCTACATCGGTAGCACCATCAACCAGCTTAAGCTGAGAGTGTTAGAACACCTACGGGCTATAGATAGGGTAGATCCTTCTTACCCAGTAGCCCAGCACTTCGCAGAGTACCACAAAAAAAACAGGAACAAATTACAATTCTTTGGGTTGGATCATGTTCGGCACAATCCACGAGGTGGTCACTGAAAAAACAATAGGTTTCGCACATGTTATAGTTAGCTTGTCCTTTCACTCATACAAAACCATTGAAATTCCCCTGTTATAGTTAGTTCTGCTAACTATAACTCGCGCGACCACAATCCACTTCTGATGACGTTATCTATTACATCACTCATGACAGGGTCAGTGACATCACTCATGACATCACTCATGACATCTCAAATGACATCACTGATGACATCATCCAGTTAATGTTTTTTTCTGAAATTTAAATATGTTTTATATATGTGTATCGCAAGGTCAATAGTAGAATAAATGTGTATATAAGTGTCTAAATTGATGATTTTGTTTGTGTAAAATTGATTGTATAACTGATTGATTAAGTGTATCTTAGCGAATACATAGGTTAGTGAGTAATGTTTAAATATGTCAATATCTGTATCAGTCACTCACTTTGTGTATAAGTGGCTGCACGGGTTGGTGAGTAGCTAAATGAGTGTGTATATGGGTTACTAGTGAGAGTGTCTTTATGGTTCGGTGGGGGATAATACTTAGCGCATCGATGCATGAATGAGTGACTCACTGTTTGTATGTCTTTTGAAGACCGCATGTGTGCAGGACTGTATGGGTGGATTAGTGTGTGTATGGGTGTGTTAGTGAGTGAATGACTGTCTCAATAGTGTCACAAAAAAACAGACAAACAAAATAACCAAAGTTTCAGATTGACAATTAAAACAGATATCAGTAGAGATACAGTCCATATAATTTTAAAAAAGCATATTTTTCCTTGCATAAATACATTTGTTTAAAAAGGAAGCAGTATAAAAACAAATGTCGGCGGAATTCAGATTACATAATAAGCTCATAGCCTGATTAACTGTACACACACCATATTTCAAAAACATTAGTTTCAAATAGGCAATACGAAAATGTATTTACAGTTTACAAAATAGTAAAAAGTGCAAAGTGCTCTGTTTAGATACGCCATCGCACAGACATGGCCCTGTTGGATGTTTTTTGAGAATTGGTAGGGCCACTTAATGGTGTACTACTCCAAACCAGAGTCTTTTAAGCACAAACGTAAGAGATGGCCTAGTCACCGTGGATAGATAAAATGGTGAACCTTCCGAAATGATATATCTGTTGTAGAACAAGACAGTGGGGTTAGATCCTGCTGCTGACAACTGTTTCCTAGCTCTGCTGGCCAGGAATTTACTTTTCAATTCAGCTTTAGAGATCAAAGATGCGGCTCTTGGGTCAATCAGTACATTAAGACTAAATATTTCTGAGTAACAATCAACAACATAATTTAACCAGGAAATTTTCCTATAGTGATCCAATGATAAACAGTCCTCAATGATGGCTCTATTAAAAAACTTCTCCTCCTGGAGCCAGATGGAACGCCAAGTCAGGAGTGGGCTTAAGGACAATAGGTCACTTAGGTAATAAATATCCAGTTTCCGGTGGAGCGGTCGGGGGTAGACACAAAAGCTTTTTCAAAAAGGATTTTTCCTCCGTTTCCAAAATTTGGGTATATCTATGACCCCACACACCCGCCCCATAAAATGCTATTGAGGTACATCTAGCCTTATAAATTTGAAGCATATCCTTAGTACGCCTGTCTCCTACTTTTGCCGCGAATCTAAAAACACCACAGGCGTTCTTTGCCATTTTGTTACTAACATTATTAATTTCATCAGTCCATTTTCTGTCTCTTGAAAAGGTAATACCAAGGAAACAAACTTTTTCCACGTGTAGCACTTTTTCATGATCAATGAAAAAGGCATTAGAGAATTTGCTTCTGGCCCCGCAGATCATGGTGTGCGTCTTCCCCTTATTAATGGACAGTTTCCTATCTTGAATGAACTTACAGAATCTGTAAATTAGGCGCTGTAGACCTAGGGGAGTTCTTGAAAGTAAGACAACGTCATCAGCATATAATAACACCGGGACAGAAACACCATTAATCTGGTGGGCATCAGCTTTTACATTCTTTAAGATTGAGTCAACCTCGTTAATAAAGAATATAAAATGGAGGGGGGCCAAAACACAACCCTGTCGAATCCCACATTTCACACTGAATTTAGGGGTACATTCTCCTTTGTGCCATAACGCACACGAGTTTCAAGCTTTTCATACAACCTGGCCAGAAAGAAAATTATACTCTCGGGGGCTCCTAGGTGTAACAGAGTTGGCCATAAAATAGCGTGGTCGACCATATCAAAAGCACTGCTTGAGTCTGCAAAGCAGAGGTAAAACAAACCAGTTTTGGCTTCGGTGTATTTACTAATCAATAGGTCTAGATTTACACACTGGTCGAGTGTACCCCGGCCCTTCCTAAAGCCGTACTGGCTGTCGGCCAGGATGTTCTCTTGCTCAGCCTACTCTTCTAGTCTTACTAACATAACTCTACTCATGATCTTAACAGAGGAGTCTAGAATAGAGATTGGGCGGTAATTCTTAGCATCTGACCTACTGCCCTTCTTGTGTATAGGGATAATAATAGATTCTCCCCAGGTTTTAGGAGGCTCACTACAGACTGCGGCGTTAAATACAATGGTCAAGAGAGGGCTCCACAACTTTGGGGCTGGTTTATAAACATCAATAGGGACCCCATCAGGTCCCTGAGCCTACCCCCCTTGCTAGCACGTATACCCAGGTGGACCTCTTGGACTGTGATGTCCAGTGGTAGTATAGTCCTTCTACTAGGGTTTGTATTATCACCACTTTTTGAGCCAAAAATGTTGGAGAAATGTGTAACCCAGTCATCGCTGGTGACATTAGAGGATAGCTCAGGTATATGGTCTTCTTTAAGAAAAGGAGAGTTGACCATAGCCCAAAAGAGTGTATTGTTAGATGTTTCAGATGCTTGGTTAAGAGAGTCCCAGGCCTCCTGCTGTAACTCACTCTTCCTGCGTTTTAAAGCTATCTTATACATAAGTCGGGATTTAATTATTTGGTCGGTATCCCTTGGCTTCTTAGCAAGTGCACCTTTTAATTCAGATAGTAAGTTGGTACATGTATGATCAAACCACCTCGGTCCATTACGATACTGTTCTCTACTAGGTCTGGTAAACCTAACATTAATTAATGTATTATTTTCATTAAAAGCAAGTAAAACCCGTTCAGTATCAGTGATATTATCAAATATAAGCGAGATATCTGTCAGGCATTCCTTCACGATAGAACTGGTTAAATCTTTAGCTTTTTCTCCCTTCCATTTCACTCTAACACCATTTGGTCTGTGAGGTTCAACATTAGTAATAATAGTTTCTGCCTCCACAATGCTTCCCCCCCCCACAAAACACATTCTAAAATAATGCAATTGTGATCACTTTGAGAAGTTACTTCAATCCTAGGGGGGGCACAGTAGGGGATAATATTAGAAGAAATGATCACATGATCGATTACTGAACTAGTTTGTCGGTTCTTAAACGTAGGAATGATTTGTCCATTTTCATCATTAGAGAAACCCAAAATTTCTAAATCGTAACAGCTCATACATTTATATAGTATTTCTCCATATGCATTATGTTTAAAGTGCAGATCATCCATACCAACATTATTTGTAACCCCACAGGCTTTCTGGGTTGACAAATCACATAACGGGATTTTAAAATCACCCACCCAGATAAAATCAAAAGCAACATTCATTTCTATACTTACATTTTCCACAGCACTAGCCAAATCATTTACTACTACCGTCCTAGAATTATTAAAGACATTATTATAGTAGTTTATCAACAAAATGTTACGTCCTTGGTCATCATAGAGCCAGAGAATTTGCGCATGTGCGCCCACAGTCAGATATTTTTTTACTTGGATACGCCGATTGATAGAGATTAATATCAAAAGGCCCCCTTTGGCTCTCCCTGACGAAGAGCCCTGCACCAGTAAATTATAGGAGGCAAACCCCGCATAATTGATATCTTCCCTACACCAAGTTTCCTGGAAACAAAGAATGCCATGGGTATTTATAAAGTTTGTCCAGCCCAAAACATCACCCTTAGATTTTAAACCGGCGATATTCCAGCTGATAATAGTTATACCTTTGAAGCTTTTAGGACCCCTCATACTGATTTTCTCCAATCTTGCTATTTCAGTTGGGCCATCCCCCACACTCGGGTTTCCATTTAAAGTATCCCTACCTTTATTGGTCATATTGGTTTCAACCAACAGGTTAGGTCCCAGGGCTATAAACTTATCGTTAGGCACCTTGACCTGACAGGTTGGGATCTCACCCGGCTGGGGCCCACACATCAGAGGGAGTCAATCATTTAGGACCAGGTTACTCAGAGCCTGATATCTATTTTATGTTGGTACCTCGAAAACTGTATGATAAATAGGTGTTAGGGGTCTGTCTCTACAATTATCTAGGGGCACTTTGCTAAGGTGTACCCAAGTGGGTGTACACATACTCTATTCTCATCCTGATTTAAAGAAGCAGCTCTTAATAAGACGGTTGTGACGTGTTGGGGATGTTTAAAATTTACAATAACACAGTCGCCCCTGCAATTCTTCCTAGCATTACCAATCCAGGTTACCCTCCTAGTGGTCAAAACTTGATTCGAATAGGCCGGTGGAAAATCACATTGCTTATGCAGCCAGGAGACTGTTTTGTTTTTAAGGGATGCATGTGACTCAGGCTGATGCTGATTCGAAGAGTGTTCTAGTGATGGTACATTAGTTAAAACCACAGTGTAAGGAGCACAATCGGGGGGCAGGTTGATAGAACCTTTATACTTCGCTTCAGTCGGGCCCTTATTGCTCGCTGATGCTGGTAACGTTACTATCTGTTTTTTCTGGCAGACCAATGGTACACCGATAGATGTAGCAATTACTGGGACAGTCAACCCCTCTTTAACTGGTTTTAGAGCTTCTTTACTTACTTCAGAGCCCTTTTCCACTACCCTAGGCCTCCCTGCCATAGCAATGTGGGTATCCAGAAGACCGCCTAACCTTTGCACTTCTGCAGACATCAAATCAAGTTTTACCACTAGGGGTTTGATGATATTTTCTCTCCTGGTATTAATGATATTAGCTAAAAGATCAAATTGCTTAGCATTCATTCTGACCGTGCCCTGCCTATCCCCTGACTCTACTTCACCCATGGTACTTTTAGGTGGTGATTCAGCCTTTTTATTGTTATGGGTATTACGAGTTCCCCCCGTTTGACTTGTACTTCCTACATGCCCTCAGCGCTCTCGGGGCCGGAGAGCGCCGCACTGGCATGTCGTAGGGCACGACCAGACTATTTGGATTAGGGGTTACTTGGTCAGGCTCTATTGTTGTTAGAGTTTCGGGGTTATCTGGCTGAATACTATCATCTAGAGGGTGAGCTTGGCTAGTAGGCGATGTAGGCCGTGTGGGTGATATAACATGAGTACTGTCCCGGCCTACAGATAAGCGTCGTTCTTTATTAATCTTATTAACCACTTTCACCAGATAGTTATCTAGCGTAGCTCGCACTAATAATAATAACAGCTTTCTGTTTAGACATGATTTAACCTAGCAACTGTTACTAAAATATTTATATGAAACAACAACTAAAACAAGATAAATAAAGCTATCATGAATTTAAAAATTCAAAACACTAAAAAATCGTGAAACCCGTTATACATGCAGGGTAGTTCTTATCTCTTCACTTAGCGGGTTTTAGAAACCAAAGTCCTTGGCCCTGCCCTGCCTCCTCCTGCCCCAGACTGTCCCGCCTTTGTCCCGGGCTTCTACCGGCGTGACCCGCACGTGATCCCGAGACGTGGGGGCTCTTGCAAAACTTTATGCGCCTCCGGGCACTGCTCAGGGCGTGTGCAGCTTCCTGGCGCAAGGGGAGCTGGGAAATGCAGACCCCGCCTCACGGCGGCGTGCCGTGGTCAGAGAAGGCAGCGGCGGCTGGGGGAGACTTGATGCAGAGTTACGGTCCCGGTCCCGGTGTCCCGCTGAGGCACACAATAAGCCTCCACAGCCCCCAGCAGCAACAAGCAGGTATGTCCAAAAGAGAGCCCCACCAGGGGTCGGCGTTACTCCCCCAACAAAGTTCAGGCAAAAGGTCCTTTGCACGCTGCAGCAGCGCTTTTGAGCACTGATTGGCTCTTCCCCCACGCCTGAGGCAGCTGATCAGAAGATCCCGGCGAGCTGTTAAAGGTGCGGGTTCCACCTTTATAGTTTCCAGAAGTTGAGTCCCACGCTGAGTTAGGTTTAATAATACGAATAGTCAAGAAAGTATGTCTTAATAGGGTAGCGCAAGTTGCTGCATGGAGATAAATCTTCATTTTATGTAGTCAAGACTCCAGCGGACCTTGATAAGTCTTCCAGTCGTTTGTACGGGCCGGATCTCCACTGCTGGGCACTAACCTTAGTTAGCTCGCCGGGATCTTCATTACTAATAGGATTCCTATTACTGACACATCATACATCCTTTTTGACTCATAAGAACTTCCCGACCGCCAGACCTGTCTAATCTGACTTAGATTGCCTTGAAAAAGCCCCTGAGTGGGCGAAACACGTGTCGGCAGTGCAAAGCTGGAAAACTTTTAATGTGTCTAAAATAAAGATCTTGAAGCATAACAACTGTTTTGGATCCATACTTTGAAATTTCTTAACTCCAGATGAATTCATGTTTGATATTGGTGTAAAAACCTTGAAATAACTAATGCTCTACGGAAATTTTTCTGATATTTGACTTGTCAGAGGGTGCTTGTGTAACTTGGTATCTTCCGGTTTCTTGATACTAGCATTAAGTTTTTTTGTTTCACACCCCTGGTGGTGGGTGTCTTACCAGGTTCCCAGTGCACCTCTTTTTGATATTTCACGTATACTGTGCTCATTGAAAATAGTCTTCAGCAGAAGGTGCAGACGCTTTCTCTCCTTGAGAAACACTACCACCAGCATTACTGTGTTATATATTTTTAATGTAAAATAATAAAAAAAAATTCAAAAATCATATTTTTATTATTTTTTGTTCAATATAAATTTAATTCTATATATTTTCTTTTTGCATTTTTTTGGTAATCATACGGTACGTGTATGGTGATTGCACCATCCTTTGTACGGGTAATTGTACTGTGTGCGTACCAGCTCATACATTACGAATACTTCTTGATGATCCCCGTCGCATCGGTGCTTCGGTGTGACTTCATGTACGTTTGTACTGTGCCCCGTACACGTACTGCACGAAAGTTTATAATTGTTTAAAAAGATATATTTATGTATTTAATGTAAATATTGAGGTAAGACATTATCTTGGATAATTATGAAAATAGTATTTATTGAGTTTTAATAACTGTATATTACTTTTAAAAGCAATTATGCAAATCGTGGTGTAGGTCATCCATAAGCGCACCATAAGCGCACCCTATGCGTACGCCATGTGACTTCAAAACAAGAGATTTGATTGGTTCATAACATTTCCTATTCCAACTGTTGGAAGACCCCACCCATTTTAATCATTCTTCTTTGACTTTCATTGAAGGAACACCTTTTTCTGAAGGAGCTGTGTCTTCTTTGAGTTATCATGGTTGCCCAGCTAGAGGCAATGATTTGGATATTTTTCACCTATCCAGATGGACAGAAAAAGGTGAATGCTCCAAAGGTCACCTGCAAGATCTGTGACACCACACTGTCAAGAGGTGATCCGAGCAAGAAATATTCGTTTGGGACCGCAAGCATGGTTCGACACGTCAGGAACCTCCATCCTCGCAATTATGCGAGAGCTTGCTGTGATAGGCTGCGGGACAATCCTCCACCTGCTGTTCCCAGCACTTCAAGAGCACCAGCCACAGAGCCATCCAGTCCGTATCCAGACATCAGACCGGGTTTTGCAGACTTAAAAATACTCTGTAAATTTTGTAATGAAACTCTGTGCAACGGGGAGCAATCGATTGATTTAATTATCCGGCGCAAACAGGAGCCCCGCTGCTCACGCCGCTAATTTTTTTTTCTTTATTTGTTCCTGTTAAACACTTTTTTGTTTGCACAGTTTCTTTTTTTACGTTAAAAAAACTAAAAACTGTTGAAAAAAATACATAAAAACAAAAAAGACAAAAAAACTGTTCTTTTCAGAACTTACTTTACTGGTCAAAAAAGAGCTATATTTGTATGATAGTGTGTAAAAGTTTGTTTGAATGAATGTGTAGTGCATAAATGAATGAAAAAATATATTAGTAGCGTATGATGAATGTGAAAGTGCAGAACAATAAGGAAGTGCTACAGCATAAGTCTATAAGGTGTTTACTTACAGTATACTTTAGTACTTCCGAAGCACTTGAATGTAACATATGGTTATAAATATGTTACAAGTCTATGCTTCTCTTTGCACTGCTGGTGAAACTGCCTGGGTAAATTTCCAAGTGTTAGGGGCAGAATTACAACCCTCTTGCACTTCTTTTATGTCGCTGTTGCTTTACTTTTGTGAAACAGCTGCGGCACAAAAGATGCGTCATGGTGCAGAATATATACTATGTAACACATCTGTGAGATGTGTTACATTGTAAAACCCTGCGCCCTGCACCAGAAGGAGGTGTCCCTGCATGGGGGGGTCCGGAACAGGAACGCCTCCTAAAAAAGGCTGAAATCTACAATATTTTACTCAGTCATTTTTGGGCCCATGCTGCTTCAAAACCCTGCTCCTAGCTGAAGCAGGTTAAAGGATTTACACAGCATTGTGAGCATATGGCCCCCAGACCATTGCTGGAGCTGGATTGCGCTTGCGATGCAACTCCAGCAATGCGCCGCCTTTACAACACAGATGTGTAAGGCATCATTGCCGTTTTTGTCCCATGGTGCACTGCATTGTAAATGTGGCGCATCCATGGTGGCAGCGGTATGGCACACAATAACTGGCATATCACTGGGGATGTGCCAGTTATTGTAAATCTGCCCCTAAATGTTTCAATACAGTGAATGGATTAGCACACACTGCTAAATGGGTCACTACAGTAGTACAAGAACAGTCACAGAGTGTTTGGTGGAAGTATAAGAATACAGAGTGGACAATTGAAGATGTGAAACACAAGTGTGCAGGTGGATAGAATGGAAGAGTACATATATACTGGATAGGTGTTTGAAGCAGTTCATGTCCTAAGGCCTACTTCACTGCATCAGAATTTGGATACTTACTAAACAATTACACTTCTGTAAGGAGAGTGCGTGACTTAATTTATAAGTGCTTGAGTGTTACTACAGTGAATGGATTAGCACAGACTGCTAAATGGGTCACTACAGTAGGGCAAGAACAGTCACAGAGTGTTTGGTGGAAGTATTAGGATACAGAGTGGAGAATTCAAGATGTGAAACACAAGTGTGCAGGTTATTGTTGTTATTGTTATTCGGTATTTATAAAGGGCAAACTGTTGCTCCGAAAGGAGCTTCTTGACGCTAGAAAGCGAGGAAGTCAATGGAGGAAGGAACTAGATGGCGGCCAATACATATGCATCTGACAAGTTGAATAGCCAAGTTTTAAGTTGTTTTTGAAAAGGGGCTTCTCGATCTAATAGTCTTAGCTCCTTTGGCATAGCATTCCATGCCCTTGGCCAGGATTTTGAGAGTTTTTCCACCTTTGGTTTTATAGTGAAAGGTGGGAGTATTGATTAAGTTACAGCCTGCTGATCTCAATACTCTGTTGGGATTGTAACACGTATATATTTTTGAGGGCTATTTAGGGCCAACATTGTTTACTGCTCTGAAAGAGGTCAATAAGATTTTAAAGAGAATCCTTTTATGGAAAGGGAGCCAATGCAATCTCCTGAGGGCCGCAGATGCTGAGGATTTTCTGGGCAGTTTTAATACCAGTCGTGCAGTTGCGTGTTGAACGCTTTGTAGTTTTCTTAGAGTCTGCTTTTTGATCCCTGCCATCAGGCCATTGCAATAATCGAGGCGGGAAAGTATGAGGGCAACCGCCACAGATTTTCTTGGTTCGGTGGGGAGAAAGTCAAAGAATTTCTTCAATGATTTTATAGTTAAAACAACTTCCTGCTACACTCCTAACTTGATGGTCAAAGGACAATGACGAGTCGAAGAGAATGCCCAGATTTATGGCCACCTCTACCGAACTTGGAGGCGGAGTGGCACCCTTAGGCCACCATTTGCTGGGGCTGAAAGTAACATTTTTCCCAATAGGCAGTATTTTAGTTTTACTTGAAATGCATTTAAGATGATTGTTATTCTTCCATTGGAAGACATCAGTAAGGCCATTGCGGAATTTTTGTGAAGTGATACAATCAGTTGGGTATCATCAGCATATGATATTACCAGTATCCCATAGGATTTGACAAAATAAATAAGGGGCGCCATATAAATATTGAAGAGTAGGGGGCTCAGGATGGAGCCTTGGGGAACTCCTGAGGTAATGCTTTTCTCCTTCGAGAGAAAAGGCCCCAGTGATATGATTTGAGTTCTCTCTGACAGGAAAGAGCTTATCCAGTCGAGGGCTCCATCTGGTATTCCGCTTGTTCTCAGTCTATCAATAAGAATTTTGTGGGCGATAGTATCGAACGCCGCCGATAAATCGAGTAATATCAGGATGACGTTTTTCCCCTCATCCTGTAAATTTTTGATAGCATCAGTTAGTTTGATGAGAGCTGTTTCGGTGGAATGCTTAGGGCGAAAACCTGATTGTTGGGAATGTTAGATATTGTGTGTTTCCAAAAAGTTCGTCAGCTCTTGATCAACCATGTGTTCGGTTATTTTACCAAGGACTGGGAGAAGATATATGGGGCATAAGTTAGAAAGGTCTGCGGTATTTTTATTTTGCTTTTTCATCAGAGTGTTGTAAGCAAACCTCAGCTAGACCTATTTAGTGCAAGGGGTTCCTCCTTCTCTGCACGGAGTCCTCAGACCATAGGAAGAAGTTGGCAATGAAACTGGAAAATACAAAAGCAAAGTTTATTAAACCTTTAGAGGTGGTACTACAGTCCACACAACACCCTTCAGTATTGTATAGAGTAGCACATCGAACTAAAGCACAGGGGCCCTTTTATACACAATGAGGGGCTAAAAGAAGGCGGTACAAAACGCAAGAGCATTTTCATGACCATACAAGGACATATTGGATGGCACAACTGATAGGTGGGCGGAGTTAACAGTCTTCGGAAACTAGTAAACACATTCCTATCTGCAACTAATTAGTAACGGCCGTAGACCCTACTGAGCATGTCTGGACATGCTGAAAGCGGGGGATGCCAAATATAGCCTGTTGCCGGGTAGACTTCAGGCGCAGTTAACAAGGAGGTAGGACAAAGCACATGATGAGCACATGGCGATGTATGGCATACAAAATGTCTGCTACAGATACAAAATGGAGTCGGTACATTTGCTACGATAATGGTCAAACACAGATTGTCTTCTGTTAATGCTTAAGCCAATCGTCGTGGATTTACAACAGATGACCCTTTCAGCATTAGCTGAAGACATTCAACTTTCTGGGATAGGCTAGATACTCATCCCTTATATCAATGACCATCATGCTCGCTATCTCTTTATTCAAATCATTCTGCATTTTGATTTTTGCAACATTTATTTTGGTCGGTATGCAAGCAGCAATAGACATAGAACATATCATCGGACTACACTGGATACATATGCAACAAGTAAAGACTATTGCAATTATTATACATAGAGCAGTCAATACTTTCCAGCCCCAGGCAGAAATTAGAGTCCAAAGCCACCCTGTTAAAGTCCATGTACCATTTTCTGTATGAAGGTCTGCAGCGATTTTATGAAGTTTATTAATCGCTTTATACACTGATGGTGTGTGGTCTGGAATAAACATGCAACAACTACTACCTATAATGCAACATGCACCACCTCTATCTGCTAGCATAACATCAAGAATCATTCGGTTCTGTAAAGCCACAATTCTAGCAATTTGCAATTCTTCAGTGAGGTTTCCTAGAGCTGCAGCTGTTTGATCTTTCACAGCTTCTACAACTCTGGTTAATCGTCGCACTTTTCTGCTATTTAATGCAGCACCCACAAAAAAGAACAATCTTAAATTAAAATCTATATATTGTTGTAGACTAGTGTCAGTTTGGTCTATGTTATCAGTATTCAAGGTTCTCTTATATCTATTCACAGTAATATTGTTGAACAGTTTAAGATTTCGATGATACAATGGAGGTGCCAGAAACACAGGGGGCAACAAAAATGACACGTAGCAAATCCCTGTCCAACCAGCTGGCAATCGATAATATCCACGATTCCCACACACAAAATAGGTGTTATGCGAAGCTAAAAAGGTACTATTATTTAACCCATCTATATTCAAAACAGTAATACAGTCGCTGATCCCAACAGGGATATGTCTAATGCTCTGTACACATAGTTCTGCTTGTGTTTGAGTAACAAAAATAACAAAATGTTCAGCATTGAAGGAGTCTCTTGTGTTGGTGAAGATATATGGCGTTGAAATATTGTCCGGTCGATATTCCTCCCACTCCCATTTAGTTCCATTCAATCGGGGATACCCATCTTTGTCTTGATGGCACTCTTTATTCAACCGGAAAAGCAGTCTGCCCACTGTAGGCTTCCTAGTCACAAAAAGCAAAGTATACCAGGCTCGACAGGAGCCATTATGCAAGAAAGGGATAGGTGTGAATGGTGTACCTCCTTACTTTTGATGTGCAGGCATCATCCCACAAACCCAACAGTTTGTGGCATTCATAGCAATGTGGGTATGATGTAACATCTAAATGAAAGTGTTATTGAGATAAGATTGTCGATGCTTTAATTCTTGATATGGGAACGTAAAGAAATAATGCTCCTCTGGTATCGGTGTAGTAACCACGAACAACTCACGAGCAGGAGTTGTCTCCTCAACAGACCATGTTATTGTTGCCGCAATCACCAGGACAACAACAAACCCTAGAGCGCAAACATCTCCTTCTTTTCCATTTTAGTCAAAGCACAAAACAAATCTTCCTGAAACTAAAGTAGTTGTCAGAGCTCATACCCCTGGGTAGCTGTCGATTTTTTCACCACGGGCCAAGATGGGTGTCACTACTCTAATGCAGGGATGATCCCCCCCCCCTTGCCACATCGGCTCTCCGTTTCACTGACCCAGGGAATGCTCAGACAACTTTCAAAAGCGCTGCAGATTTTTGTCTCGGTCTCAAAATATATCTTGTTGCTCCAGGGACTGTCTGGTCCGGGAAGAACTCCTCAGATCAGTTAGGTGTCACAGCACGGCCTTTCTCCGCAGTCAAAACCTCTCGATGGTCGGTCAACACAGCAGGCTCCACCAAAGTAGGAATACTCGCTTACAATGGGTGCTGTGTATCCAATTTTTCCAGTTTGTGACTCAAACTGCTGTCCTCGTGGCAAGTAGCACTTGCTCTGGCCCACGCAACCTTGGCTCCAAACTGCTCGATCTCTCAAAGGACTTCACAAAAAACGAAATCACCAGGTCGGAGACTATGACCCTAACACCTGTGAATCTATCAGGAAGTGCTTCTCGAACCTGTTGATTAATAGAAACCAAGTTATCAGTTAACTCTGCCAAATAGTCATTCATTAAGACACAAGGTACATCATACACAGAACTCGGTTTAGTAATTCTCCAGATATTCATGGGCCTACCAAACAGGATCTCATAAGGTGTGAGACCTGTTCGAGAATGAGGCACTGATCTAATAGACAACAATGCCAGTGGCAACGCATCTGGCCAAGTCAGAGAAGTAGAACCTGTATCTTGGCTAATTTCAGCTTCAGAGTAGCATTGTATCTTTCCACCAATCCTGCTGATTGTGGGTGGAACACTGCATGAAACTTCTGTTTGATCCCTAATCCTTTCAGGACATACTTGATAACGTCCCCTATAAAATGAGGTCCGTTATCACTCCACAAAAATCTACAAACACCATAGCGAGGGAAGAATTCCTTCAAAAGCACCTTTGCCGTAGTAATTGCAGTGTTGTCCTTTGTGAGGTATGCCTCAATCCATTTACTGAAGGCACATACCACCACCAAGACATACTTCAGATTATTACAGCGTTCAAGCTGAATATAATCCATCTGCGAAACTTCAAAAGGTGCAGTCGGAGTAGCAAATCCTCCTGCTGGAGTTTGTGTCCCTTTTCCAGGATTAAATGGTAGGCAGATCATACAGGACTATACTACTTTCTTAGCTGTGCTAGCAATTTCTGGATGCTCCCAAACTTGTGTAATCAATTTCACTATTGCTGAAGCTCCAACATGTGCTAGCCCATGTGCCATCTGAACCATAGGTTGTACAAAAGCTATAGGCAACTTTCATGTATCCATTTGCCTTTTCTGCCAACATCCTTCATCATCCAACTCTCCATCCTTGGACCATTGCTTCCGTTCTTTGTCAGAAGCGGTCCTCTGTATTTCTAATACTTCCTTTCTAGCATCATGCCACCGCTCAGCTTGTGACTTCACTACATACATAGGAGTAGTGTCAGGCTACATCGCAGTCTCACGTGCCACTAGATCTACAAAAGCATTTCCTTGTCCCACCTTATCAGTCACTTTCTTATGAGCACTACATTTCACTATAGCTATTTTCTTTGGATATGTTAATGCAGTCAGAAGACTATGCACTAGTTCTCCGTACATTATCTGCATCCTGTGTGATGTCAGAAAGCCTCTTTCCTTCCAGAGCAGGCCAAAATCATGCGCCACTCCAAAAGCATAGCGGCTATCTGTATAAATGTTCACACACAATCCTGTACTAAGCTCACACGCTCATGTCAAAGCTATTAGTTCTGCTGCTTGAGCTGACTTCTGTGGTATGCGAGCTGTCTCTACTATCGTGTGAAGTGGAGTAATTGCATATATGGCTGAAGTTGTACCATCCGGTACCTTCAGACAAGACCCATCAACCCAATCTGGAAGGGGCGTATCTTGCAAATCAATACGACCCTTTGTCTGTTCCTCAGTCAAGAAAATACACTCATGTGTTTCCTGCGCCTCAGGCTGAGTCCTCGGAAATGGCAACAACGTGGCTGGGTTTAGTGTTGCACATCTCTTCAGTGTAATATGAGGAGCTAACATCGTCAACTTTTATCCTGTCAGATGAGCGCTAGTTAAGTGCTGCATCTTTGTTTGATTCAAAAGGGCATCAACAGCATGGGGTACCAGCACCAACAGCTTATGTGATAAGACTATTCCTTCACTCTGGAGTATTGACACAGCTGTTGCTGCGAACGAGCGAAAACATCCAGGCAACGCTCGAGCAACAGGATCGAGTACTGCTGAAAAATATGCACAAAGGCGTTGCTTATCACCATGTGTCTGTACTAAAACTGACAATGCACATCCATCCCTCTCGTGTACGTACAATGTAAAGAGCTTCGTGTAATCTGCAGTACCTAACACTTGTGCTGAACAAAGGGCTTGTCGTAACTGTCGAAAAGCATTCTCACATTCATCTGTCCAAGGAAGAGGTATTGGAGTATCTTTTGTCAAAAGCGCTAACAAGGGTTTAACAATATATGAAAATCCTAATATCCAATGCCTACAAAAAGAAGTAAGACCTAAAAATGCTCGAACCTCTTTCTTTGTGGAAGGTACTGGTGTATCTAGAATTGCCTGAATACGATCTGATGTAAGTGCACGCCCTTCCTTAGACAAAAGGTGACCTAAGTAGGTTACCTTTGGTCTACAATACTGAAGTTTCTTTTTCGATACTTTGTGGTGATGTGAAGCAAGGAAAGAAAGCAAAGACAGAGTACACTTCTCACATTGTTCAGGGGTATCAGCTTCCAACAAAATATAATCGACATACTGTATAAGCGCCACACCCTCAGGTGGAACAAAAGAATCAAGCTGTCTTTTCAGTGCTTGGCTGTAAATACTAGAACTCTCAGTATAGCCTTGAGGAACTCTACAAAATCTATACAATTTATTATTTAAAATGAAACCCAACAGATATCGGCTATCAGGATGAATAGGGATCGAAAAGAAGGCGTTCTTCAAGTCTATAACAGAGAACGTAGTTGCAGTAGGTGGAACTAAAGTAAGAAGTGTTGTGATGTCAGAAACCACTGGATATTGTGGCACCACTATCTTATTCACCTCCCGTAGGTCAATTATAAAATGATAAATCCTAGTGTCAGTATCTTTCTTCAAAATTGGGAGGATCGGACTGTTACAAATGTTAAATGGAACTTCTTCAACAACCCCAACTTCAATAGGATCTTGTACATTTCGTATGAGTGCTTCCTCACCCTCCGGTGAAATTCGATATTGAGGCAAACGTGGCAACACAGCTCCCTCCTTTACACTAATATGCACCGGTGGAATAACCATCTGTCCCACATCAGTATCTGAAGTAGCCCACAAGGTTTTAGGTAGGGAGGCTAATGCAGTATACTCTTGAACAATGCAAACTCTCTCTGTTACTGGATAATTGTCATTCAAAATCACACGCACTCCTTCAGGGGAACATCTTATTGTGGCTCTGAAATACTTGAGCATATCAAGACCGACAATATTGTCTGGTGTATTTGGGGAGAGCAAAAACGGACATGGAGCTGCAAACTTATCAACATGGAATGCAAGTGGTTGTGACAATGGGCTAAGGCAGAGGTCTTCAAACTTTTGGATGCCGAGACCCCTCTGTCAACATTTTGAGGCATAAGGACCCCCTCCTGACAATAATTTCTAAACCTGTAGGCAGGGCTACTACAATTATGAGGCAGGTGAACACCAAATTACACGACAGGCTTGACTAAAATGTGTGGGAAGAAAATGTAAGTGATGTTATGTGATGCAGCGTATTTTGGGATAGCATTGCTTCATTATTTTGACTTTTTTACACACGGTAACACTGAGGAAAGATGTCAGCCCATCAGTACCCGTTTATAACCAAAATACAGCAATTAACATCAGAAAGATTTCTAGTCAACTTTGAGAAGGGCCTTCCACTCCGCAGGAATACATGCTGCCACATTAGAAGCTCACCTGGTCCTGAGAAGCAGGGGTCCCTTAAAAACCTAGCGGTTTTGTGCAGAGTTAAGCAGTTTACCCATGCAGCTTTCCTCTCACCCTTCCCTTCCATACCCCTATACTCTCCTAACGCCGGATCCCTCTCTCACTTTGCAGGCCATTTTCTTTCACCCCTTTTTACAACTTCTGAACTCTCCCCATACAAACTCTTACTTCACCTTTAATCACCTCTTGCCATTCTCTCTTTTTTTAACTGTCCTCATCTCTTACAGTCTCTCACATTTATCTCATGGCCTCTCTGGTCCCGTCACCTCCCGTGCCCCTCAGCACTTCTCATTCACCTCGTCTCTCCATTCAATTTTTGTCTATTTGTATCTTACTCCTCTACAGTGCCCCCATTCAACTTTCACATCTCCCCTTTGTCCTAACAGAAGCCCTCTCCTTTGGCTCACAATCACTTCTTGTGTGTCCACACTTTTCTTCGGCAATTCACAATTATCCTCATCCCAGACCTCTTTAATCCAATTCTCTCACTCCCTTGCTGTCCTCTCTCATCCTCTAATCTCTCCTCACCAAGCATATGGGTCGGACCCATATGGTCCTCTCGGCCTGTGCCACTCTGTTTTTTGTTCCCTAATTCAAGAAGGCATGAGTTGTTTGTCTCGCTGTTTTGGTGCAGGCCACGCAGTTATGGAACTTGCACCCTCCTTTGCTTCGCTCCACTAAGACTCTATTATCCTTTAGGAAGATATAAAAAGCTTTCTCTCTGCTCTGTAGGTTACCCCATATGGCTGGTTCTCCTTCTCCTTCTGTGTGTTTCCCATTTGCCTACAGGGAGAAGATGGTTATTAGCCCCAGGACATCTTTTGGTAACAGTATGTTATGTTATGTAAAAAAAAAATTCTACAGCGCACAGTCACCAGTCGGTTTCATGGCGCTCATAGACAAAAGCAGGGAGGATAGACAGCGAGGATTATTCGTAAGCTAGCTGGAAGAGATGCGTTTTAAGAAGTTTACGAAAACAGGTGTAATCGGGGCAAAGTCGTATAGTTGTGGGGAGGGAGTTCCAGGTCAAGGGGGCGAGAAAGGAGAAGCAGGAGCCACCATGTTTTTTCTGTTTGAACCTGGGAACGGTTAGAAGGTTGTTTGTGGAAGACCGAAGATTCCTCAGAGGAATGTGACGCTTGCGGCTGAGGGAGGTGAAGGCTGGGGCGAGGGCAAGGAGTGACTTAAAAACAGTACAGCCCAGTTTAAAAATGAATCGAGAGGCTACTACAAATGTAAATAATAATAATAGCCAGACACTGCACAGCCGAGCCCCCAGCAGCTCAAGTTTCACTGCAGCAGCAACCGGGCAGAGACACACGATGAGGGAGGAGGGGGGTTGAAGCCCTTGGGCATGGGCAGAAGTGTGAAAGTGAAGGCGGGACCCCCTTTGCATCACTCCAGGGCCCCACTGGGGGTCGCGCCCCACATTTTGAAGACCCTTAGGCTAAGGGAAGGTGTTCCATCAATGTAATCACTAAGCCAGACAGGGGAGCCCTCGGAACCAATTGTTTAGACAAATCGCTGGGAGTAGCTCCTGTATCAACCAGAAACTGATCAGTAGAACCCAAAACATGTGCTGTAACATAAGGACCCCTCTGATCTACTGGAAATTCAACTGATTCCTTACCCCATTCTACGCAATCCTATGCATAAGCAGAATCATGCAAATCAGGCTGCACATAATCAGACATCTGGTATTGGTTGCGCCTATCAAAAGTGTTGAACCCATTTTGTACCCGCACATTAGAATCAAACCTAGCACGATCGTTCGTAGTGCCTCTGGGTCCTAAGTTTCCCGCGCAATTTCTCATTGATCCTCGGCCAGGGACATAGCGCTGTGAGCGCAACAACAGACACTCATCTGCCCAATGGCCAAATTTCTTACGAATACGCGCACTGATCAACGGCCAAATTCGAACGAGTGTAGGAGGAACTATAAAATCCTCGTCCGCCTCTATCATTGCCTCTAAGAGGTGGACCATAAACCTGAGATAACGAAACCTTTGTTTTTAATTATTTAGACTTTTTATCCTCACTACCCTTCGCTTCTAATTCCTGACGCTTGTATTATTGAGCCATAGTCAGGATGGATGCCGGAGAAGAGGTAGTCCAAGAGCTTTCACTAGCTTTCAAGCGGCTAGCCACTCCTGGTAATAGATTTGTAAAAAACGTATCTACAAACAAGTGTCGGCCCATATCATCCGTTAGCGACTGGCCACTAGAATCATGAAAAGCTTCCTCGAAACGCGTAAAGAAATCTGAAACTGATTCATCTGTCTTTTGCTTACAAAGTGCTAGAATAGTCCAATCAATCTTTTTAGGGGGAATAATCATTTTCAACTTAGTTAATATTGCACCGGGAAGATCCAAAATCAACTGACATGGCTTTTTTGCTGGTTCCCTATCCTCATCTTCCCCCTCTATCTCCTTCCATAATGCCCCACACGCTGCGCGATCATCAACTTTGTGCACAGATCTCCACATATCAAGCGGCAATATTAGCCCGAAAAATAAGTCAATGTCAGCTAATATCTTGGTACAAGAATTTATGGTTCCCTCAACTTCCTCATAGCAAGCAGCTGGATTTTTACGCGGATCAGGCAATGCAGCTTTAAGTGCCATAACATCTGACCTATTCCAGGGAGTATACACCCAATTATAAATAAAATAACCTTTAGCATCTACAGAAAATGTATCGTCACTTGTACCCGTTCCTTTAGGAGGAACATATAAATGTGCCACCTCTCGCATAGGCTTTGCATGCACTATCGCGGTTTATCTGTTTCAAAAATAGATGATTGTCGACCAACCCCGTTCGTCCATCTGTTTTAGCTTTCCGTTTCTCCTCCCGTAGACAAAGCGCCTCAGTTCGGAGTTTAAACAGCCGCCTGATCGTATCAAGCACCTGGGGGAGAGTAAAAAGACTTTTATGCAATTGCTTACAATTGGTTGCTACATCATCAGGTTCGAGAAGGGCAGAAACTTTTCGGAACATTTCAGCAACTTTGTCTGTAAAATGCTCAGTAAAATATAATTGCTCTCTCTCTTGCCATCCCTTTAAACTATCTAAGATACTAGAAACAGTGACAGTATCCTGAAGTGCCTGATGGGCGATCTTTCTAAGTTCGGCCGCACGATCGGCCGACATCATGGAGCGGGTATCAGGTTGCGTTTTATCCGCGCCAGAATCCTCATCTTCGCCAGATGGAGCAGACGGAATGGCATACGGAGGCGGAGGACGATCTAACAAAGAAAAATCATCTTGCGGTTTATTAAGGACAGGATAAAGAGGTTGTCGGAGAACATATTGGCCAGATATCTGTAATCGGTGCTCCTTCTCCTGTCTCTCTTCCAATTCTTTTGCCTCCTTCTTTCTTAGTTCTTGCGCTTTTTCATACACATTCTTCCGTTGCTCTTTCTCAATCAGCGCCCGCTCATGTTTCTCATGCTCACGTACTTCTTTCACCCACATTTGTACACTCTCAAACATGTCTTGTCTAGATTTTCCCTTGAACATACACTGTTCCACATACTCAATCTTTTGCATATCAAACAAGCCATATTTTGGCCAACGCAACTCAGGATCCTTTGGCGAGTATTTCCTCCACAATGTGCTGTACATTATAGAAGAAAGACCATACTTTCCACTCTGGGGGAGCCGGCTACGATTCCTCAAGACTTAACCGGTTATTTCCACAAAAGCAGCACATCCTACGATAAGAGCAGGCATGCCAAAAATAGTGCAAAATATGCAGTATTATAATCAAAGTCGCACTTAAGGTATCTGTAATACGTTGTACCGTTCAAATCAAAATCCCATTGTAGAGAAAAATCTCCTCATTAGCTGCCTATATGTGTTGCAACGCATATATTATACTTACACATTCACATCATTGACTAGTCATACCAAACCAAAATTGCCACAGCAAGCGTATCCTAAAACTATCTTGCCAATCCCAGGCTTCCAAAACCCACAACAAGTACCGTACAACGGTTCTTACCAATCACAGGGCGTCCAGATTCCAACTGCCGAGTTCTAAATTCGACCAAACGGCCACTGCACGGCAAATCAACAGAAGAGATCTCAGTCGAGGACCGGCACCACCTGGATGGTCAGATCGGAAAGAAAGGAAAAAACGCCTTGGATGCCAAGACTCGGGTCTCTTCTGGCATGCGATCGCGTCCGCAGCGAGATTCCAATCCTTCGTCACGACCACTCCTTCGGGCATCCGAGTCGCCGATGAGCCCCACGTGTCGGGCACCAATTTGTTGTAAGCAAACCTCAGCTAGGCCTACTTAGTGCAAGGGGTTCGCCCTTCTCTGCACGGAGTCCTCAGACCATTGGAAGAAGTTGGCAATGAAACTGGAAAATACAAAAGCAAAGTTTATTAAACCTTTAAAGGTGGTACTACAGTCCACACAACACCCTTCAGCATTGTATAGGGTAGCAAACCGAACTAAAGCACATGGCACCTTTTATACACAATGAGGGGGCTAAAAGAAGGCGGTACAGAACACAAGAGCAGTTTCATGACCATACAAGGACATATTGGAAGGCACAATCGATAGGTGGGCGGAGTTAACAGTCTTCGGAAACTAGTAAACACATTCCTATCTGGAACTAATTAGTAACGGCCGTAGACCCTACTGAGCATGTCTGGACATGCTGAAAGCGGGGGATGCTAAATATAGCCTGTTGCCGGGCAGACTTCAGGCGCAGTTAACAAGGAGGTAGGACAAAGCACATGATGAGCACATGGCGATGTATGGCATACAAAATGGCTGCTACAGATACAAAATGGAGTCGGTACATTTGCTACGATAATGGTCAAACACAGCATGTCTTCTGCTAATGCTTAACCCAATCGCCGTTGATTCACAACAGGAGGTTTCACTATAGCTTTTTTCCAGTCCACAGGGACAATGCCAGAGCTGAGTGATTCAATGACTATTTGGTTTATGATGGGATTCACAACATCTATTATCTGATGAAGGATAAAAGGGGGACAGGCATCAGAGGGTGATCCTGATTTACAGGATATAATGACTTCACGGGTTTCTACAAGTGTTACATGCTTGAACATTCTAAGAGTATTCGGTGCAGAAGAAGCGGAATCCTTTGTGTCCTTTGTGGTGAATTGAACAATGAGTGAAAATTCGTCCTGTATAAGTTTTATTTTCTCATCAAAGTAGTCAGCGATTTGGTCGCAGAAACCTTTGGGACAAAGGGATAACTCGCTGCAGTATTTTCGGGTGGGTGAAGGATTTTACTATGGAAAAGACCGTTTTTTGTCTTTGTTAGGTTTACTTAATTATTTTTGTATAGTAATCCTTTTTGGCAGTTTTAACCCCTTCCATGCTCATGACGAACCCCAGCCTTCATGCACTACAGTGCTCGTGTGCTGATGACGGCTGGGGTTCGTCACGGCCCCTGTTCGTGCTGTTTACAGCACAGCAGGGGAATCGCGGCCGCATCGAAGGGGTTAATATTTGCAAAGTATATATTCCTGTATTTTATGAAAAGGACTTTCGTAGATGGGTCATAATCTTTCCTCCATTGTCTTTCACCTTTTTTACACTGAAGATGAGCTTCGGCTAAGGACTGTGTATACCAAGGGGCACTTATCTTTTTAGTTTTGTTATTTTTTGCAGAATGTTTAGAAGGGGCAAGGTCATTAGTTACTAGCTACATCCAAGTGTGAAAAATTTTAGAATCTTGTTCGACATCGCCGGAGATGCTAGGAACCTGTGAATGTGCTGAGAGCTTGAACTTGCTATTTTTCGCAATAAGTGCACAGTTTTGACTAGAGGAGGATTGCAAGGTAGAGTTTGCCATTTTGGGGGAGCAATGCATATTTACACTAAATGGGATGAAGCAGTGAGCCGTCAATATTTGAGGGATCGGCAAATGGGTCACTAGTAGGGTAAAGTTGGAACAGATCGCATCAAGTGTATGTCCCGCTTGATGAGTTACATTTGTTACTTTTTGAGAGAGACCAAATATTTCAGTGTCTGATAGAAATTATAGACCTGTGGGTCTGTTTTTGATTTCAGCTGCAGATTGAAGTCTCCAAGGAGCGTGAAATGAGGATAACGAAGTAGCAGCTGACCTAGGGATTCACCCAGAGATTCAAGAAACACGGTAGAGCTACCTGGGGGACGGTATATTAAGCCTCCTGTGAAAGACAGCGAGGCATTATGCATGATGGAAAAGCCAATGCTTTCTGCATATTTAAGGTGGCTAAGACTAAACGTATGACACTTCAGGGTGTTTCTTATAATTATAGCAACACCTCCTCCTCTGCCACTCATCCTGTCCACCCTGAATATGATATAGTCAGGTGGCAGAGCGATGGACAGATCAGGTTTGCTCCAGTCATTTAGCCAAGTTTTGGTTATAAAAAGGAAATCTAATTTGAATTCAAGGATTAGTTCCCTAATATCCTGACTATGACTGCACATTGACCGCTCATTAATAAGCCCTCCTTTGAGGCTAGATTGAATGATAGGGGTGATAGATATCTGTGTCAAGACGTCAGATGAAAGCTTGGGCATAGTCCAAGAGCAGGTTCTACAAGAAAATGGACCCCAAATATGCTCCATAGGGATTTGACAGGTACACTTGTTTTGGAAGTCAAGCTTTCTAAGATCATTCGTTTGGTCAACAATGTGAGGGAGATTTAGGCCAGCAAGGCCTGCGCCTGTTGCGGTCATGGCACAGACGGGCGCAGACAGGCTTGCCTTTGGTGCGCCTGCTGCGTTCCCTCGCTGCGCATGCCCGCTGCGCAGTCGCCACATTCTGGATTAAATATTGGACAGGAAGTGGAGGGGTAGCCAGAAATCACCAACCACCTTAACCACTAGAGCGCTAATCTTCAGGCCGGTCTGGATAACGTTCAAGTGGGTAGAAGAATGCATAAACACTGCATAGGGGTTTAAGGCAGTACATGTCCTAAGGCCTACTTTGCTGCATCAGTACTTGGGTGCTGACTAAATAATTACTGTTCTGTTAGGAGAGTGCCTGACTAAATTTATAAGTGCTTCAGTGTTACTGCAGTGAATGGATTAGAACAGACTGCTAAACAGGTCACTACAGTAGTGCAAGAACAGTCACAGAGTGTTGGTGGAAGTATAAGGATACAGAGTGGAGAATTCAAGATGTGAAACACAAGTTTGCAGGTGCATAGAATACTGCATGCATAGTCTATAAGGGTTTGAAGCAGTCCATGGCCTAAGGCCTACTTTGCTTCATGAGTACTTAGGTACTGAGTGGATGATCACAATTCTGCAAGGAGAGTTCCAGACTGAATTTATAACAGCTTTACTTTTAGCACAGTACATAGATAAGCACATACTGCTGAATGGCTCAGTACAACACTGAAACAGCTGTGACAGAGTGTTGTCTGGAAGTGTAAGGTTACAGACTGGGGAATTGAAGGTAAAAAAGACAAGTTTGAAGGGGCATAGAACACTGCATGCACAGTCCAAGGCCTAAGACCTACTTTGCTCTATGACTAGAGTACTTGGGTACTGACTGGATGATTACAGTTCTGCAAGGACAGTGGCAGACTGAATTTATAATAGCTTCAGTATTTCTTAAAAATCGAGTGTAAGGATATTGACTGGGAAAATGTAGGCCTGAAACACAAGTGTGAATTTGGTTACACTACTAAGCACATACTGCTGAATGTCTCACTACAATACTGAAACTGCTGTGGAAGAGTGTTTGGAGGAAGTGTAAGGATACCGACTGGGCAATTGAAGGTTTAAAAGACAAGTTTGGAGGTGCATTGAAGAGTATATGCACAGTCTATAGGGGTTTGAAGCAGTCCATGCCCTATAGCCTACTTTCCTGCATGTCTATTCAGGTACTGACTGGATGTTTACAGTTCTGCAAGGAGAGTGTCTGGCTGAATGTATAACTGCTTCACTTTTATCACAAAGCATAGATAAGCATATACTGCTGAATGGCTCACTACAATACTGACACAACAGTGGCAGAGTGTTTGGTGGAAGTGTAAGGATACAGACTGGGCAATTGAAGGTTTAAAATACAAGTGTACAGGTGCATAGAAGAATGCATGCTAGTGTATAGGGGTTTGAAGCAGTCCATGCCCTAAGGACTACTTTGCTGCATGAGTACTTAGGTACTGACTGGATGATTACAGTTCAGCAAGGAGAGTGGCAGACTGAATTTATAACAGCTTCAGTATTTCTTATAAATGGAGTGTATACAAAATGACTGGGGAAATGTAGGCCTGAAACACAAGTGTGAATTTGGTTACACTACTAAGCAAATACTGCTCATTGGCTCACTACAATACTGAAACAGCAAAGGCAGAGAATTTAGAGGAAGTGGAGGGATACAGACTGGGCCATTGAAGGTTTAAAAGACAAGTATGCAGGTCCATTGAAGAGTACATGCATAGTGTATAGGGGTTTGTAGCAGTCCATGCCCTAAAGCCTACTTTCCTGCATGTCTACTTAGGCACTGACTGGATGATTACAGTTCTGCAAGGAGAGTGTCTGGCTGGATGTATAACTGCTTCACTTTTAGCACAAAGCATAGATAAGCACATACTGCTGAATGGCTCACTACAAAACTGAAACAGCAGTGGCAGAGTGTTTGGTGGAAGTGTAAGAATAAAGACTGGGCAATTGAAGGTTTAAAAGACAAGTTTGCAGGTGCATAGAAGAGGGCATGCATACTGTATAGTGTTTGAGCAGTCCTTGCCCTAAGGCCTACTTATCTGCATGAGTACTTGGGTACTGACTGGACGATTACAGTTCTGCAAGGAGAGAGTCTGTCTAATTGTATAACTGCTTCAATTTTAGCACAGTGCATAGATAAGTACATACTGCTGAATGGCTCACTACAATACTGAAACAGCAGTGGCAGAGTGTTTGGAGGAAGTGTAAGGATACAGACTGGGCAATTGAAGGTTTAAAAGACAACTTTGCAGGTGCAAAGAAGAATGCATGCATACTAAATAGGGGTTTGAAGCAGTCCATGCCCTAAGGCCTACTTTGCTGCATAAGTACTTAGGTACTGACTGGATGATTACAGTTCTGCAAGGAGAGTGGCAGACTTAATTTATAATAGCTTCAGTATTTCTTAAAAATCGAGTGTAAGGATATTGACTGGGAAAATGTAAGCCTGAAACACAAGTGTGAATTTGGTTACACAACTAAGCACATACTGCTGAATGTCTCACTACAATACTGAAACTGCTGTGGAAGAGTGTTTGGAGGAAGTGTAAGGATACCGACTGGGCAATTGAAGGTTTAACACCTTGGCTGCTAGGGGTTTTCCCCTCCTGTGCTGGAAATTGAAATAGTCCATGGATCATGACAAGGTCAACTCGTCATAAGCACAGCTCCACTTTGCCGCATGACGAGCTGACCTTGTCATGAGCATGAAAGGGGTTAAAAGACAAGTTTGTAGGTGCATTGAAGAGTATATGCACAGTCTATAGGGGTTTGAAGCAGTCCATGCCCTATAGCATACTTTCCTGCATGTCTATTCAGGTACTGACTGGATGATTAGAGTTCTGCAAGGAGAGTGTCTGGCTGAATGTATAACTGCTTCACTTTTATCACAAAGCATAGATACGCATATACTGCTGAATGGATCACTACAATACTGACACAACAGTGGCACAGTGTTTGGTGGAAGTGTAAGGATACAGACTGGGCAATTGAAGGTTTAAAAGACAAGTTTGCAGGTGCATAGTATAGGGCATGCATACTGTATAGTGTTTGAGCAGTCCATGCCCTAAGGCCTACTTATCTGCATGAGTACTTGGGTACTGACTGGACGGTTACAGTTCTGCAAGGAGAGATTCTGCCTGAATGTATAACTGCTTCAATTTTAGCACAGTGCATAGATAAGTACATACTGCTGAATGGCTCAGTAAAACACTGAAACAGCAGTTGCAGAATGTTTGGAGGAAGTGTAAAGATACAGACTGAGCAATTGAAGTTTAAAATACAAGTTTACAGGTGCATAGAGGAATGCATGCATTGTGTATAGGGGTTTGAAGCAGTCCATGCCCTTAGGCCTACTTTGCTGCATGAATACTTAGGTACTGACTGGATGATTACAGTTCTGCAAGGAGAGTGGAAGACTGAATTCATAACAGCTTCAGTATTTCTTATAAATGGAGTGTATAAATAAAGACTAGGGAAATGTAGGCCTGAAACACAAGTGTGAATTTGGTAAAACTACTAAGCAAATATTGCTCATTGGCTCACTAGAATACTGAAACAGCAAAGGCAGAGTGTTTTGACAAAGTTGAGAGACACAGACTGGGCAATTGAAGGTTTAAAAGACTAGTATGCAGGTCCATTGAAGAGTACATGCATAGTGTATAGGGGTTTGAAGCAGTCCATGCCCTAAGATCCACTTTGCTGCATGACTACTTGGGTATTGACTGAATGATTACAGTCCTGCGAGGAGAGTGTCTGGCTGAATGTATAGCTGCTTCAATTTTAGCAGAAAGCATAGATAAGCACGTACTGCTGACTTGCTCACTACAATACTGAAACAGCAGTGGCAGATTGTTTGTAGGAAGTGTAAGGATACATACTGAGCAATTGAAGGTTTAAAATACAAGTTTACAGGTGCATAGAAGAATGCATGACCTAAGGCCTACTTTGCTGCATGAGTACTTAGGTACTGACTGGATGATTACAGTTCTCCAACAAGAGTAGCACTATGAATTTATAACAGCTTCGGTATTTCATATAAATAGAGAGCATAGATACTGACTGGGGAAATATAGGCCTGAAACACAAGTGTGAATTTGGTCTACTAAGCACATACTGCTGAATGGCTCACTACAATACTGAAACAGCAGTGGCAGAGTGTTTGGAGGAAGTGTAAGTATACAGACTGGTCAATTGAAGGTTTAAAAGACAAGTTTGCAAGTGCATAGAAGAGTGCATACATAGTGTATAGGGGTTTGAAGCAGTCCTTGCCCTAAGACCCACTTTGCTGCATGACTACTTGTAGTAGCAAGCCTAGCCAGGCCTACTAGTCCAAGTGATTCGCCCTTCTCTGCTCAGAGTTTTTAGACCAATAAAAAGAAGTTGGCACAGTAACTGGAATAGAAAAGACAAAGTTTAATAAACATCATGAGGTGGATCTACATTCACACAACACCCTTCGGTAGTATATGAGGTAGGACAGTGACTGGAAGGAGCTTGGTCCTTTTATACCCACACGGGGGCTCAAAAGAAGGCGGTACATGGTACATAATGCTGGTTTCAAATACATATAAGGTCATACATAGAGTGTGCAAGCAACAATTGGGAAGGGCTGATAGTAAGCTAATTCTGGTGGACACATCCTGACAGTTACAAGTTAGGGACAGCTGTAAGCTCTACTGGGCATGGGCAAAACAATCTCGTCTCTAGGCAGATTTCAAGAGCAGTTAACAGGAAGGTAGGACAGAGCACATGGCAAACAAAATGGTTGCCAGAAATACAAAATGGATTCGCAAAATGGACAAGATAGTCTCTAAATACAAGATGTCTTCTGCTAATGCTTAATCTAATTGCTGCTAAATTACAATAGACGACCCTTTCAGCATTAGCTGAAGACATTTGTCTATCTAGGGTAATTTAGATCTGCATCCTGTACATTGATGTTCATCATCTCAGTAATTTCATAGTTTAGCATTTGTTGTTCTTTTGCAATATTTCTTTTGGCAGGTGTACACGCAGTGATGCACATAGAGCAAAGCATAGCACCGCATTGTATATAAGTAAAACATGTAAATAGTATCACCAGTAGTATACATAGAATAGTCAGTAGTTTCCAGCCCCAAGTAACAAAGAGTGTCCATATCCGGTTTGAAAATGTCCATGTACCAGTCTCTGGGTGAATTTCTGCAGCAATCTTATGCAGTTTAGAGATTGCATCATGAACTGAAGGTGAGTGATCAGGTATAAAGACGCAACAACTGCTACCGATGATGTGACATGCACCTCCTCAATCAGCCAAAATCACGTCTAATCCCATCCTATTTTGGAGTGCTACAATTCTTGCAATTTGCAGTTCTTCTGTAATGTTCCCAAGTGCCATGGCTGTCTGATTGGTGACAGCTTCCACAACACAAGTCAATTGCCTTATCTTTCTGAAATTCAATGCAGCACCCACAAAAAAGAACAAACCCAAATTGAAATCAACATATTGTTGCCAAGTGGTGTCTGTTTGGTCAACTTCATCTGTACTTATTGTTCGTTTATATATATTCTTAGAAATATCATTGTACAACTTCAGGTCAAGGTGATATGATGCAGGTGCTAAGAACACAGGGGGTAACAAAAATGATATGTAACATACCCCTGACCATCCAACAGGTAATTGTTAATACCCTTTATTACTACACACAAAGTAGGTGTTGTGCGATGATGTAAAACTACGGTTATTAGCACCCCCAATAGTTAATGTAGAAATATATTCACTTCGTCCTACGGGAATTCTCCCAACACTGCCAATACATAAATCTGCTTTAGCTCTTATTACAGATATCACAAAGAGTCCATTGTTTTTGATAGTCCTCACTTTTTTGAAGACATATGGTGTTGAACTATTGTCCGGTTGGTACTCTTTCCATTTCCATTTAGTCCCTTTAGCTTGAGGATAACCTTCTTCATCTTGGTAGCATTCTTTATTCAACCGAAAAATTATTCCACCTACTGAGGGCTTTCCAAAAGCAAACAAAAGGGCATACCAAGCTTGACATGAACCATTATGGGAAAACTGTAGAGGAATAAAAGGTGTTCCTCCTTTTTTTTGGTGTGCAGGTATCATCCCACACACCCACCAATTGGTAGTATTCGTAGCATTGTGTGTATGATGCAACATCTGGATGAATGTGTTATTCAGGCAGGATTGTCGATGCTTCTGCTCATGATAGGGAAGGGTATAGTAGTGATGCTCCAGTGGTACTGGAGTAGTTGCAACAAAAAGCTGTCGAGCAGGAACCACTTTCTCTACAAACCAAGTGGTTATTGCCAAAATCACCAGGGCAACAACAAACCCTACAGCACAAATGATTCTGTTGTTATTCATTTTATTAACAGTGATGATCGATCTTTCTAAGAACCTGTTGAAAACAATTGTTGGAGCTCTTCTCCCTTGGGTAGCCGTTGATTTCTTCACCACAGACCAAGACGGGTGTCACTACACTAATGCAAGGCTGATCCCCCCCTTTGCCACATTGGTTCTCCGTTTCACAACCAGTCTCCTTCAACACTGCAGATTCTTTCTTGGTCTCAAGTGGTATCGCGATGCTACAGGAATCATGTGGTCCGGGAAGACTTCCGCAGATTCGTCAGGTGAGATAGCTTGACCTTCTCCGTCTCCAGATTTTCTCGATGGTCAGTCAGCGCAGCATATACCACCAAGGCGGGCGATACACGCTTACAGTGCATGGTGTGCAGCCAGTTCTTTTTGTTTGTCACTCGAACTGCTGTCTTTGTAGCCAAAAGCACCTGCTCCAGGCCTTGCCACCTTGGCTCCATCCCCATCCAAGACCGCGCCACAAGCGCGTTTGCAGAGTGGTGGGCAAAGGGGCAATGGCTTAATATGAGAACTTAGCAATCCTGCTGTGTGGTACTTACTGGAGGTAATAGAAGGGGTGGTTGGCCCTCAAGGATGTCCTTGGGGGCCAATTACCCCTCTTGTCACCTCCAGTATTTCCCACACAGTAGGATTGCTAAGACGTCTTCGGAAGCTATGCCCCCTTCTCCACCGCTCTGCAAACGTGCCTCCTGGCAGATTAAGGGATGGGGATGAAGTCCACTTTACACCTGAGGGACTTTGGGGACCAAGAACCCTTCTTGGTACCTCCTATAAGTCCTATGCAGTGTAATTCATGAGTGCTGGTCAGAGGCCCAGCACTCTTTCTCCACCACTCTGCAAACTCAACTACTAGTTAAAGAATTATTTGCAATGCAATAGATTTTGCATTTGCAAGAGCTATTTGCACTGTAAATGTAAAAGGTTTTTACTAATGTTTTGTAGCGATCGCTACCATCGACAAGGCCAAAGGTAAAAGATTCCGTATCTCCAGTCCTTTGCGGAAGCACTACAAGTCCCAGAAGGCCATCCGGCGCTGGGGGTTGGCTAATTGGGAGGACATTATATAAGCTCCACCTTCGGAACACAACGGGGCTTGTCAATCGTGTTCTGTATTCGCTCATAGTGGATGAGCCTTCTCGCTTCGAGTAGGATTCTTGAGGACGACGCCGATCAAAAGCCAGCGTGGTCAGTTGTTAACCTGTTCTACACTACGCCGATCAAAAGCCAGCGTGGTCATTACCTTGATCTGCACGACGCCGATGAACAGCCAGTGTGGTCAGATACCCTGTTGGAGAGTCTCTGTTCCGAGTCATATCCAGTCGTGCAAGTACCCAGAGGAGTGCGGGCTCGCCTCCTCTTCTTTGTGTATCTTTTCTGTTTAAAGCGGTATCAAATCTGCCGCCATTTCTTGTTTACTTTGCGGGGAAAAATTGTGTTCGTTGTCAGTGGCTACTGACCTTATCTGATACTTGGTATACATGGTTCCACAAGGAGGATTGTGGTTCTTGTAAGCGTGGTGCTTCCACGCTTGTAGTTCGTAATTCCAAGAAGTATTTTGTGGTTACGACCTGGTAGACAGTGGAGTGACGTTAACTCCTCAGTACTTCTGGTTAAACTATTACTCTGGTACTTTGCTGAGAATTCCTTTAAGGATACATGGGGTGGATAAACCTGTGAGTAGGGAAGACTGGAGGAGAATCCTGGGTTCCCGTAAGTTCTGCTGCAGAACTAATCTTTTATTCTCTGTCTCCTCCTCTGCCTGCAGTGTCCCTGTACCAGTAACCTCACGGTGTAACGACCAGACGATACCTGACGTGCCATTCCCCGATGTCAATCTACCTCCCGGCCCCTATTCGTACAGGCTCAAACAGTGGGTATAGTCCATTGTAGGGGTTTGTGCGAGCGGAGTTGGAAGGACTATCGTCTATCGTCTCTGCTGGCCACCAGAGTAAGGTTAGTGGCGCTTGCGTATTCTTGCGCTGCTCTCAATCCTGACAGATTGACAAGCCTAAGAATGCAGCCCGGCCTAGACGATGGATACGAATGCCACTCTCACCTCCCTGTTGGAGAGCTTTGCAGGCCTTCAGCAGGAGGTCCAGAATTCCCGGATAGAAAACCAGGCTTTGTATAAAGAGATCTCTGATTTACGTAAAGACGTGTCAGATCTTGCCATGAGAGAACCTGTGGTGAAACCATTGATTAGACCGGCCACTCTGCAGCCGCCTCCTTCCTTCCAACCCGGGGGTTCACTAGCAGCCCCTTCCACTTCTGCCGATGCCACCCGACGGTCCATATAATCCAAAATCACGGGATACCCCTAGCTCCTCCCGAAAGGTTTGATGGGGATCCACGGAAATTTGAAACATTTCTGAATCAATGCCGTCTGCATTTCCTATGCAAACCTATGGTCTTTCAGGACGAAGCATCCAAAACTGCTTTTCTGATGTTCTATATGGGGGGAACGCGTCCAACTGGACTATCCCTTTATTGGAAAAAGATGATCCTGTTTTACATGATTTCTCTGCCTTTTGCATAGAACTCCGGAAATTGTTTGATAGGAAGTCTCACACGTTGTCACTAGATCACGAATTAATGACCTTGAGACAGGGGTCCCAAGATCTGTTGTCCTACATCACCACCTTTAAACGCCTTATCGTGGAAACAGATTGGCCGGCCCAGAAACAAATCTCCTTGTTTTACCAAGGACTCAGGGGAGAACTCAAGGATGTATTAGCTCAGGTGGTGCAATTACCTACTACCTGTGAGGAATTAATAGATCTGACAGTCCAGCTAGATCACGGGCTGCTGGAACGAAAAGGGGATAGAAAAGGGGGGGATTATCGATACTCTTACCCCTTATTCAAAACCCGACAGGGGGTAGAAGAAAAAGCAAAAACACCAGAAGGACTGGAACCCATGCAAATAGGGGGAATACGTGGGCCTCTCACCCGGGAAGAAAGAGACAGGAGACGGAGGCTTAAACTCCGCCTATACTGTGGCAAAGGAGGGCACTTCATCAATGACTGTAGAGCTAGGAATTACGTTCCAGGGAAAAACCCCCTTCCCCGAGGGCAGGCTGCTCTTAGTTCTAGTGAACCGGCGGAAAACTGACGGTCTTGAATCAGATAGAGACCTCTGATTCGAGACGACCTCATGATACGGTCTCCCCTTTTGTAGCCAATACCTTACACCCTGCAGTCGCCCATATGAATGTGAATGTTGCTCTATGGGTTCCCAATCAGAATCCTGTAAGGGTAGATGCCTTGTTAGATTCAGGGGCTACCGGAAATTATATAGACCAGACCTATGCCTTCCGCATGGGTATCCCCTGTGAAAAGAAATCGACACCTGAAACAGTTAAAACAGTGGATGGTACAGTACTAACTTCAGGCCCGGTCACCTACCATACGTTGGCCCTATTAATGAGATTCGGTGAGGATCACTGTGAATACATCCAGTTCGACCTGATCGATGCCCCTCAGTTCTGACTCATTCTAGGTATGCCTTGGTTGACACTACATAATCCGTTGGTGAGCTGGGCTTCCCGTACCGTGAGTATGACATCCGAGTATTGCAAGGAACATTGTCGAGAAGGCATACACCAAGACTTCCCCCTTGTTCCCTCGCTCGCTACCTTCTTAGCAAGCGAATGTACAGTTGATTCCTTTTGTTGTGCCACCACTTTACCAGAGGAATACAAGTCCTTTCATGCCTTGTTCGACAAACAAAAAGCTACCCAATTACCTCCTCATCGCCCCTACGATTGTCGGATTGACCTCGTTCCGGGCGCAGACATCCCTTGCAGTAGGGTGTATGCCCTGACCGAAAAAGAAACACTGTACCTCAAAACCTATATCGAGGATAATATAGCGTCTGGGTTCATAAGACACTCCACCTCCCCGGCCTCGTCACCAATGTTCTTCATACCAAAGAAGGATTGCGAGGAATTGAGACCATGTATCGACTACCGAGCCATTAATAGGGTGACCATCAAGAACCGCTATCCTCTTCCCCTAATTCCGGTGTTGATGGATCAGTTGAAAGGTGCGCGCTATTTTACAAAACTTGATCTCCGAGGGGCCTATCATCTGGTCCGCGTGATGAAAGGAGATGAGTGGAAGACTGCTTTCAGAACTAAGTTTGGTCTCTACGAATATAGAGTGATGCCCTTTGGCCTCTGCAACGCCCCAGCCGCCTTCCAGTTCTTTATGGACGAAGTGTTAAGGGGGTGTTTGGAGACATTTTGCGTGGTCTATATAAACGATATTTTAATCTATTCAGTGTCTCTATCAGATCACATTACCCATGTGAAAATAGTGCTGGGAAGGCTCCAACAAAACTCCCTGTATGCCAAACTGGAGAAATGCCTTTTTCATGTCCAACAGGTAGCCTTCTTGGGATATGTTATTGACGCTCACGGATTTCGCATGGACATGAGTAAGGTGAATGCCATCATCACATGGAAAACGCCACGGAACGTTAAATCTGTGCAAAGCTTTCTCGGTTTTGCAAATTACTATCGGCGTTTTATACAGGATTTCTCCAAAATCATTCATCCCATCACATGCCTCTTGAGAAAAAATGTTCCTTTCAAATGGGGAGAGGAGGCCGAAACCTCATTCCAACTCCTAAAAGAGAAGTTTACACAAGCTCCCATCCTTCGTCATCCAGACCCCAAGATGCCGTTTGTGTTGGAAACTGACGCTTCTCAGTTTGCTCTAGGTGGAGTCCTGTCTCAACGCCATCCTACCTCTGGTCAACTCCACCCGGTGGCATACTACTCTAAGAAGCTCACCCCGTGTGAAATAAACTACACGATAGCCGACAAAGAGCTCTTAGCCATCAAAGGAGCATGCGAAGATTGGAGCGTTACATACGGTAGAAATCATCACAGACCATCGCAATCTACTGTTCTTAAAGACGGCGAAGGCCTTGACTCCTCGACAACTGAGGTGGACCCTCTTCTTTTCAGACTTTGATTTCGTGATCAAATACAGACCGGGAACTCGTAACGGAAAAGCAGATGCGCTCTCCAGGTTGGGTGAGGAAGAAGCGGCAACCTCTACAGAACCCCCTTTTATTCTAAAGGGGATCGAACCACCAGAAATAGCTATAGCCTTGATCACCTCTGAAGATTTTCTGGATGACGTTCGAGTCGCCCTAACGGATCAGGATATCACTGCTTGGGTACAGAAAGAGCCCGACAAGCGATGTGAAAAGGATAAATTGGCCTATCATTTCCATGCCCTATATGTCCCTAACACTGCGTTGCAACGCAAAGTCCTGGAATGGGCGCATGATTCTGTTCTAGGGGGACACATGGGCATCTACAAAACCATCGCTAACGTGGAACGATCCTTCTGGTGGCCTGGTGTCAGAGCTGATACCAAAGAATACGTGAAGAACTGTGCGGTCTGTGCCCAGGGGAAAGCCAGTCACATCAAACCACCGGGACTGTTACAACCTTTATCGATTCCACCCAAACCGTGGCACACGCTGTCCATGGACTTCATTGTAGAGATGCCCCCGTGTGAGAAACAAACGGTCGTACTGGTGGTGGTTGACCATCTTACAAAAATGGGACACTTCATTTCCTTGCCTGGACTGCCTTCCTCCAGTGAATTAGCCAAAGTCTTCCTCCAACACATCGTCCGTCCACACGGATTACCGAGAGTGGTGATTACAGATAGGGGGACACAATTCACCTCCCGTTTCTGGAAAGCTCTATGTACCATTTTGCAGATCGATGCTCGACTCTCATCAAGCTATCATCCGCAAATGGATGGTAAAACGGAACGTCTAAATCAGACGTTGGAGCAATACCTGCGTTGTTTCTCGCTACAGAACGCCACAGATTGGACCATCCTTTTGTGGTTGGCGGAGTTCGCCTACAATAACGCTGTACATACCACTTTGGGATGTTCCCCGTTCTTTTGCCTCAATGGATTTCATCCAAACATGCTTGCCTTTGAATGGCCGGCTGAATCTTTGGTCCCTGCCATTCATGAACATCATGCTCATCTTCGGGCTATTCTGATCGAGGCTCGGAACAATCTCGAAAACGCCCAAGCTACCCAGAAAACTTTCGCTGATAAGAGGCGTACTCCTGAACCTGAGTATAAGGTGGGGGACAAGGTGTAGCTTTCTACACGTAACCTGCATCTTAAGGGACTTACGAAATTGAAACCTAAGTATGTTGGTCCCTATGGCATTTGTGAGAGGATAAACGCTGTAGCCATGAAACTCTCGTTGCCAGTATCCTGGATGATTCATCCTGTTTTTCATGTATCACTCCTACGTCCGTGTCTTCCGAGTGTGAGATTACCTGATCGTCCTCTTCCGGTGGAAATCGAGGGCCACGAAGAATATGAAGTGAGTTCTATTCTGGACTCTCGCTTGGTCCGAGGCCGAATACAATACCTGGTGGATTGGAAAGGGTTCGGTCCCGAAGACAGGACCTGGGAACCCTTGGACCATCTCGGTTGTCCCGATTTGGTAGAACAATTTCATGAGCGGTTTCCCGGGAAGCCGGGACGTCCGCCGGGTTGGCGGTCCACGAGAGGGGGTTCTGTAGCGATCGCTACCATCGACAAGGCCAAAGGTAAAAGATTCCGTATCTCCAGTCCTTTGCGGAAGCACTACAAGTCCCAGAAGGCCATCCGGCGCTGGGGGTTGGCTAATTGGGAGGACATTATATAAGCTCCACCTTCGGAACACAACGGGGCTTGTCAATCGTGTTCTGTATTCGCTCATAGTGGATGAGCCTTCTCGCTTCGAGTAGGATTCTTGAGGACGCCGCCGATCAAAAGCCAGCGTGGTCAGTTGTTAACCTGTTCTACACTACGCCGATCAAAAGCCAGCGTGGTCATTACCTTGATCTGCATGACGCCGATGAACAGCCAGCGTGGTCAGATACCCTGTTGGAGAGTCTCTGTTCCGAGTCATATCCAGTCGTGCAAGTACCCAGAGGAGTGCGGGCTCGCCTCCTCTTCTTTGTGTATCTTTTCTGTTTAAAGCGGTATCAAATCTGCCGCCATTTCTTGTTTACTTTGCGGGGAAAAATTGTGTTCGTTGTCAGTGGCTACTGACCTTATCTGATACTTGGTATACATGGTTCCACAAGGAGGATTGTGGTTCTTGTAAGCGTGGTGCTTCCACGCTTGTAGTTCGTAATTCCAAGAAGTATTTTGTGGTTACGACCTGGTAGACAGTGGAGTGACGTTAACTCCTCAGTACTTCTGGTTAAACTATTACTCTGGTACTTTGCTGAGAATTCCTTTAAGGATACATGGGGTGGATAAACTGGTGAGTAGGGAAGACTGGAGGAGAATCCTGGGTTCCCATAAGTTCTGCTGCAGAACTAATCTTTTGTTCTCTGTCTCCTCCTCTGCCTGCAGTGTCCCTGTACCAGTAACCTCACGGTGTAACGACCAGACGATACCTGACGTGCCATTCCCCGATGTCAATCTACCTCCCGGCCCCTATTCGTACAGGCTCAAACAGTGGGTATAGTCCATTGTAGGGGTGTGTGCGAGCGGAGTTGGAAGGACTATCGTCTATCGTCTCTGCTGGCCACCAGAGTAAGGTTAGTGGCGCTTGCGTATTCTTGCGCTGCTCTCAATCCTGACAGATTGACAAGCCTAAGAATACAGCCCGGCCTAGACGATGGATACGAATGCCACTCTCACCTCCCTGTTGGAGAGCTTTGCAGGCCTTCAGCAGGAGGTCCAGAATTCCCGGATAGAAAACCAGGCTTTGTATAAAGAGATCTCTGATTTACGTAAAGACGTGTCAGATCTTGCCATGAGAGAACCTGTGGTGAAACCATTGATTGTAGGGGTTTGTGCGAGCGGAGTTGGAAGGACTATCGTCTATCGTCTCTGCTGGCCATCAGAGTAAGGTTAGTGGCGCTTGCGTATTCTTGCGCTGCTCTCAATCCTGACATGTTTTTTGGAGTGTAGTGGATATACGTTGTGTGTAGTGGAATTATGTGGTAAGTTGTGCAGTGAAATTATGTGGATAGAAAGTATGTGTGTAGGAATTATGTAGAGTGGGATTATATGTTATGGAGAATAATTATGTGGTATGCTAGTCTTTGTTGTGGAGTGGTAACCTCAGGTTTAGTCTTGCTCATTTTCATAAAAGCTCAACTATGAACTCAGTGAGACAAAAAAAGAAGGAATCACTGTGGAGCACTTGTGGACCTAGTCAGAGGTATAAGCAGGGACATTGGAATTATGCAACTTTTTGGCTACTCAGATTTCTGCACAATTATACATTTTGTCATTAGCCACATAATCCATTATCTGCTCCCTAATCTGCAGTTTTGAACAGAAAAGCCTTGTTTCTAGCTCAAACATAATCAAAAATGCAGCGACAAGTGTTAGAGCGTGGTGGAAGGCCCTTTGTAGACCTAGAACTTATTGCTAAATGTGGGTTTAAAATTGGTACTGGTAGTGTGCAAACCCCTCTTGCTTCCTTCTGCACTTCTCTTGCCTCTTTCTGCATTTCTGTTGCTTCTTTCTGCACATTTCTTCCTTTTTATGCACTTCTCTTGCCTCCTACTGCAAATCTCTTCTACTTTCTGCACCTCTCTTGACTCTTTCTACACTGCTATTACCTCTTTCAGCACCTCTGTTGCTTCTTTCTGCACTTCTCTTCCTTCTTTCTGCATCCCTCTTGCCTCATTCTCTACCCCTCTTGCCTCTTTGAGCACCTCTCCTACATCTTTCAGCAGCCCTCTTGCCTCTTTCTGCACCTCTGATGGTTCTTTCTGCACTTCTCTTGCTTGTTTCTGTACCTCTCTTGCATTTTTCTGCACCTCTCTTGCATCTTTCTGTACCTGTGTCGCCTCTTTCTGCACCTCACTTGCTTCTTTCCGCACCCCTCTTTTCTCTTTCTGCACCGCTATTCTCTCTTTCTGCACCTCTCTTGCTTTCTTCTGCAGTTTTCTTGTCTCTTTCTGCACCTCTTTTGCTTCTTTCCCACTTCTCTTGCCTCCTTCTGTACCCATCTAGCCTCTTTCTGCACCTCTAATGGTTTTTCTGCACTACTCTTCCTTCATTCCGCATCCCTCTTGCCTCTTTATGCGCCTCTCCTACCTATTTCAGCAGCCCTCTTGCCTCTTTCTACACCTCTGATGGTTTTTTCTGCACTTCTCTTGCTTGTTTTTGTACCTCTCTTGCATTTTTCTGCACCTCTCTTGCATCTTTCTATACTGCTTCTGCTCTTTCTGCACCCTTCGTGCCTCTTTTAGCAACTTTGTTACTTCTTTCTGCACTTCTCTTCCTCCTTTCTGCACCCCTCCTGCCTTTTTCTGTACCTCTGTTGCCTCTCTGTGCACTCCTCCTACCTTTTTCTGCACCCCTATTGCACCCTTTTACACCTCTATTGCTACTCTTGCCTCTTTCTGGATCCCTCTTGCATCTTTGAGCACCTCTTTTGTTTTTCTGTACGTATCTCTCCTCTTTCTGAACTCCTCTTGCCTCATGTGTACCTGTTGCTTTTTTCTGCCCTTTTATTGCCTCTTTCTGCACCTCTCTTGATTCTTTCTGCACTCCACTTGCCTCTTTCAGCACCTTGGTTGCTTTTTTCTTCAGATCTCTTTCCCCTTTCTGCACCCCTCATTTCTCTTTCTGGACTCTCTTACCTCTTTCTGCATCCCTGTTCCCTGCTTCTGCACCCTTCCTGCCTCTTTCTGCACATCTCTTGCCTCTTTCTGTACCTCTTTTACCTCTTTCTGCACTTCTCTTGCTCTTTCTGCACCCTCTGCACCTTTTTTAGCACGTCTGTTGGTTCTTTCTCCACCGATCTTGCTTTTTCTGTACCTCACTTGCCTCTTTCTGCACTTCTCTTGCTTTTTCTATACATCTGTTGCTTCTTTCAACAATTCTCTGGCCTCTTTCTGCACTTCTCTTCCGGCTTTTGGCACCGCTATGGTCTCTTTCTGTAGCTCTCTTGCCTCTTTGTGCACCCCTCCGACCTTTTTGCACCTCTGTTGGTTCTATTTGCACTGCCATTGCTTCTTCCTGCACCTCACTTGTCTCTTTCTGCACTTCTTGTGCTTCTTTCTACACCTATGTAGCTTCTTTAAGCAATTCTCTTGCTTCTTTCTGTACTTGTCTTCCTTCTTTGTGCACCCCTGTGGCCCCTTTCTGTACCTCTCTTGCCTCTTTGTGCACCCCTCCTCCCTTTTTCTGCACCCCTCTTGCCACTTTTTGCACCTCTATTGGTTCTTTCTGCACTGCTCTTGCATCTTTCTGCACCTCACTTGCTTCTTTCTGTACTTCTGTTGCTTCTTTCAGCAAATCTATTAGCTCTTTCTGCACTTCTCTTGCATGTTTATGCACCGCTCTTGCATCTTTCTGCATCTCTGTTGCCTCTTTCTGCACTTCACTTGCTTTTTTCTATCCTTTTCTTGCCTTTTTCTGCACCTCGTTTGCTTCTTTCTGCGCCCCTCCTGCCTCTTTCTGCACCCTTCCCTATTTGTGCAACTCTCTTGCCTCTTTATACATCTCTCTTCCCTCTTTCTGCACCACTCTTGCCTTTTTCTGCACCTTGGTTCCTTCTTTCTGTACCCCACCTGCCTCTTTCAGCACCCCTTCCCTATTTTTGCAACTCTTTTGCCTCTTTCTACACCTCTTTTCCCTCTTTCTGCAACACTCTTGCCTCTTTCTGTAAATCTGATGCTTCTTTCTGTACTTCTGTTGCCTCTTTCTGCACCTTCCATGCCTTTTTCAGCACCTCTGTTGATCTTTCTGCACTTCTCTTCCTTCTTTCTGCACCTCTCTTGCGTCTTTCTGTACCTCTGTTGCCTCTTTCTTTACCTCTATTGCCTATCTCTGCATCTCTGTTGCTTTTATCTGCAGTCCTCCTGCCTTTTTCTACACTGCTCTTCCCTATTTGTTCAACTCTCTTGCCTCTTTCTACACCTCTACTGCTTCTTTCTGCACCACTCTTGCCTCTTTCTGTACCTGTTGCTTCTTTCTGTACTTCTCTTGCTTCTTTCTATACCCTTTGTGCCTCTTTCAGCACCTCTGTTGCTTCTTTCTGCACTTCTCTTCCTTCTTTCTGCATCCCCCATGACTCTATAGGCACCTGTTGTTTCTTTCTGCAATCCTCTTCCTTCTTTCTGCACCTCTTGTGACTCCTTATGCACCTCTGTTGCCTCTTTCAGCACCTCTGTTGGTTCTTTCTGTACTGCTCTTGCTTCTTTCTGTACATCATGGGCCTCTTTCTGTACTTCTCTTGCTTTTTTCTGCAGATCTCTTGCCTCTATCTCTACCTTTATTGCCTCTTTTGGCACCTCTGTTGCTTCGTTCTGCAACCCTGTTCCTTTTCTCGGCGCCCCTCTTCCCTATTTATCAACTCTCTTGCCTCTTTCTACACCTCTCTCCCCATTTCTGCACCTCTCTTGCCTCTTTCTGTACCTCTGTTGCTTTTTGTGCACTTCTGTTCCTTCTTTCTGCTCCCCTTGTGCCTCCTTCTGCAGATCTGCTGCTACTTTCTGCACTTCTCTTAGTTCCTTCTGCACTTCTCTTGCATCTTTCTGCACCTGTGTTGCTTCTTTCTGCACTTCTATTACCTCTTTCTGCAGCTCTCTTGCTTCTTTCTGCACCTCACTTGCCTCTTTCAGCACCTATGTTGCTTTTTTCTGCAGATCTATTGCCTCTTTCTGCATCCCTCTTTACTCTTTCTGCACCTCTCTTGCCTCTTTCTGCACCCCTGTTCCCGGTTTCTATACCTTTCTTGCCTCTTTTCTATATCTATTGCCTCTTTCTGCACCTCTGTTGCCTCGTTCTGCACTTTTCCTGCTCTTTCTGCACCCTTCACGCCTGTTTCAGCTCCTCTGTTACTTCTTACTTAACATCTCTTGCTTTTTGCTGCACCTCTCTTGCCTCTTTCTGCACTTCTCTTCTTCCTTTCAGAACCCCTCCTGACTCTTTCTGTAACACTCTTGTCTCTTTGTGCATCCCTCCTACCCTTTTCTCCACCCCTCTTACTTCTTCTTGCACCTCACTTGCCTCTTTCTGCGCCCCTGTCCCCTGTTTCTCAACATTTCCTGCCTGTTTCTGCATATCTCTTGCCTCTTTTTGCACCTCTGAGTTAGAGGTACTTTTAATCCCACTGCACTATTATGTACTGGGGGCTTACAGGGGAGGTCATGCCAATCACTGGGATACCCCAGCCCATAGTTTACCCTAGTGTATGTAGGTGTTTTTACTGTATTCTAACTGTCTTGCAGCATAGCACTGGCTCCGGTCTGGTTAGTCAGAGTCAGTTACCACCAGAACCAGTCAGTAAAATGTTAGTGGCATAGGTTGACTTTGAAACAAGGCTTATTTCTGCACCTGTGTTGGTTCTTTCTACATATCCTTAACTTTGTTCTGCACATTTCTTCGTCTTTATGGACTTCTGTTACCTCTTTCTGCGTTTATCTTGCTTCTTTCTGAGCCTTTATTCCTCTTTCTTCACATGTCATGTAGGCATAGTTAGAAATTAGCATTTAAAAAACTTTGGAAAAACACTGAAAAAAACATAGGTTTCAGGGCCGTTATAGTTAGAAATTAGCATTTAAAAAACCATAAAAGCAATGCTGGCTCCCATGCAGCCCTCTTACTACCTACACACAACTGATTCACTCCTCCAATTACCCAGGTAGTAATCACTCACTCCAGAAATCCCTATGCCAAAACCCATGCACTCCTCCAGTCACCCATTCAGCATCATGTACTTATCCAATCACTCCGCCAAAACCCAAGCAGTTATAAAATATCCATGCACTGTACTGGCAATACGCTAATCATCCAGTCACTACCCATGTACTCATGCAATGACCCAGGCACTAACACATGCCCTGCTACAATTACCTGAGCACTACTCATACAGACTAGCCATCTCCTTGTCACTACCCATGCACTCCTTCAATCACCCAGCCAGCACCATATTCTTATCCAATCACTCTGCCAAAACCCAAGCACTTATTAATTCACCATGCACTCTCCTTTCAGTACTCTAATCATCTAGTCAGTACTCATGTACTTATGTAATGGCCCAGGCACTAAGACATGCACTGCTACAATCCCCTGAGCACTACCCATGCATATATCTAACCACCTACACACTACTGATTCACTCCTCTAATTACCCAGGAAGTACCCATGCACTCCAGGAATCCCTGTGTCTCCACCCATGTAATCCTCCATTTACCCATCCAGCATCATATACTTATCTAATCACTCCACCAAAACCCAAGCACTTATAAATTCACCATGCACTCTCCTGGCAGAACTCTAATCTTCCTGTCACTACCCACATACTCATGCCATGACCCAGGCCCTAACACATCCACTGCTACAATTACCTGGGCACTACCCATGCAGTCTAGCCATCTCCCTGTCACTGCGTATGCACTCCTCCAATCACCCAGTCGCCACCATGTCCTTATCCAATTACTCTGCCTAAATCTAAGCACTTATAAATTCACCATGCTCTCTCCTTGCAGTACTCTGATCATCCAGTCACTATCTATATACTCATGCAGTGACCCAGTGTTGGAACTGGGGTCACCAGTCCCCTAGGGTAGCAAGGCACGAGCGGGTAGGCATCCGAAAGCTTATGTGTAAAGCGACCATGCAGCACACGCAACCACAGAGTCAGAAACATGGGCACGCAATTAGTGACACCACTCCAGTGAGCTTGTGTAAAAACTCAAGTCAACTTTATTAAGATAGAGCAGGATCAGGGTATTAGGAATTCATCATACGATTAGCTTCATAGCTCTCTTTTCAGGTACCTGTGTGTCAACACTTGGCATTAAACTTCAGTTGAATAAATATTAGATATTTCATAAATAATAAATATTGGATAAATACATTTTTAGTAAAACACAGGCCTGACCTATGCCTTGCTCCTGGTCAGCACCTGCATCAAATACATTAAGGAGTTATAACAGAAAGCATTTCAATAAATAACAGTAGGTTTCTACTTTTTACTCCCCAAGCAAAGCTGAGCGTTTCAGAACAGCAACATGTAAATAAATCACTGTAGGCTTCTAGTAAATTTAGCACTACGTGGAAGAAAACATTTCATTAGTTATGCATCAACCTTTCAATCAATATGGATTTCACCATATTATGCATTAACACATTTCATTGGAGGCCAAGCATTTTCTTAGCAGTAACCTCTTTACCCTACAGATTAAATTATCATCTAAGAGGGCATCAGCAGACCCATAACTAGGGTAGTATAACCATCCTACTAGATACGAACTAACATCTCCTCACCCCCCCTGACTAAACAGGCCATTAACACTCAGGCAGGAAGAACCATCCCCTAAGCGTAGGTAAAACATTTCCTTAGTCAGGAATAACCATTTCAGGGAATAGGAGTAACCCTTCCTTAATCAGGAATCAACATTACACTAGAAGTCAAGCATAGGCATTTCAGATAACAAGAATGGGCAACCCTTTTAGGTAAATACTGCATTAGGCAGATATCCCATTAGGCCTAAATAACCCTGACTTTAGGTAGGGATTGACCACCCTCCCTTAAGCAGGAGTAACACACTTCACTGCGGGTAAAACATTTCATTACAGTGTAGCTATGTCCTTAAAGCATTAACGTGTCCCTGCTCAGCAATCAACAGTTCATTAGGTCAGAGGACATTTCATTAACCATTATGCAAAACATCTCTTTAAGGCAAAAATAACCCTTGCCTGAGGTAAATGAGCCTTTCATTGAGGCAGAATAAACATTTCTTAAACCCCGAATAATGTTTACCTAAGCAGGGATCTTCTAGGCTGGAATAAAACCTTTCATCAGGCAACACCTCTCATTTAGGGTTAATAACTCCTTATATACCTAGAGGTCTTTGGGAAGCATTGCATTAGGCAGGGGTATGCATGACATATGACCCAGGAACCTTTTCATTATTTAGGTTAACCATCTCCTGTGGTAGCAAAAAGCATTCGGGTAACCCTGCCTTCAGCAGAAGTAGCATGTCATAAAAGTGGGGCAGACCATTTCGCTAAGCAGGTCTACCTCATACATCAGGCTCAGAGAAGAACATCTCATTAGGCAAGCCTAGGCCTCACATTAGGCTAATTAAACATTTCTACTAATTAGGGAGAACATTTCATCAACAACAAATGTCCCAGGCATCATGGTAAGATTACACATTGGCCCCAGTATGGGTTGGTTATTTCATTAATGGACCCCTAGCCAGGGGTTAACCTAGTGCCCAACTGTCCCTAATGGGCTTTTAAAGTGTTAATGAACCCTGGCCCAGTTCCAGTACTTGTGGGGAGCCAGGAGGGCTCAGCAAAAGATTTTCCCACGAGGAGGGGCGGTACCGGGACCTCCTTATGGTTCCCGCCCTCCCTCCTTATGTTTACCTTCTCTCTTCGGCCTATTTACGGCCCTTGCGGAGGTTCTGCAGCCGGGGAGGCTTTGGCCCTCAAGCAGGCCTCGTGGCGGCCCAGCGCGATGCAGAGGGGCCTGATGCCGGCACCGGCGCTGGGGCCGAGGCTGATCCTCGATGTGGGGCGAACCGGAGGGGGGGCTCCTGAACTTCACACCCCCTCTGCGATGCGTGTTGGGCCCGGCAGGGCTTTCCTCAATTACTTGGCAGTCGCGCATCAAAGCAGCTGATCGCTGCTCGGCTCCGGCAGGGGCGCGGCCGATGACGCGGCTCGCGTCCCCCGTCATGTGACTCAGGCTGGGGAAGGCTTCAGGCCTGCGCGGCCTACCCGGACTCCGGCGTTCTGACAGGAATTTTCACGGCGGCCTCCCCAAGGATCCGGGGGCCGACTTTCGGACTTCCCACACTTGGGCCCTGCGCAGCCCACAGCAAGATGGCGGCGGCACTTTCCTGGCACCGAGGGCCACCGGGGGCAAACTCCAGCTCTCCTCAGGGCAGCCTTGGCTGCAGCGGTGAGTGGAGCAGCAGCGCTTGGGTGGGCACAGCGCTCAACAGATTTAACGCTTCAGGGGTCACAGCGCTCTAAGGTAGAAGCGCTTCAGCAGATCCTCAAAGGACAGCGCTTAGCAGAGTTAGCGCTTGGAGCCTCATGTACAGCTCTCCTACAGTAACAGTCTTCAGGCAGTCCAGCGCCTGGGGGAGAAATACAGCACTTGCAAGGGTGCCGCAGTGCTGGGGAGACCAGCGCTTGGGAGACATGTATAGCGCTCCTCAGGGGCCAGTACCTCACAGCAGGTGAGCGTTTCTCAAGGGCAACAGTTCACAGCGCTTTACAAGCAGCTTGACAGGACAGGCAGTCTCTGATTCAGCGCTTCATCCATTGTGGATTTAAAGTAAAGGCAGCTCACAGGACAAGCCACACAGCAGTGGCAGGTTAGCGCAGGAACCCCAGGTGGCGTCAGGAGGGGCACAGGGAGCGACACAGCGCCAATACCTGGGTGGTTCCTCAAAAGTCCTGTGGGGATTTAGTTTTCTTCTTGGCGTGATGTTTCTTGCGCCCTTAGTTTAGTTGCTTGGTTTCTTGTTCCTTGATTTAGTTGCTTGGTTTCTTGTTCCTTGAAGGGGGGATAAATTAGTGGCTGGTGTTCCAAGTTCTTCTCAGCCAATCCCTTCAAGTGGTCCCTGGGGGTTCCCTTCCGCGGGGTTAGGTCAGTGGGGGGGGGGACAGGATACCTCAATACGTGTAAAGCAGCACACTAGGCCCTGTCATTCCAGCATCATAAGACCCTGCCCTGACCCCCACTGCCTATCCTCCTGCGTAGGTACTTCCCCAGGTCTTCCCTCAGTCCCTCCTCTCAGGAAAGTTTCCCTCCCTTTCCTTATATACTGCCAGTTGACAGTTGGTAGTGGCAGTTGGTGTCACCTCACCTCTCCCAGAAGGTTCCAGAGGCTTCCAGGAGGTTCCACCATTCTACCTGTGGACAGGCTGGCAGGCTAAGATGGATACATTGCCTGAGGGTTCCAGCCAGCCCCTGGCTACTAGAATGCGCCCACTAAACCACGCTGCTGCAGCAGTGGTCTGTGGCAGCCATATTTGGGGTATAAGGCACCTGCATTTTAACACTAGTTTTACACTACACAGGCCCTTCTCCACTACACAAGACCTACACACTGTTGTTTCAATAGGGGCATTCTAAATTAACAGGGGATAAAAAACGAAACATTTTGGGGAAAGGGCCAAGTCTCACACATCTCCCCCCCAGCCAAAAGCCAGGGTAGACTGATCATTCCCTTGACGGGCTTCCCTGCTTGGGGCGGAAAAAGGTGGACGCAGGCCCAATACCACCATGACATCCTCGCTAATCCAACCACCCCACTGGTGTTCCTAGTGGGATGCGGCCAGGACAGACCTCCAACCCAGATGTCTCTGGCCCTTACTCTCTCTCAGAGTGGGGGGCAGTCGCCCCAGGCCCGTGGTACCTTTTTCCACTCTCCTCCTCAACCTAGGGTCTAACCCTGAAGTTGAATTGGTGACAGGGGCGAGACCTACCTCTCCCTGCACCCCCTCCCAGGGTTCCGCACCCTCCCTCCTAGATGACACATCGGGACAGCCTAGTCTCCCAACCTGGGGTTCTCTTAAAGAACACTCCAGGCCCAGTGACCACAGCTGGGGCACCTCGGAACACCCCTGAGAGTCACAACCGGGGGAACTCTGAATACAGAGATTCCTCCCGCCAGGTCAGGCAACCCCTGAACCTGGCCACCCAACCCAGGATCTTAACCCCGTGGCTGGACCGGTGCCAGAGGAAAGTCCTTCCTCCCTCTGCACCCCCTTCCAGGGTTCCGCACTCTCCTCCCCGGATAGGTACCCCTGGAAGTCACATTGGTAGGGTCCATAGTTAGTGGTACCCCACCCTCCAGGTCAGGCAACCCCTGCACCTGAAACCCCAGTCCAGGTTCTACACCCTGTGACTGGTCCAAACCCCGAACCTCGGGTACGCTGCCACCATGGAAGTACCTGGCACACATGATTTCAAGGTCTTCAGCTCTGTCTCTGTTAGCTGAAGCCTGTGCACCAGCTTCCCTTCCTTCATTGCAAGGCTCACACTCTCCCTTTTCCGCTCGAACCTCTCTGACGACACACACCCCCTTCCAAGGTTCTCTGGTGTGCCCGCCTCCCTGGGTGTGACCTGCCACTCCTGTCCCCATCCCCTCTCCCCTCTGGGTGGGCTCCTACCCGTGCCCCAAAAGTGGTACGGAGTTCCTTCTTCCCTCCGCCCAACAGGCACCCCATCCCCTGACAACACTCCAGTACGCCTTCAGGAAAAAGGTTCTAGGATGTGGGTGACAGTATAGGTCAAACAGGCCCTGGTACACTCACAGGTTAGACAGTGGAGGGGTCAATTACTTTGGCTTACACACACAATAATTGTGCAGCCCAATTGCTGTGCACCCTGTCCCAATGGAGGGTGCTGCATGGTCACAAGTCCTGGATCCCACAGCTCAACACCAATATGTTGGAACTGGGGTCACCAGTCCCCTAGGGTAGCATGGCACGAGCGGGTAGGCATCCGAAAGCTTATGTGTAAAGTGACCATGCAGCACACGCAACCACAGAGTCAGAAACATGGGCACGCAATTAGTGACACCACTCCAGTGAGCTTGTGTAAAAACTCAAGTCAACTTTATTAAGAAAGAGCAGGATCAGGGTATTAGGAATTCATCATACGATTAGCTTCATACCTCTCTTTTCAGGTACCTGTGTGTCAACACTTGGCATTAAACTTCAGTTGAATAAATATTAGATATTTCATAAATAATAAATATTGGATAAATACATTTTTAGTAAAACACAGGCCTGACCTATGCCTTGCTCCTGGTCAGCACCTGCATCAAATACATTAAGGAGTTATAACAGAAAGCATTTCAATAAATAACAGTAGGTTTCTACTTTTTACTCCCCAAGCAAAGCTGAGCGTTTCAGAACAGCAACATGTAAATAAATCACTGTAGGCTTCTAGTAAATTTAGCACTACGTGGAAGAAAACATTTCATTAGTTATGCATCAACCTTTCAATCAATATGGATTTCGCCATATTATGCATTAACACATTTCATTGGAGGCCAAGCATTTTCTTAGCAGTAACCTCTTTACCCTACAGATTAAATTATCATCTAAGAGGGCATCAGCAGACCCCTAACTAGGTTAGTATAACCATCCTACTAGATACGAACTAACATCTCCTCACCCCCCCTGACTAAACAGGCCATTAACACTCAGGCAGGAAGAACCATCCCCTAAGTGTAGGTAAAACATTTCCTTAGTCAGGAATAACCATTTCAGGGAATAGGAGTAACCCTTCCTTAATCAGGAATCAACATTACACTAGAAGTCAAGCATAGGCATTTCATATAACAAGAATGGGCAACCCTTTTAGGTAAATACTGCATTAGGCAGATATCCCATTAGGCCTAAATAACCCTGACTTTAGGTAGGGATTGACCACCCTCCCTTAAGCAGGAGTAACACACTTCACTGCGGGTAAAACATTTCATTACAGTGTAGCTATGTCCTTAAAGCATTAACGTGTCCCTGCTCAGCAATCAACAGTTTATTAGGTCAGAGGACATTTCATTAACCATTATGCAAAACATCTCTTTAAGGCAAAAATAACCCTTGCCTAAGGTAAATGAGCCTTTCATTGAGGCAGAATTAACATTTCTTAAACCCCGAATAATGTTTACCTAAGCAGGGATCTTCTAGGCTGGAATAAAACCTTTCATCAGGCAACACCTCTCATTTAGGGCTAATAACTCCTTATATACCTAGAGGTCTTTGGGAACCATTGCATTAGGCAGGGGTATGCATGACATATGACCCAGGAACCTTTTCATTATGTAGGTTAACCATCTCCTGTGGTAGCAAAAAGCATTCGGGTAACCCTGCCTTCAGCAGAAGTAGCATGTCATAAAAGTGGGGCAGATCATTTCGCTAAGCAGGTCTACCTCATACATCAGGCTCAGAGAAGAACATCTCATTAGGCAAGCCTAGGCCTCACATTAGGCTAATTAAACATTCCTACTAATTAGGGAGAACATTTCATCAACAACAAATGTCCCAGGCATCATGGTAAGATTACACATTGGCCCCAGTATGGGTTGGGTATTTCATTAATGGACCCCTAGCCAGGGGTTAACCTAGTGCCCAACTGTCCCTAATGGGCTTTCAAAGTGTTAATGAACCCTGGCCCAGTTCCAGTACTTGTGGGGAGCCAGGAGGGCTCAGCAAAAGATTTTCCCACGAGGAGGGGCGGTACCGGGACCTCCTTATGGTTCCCGCCCTCCCTCCTTATGTTTACCTTCTCTCTTCGGCCTATTTACGGCCCTTGCGGAGGTTCTGCAGCCGGGGAGGCTTTGGCCCTCAAGCAGGCCTCGTGGCGGCCCAGCGCGATGCAGAGGGGCCTGATGCCGGCACCGGCGCTGGGGACGAGGCTGATCCTCGATGTGGGGCGAACCGGAGGGGGGGCTCCTGAACTCCACACCCCCTCCGCGAGTTGGGCCCGGCAGGGCTTTCCTCAATTACTTGGCAGTCGCGCATCAAAGCAGCTGATCACTGCTCGGCTCCGGCGGGGGCGCGGCCGATGATGCGGCTCGCGTCTCCCGTCATGTGACTCAGGCTGGGGAAGGCTTCAGGCCTGCGCGGCCTACCCGGACTCCGGCGTTCTGACATGAATTTTCACGGCGGCCTCCCCAAGGCTCCGGGGGCCGCCTTTCGGACTTCCCACACTTGGGCCCTGCGCAGCCCACAGCAAGATGGCGGCGGCCCTTTCCTGGCACCGAGGGCCGCCGGGGACAAACTCCAGCTCTCCTCAGGGCAGCCTCGGCTGCGGCAGTGAGTGGAGCAGCAGCGCTTGGGTGGGCACAGCGCTCAACAGATTTAACGCTTCAGGGGTCACAGCGCTCTAAGGTAGAAGCGCTTCAGCAGATCCTCAAAGGACAGCGCTTAGCAGAGTTAGCGCTTGGAGCCACATGTACAGCTCTCCTACAGTAACAGTCTTCAGGCAGTCCAGCGCCTGGGGGAGAAATACAGCACTTGCAAGGGTGCCGCAGTGCTGGGGAGACCAGCGCTTGGGAGACATGTATAGCGCTCCCCAGGGGCCAGTACCTCACAGCAGGTGAGTGCTTCTCAAGGGCAACAGTTCACAGCGCTTTACAAGCAGCTTGACAGGACAGGCAGTCTCTGATTCAGCACTTCATCCATTGTGGATTTAAAGTAAAGGCAGCTCACAGGACAAGCCACACAGCAGTGGCAGGTTAGCGCAGGAACCCCAGGTGGCGTCAGGAGGGGCACAGGGAGCGACACAGCGCCAATACCTGGGTGGTTCCTCAAAAGTCCTGTGGGGATTTAGTTTTCTTCTTGGCGTGATGTTTCTTGCGCCCTTAGTTTAGTTGCTTGGTTTCTTGTTCCTTGATTTAGTTGCTTGGTTTCTTGTTCCTTGAAGGGGGGATAAATTAGTGGCTGGTGTTCCAAGTTCTTCTCAGCCAATCCCTTCAAGTGGTCCCTGGGGGTTCCCTTCCGCGGGGTTAGGTCAGTGGGGGGGGGGGGAACAGGATACCTCAACACTTGTAAAGCAGCACACTAGGCCCTGTCATTCCAGCATCATAAGACCCTGCCCTGACCCCCACTGCCTATCCTCCTGCGTAGGTACTTCCCCAGGTCTTCCCTCAGTCCCTCCTCTCAGGAAAGTTTCCCTCCCTTTCCTTATTTACTGCCAGTTGACAGTTGGTAGTGGCAGTTGGTGTCACCTCACCTCTCCCAGAAGGTTCCAGAGGCTTCCAGGAGGTTCCACCATTCTACCCGTGGACAGGCTGGCAGGCTAAGATGGATACATTGCCTGAGGGTTCCAGCCAGCCCCTGGCTACTAGAATGCGCCCACTAAACCACGCTGCTGCAGCAGTGGTCTGTGGCAGCCATATTAGGGGTATAAGGCACCTGCATTTTAACACTAGTTTTACACTACACAGGCCCTTCTCCACTACACAAGGCCTACACACTGTTGTTTCAATAGGGGCATTCTAAATTAACAGGGGATAAAAAACGAAAAATGTTGGGGAAAGGGCCAAGTCTCACACCCAGGTACTAACTCAAGCACTGCTAAAATCCCCTGAGCACTACCAATTAAGCATGGGCGAAAATCCGTTACGCTCGTGGATTTTGCGGATTTTCGGTAAATTCGCAATCCGCGAAGGCTCGCGAATTTACCGAAAATCCGCAAATTCGTACGCAGCGGATTTTTTTTTTCTTGGTGATACAATTTTGCGGCGCGCGGCGTTTACTTACCGTCATTCAGCGTTTGCCGAGTTATTTTTCTTGATATTTTGCGAGTGCTGCGCCATTTTGGATCTTGCTGCGGGATCCCGCGGGTATTCGGCAAGCGCGATTACGTGATCGCGGCTTGCCAACTTGCACAGCGAGAGTTTGTCAACGCGAGTACGCCGTGATCACGTATCGCGGTACTTCGCAATTGCGAGCTTGGAGATGAGGCGAGCAGCAACAATCTCGCACTCGGAAAAAACCACATTTGCAATTCTGCACAAGAAATCCACCAGCAAGCAGCATAAACCTTCTGGAAATGATGATTTTTATCTGAATAACTCCTCAGGTTGACATTTGCCTGCACTTTTTTTGCGAGGAGTCCATTTTGGGGAGGGGGGGTGGGAGGAAGGAAGTGCCCCACAGTCTTCAACTTCCTGTTCCTGTCCAGCAGGCTCCTCCCAGTGCTTTGTCCATCTCCTGGTCACTTTTCATTTGGATCTGGAGCTGGAAGGATTACTTTTTGTGGATGCTGCTGGATATTTGGATTTGAGGCCTTTTTTACTTTCTTTGGATCACTTTTGGATTAGAAATTTCACAAGTAAGTTTGTTTGGGGCATTACAGTTGCTGCAACTACAATTTTAGAATTTTCAATTTTTGGGCTGTTTGGGGGCTTTTTGCCCAGGGGTACTCAGTGGTGGGTGCACTGAGTCTTTCTGTGGGGTGTTTTGAATTTAAACATCATGGAGGGGCTGGATGGCTTGGGATTGTGCTGATTTTTCTGTGATTTTCGTTTTTTTGGCCTGTTGCGGCCTTTTCACCAGGGGTAGTGAGTGTTGTATGGGCCTAGTCTTTCTGTGGGTTTTCTTGAATTTAAACATCACGGAGGGGCTGGATGGCTTGGGATTGTGCTGATTTTTCTGTGATTTTCGTTTTTTTGGCCTGTTGTGGCCTTTTCACCAGGGGTAGTGAGTGGTGCATGGGCCTAGTCTTTCTGTGGGTTGTCTTGAATTTAAACATCATGGAGGGGCTGGATGGCTTGGGATTGTGCAGATTTTTCTGTGATTTTCGTTTTTTTGGCCTGTTGTGGACAGGCCATGTGGTTGGGGGCCATTTTGAGTGCTGCTACAGGCCCTGGCCATGTGCTGTGAGGGAGGGGGCCATTTTGAATGCAGGCAGTGTTCTCAGGCCTGCACCCATTTTGCCTAGCTTTCATCCATTATGCCCAGGGGTAGTGAGTGGTGCATGGGCCTAGTCTTTCTGTGGGTTGTCTTGAATTTAAACATCATGGAGGGGCTGGATGGCTTGGGATTGTGCTGATTTTTCTGTGATTTTTGTTTTTTGGCCTGTTGTGGCCTTTTCACCAGGGGTAGTGAGTGGTGCATGTGCCTAGTCTTTCTGTGGGTTGTCTTGAATTTAAACATCACAGAGGGGCTGGATGGCGTGGGATTGTGCTGATTTTTCTGTGATTTTCGTTTTTTTGGCCTGTTGTGGACAGGCCATGTGGTTGGGGGCCATTTTGAGTGCTGCTACAGGCCCTGGCCATGTGCTGGGAGGGAGGGGGCCAATTTGAATGCAGGCAGTGTTCTCAGGCCTGCACCCATTTTGCCTAGCTTTCATCCATTATGCCCAGGGGTAGTGAGTGGTGCATGGGCCTAGTCTTTCTGTGGGTTGTCTTGAATTTAAACATCATGGAGGGGCTGGATGGCTTGGGATTGTGCTGATGTTTCTGTGATTTTCGTTTTTTTGGCCTGTTGTTGCCTTTTCACCAGGGGTAGTGAGTGGTGCATGGGCCTAGTCTTTCTGTGGGTTGTCTTGAATTTAAACATCATGGAGGGACTGGATGGCTTGGGATTGTGCTGATTTTTCTGTGATTTTCGTTTTTCTGGCCTGTTGTGGACAGGCCATGTGGTTGGGGGCCATATTTTATGCTGCTACAGGCCCTGGCCATGTGCTGGGAGGGAGGGGGCCATTTTGAATGCAGGCAGTGTTCTCAGGCCTGCACCCATTTTGCCTAGCTTTCATCCATTATGCCCAGGGGTGGTGAGTGGAGCATGGGCCTAGTCTTTCTGTGGGTTGTCTTGAATTTAAACATCATGGAGGGGCTGGATGGCTTGGGATTGTGCTGATTTTTCTGTGATTTTCGTTTTTTTGGCCTGTTGTGGCCTTTTCACCAGGGGTAGTGAGTGGTGCATGGGCCTAGTCTTTCTGTGGGTTGTCTTGAATTTAAACATCATGGAGGGGCTGGATGGCTTGGGATTGTGCTGATTTTTCTGTGATTTTCGTTTTTTTGGCCTGTTGTGGCCTTTTCACCAGGGGTAGTGAGTGGTGCATGTGCCTAGTCTTTCTGTGGGTTGTCTTGAATTTAAACATCACAGAGTGTATAACTGAACTGATGTTCCTCTGTCTTCCATTGCTTTTAGGTGCACAAGACTGAAGAGAACCACCAGTGCCAGGAAGAAGTCCTGCAGCAGTGTGTGTGTGCAGCATAACGTCACGCGACGTCACGTCTGGCCACAGACAACTCTGCAACTCGTGCAACTGCGGCCTGCTGTTCTGACCTGCTCTGAAGAAGATGGCCCCAAAAAAAGTTCTCCGTAGCTCCTCTAGCAAGAAAGTTGCCAGTAAGGAGCAGAAGAAGCAAGTTACCAAGGAGGCTGGTGTGCCGGCCGCCGCGTTTTTTGGGAGTAAAAAAAAAAGTACTCCTGCAGCAGCAGCGGGATCTGCTGGGGACCAAGCTGGGAGCAGCACCCCCGCTCCATTGGGCTCAGTGCCTCCACCACCACACCAACATAAGTCAAAGCCCTTGAGCGCTGCAGAGGCAGTCAGTGTACTTCTTCAATCACCATCGACCAGTGATGTTGGCTCATCGCAAGAAAGTAGCAGCAATGTCCCTGAATCAACACAGGTTGTTGTAACTCATCTGACAAGTGTTGAACAACCACAGCCGCAACAACAACCACATGTGCAAGTATAAGCCCAAGTACATGTGGAAGGAGAGGCAGCGCAAGGAGATGCACAAGCAGAGGTGCATGGAGGGTCACAAGTGCCCACAATAGTTGTTCCTCCCGAAGTAGGGGCACATCAGGAAATCGACAATCAAACCGAGGTATCATTTGAGGAAGCCACTCCTCCTGATGATCATTCATTGTCTTCCACATCCCTAGCAAGGAAAAGATCAAGGGGGGTGTCTACATCTTCTTCAAGCCCACCTCCTTCTGATGATCTGGATGAAGATTGGGAACCATCAGCACGTCCGTCTGAGAGTGAGGCACACCATGATCTGACAAAGGTACCTAAGCGTAAAAGGAAGGTCGTCGAAAAACTCATAGCTATGGAGTGTGATGAGGCTCAACAAGAAGTGACGGATACTGCTGCTGATGAAGCCTCTCACGACAACGAGCCAGTCATCATAAAGGTCACTGCAGCCCCAGCGGGCATGCAGCAAAGAGACATTTTGACCCTAGCCCGAGAAAATGCTGAGCGTGATGATGATGTCGACGAGGAGGCAATGGAAACACAACAATCATTGGAGTTAACTAGTACACCAACACCTACCGCTTCCATATTTCTTCCTCGCAAGAAGGGACCTCCATCCACCTCGACCTCAATTAGTGGTGGTGAAAGTGCAAAACGGACTTAAGTTCAGCAATCCACATCCTCCACTTCATCTGGCATTAGCAGCAGGACCACCACCACCAGTATCGCCGCCTCCTCCGGCCCCCAAAGACATTTCAAGTCTGCAGTTTGGGACTTCTTTAGTGTTTGCCCAAAAAAAGAAAACGTAGCCATTTGTAGCATTTGTAAGCTTCGAGTTAGTCGTGGTAAGTTTGGTACCAACTATGGTACCGGAGGCCAGAGAGGTCATCTTAGGAGACAGCAGGCTGTCCAATGGTTTGCGCACCTACAGGCGATCAAGGAAGCCCGAATTGCACGTAATGAAAACGTTGATGTTTCATCTGATGATGACGAGGAGGAAGAAGACGTGTCAAACACTTCATTTACACCCAGTACCCCTGTCAGCAGCACACCCCATGTGAGCCACACTAAGAGTGTGGGAGAGAGTGATACACCAATGCGAAAAAGTTAATCAGCGAGCGTAACTGCGTCGAAGATATCATCCTCATCATCCCGTAAATCCTTGGTCCAGGGCAACATTAAAAAGATGTTGTTTACAGAAGCGCAATATGAACGCAACCACCCACTGACGCCTCTGTACAAAACTAAGTTGGCTAAAATGCTAGCTCTGGACCTTCTCCCTTTTTCTTTTGAAGAAGGGGTTGGTTTTTTAGAATTAGTGGCAGCGCTTTGCCCTAAATGGAAGGTTCCTAGCTGGTTCTATTTTGCCCGAGTTGCGGTTCCAGCACTACATGAAGATGTTCTGGAGGTGATTGGGGCAGCTTTGCAGAAGAGTGCTGTTCACACTATACATCTGACAACAGACATGTGGACCAGTGGCACAGGCGCTGATTACATGTGCATCACTGCACACTCGGTCTCTTTTTCAGGGGTTAAAGCAAAGCTAAACGCAGGTGTTGACCTGGACCAAGTTTTTAAAGCTGCTCGGAAACATGCAACACTAGCCATGTTTGGTTTGGAGAAACGTCACACAGCAGAAAACATTTTGGATGTGTTTAACACAAAGGTCCTTGACTGGCTGTCCCCAAAAAAACGCCAGATTGGTTATGTTTCCACGGATAATGGCGCCAATATAGTTAAGGCCATGAAGCTGGGTGAATATTTCAGAGTGCCGTGTTTGGCGCACTGTATAAACCTGGTTGTCAAAAAATTCTTGAGTGATAAGGACAGTGCAGCGTACAGGGTAGTGGACACCTGCCGAAAAATGTGCAATTATTTCAGCCATTCTTTTAAGGCCCGGAAGCATCTGAGGAGCCTGCTATATGAACGTCGAATGCCAGTGAAAGCACTCATCCAGGAGGTGGCAACATGTTGGAACTCAATCTTCTACATGCTTGAGCATCTGTATGAGCAGTATACGGTACTCGATCACTATTTCTTAACACAGGGTACAGCTCAGAAGGAGGACCTGAGGATGGGTGCGGTGCAATGGGACATAGTTAAAAGCCTGACACGCATGCTTCGTCCTTTTGAGTTCTTCACGCGTGCAGTCAGCAAGGAGGACTGTCATTTGGGAAAAGCTATCCCATTGTTGTACATGCTAGAGCACCAACTGAAGGAGGTGTGTACTGTGTTTCAAAAAGATGAAAAAAAACAAGACCCTTTTGTTCTGGCGGAAAAATTATTAGAGCGCCTACAAGGTGATGAACGTCTTAAAATGATCCACTCAAACCAGCATTACATTTGTGCTACTATTCTGGATCCACGCTACAAAAAGGCGCTGGCAGGCCAAGCATTCTTTCCTTTTGCTGATGAAGATGTTACAAAGTACAAACAGTGGCTAGCCTCCTCAGCCAAGAGGTTTGAAAGAGAACAGCAGAAAATTGAAGGAAAAGGCAGTACATCAGCATCAGCAGGCCATCCCCAGTCACAACAATCCACTTCTGCACCTGTGGCTGCGGCACAAGTAACCTCTCAGCCATTAAAGACACCGGCAACCGGATCATCCGCACCACCAGACACAACAGTAACATTGGAGGCTGAAGAGGATTGGCTAGCGCGGCTTGGGTTTGGTTCTCAAAAGGTCACAGCAACAGCTAAGCAAAGTGGAGGAACCTTGGAGGAGCACCTTGAGTCGATGGTGAAGGACTATCTGAATGACTCAACAGAGGTCTATGTTAATGCTGACCCATTGGCGTATTGGCATCGGAAAAAAGAATTGTGGCCACAGCTCTCCAACCTGGCTTTAAACTACTTGTCTTGCCCACTTGCAAGCGTGTCTTCTGAATGTGTTTTCAGTGCTGCTGGTGGCATTGTAACTTCCAAACGGAGCCGCCTCTCGCCCAAAAATGTGGAGAGGTTAACAATGATCAAGATGAATCAGCACCTCATACCACCAGATTACAGAGTACGAGAAAGCATACCACCAGATTACAGAGTACGGGAATTTCTTCTCTGTCAGGTGAAACTGAGCTCACCCTGCCTGAATTTGCAGAGTATGATGACGAAGCCTTATTCTTATTCATGGACCGTGACACCGAGCCCTGAAAATGAGACAATGAATCAATAACTTTCTTTTTCGTACTTATTCACTTTTATTCCTGTGTGTCTGTCTTTCTTTGTTGTGCACAGTTAATATAATTCAAACTTTAATCATCTAATCACAAAAACAAGCCGATCAGCAGAACTGTCTTCACTTGTTTGCTTATAGATTTGAAGGTGCCGCAGTCTGCATTCCTAAGGTTCACAAGTTCAGAAGAACATGCTCCTCTATTCTCCTCCTCCAGACTCCTATTTACATCAAAGCAGAGGGCTGGTTTACGCCCAATGAAGAAAGACTCAGCCCTTGTGGGGGTGTTCTACTTCTTTGCGGGTGAGTTGACGGCTCTGGGGCCATTGCTGGGAAGCTCTAATACCGGATAAAAGTGGTTTGGACTAAATCCGAGGCGGAAATTCTTTGGTGTTTTTGCTGACTTGCTTGCCTTTGAGGTGCTCTTTGGGGGGGTTCCAGCTGTTTGTGGGTGAGTTTCGGGGTCTGGGAGCACTGCTGGGACACTCTAATCTTGATTGCATTTGCTTTTCAGGAAATCTGTGGTGGTAAACCGGAGTTATGGCCTAGCTACAAAGCGCGTTTGGACCGAAGGCCGAGAAATATTGTAAGTATGAGATTTTGCTTTTGGGCTGTTTGGGGGTGTTGTGCTTTTTGGCGGGTGGGTTGGCGGGTCTCGGGGCATTTCTGGGAAGGTCTAATACCGGATAGAAGTGGTTGGGACAAAATCCACGCTGATTTTTTTTGTTGCTATTTCTGACATTTTGCTCAATGTAGCGTTTTTGGGATCCTGTTTGGGGGGCTTCCTGGTGTTTGTGGGCGGGTTTCGGGGTCTGGGAGCACTGCTGGGACACTCTAATCTTCATTGCATTTGCTTTTCAGGAAATCCGTGGTGGTAAACCGGAGTTATGGCCTAGCTACACAGCGTGTTTGGACCGAAGGCCGAGAAATATTGTAAGTATGAGATTTTGCTTTTGGGCTGTTTGGGGGTGTTTTGCTTTTTGGCGGGTGGGTTGGCAGGTCTTGGGGCATTCCTGGGAAGGTCTAATACCGGATAGAAGTGGTTGGGACAAAATCCACGCTGATTTTTTGTTGTTGCTATTTCTGACATTTTGCTCAATGTAGCGTTTTCGGGGGCCTGTTTGGGGAGATTCCTGGTGTTTGTGGGTGGGTTTCGGGGTCTGGGAGCACTGCTGGCTATGGATACTTTACTTTGCAAGAGGTTTGAAGTAAATCCATGGTGGCAGAGGGGAGTTAGGGCCTAGCTGCAGAGCGCGCGCGGAGTGATTTGGGAAATTGGCAAAAAAATGACTAAGTCCCCATTTTTGTACTTTTGCTCTTTGGCTGTTTGGGGGTCTTCTACTCGTTTTATCCTGGGTTGACGGCTCTGGGGCCATTGCTGGGAAGCTCTAATACCGGATAAAAGTGGTTTGGACCAAATCCGAGGCGGAAATTTTTTGGTGTTTTTGCTGACTTGCTTGCCTTTGAGGTGCTCTTTGGGGGGGTTTCCGGCTGTTTGTGGGTGAGTTTCGGGGTCTGGGAGCACAGCTGGGACACTCTAATCTTGATTGCATTTGCTTTTCAGGAAATCCGTGGTGGTAAACTGGAGTTATGGCCTAGCTACACAGCGCGTTTGGACCGAAGGCCGAGAAATATTATAAGTATGAGATTTTGCTTTTGGGCTGTTTGGGGGTGTTGTGCTTTTTGGCGGGTGGGTTGGCGGGTCTTAGGGCATTCCTGGGAAGGTCTAATACCGGATAGAAGTGGTTGGGACAAAATCCTTAAGGAAAAGCCTTTTGGCACTTTTTGTAACTTAGGGTTCGTTAGGGTTAGCTCTACCTGCAGGATTGCATGTGTTTTGGGGTGTTCTAGATTTTTGCAACTGAGTTCTGGGGTCTTAGATCACTCGTGAGAATGTGTAATTTTGGTTGCAAGTCATTTGAAGAAAATCCATGGTAGGAAAGGGGGGATTTGGCATAGTTAAAGAAAGCCTCTGCCACTATTCTTAACTTAGAGCTCGTTAGGGTTAGCAGTATTTCTATTGCAAGTGTTTGGGTGGGGGGGTTTTCGAGTCTTGGAGCGATGCTGGCTATGGATACTTTTGCTTGCTTGCAAGTGGTTTGAATACAATCTACGGTGGTAAACGGGTATTTGGGCCTACTTTTACTTTTGAAGTACGTTTTGTCACCAGTTTTCTGCTAGGTCTCGTTTTTTGAGATCTGATTGGGGGTCTTCTACATTTTTGCAACTGGCTTTAGTAAGGGTCTGGGTGGAAGCACTGCTTGGAAGGTCTAATTTTGCTCTAAAACACAGTTTACAGTACACCTAGCTTGAGGGGAAAGAGCCGCTAAATTAATTCGCCCATACTTATTTATCCTTGAAAAGGTGACTCACAGAGAGTACGCACTTTCAAAAATGTTGTACTGTCTATTAGGAAAATCAAAGTGTGACTCTTTGCACTACACAGCGTACATACCTTACATTTATTTATCAGTGCTGTTTTTCGTTCAATAATTACAGGCCGGGTTTCAGTCTGCAATGGGGAAAAAAGGAGGGAGTCAGGCTTCACATTAGCGAGCCGCAATTCAGCATCCGCCAGGCGGGCAGTGTACAGGCTGTCTTCTGGTCACCAACATTGATGGACGAAGCGTCAGCTGGAATGGAGGAGTGCCGCTAATAAGAGGAATTGTTTGCTGCATGCAACTTACTTACCAAATTCAACAGGACTACTACAACAATACAGATACAGTATCCATTATTTTATTCAATGAGTGTGTGTGACTGCATTTCTTGGATCTCTCTCTGCTTCTAAATTGATCCCTACAGCCATTCTATATGTTTTACTTCGGTTATTTTTTTAACCTAATTCAATGTAGCCCTGTTCTGTCGCATTCTGGCATTCACGGTTGTCGAAAGTACTACTTACTTTTCTGTAACAATGCATTCAGTAGTGCATGCACTTCCTTTATGTCACGTAAAAGATTTATGGTTAGCTTTGTAACTAAAAATTTCTTTATGTTCAATTATTGTTTGTCCATGCTGTGCTTTTTTTATTTTTCTTTCAACAAAACGTACCCAAAAAGAAATCCCCATTCCTATCCATTTTACAAACCCTAACCCTCTTCCCCCGGGTTGTGTGGTTTTGCTTGATGTGTGACTAACTGACAGACGTCAATAATTCCACACACTTGTTGGGGAGGATAAGGTCATAGCAACAGGTTGGTGAAGGAATCCGAGGATATATTCTAGACTTACTCAGCTTCAGTACTATTTCTTGTAGTATTAGCCAATGTCAAAGAAATCCTACGCAAGTACAAGTTATACTATAAATACTTTACCATTTGTTAGACTACATTGTGGCACTGTTGTAGTCTAGTGTACTGTCACCTGCTATATTCTCTATCGTACCGTTGTAATGCTACAGTAAGGACAAACCAGGTTTAATTTTTCTTTTTTTCCATAGCCATGCAACTGCCACTGTGTCACACCACTAGTACCACCACAAGGAGGAGGATATTTTAGCCGCCCTGGATTGCAACCTTAATCACCATTTCCCGTGGAGCCAGCCCTGGGCCTAGCCCTACTTTCAAACAGAAATTACAGGTAAGATAAGCGTTTGGTTGGAGGTAGTATAATGGAGTATTAGGAGAGACGAGAGATTGACGGTAGTACTACTAAAGTCCTAGGACTATTCAGGAAAACAAACTTACTGTTAAACCCCCACCCACCAGACTCAAAAGCAGTAAAAAACAGGTATGGTCAGATAAAGTTTCAAAAAGTATATCTTCATAGCCCTAACAAAATAATCTCCCGCAAGACCCTCCTTAACCCCAACGATTGTCCTTCAAAAGTCCCCAAAAACCCAACTCCCAATTCCCACCACCCAAAAGTCTCTAAATAAGGGGCAAGGGACACTATGGCAGGGTGCTGTTGACTTTAGCAGCCAGGGCATCATGCTCCTTGCGGAGGGTGGCATGTTCGAAGCGGAGGCCCTCCACCAAGTTCTTATAGTTCAGGACCTCCTGCTCAAGGTAGGACAGTCTGAGGGATAAGCGGCGCCGGCGTGCCTTGCAAATCCTGTGGGGGGCAGCTGCTGTCTTTGCTGCTCGGCGGTGGCGTTTGGCTTTGGTAGCCCGGCTCCGTACCCCTGGAGTACTGCGCTGGCTGGCAGCCCGCACGGAGGAGGATGCAGCTGTCCCAGTGGACGTTGTTGTATTACCAGACTGCGTCTCCTCCTCCTCCAGGGCCACCAGCCGCCGATATTCAGCGACAGTGGCATCCAGCCTCCGTTGCCGGGCCATTCGAGCCAGCTCCTTCCTCCTTGATGGTCTCTTGGATTTGGAAGGAGCAACTACATGAAGAAAGAAAGACATAGTCTGTAACCAATGCTCCTTAAAATTAACACAAAATGATTGAGCAGAAAGTTGTCACAGTGCAAGTAGCAAATTGAAAGCACAGTACATAACTATTGAGGACAGTAGTATCTATGTAACCTCCGACTTCTTCATCCTTGCTCTAACATTAGTGGGAGTTTAAGGAACAAATTCTACGAGCACTATGGACTTCCATTACAGTCGACTATGACAGTACCCCAGTCTTATTCTTCTTCTTCTCTCTTGTTTAGGAAAATTGGTATGTTATCTTATGCAAGCCGGCATAATGCCAGCGCAGTGAACTTGCACCCGAGAAAAAAAGACGCACACCATGGTGAGTGAGACAGACTTGCGTTACTGTACCGGTCCAGTACATGCAGGTGGTGAAGCTCTTACTTTTCTATTACGGGTGGCACTGAGAATACTCTGTTAAAAGGGCTACTGCTTAATTAATTTAGCTTTCACCCTACAGTGCAAATGAGTATTAGAAAAGGAAAATGAAGAAGCTAAATAATCTGATTATCTATCACTTCACATGGGATGTATTTGATGGCATATGGGATGACTTTAGGTGCTTTGCTTATTAGAGAGTAAACAGTGATACACCCACACATGAATGACGTACTACTACTAAACTAAAGTTATTAAGAGAGGTAGGGAGTGTCCACCGTAATAACCGGATATATGCTGTGCTTGCAGTTGCAATACAAACTACTGCTACTATTCATGGTAGTATTTGGACAAAATTACAACTTCTTTTCCTTGCCATTCCTACACTGGAACGGACGTGCGGGTGCGGTGTTACATGCTCTTCAAAGTAACACTTAGTTCATCCAGTGACCGTCTACTCTCTCTAGATACACATATGCTATCTAAGAGTCAGATAGTACCATGAATGATCCAGGCATCCATCCATTCAAAGTATATGCACACATACAGTTTCTGTTTCACCCACCCAGGCTGTTCTCCTTCCACCCATCCTTGCTTCATCATCCACCCAGCCATGCACCATACCATATTCTTTCCTTCCCAGCCACCTCGGGGACCAAGCAAACACATATCATTCTTCTTTGCCAGTCATCATTACATTTCTCGTCCTTCCACACTTACTTACACCCTTCATTCGCTTTTCGTTCATCCCATCTATCAAGTTCTTCTCAGATCTGATTGGGATTCTTCTCGCCAAAACTTCACAGCTAAGTCGAAGTACATTTAGAGGAGGCTACTACCTGGTTGATTTATAATACACCCGTGCAGAAAGCACACTCTGCAGTCTTCAATCTCAATGAGTAAGGAATATATAGCTTACCTCTGCCCGCCACCACCGTGTCATCCCCCACAGAATTTTCCGGCACTTGCACCGCCTCCTCCCCAGAGTTGTCCTCCTCGTCCAATGCCACCACCACCTCCGCACTGGCCCCGCCTCCTGATGTTCCACCTACAAAGTACATTTAATAATGTTAGAATACACCACTCACTACTATATAATATTTGGTCTAGGAGGAAGAAAGAAATGTGAAAAAAACAGTACATAATTTAATAATTTGTGACTGTCTACTATAAAGTAAAAATGTCCCTTTTTCCAGGGAAGGCTGTTGTCTTGCTGCACTTTTTGGCACAACTGATGAATGCTTGCTTTTTATTTTTAACACGAACCACTTTTTCTCCTAACAGACAGAAGCTTGACTTCTAAGAACACGAGCAGGATCAAGTTCAAACCAGGTGAGAGCTCGGCTCGACCACAAGAAATGTGTCCAATTAATCAACAGCACTAAGCACTTTTCCATTTTCAGTTAAGAATTTACTTTTATGACAAACTTGATTTTAATAAATGTGTTTACTTTTTATAAAGCTTTTAAACTTAAATAGACTCTGTGGTTTTTGGTCCTCCAGACTAGAGTGGATGAGCTAAAGGTTTTGCAATATTTGCAAGCATGAGTCCGTGCCTCTGACATCATTGGGGAATAATCATAATCATCAGTGACTTTGGGAGATAAATGACTCTGCCACACTATCTAGTCAGTAAGGAGATTGGGTGTTCAACTACAAAGTCTGTTATCACTGAGGTATGTGGAAAGTCTAACAGCACCTATTATAATTGATAAGCTACGCAATGCATTATTTAGTGTCCATAGTTCTGTTTGTGCAGATTTCTTGGTGGTCCTGGTCATTCACCTTTTTATTGTTGGCAATTGTCAAAGCATAAACATTTAGAAGACTTGAAAAGACATTATGGACAATCTCAGAGGACTGCACTCTGTGCATAGAGCTATTGCTGACTAGAATGGGAGTCCAATGGAATTGCCAAATGTGCAATCTTAGTTAGCTACACAGAAAGACTAATAAGAATAATCTAGTAATACCACACGGAGTCATAGTCGAGGCAGGATAAGAATTTAGATCCAGTCTACAAGAATATCAAAGACGATTTAGGAAAAAATCGAATGAGGAACGCTGGGAAAAAATAAGTACTCTATATTAAAATTAAAACTTACTGGGGCCAGCAAAGGAGCCCTTGCCTGCCCGATCCTGGCCTGCATCCTCAACAGCACCCTCCTCCTCCTCCTCCTGTGTCCTCCTCTTGCCCCTGGGGGAAGCTGATGTACAACATGAAAGAAAGAAAAACAGAAAACATGGATGATATTTGTCAACCAAATCAAACATTTCAAAAGAACTAACAAAATATTTTGGCGAAATAGCAAATAGACAACTATTCAACGGGATATATTATTGACCAATCTCATGTGGTCTACTACGTTATTAGTATTGCTTGATTTGCGGACCGTCGAATTGTAAACTTCTTATGTAACTCACTACACAAAGTACTAAAAAGGTTTGCCTAGGATTGGCAGGCAGCAGTCCGCAGCACGCGAAGTGACAGCCAAAGTCCACCGTGATTGCAGATCAGCGACAACACTAAAGTTTCCTACTACATTTACCAGTCATTAAAATACTCAAACTATCAATCCACCACCACTATTTCTTCTTATCGCCATGTGTACAAAGGAAGGACTGGACTTGAGTCTGTAGGGGCTGATTTAGAAGCCCCTTGCTGCTCTTTTGCTCCATTGTTGCGTGACTTTTGTGACGCAGCGGCAGCACAAAAGAGGCGCTATGGTGCGGCGTATATTAACAACGTGACGCATATGGGAGATGCATCACGTTGTAAAGCCCTGCGCCATCAGGGGACGTTCCGGCGCAAGGGAGGGCGTTCCTGCGCAGGAACGCATCCTAAAAGTGGCTGAGGGAAATCTACAAGATTTCAATTACTCACTTTAACAACAATGATGCGTGACTCAAACCCTGCGCCTGCTTGAAGCAGACGTATGGCTTGACACAGCTTTGGGGAGATAGGGCACCCCAGAGCATTGATGGAGCTGCGCCATCGTTGCAACGCAACTCCAGCAATGCGCCGCCCTTACGGCACAGATGCGTAACGCTTTGGTGACGTTTTGGGCCCATGGTGCGCCGCATTGTAAAAACAATGGATTTGGGCCCAGATCTTCGGACTGGGGTGAATGTGTGACATTGATCCACATTCTGTCCATCACCTGTTTTGTTTGCAATTGTCACCATAAGTGCGCTGGGGATGCTCAGACGTGGGTCCCAGGCACTCCACACCACTGGAGTCAAGCTAGCCGGGCTGATGAGAGGTGTTACCTCGAAACCGGTCCGGTCCTCGGATGCTTGATTCCGTTCTGGGAAGGACATGGCTTTTGTAGTTCAGACTGGACTGTTCCCATGGGGCACAGGGTCAGAGCTGATTTGCATATCGCCATTGTCTAACCCAGGGTGGTGTGGAGTGCAAAAAAACGATGGATTTGGGCCCAGATCTTCGGACTGGGGTGAATGTGTGACATTGATCCACATTCTGTCCATCACCTGTTTTGTTTGCAATTGCCGCCATAACTGCGCTGGGGATGCCCAGACGTGGGTCCCAGGCTCTCCACACCACTGGAGTCAAGCTAGCCGGGCTGATGAGAGGTGTTACCTCGAAACTGGTCCGGTCCTCGGATGCTTGATTCCGTTCTGGGAAGGACATGGCTTTTGTAGTTCGGACTGGACTGTTCCCATGGGGCACAGGGTCAGAGCTGATTTGCATATCGCCATTGTCTAACCCAGGGTGGTGTGGAGTGCAAAAAAACGATGGATTTGGGCCCAGATCTTCGGACTGGGGTGAATGTGTGACATTGATCCACATTCTGTCCATCACCTGTTTTGTTTGCATTGTAAATACGGCGCACCATGGGTGATGGTGGCGTGGCGCACAATTACTGGCGCATCCCTGCTACTTTGCAGGGATGCGCCGGTAATTAAACATCTGAACCTTAGTGTGTAGCATTACGCAGTTCTTTAAACTACACTCATACATCATTTCACAGGCCAACGAAATGAACACAAAATCGGAAACAAATAAGCATAGTAGCACCACTACTGAGAAGGAGAGCAGTGGACCTGAAATGCACAGAAGATTTTGAAATATAATATACCTACAATGTAATGAGCAGCATTATTGCTCTTGGTAAAAAAAAAATTGCAATATAATAACACAGCAGGAGAAAACAGAGTAGTAAAGAAATAGCTACTACTACTACTCACCAAGCCCGGGGATCTCGAGGCCAAGCAGGTCGAGCAGATCTCGTTCACGGGTCAGGACATCCGTCCAGCGGTGGGTGGCCTGGCTGTAGGTGCGCCGGACCCGAGAGTGGTGGTACATGGCCCGGCACACCTTATCCCACCGCTTCCGGCGATCCCGCATCCCGTACCCGCATCCCGTACACGCCTCTGATCTTGCCGCCTGCCATTATGGTCCTGGGGAGGTGGTGCTGTACATAGAACAGTAGTGCGCCCACCTCCTCCGGGCTGAAAATCTTCCGGGGTGCGACTGTCTCCCCCCTCAAACGCCCGCATGGGAGCTGGGCACGGGGTGCGGGACCCTTCCCCTTCTCGGGATGCTTCCCGGCTCCCTTCACCATGGTCTGGGCGGAAAGGAATAAAGAAAATAGAATAGGGAAGAGAAGAAAAGAAAAGAGTTTAAAAAAGTAGTTTAAAATTAACAAAAAGTAGCAGTAAACACAAAAATATAGGGCTAGAAAAATAGAGGGGTAGATAATAAGTAAAATAGTTAAAAAAAAACTTCAACAAGCAAAGGATGGCACGGATTTAGAGAGGATATAAGAAGCATGCCCAGAACCATAGCAATGAATGAGAAACAAGATGGCCGCGCCCGTTGACAACCGCGCGGGTAAGTTTGCGCGAGATGTTCCTCGCGAAATTGTACTTGCGAGCCGCACACTTTGCGAGATTACACTTCGCGCCCGGAAATGGAAATACGTCATGCAAACAAGATGGCCGCGCCCTTGAACGACTGCGAGGGTAAATTCTCGCCTTGCGCTTCAAGCGGCTCACAAAAACGCCCAAAACCTTGTTAACTAACAGGCCGCAATAAAAGAAATCGCATATTCGCACGAATTTGCGGCTTTCGAATCCGATCTCGCGCGTGTTCGAGCCCCGCGAATCCCGCAAAATTGCAGAAAAACGAGTTTTGCAAAACTGAAAGCAATCGCCAGGTGCAAGAGTTCAAACTCATCATTAGTAACAATTCACTGTAGTGCTTCCTGACTGGGGCCCCTCCAGAGTTCAGTTGCAAGTTGCAACAATTGTATGACCCTGCTCTGACCCTCACAGCAGGCTCATAGAATAGCTAGAAGTAGGCCACAAAGGTCCTGGAAAAAAAAATTGCACTGCAACAGAAAGCAAATTACTGATAAGGAAGCAGGTGCCAGACCTGGAATTCTAAAACAGTGACACATTAATAAACTAACCCCAAAGTAATTCATGTCAGTTGAAGCAGGGCAGGTGTGCTTGCTTTCCCCCCCCCATCATCTACAGTGATGATGAACCAGAGGGTGGCATTGATGTAACAGAGGGTGGCATGGGTCAAAGAGAGGGTGGCAGGGATTGGTGTCAGTACAACGCGTTGTATTACAACGCGTTCTGTTACAACGCAGATTTTACAACGCGGGATCCATTACAACGGATGTCATTACAATGCATGGCATTACATCGCAAATGCTATTACAACGCATGGCATTACATCGTAAGTATAGGTAAGTATACCGTTTAAAAAAAATGTAATTTAGTTTATTGTAATTAATTTATTTAAAATATTTTAATTAAAAGACATTTTAAAATTGTCATTAAATTAATTTAATTAAATAATATCTATTTAATAAATAATATCTATTTAATAAATGTAATTTTATTAAAAACAGTAATTAATTTAATTTAATAAAAAAAAGTAATTAGTTTAAAGTACATATTTTTTATAATGAAATTAAATTAAATTAATAATAATTATTTATTTAATTTAATTAATTTAATTTAAAAATGTAATTAGTGTAAAATAATTAATTTAATTTATTAAATATATTTTAATCAATTTTAAAATGGTAAATATAATTTAATTATCCCTAAACACAAACCCTACCCTAAAACCTAAAAATACCCCTGTACCCCAAAACCCAAACCCTGCCCTAAAACCTAAAAACACCCCTGTACCCCAAAACCCAAACCCTGCCCTAAAACCTAAAAACACCCCTGTACCCCAAAACTCAAACCCTACCCTAAAACCTAAAAACACCCCTGTACCCCAAAACCCAAACCCTGCCTTAAAATCTAAAAACACCCCTGTACCCCAAAACCCAAACCCTGCCCTAAAACCTAAAAACACCCCTGTACCCCAAAACCCACACCGTGCCCTAAAACCTAAAAACACCCCTGTACCCCAAAACCCAAACACTGCCCTAAAACCTAAAAATACCCAAACACCCCAAAACATATACATCAGTACCCCAAAACATATACTCCTATACTCATACTTATTTAAAAAATTACTTAAATTAATATTTTAATTTATAATATTTAAAAACGAAATAAATATTTTTTATAATTAATAATAATTAAATCAATTATAAAATATTAAATAAAATTAAAAAAAAATTAAATACTTACCAATACTTACGATGTAATGGTATGCGTTGTAATAGCATCTGCTATGTAATGCCATGCGTTGTAATGGCATGCATTGTAATGGTATTTGCGATGTAATAGCTGCGTTGTAACAGCATTACGTTGTAATAGATGCGTTGTAAGAGTAACACACCGGGTGGCAGTGGTGAAACAGAGGGTGCTGGGAGGCTGTGATGATGAACCAGACGTAGAAACAACATAGTCGCGACCGTTGCGAGCCGACGAGTAAGTTCCCAATTGCGAACTAGCACCAAATCCTCGCGAACTGGCAGAAACCCTTGCAAACACACAAAAAAACAAGCACTGGCGTTGCCAATAGGTCTCGCAGTAGAAAAGTTGGAGCTATTAGTTTTGTAAATTACATTTTATATTTATATATCGTTATTGGCATTGTCAATAACAATATATAAATATAAAATGTCATTTACAAAACCAATAGCTCCAAATTTCCAAATGCGAAACCTATTGGCAATGCCAGTGCTAGTTTTATTTCTGAATAAGAATGCCTATGAAAAATTCTGAATCAAAAATGCAAAACCAGTTTTATATAATTGTATGCAAGCCAGCCCAATTACCCTCCCGAAAATGTGTCCCATGCAAAGTTACTTTTAAATACAGGAACACAACAGGCTGTGGCACGCATTCATTTTAATTTCTTCTTTAAAAAGATCAGTTGATGAGGTTGAGGCTGTTCTTTCTGTTCCTTTGGGGACAACAGATAATATATCTACCCTGGGGCGCTTCAATGCCACGGGTTGAAGTCAAATAATGGCGGCAATTTAAATAGCAAATAACACTGCCGTCCAGTCGGCCTTTTTGTAACAGAAAGTCTGTGTGACCCCTGTGTTAATACATTTAAAGGTAACTGTTAATCAAAAATCGTCCCCATTCGAGAAAACGGCAAAAAATATTTCCGAATATTGGTATGTATTTAAAAACAATCATTGTGGGTAAATAAAAATACAATGTATTGCACGGCACCGACTGCACCCATCTATACATCCCAGCTGCTCTTTGTGACCGAGCAGTAAAATGATACAGGCTTTTCCCAGGGAGCGTTTTAAATGCAAATCTCGTGCTGCATACGAAGGAATTTACAGAGTATTTCGAGATCTCCGAATGAAGAGGGGACACACTGGCCCGGCTCCTGCAGGGACATTTCTGTGGAGGGGTTGAACACAGACAGCTCGCGATAGGTCAGGTTTCTAAGATAAGCACTGCCACTGCACGCAGACATTCCAGCCCCGCCCACCCCTATTAAGTGAACGCTACAAAAAAAAGCCTTGCCTAGCGAAAAATATCACGGACCTCGCCACGTTGTTAGGTGTCCTGAGAAATTCTCTCCACTCGCCATGCAGCTGCCAGCAGCTCAGCACACAGCAAAGGCGGCGCAGGAAAGACCCCTCCCCCCACACAAGCATGATACCCAGTCTGAACTTGGGGGTGGGCTGCGAAGGGCGCCTTGCCCCCCTGACTGGCACTGGCACAACCAGCATGCCTTACTTAAAATATTTAATTCTCCAACTGCAGAACCGTGTACAGCACACAACATCACTGACTGAGATGTACTCCGGTTGGTGTGCCACAGGGTAACAGGAAAGCGAGAGGGCATTTGTATAGTGCACACACTGAAACTGAAGAAATGGCACCAAGGATGCCTTAGAGGTCTAAAAAAAACATTCCATTTGCTTAGCAGCCAAGACCTGCCTAGTGGAACCGCCTCCACTGACTTGTTTTTTAAGTGGAAAAGCATCCTCGGATGTTTGAACAGACGCTGCACAGCAGGCAAAAGGCTGGGTTTACAGCACAGGCAGAGACAGCAGGACGAATTTACAGAGAACCGAAAAGCTGGGTGTGTGGAGGGGGAGGGGGCTTTAGGCTCAAGCAGATCAGCAGCAGCGGGGGCGGGGGAAAGGGGTTCGTGGCACACAAACAGCAGGCTAGGGGTTAATGCAGTGAATGATCACTGAAGACTGTTACAACCCGACAGCTGCTGCAGCTGCTGCTTCAAGACTGTCGAACAACGGGGTGCAAGAAAAAACCTCAACACACGTTTCAGTGTCTCCGATCGCGGGTGAGGGGCAGTAGAGGAATGTGTTTCCAATTCTGCCACTGGCAGGCACTGGACGATTAGAATTAGCTATTTCTGACCGAAATCAGAAAAACAAGCTCTTGCATTTAAGAAGTAAAATAATAAAAAGCGGTTCGGTACACAGCGTGCAGGGGCGCTCGTGCGGCGGGTACAGTGGCACCAAGGCCCGGTGGTGTGAGGGGTCCAGTGCACCAAACAGAGTGGTTTGGGAGGTTGATCGTTGTTGAAAAGCAGGTATGGTGAGAGCAAAGCCAGATCCTGCCAACAAAAAACACTTGCGACAGGCAACAGTTTCATTATGTATTGTGGAGTCTGAGACAACAGAACACATCTACGGCAGATAAGGTGCACCTAATTTGAAACAGTTATAATGTTAAGCCCACAACCATTCATAGTCACCCCGACCGACTATGGCGGCAGCGGTATGTGACAACTTGCATGGTTCTGAGAAAGCCCCGTCTTAAGATGGCCGCCACGCCAGCGCCCCGCAGATTGTAGGCAGCCCATTGTACCCTTTCTGTACCCTCGCCGCCCGCGCTAAACCTGAGAGGAACCAGTGCCATCGCCATGGAGGTAAGCGAGATGGGGATAGTATCGAATTATTGTAGAATGAATGTGGGGTCCCAGTTTGAGTAGGAGAGGTGTGCTCTTAGGGCTGGTGGTAATACGAGGTCTCGGACTCGGAGGTGTTTGCTATGTTAGTGCCAGAAATGGAGCACCGGGTATTAATACAGGATGGGCATGCAAAATGTGTGCATTACTGCTGGGTTGTTGGTAATAGGAGCCCTTTGAGATTAAGACAAGTGGATGGGGAAAGACTTGAGGGCTCGTGAGTATATGCAAGGGAGCTGCGGACATTTTGGGTGAAGTCATAGGTGGCTAATGAGTAAGACTTTGGTGAGCTCGGGTTAGCGGCTCAGACATAAAATGCTTGAGAGTTCGACTTGGGAGGATAGCTTATGGCTCTAGTGTGGCAGGCAGATGGCGGAGGGAAGCTGGATGAGGGCGGGAGAGCCTGGGGCGGGAATGCGAGCGAGGGGAGGCGGATTAGGAGGGAAGCCGGATGGGGGCGGGAGACTGGTGGGGGGGCGTGCCTCTGGGAGGGTGATTGAGAAATGTTGCGTCGGATTAGGAGGGAAGCCTGATGGGGGTGGGAGAGCCTGGTGGGGGGGCGTGCCTGTGGGAGGGTGATTGAGAAATGTTGCGGCGGATTAGGAGGGAAGCCTGATGGGGGCGGGAGAGCCTGGTGGGGGGGCGTGCCTGTGGGAGGGTGATTGAGAAATGTTGCCGATGCGCGTGCATGTTTAATCACGTGGTTCACGTGAACTGCAAGAAAACCGCGGCTGAAAGCCCTTTGGTTTGACTTGTGTTTTGCCGACATGAATTCTCGCTCCGCTCGATGCGCTTGCGCACATCGATAGGTCGCGAGACCTAAAAAATTCAAGAGAATTCGGGGATTTTGCGGATTGCAAGTTCGCAAATTCGCAGAATTCGCGAACGCCAGATTCGCAAAATGTGCCCATGCTTACTACCAATGCAGTCCAGCCATCGCCCTGTCACTACCCATGCACTCTTCCAAGTTCCCAGGAAGCACCATGTCCTTATCCAATCATGCTGCCAAAAGGCAAGCACTTATAAATTCACGATGCACTCTTCTTAGAGTACGCTAATCTTCCAGTCAATACACATGTACTCATGGAATGACCCAGGCACTAACACAAGCACTACTACAATCCCCTGAGCACTACCCATGCAGTCCACCCATTTCCCTGTCGCTGCCTATTACCTCCTCCAATCACCCATACACCACCATGTACTTATCCAATCACTCTGCCAAAATCGAAGCACTTATAAATTCACCATGCTCTCTCCTTGTAATACTCTAATCATCCAGTCAGTATCCATGTACTCATGGAATGACCCAGGCACTAACATATGCATTGCTAAACTCCACTGTGCATTACCCATGCTGACCTCTAACCACATTCACACTACTGATTCACTCCTCAAATTACCTAGGTAGTACCCATGCACACCAGCAATCCCTCTGTCACTACCCATGCACTCCTTCAGTCACCCTTCCAGCATCATGTACTTATCCAATCGCTCCACCAAAACCCAAGCACTTATAAATTCATCATGCTCTTTCCTTGTAAATCTCCCATCATCCAGTCACTACCCATGTACTCATGCAGTGACCAAGGCACTAACACATGCACTGCTACAATTACCTGAGCACTTCTCATGCAGACTAGCCATCTCCTTGTCACTACCCGTGCACTTCTTTAATCACCCAGCAAACACCATGTTCTTATCCAATCACTCTGCCAAAACCCAAGCACTTATTAATTCACCATGCACTCTCCTTGCAGTACTCTAATGATCCAGTCAGTACCCATGTACTTATGCAATGGCCAAGGCACTAACACATGCACTAGCCCAATCCCCAGAGCACTACCCATGCAGACCTCTAACCACCCATACACTACTTATTCACTCCTCCAGTTTCCCAGGTAGTACCCATGCATCCCAGCAATCCTTCTGTCACTACCCATGCACTCCTCCAATCACCCATCCAGCATCATGTACTTATCCAATCACACCGTCAAAACCCAAGCATTTATAAAATCACCATGAACTGTCCTTGCATCACTCTAATCATCCAGTCACTTCCCATGCACTCATGCAATGACCCATGCACTAACACATGCACTACTACAATTACCTGAGCACTTCTCATGCAGACTAGCCATCTCCTTGTCACTACCAGTGCACTCCTTCAATCACCCAGCCAGCACCATGTTCTTATCCAATCACTCTGCCAAAACCCAAGCACTTATTAATTCACCATGCATTCTCCTTGCAGTGCTCTAACGATCCAGTCAGTACCATGTACATATGCAATGGCCAAGGCACTAACACATGCACTGGCCCAACCCCCAGAGCACTACCCATGCAGACCTCTAACCACCCATTTACTACTGATTCACTCCTCCAGTTTCCCAGGTAGTACCCATGCAGGCAACAGTTTCATTATGTATTGTGGAGTCTGAGACAACAGAACACATCTACGGCAGATAAGGTGCACCTAATTTGAAACAGTTATAATGTTAAGCCCACAACCATTCATAGTCACCCCGACCGACTATGGCGGCAGCGGTATGTGACAACTTGCATGGTTCTGAGAAAGCCCCGTCTTAAGATGGCCGCCACGCCAGCGCCCCGCAGATTGTAGGCAGCCCATTGTACCCTTTCTGTACCCTCGCCGCCCTTGCTAAACCTGAGAGGAACCAGTGCCATCGCCATGGGGGTAAGCGAGATGGGGATAGTATCGAATTATTGTAGAATGAATGTGGGGTCCCAGTTTGAGTAGGAGAGGTGTGCTATTGGGGCTGGTGGTAATACGAGGTCTCGGACTCGGAGGTGTTTGCTATTTTAGTGCCAGAAATGGAGCACCGGGTATTAATACAGGATGGGCATGCAAAATGTGTGCATTACTGCTGGGTTGTGGGCAATAGGAGCCCTTTGAGATTAAGACAAGTGGATGGGGAAAGACTTGAGGGCTCGTGAGTATATGCAAGGGAGCTGCGGACATTTTGGGTGAAGTCATAGGTGGCTAATGAGTAAGACTTTGGTGAGCTCGGGTTAGCGGCTCAGACATAAAATACTTGAGAGTTCGACTTGGGAGGATAGCTTATGGCTCTAGTGTGGCAGGCAGATGGCGGAGGGAAGCTGGATGAGGGCGGGAGAGCCTGGGGTGGGAATGCGAGCGAGGGGAAGCGGATTAGGAGGGAAGCCGGATGGGGGCGGGAGACTGGTGGGGGGGCGTGCCTCTGGGAGGGTGATTGAGAAATGTTGTGTCGGATTAGGAGGGAAGCCTGATGGGGGTGGGAGAGCCTGGTGGGGGGGCGTGCCTGTGGGAGGGTGATTGAGAAATGTTGCGGCGGATTAGGAGGGAAGCCTGATGGGGGCGGGAGAGCCTGGTGGGGGGGCGTGCCTGTGGGAGGGTGATTGAGAAATGTTGCTGATGCGCGTGCATGTTTAATCACGTGGTTCACGTGAACTGCAAGAAAACAGCGGCTGAAAGCCCTTTGGTTTGACTTGTGTTTTGCCGACATGAATTCTCGCTCCGCTCGATGCGCTTGCGCACATCGATAGGTCGCGAGACCTAAAAAATTCAAGAGAATTCGGGGATTTTGCAGATTGCGAGTTCGCAAATTCGCAGAATTCGCGAACGCCAGATTCGCAAAATTTGCCCATGCTTACTACCAATGCAGTCCAGCCATCGCCCTGTCACTACCCATGCACTCTTCCAAGTTCCCAGGAAGCACCATGTCCTTATCCAATCATGCTGCCAAAAGGCAAGCACTTATAAATTCACGATGCACTCTTCTTAGAGTACGCTAATCTTCCAGTCAATACACATGTACTCATGGAATGACCCAGGCACTAACACAAGCACTACTACAATCCCCTGAGCACTACTCATGCAGTCCACCCATTTCCCTGTCACTGCCTATTACCTCCTCCAATCACCCATACACCACCATGTACTTATCCAATCACTCTGCCAAAATCGAAGCACTTATAAATTCACCATGCTCTCTCCTTGTAATACTCTAATCATCCAGTCAGTATCCATGTACTCATGGAATGACCCAGGCACTAACATATGCATTGCTAAACTCCACTGTGCATTACCCATGCTGACCTCTAACCACATATTTACAACAAGGGGTGGTGAGGGACAGAGTCTCTGAATTAAACAGAATACTCTCACCCAGTCAAGAGATCAGGGCTAGATCCAACACCGTTTTTTAGCTCACTGCACCATCCCAGTTTCAGAACCTGGCTGTATGCAAATTAGTTTGTTCCTGTCCCAGTGCATGATGGGAACAGGGCAAACCAAACTACAAAAGCCAATTCTTACACTGGGAAGGAAACAAGCTACCGGGGACCGGTTTCTGGCATTTCAGCCTCTTCGGCCCGGCTTGCTTGAATCCTGATGGTGCAATGAGCAAGGGACTCACATCTGAGTATACCCTTCCACGCTTAGGGTGGACAAAAATATTTACAACAAGGGGTGGTGAGGGACAGAGTCTCTGAATTAAACAGAATACTCTCACCCAGTCAAGAGATCAGGGCTAGATCCAACACCGTTTTTTAGCTCACTGCACCATCCCAGTTTCAGAACCTGGCTGTATGCAAATTAGTTTGTTCCTGTCCCAGTGCATGATGGGAACAGGGCAAACCAAACTACAAAAGCCAATTCTTACACTGGGAAGGAAACAAGCTACCGGGGACCGGTTTCTGGCATTTCAGCCTCTTCGGCCCGGCTTGCTTGAATCCTGATGGTGCAATGAGCAAGGGACTCACATCTGAGTATACCCTTCCACGCTTAGGGTGGACAAAAATATTTACAACAAGGGGTGGTGAGGGACAGAGTCTCTGAATTAAACAGAATACTCTCACCCAGTCAAGAGATCAGGGCTAGATCCAACACCGTTTTTTAGCTCACTGCACCATCCCAGTTTCAGAACCTGGCTGTATGCAAATTAGTTTGTTCCTGTCCCAGTGCATGATGGGAACAGGGCAAACCAAACTACAAAAGCCAATTCTTACACTGGGAAGGAAACAAGCTACCGGGGACCGGTTTCTGGCATTTCAGCCTCTTCGGCCCGGCTTGCTTGAATCCTGATGGTGCAATGAGCAAGGGACTCACATCTGAGTATACCCTTCCACGCTTAGGGTGGACAAAAATATTTACAACAAGGGGTGGTGAGGGACAGAGTCTCTGAATTAAACAGAATACTCTCACCCAGTCAAGAGATCAGGGCTAGATCCAACACCGTTTTTTAGCTCACTGCACCATCCCAGTTTCAGAACCTGGCTGTATGCAAATTAGTTTGTTCCTGTCCCAGTGCATGATGGGAACAGGGCAAACCAAACTACAAAAGCCAATTCTTACACTGGGAAGGAAACAAGCTACCGGGGACCGGTTTCTGGCATTTCAGCCTCTTCGGCCCGGCTTGCTTGAATCCTGATGGTGCAATGAGCAAGGGACTCACATCTGAGTATACCCTTCCACGCTTAGGGTGGACAAAAATATTTACAACAAGGGGTGGTGAGGGACAGAGTCTCTGAATTAAACAGAATACTCTCACCCAGTCAAGAGATCAGGGCTAGATCCAACACCGTTTTTTAGCTCACTGCACCATCCCAGTTTCAGAACCTGGCTGTATGCAAATTAGTTTGTTCCTGTCCCAGTGCATGATGGGAACAGGGCAAACCAAACTACAAAAGCCAATTCTTACACTGGGAAGGAAACAAGCTACCGGGGACCGGTTTCTGGCATTTCAGCCTCTTCGGCCCGGCTTGCTTGAATCCTGATGGTGCAATGAGCAAGGGACTCACATCTGAGTATACCCTTCCACGCTTAGGGTGGACAAAAATATTTACAACAAGGGGTGGTGAGGGACAGAGTCTCTGAATTAAACAGAATACTCTCACCCAGTCAAGAGATCAGGGCTAGATCCAACACCGTTTTTTAGCTCACTGCACCATCCCAGTTTCAGAACCTGGCTGTATGCAAATTAGTTTGTTCCTGTCCCAGTGCATGATGGGAACAGGGCAAACCAAACTACAAAAGCCAATTCTTACACTGGGAAGGAAACAAGCTACCGGGGACCGGTTTCTGGCATTTCAGCCTCTTCGGCCCGGCTTGCTTGAATCCTGATGGTGCAATGAGCAAGGGACTCACATCTGAGTATACCCTTCCACGCTTAGGGTGGACAAAAATATTTACAACAAGGGGTGGTGAGGGACAGAGTCTCTGAATTAAACAGAATACTCTCACCCAGTCAAGAGATCAGGGCTAGATCCAACACCGTTTTTTAGCTCACTGCACCATCCCAGTTTCAGAACCTGGCTGTATGCAAATTAGTTTGTTCCTGTCCCAGTGCATGATGGGAACAGGGCAAACCAAACTACAAAAGCCAATTCTTACACTGGGAAGGAAACAAGCTACCAGGGACCGGTTTCTGGCATTTCAGCCTCTTCGGCCCGGCTTGCTTGAATCCTGATGGTGCAATGAGCAAGGGACTCACATCTGAGTATACCCTTCCACGCTTAGGGTGGACAAAAATATTTACAACAAGGGGTGGTGAGGGACAGAGTCTCTGAATTAAACAGAATACTCTCACCCAGTCAAGAGATCAGGGCTAGATCCAACACCGTTTTTTAGCTCACTGCACCATCCCAGTTTCAGAACCTGGCTGTATGCAAATTAGTTTGTTCCTGTCCCAGTGCATGATGGGAACAGGGCAAACCAAACTACAAAAGCCAATTCTTACACTGGGAAGGAAACAAGCTACCGGGGACCGGTTTCTGGCATTTCAGCCTCTTCGGCCCGGCTTGCTTGAATCCTGATGGTGCAATGAGCAAGGGACTCACATCTGAGTATACCCTTCCACGCTTAGGGTGGACAAAAATATTTACAACAAGGGGTGGTGAGGGACAGAGTCTCTGAATTAAACAGAATACTCTCACCCAGTCAAGAGATCAGGGCTAGATCCAACACCGTTTTTTAGCTCACTGCACCATCCCAGTTTCAGAACCTGGCTGTATGCAAATTAGTTTGTTCCTGTCCCAGTGCATGATGGGAACAGGGCAAACCAAACTACAAAAGCCAATTCTTACACTGGGAAGGAAACAAGCTACCGGGGACCGGTTTCTGGCATTTCAGCCTCTTCGGCCCGGCTTGCTTGAATCCTGATGGTGCAATGAGCAAGGGACTCACATCTGAGTATACCCTTCCACGCTTAGGGTGGACAAAAATATTTACAACAAGGGGTGGTGAGGGACAGAGTCTCTGAATTAAACAGAATACTCTCACCCAGTCAAGAGATCAGGGCTAGATCCAACACCGTTTTTTAGCTCACTGCACCATCCCAGTTTCAGAACCTGGCTGTATGCAAATTAGTTTGTTCCTGTCCCAGTGCATGATGGGAACAGGGCAAACCAAACTACAAAAGCCAATTCTTACACTGGGAAGGAAACAAGCTACCGGGGACCGGTTTCTGGCATTTCAGCCTCTTCGGCCCGGCTTGCTTGAATCCTGATGGTGCAATGAGCAAGGGACTCACATCTGAGTATACCCTTCCACGCTTAGGGTGGACAAAAATATTTACAACAAGGGGTGGTGAGGGACAGAGTCTCTGAATTAAACAGAATACTCTCACCCAGTCAAGAGATCAGGGCTAGATCCAACACCGTTTTTTAGCTCACTGCACCATCCCAGTTTCAGAACCTGGCTGTATGCAAATTAGTTTGTTCCTGTCCCAGTGCATGATGGGAACAGGGCAAACCAAACTACAAAAGCCAATTCTTACACTGGGAAGGAAACAAGCTACCGGGGACCGGTTTCTGGCATTTCAGCCTCTTCGGCCCGGCTTGCTTGAATCCTGATGGTGCAATGAGCAAGGGACTCACATCTGAGTATACCCTTCCACGCTTAGGGTGGACAAAAATAAATCGATTGTAAATCGATTTTGGCCACTATAGGTGTGGCAGGGTATACTCAGACATGAGTCCCTTTCTCACTGCTCCATCAGGATTCAAGCAAGCCGGGCCGAAGAGGCTGAAATGCCAGAAACCGGTCCCTGGTAGCTTGTCTCCTTTCTGGTAAAGAATTGGCTTGGTAGTTTAGTCTGCCCTGTTCCCATGATGCACTGGGCCAGGGACAGACTGATTTGCATATAGCCAGATTCTGAGCTGGGATGGGGCAGTGAGATAAATAACGGTGATGGATCAAGCCCTGATCTTTGGACTGGGTAAGAGTGGTCTGCTCAATTCAGACACTCTGTTCATCACCACCCCCTTTTGTAAATCGATTTTGGCCACTATAGGTGTGGCAGGGTATACTCAGACATGAGTCCCTTTCTCACTGCTCCATCAGGATTCAAGCAAGCCGGGCCGAAGAGGCTGAAATGCCAGAAACCGGTCCCTGGTAGCTTGTCTCCTTTCTGGTAAAGAATTGGCTTGGTAGTTTAGTCTGCCCTGTTCCCATGATGCACTGGGCCAGGGACAGACTGATTTGCATATAGCCAGATTCTGAGCTGGGATGGGGCAGTGAGATAAATAACGGTGATGGATCAAGCCCTGATCTTTGGACTGGGTAAGAGTGGTCTGCTCAATTCAGACACTCTGTTCATCACCACCCCCTTTTGTAAATCGATTTTGGCCACTATAGGTGTGGCAGGGTATACTCAGACATGAGTCCCTTTCTCACTGCTCCATCAGGATTCAAGCAAGCCGGGCCGAAGAGGCTGAAATGCCAGAAACCGGTCCCTGGTAGCTTGTCTCCTTTCTGGTAAAGAATTGGCTTGGTAGTTTAGTCTGCCCTGTTCCCATGATGCACTGGGCCAGGGACAGACTGATTTGCATATAGCCAGATTCTGAGCTGGGATGGGGCAGTGAGATAAATAACGGTGATGGATCAAGCCCTGATCTTTGGACTGGGTAAGAGTGGTCTGCTCAATTCAGACACTCTGTTCATCACCACCCCCTTTTGTAAATCGATTTTGGCCACTATAGGTGTGGCAGGGTATACTCAGACATGAGTCCCTTTCTCACTGCTCCATCAGGATTCAAGCAAGCCGGGCCGAAGAGGCTGAAATGCCAGAAACCGGTCCCTGGTAGCTTGTCTCCTTTCTGGTAAAGAATTGGCTTGGTAGTTTAGTCTGCCCTGTTCCCATGATGCACTGGGCCAGGGACAGACTGATTTGCATATAGCCAGATTCTGAGCTGGGATGGGGCAGTGAGATAAATAACGGTGATGGATCAAGCCCTGATCTTTGGACTGGGTAAGAGTGGTCTGCTCAATTCAGACACTCTGTTCATCACCACCCCCTTTTGTAAATCGATTTTGGCCACTATAGGTGTGGCAGGGTATACTCAGACATGAGTCCCTTTCTCACTGCTCCATCAGGATTCAAGCAAGCCGGGCCGAAGAGGCTGAAATGCCAGAAACCGGTCCCTGGTAGCTTGTCTCCTTTCTGGTAAAGAATTGGCTTGGTAGTTTAGTCTGCCCTGTTCCCATGATGCACTGGGCCAGGGACAGACTGATTTGCATATAGCCAGATTCTGAGCTGGGATGGGGCAGTGAGATAAATAACGGTGATGGATCAAGCCCTGATCTTTGGACTGGGTAAGAGTGGTCTGCTCAATTCAGACACTCTGTTCATCACCACCCCCTTTTGTAAATCGATTTTGGCCACTATAGGTGTGGCAGGGTATACTCAGACATGAGTCCCTTTCTCACTGCTCCATCAGGATTCAAGCAAGCCGGGCCGAAGAGGCTGAAATGCCAGAAACCGGTCCCTGGTAGCTTGTCTCCTTTCTGGTAAAGAATTGGCTTGGTAGTTTAGTCTGCCCTGTTCCCATGATGCACTGGGCCAGGGACAGACTGATTTGCATATAGCCAGATTCTGAGCTGGGATGGGGCAGTGAGATAAATAACGGTGATGGATCAAGCCCTGATCTTTGGACTGGGTAAGAGTGGTCTGCTCAATTCAGACACTCTGTTCATCACCACCCCCTTTTGTAAATCGATTTTGGCCACTATAGGTGTGGCAGGGTATACTCAGACATGAGTCCCTTTCTCACTGCTCCATCAGGATTCAAGCAAGCCGGGCCGAAGAGGCTGAAATGCCAGAAACCGGTCCCTGGTAGCTTGTCTCCTTTCTGGTAAAGAATTGGCTTGGTAGTTTAGTCTGCCCTGTTCCCATGATGCACTGGGCCAGGGACAGACTGATTTGCATATAGCCAGATTCTGAGCTGGGATGGGGCAGTGAGATAAATAACGGTGATGGATCAAGCCCTGATCTTTGGACTGGGTAAGAGTGGTCTGCTCAATTCAGACACTCTGTTCATCACCACCCCCTTTTGTAAATCGATTTTGGCCACTATAGGTGTGGCAGGGTATACTCAGACATGAGTCCCTTTCTCACTGCTCCATCAGGATTCAAGCAAGCCGGGCCGAAGAGGCTGAAATGCCAGAAACCGGTCCCTGGTAGCTTGTCTCCTTTCTGGTAAAGAATTGGCTTGGTAGTTTAGTCTGCCATGTTCCCATGATGCACTGGGCCAGGGACAGACTGATTTGCATATAGCCAGATTCTGAGCTGGGATGGGGCAGTGAGATAAATAACGGTGATGGATCAAGCCCTGATCTTTGGACTGGGTAAGAGTGGTCTGCTCAATTCAGACACTCTGTTCATCACCACCCCCTTTTGTAAATCGATTTTGGCCACTATAGGTGTGGCAGGGTATACTCAGACATGAGTCCCTTTCTCACTGCTCCATCAGGATTCAAGCAAGCCGGGCCGAAGAGGCTGAAATGCCAGAAACCGGTCCCTGGTAGCTTGTCTCCTTTCTGGTAAAGAATTGGCTTGGTAGTTTAGTCTGCCCTGTTCCCATGATGCACTGGGCCAGGGACAGACTGATTTGCATATAGCCAGATTCTGAGCTGGGATGGGGCAGTGAGATAAATAACGGTGATGGATCAAGCCCTGATCTTTGGACTGGGTAAGAGTGGTCTGCTCAATTCAGACACTCTGTTCATCACCACCCCCTTTTGTAAATCGATTTTGGCCACTATAGGTGTGGCAGGGTATACTCAGACATGAGTCCCTTTCTCACTGCTCCATCAGGATTCAAGCAAGCCGGGCCGAAGAGGCTGAAATGCCAGAAACCGGTCCCTGGTAGCTTGTCTCCTTTCTGGTAAAGAATTGGCTTGGTAGTTTAGTCTGCCCTGTTCCCATGATGCACTGGGCCAGGGACAGACTGATTTGCATATAGCCAGATTCTGAGCTGGGATGGGGCAGTGAGATAAATAACGGTGATGGATCAAGCCCTGATCTTTGGACTGGGTAAGAGTGGTCTGCTCAATTCAGACACTCTGTTCATCACCACCCCCTTTTGTAAATCGATTTTGGCCACTATAGGTGTGGCAGGGTATACTCAGACATGAGTCCCTTTCTCACTGCTCCATCAGGATTCAAGCAAGCCGGGCCGAAGAGGCTGAAATGCCAGAAACCGGTCCCTGGTAGCTTGTCTCCTTTCTGGTAAAGAATTGGCTTGGTAGTTTAGTCTGCCCTGTTCCCATGATGCACTGGGCCAGGGACAGACTGATTTGCATATAGCCAGATTCTGAGCTGGGATGGGGCAGTGAGATAAATAACGGTGATGGATCAAGCCCTGATCTTTGGACTGGGTAAGAGTGGTCTGCTCAATTCAGACACTCTGTTCATCACCACCCCCTTTTGTAAATCGATTTTGGCCACTATAGGTGTGGCAGGGTATACTCAGACATGAGTCCCTTTCTCACTGCTCCATCAGGATTCAAGCAAGCCGGGCCGAAGAGGCTGAAATGCCAGAAACCGGTCCCTGGTAGCTTGTCTCCTTTCTGGTAAAGAATTGGCTTGGTAGTTTAGTCTGCCCTGTTCCCATGATGCACTGGGCCAGGGACAGACTGATTTGCATATAGCCAGATTCTGAGCTGGGATGGGGCAGTGAGATAAATAACGGTGATGGATCAAGCCCTGATCTTTGGACTGGGTAAGAGTGGTCTGCTCAATTCAGACACTCTGTTCATCACCACCCCCTTTTGTAAATCGATTTTGGCCACTATAGGTGTGGCAGGGTATACTCAGACATGAGTCCCTTTCTCACTGCTCCATCAGGATTCAAGCAAGCCGGGCCGAAGAGGCTGAAATGCCAGAAACCGGTCCCTGGTAGCTTGTCTCCTTTCTGGTAAAGAATTGGCTTGGTAGTTTAGTCTGCCCTGTTCCCATGATGCACTGGGCCAGGGACAGACTGATTTGCATATAGCCAGATTCTGAGCTGGGATGGGGCAGTGAGATAAATAACGGTGATGGATCAAGCCCTGATCTTTGGACTGGGTAAGAGTGGTCTGCTCAATTCAGACACTCTGTTCATCACCACCCCCTTTTGTAAATCGATTTTGGCCACTATAGGTGTGGCAGGGTATACTCAGACATGAGTCCCTTTCTCACTGCTCCATCAGGATTCAAGCAAGCCGGGCCGAAGAGGCTGAAATGCCAGAAACCGGTCCCTGGTAGCTTGTCTCCTTTCTGGTAAAGAATTGGCTTGGTAGTTTAGTCTGCCCTGTTCCCATGATGCACTGGGCCAGGGACAGACTGATTTGCATATAGCCAGATTCTGAGCTGGGATGGGGCAGTGAGATAAATAACGGTGATGGATCAAGCCCTGATCTTTGGACTGGGTAAGAGTGGTCTGCTCAATTCAGACACTCTGTTCATCACCACCCCCTTTTGTAAATCGATTTTGGCCACTATAGGTGTGGCAGGGTATACTCAGACATGAGTCCCTTTCTCACTGCTCCATCAGGATTCAAGCAAGCCGGGCCGAAGAGGCTGAAATGCCAGAAACCGGTCCCTGGTAGCTTGTCTCCTTTCTGGTAAAGAATTGGCTTGGTAGTTTAGTCTGCCCTGTTCCCATGATGCACTGGGCCAGGGACAGACTGATTTGCATATAGCCAGATTCTGAGCTGGGATGGGGCAGTGAGATAAATAACGGTGATGGATCAAGCCCTGATCTTTGGACTGGGTAAGAGTGGTCTGCTCAATTCAGACACTCTGTTCATCACCACCCCCTTTTGTAAATCGATTTTGGCCACTATAGGTGTGGCAGGGTATACTCAGACATGAGTCCCTTTCTCACTGCTCCATCAGGATTCAAGCAAGCCGGGCCGAAGAGGCTGAAATGCCAGAAACCGGTCCCTGGTAGCTTGTCTCCTTTCTGGTAAAGAATTGGCTTGGTAGTTTAGTCTGCCCTGTTCCCATGATGCACTGGGCCAGGGACAGACTGATTTGCATATAGCCAGATTCTGAGCTGGGATGGGGCAGTGAGATAAATAACGGTGATGGATCAAGCCCTGATCTTTGGACTGGGTAAGAGTGGTCTGCTCAATTCAGACACTCTGTTCATCACCACCCCCTTTTGTAAATCGATTTTGGCCACTATAGGTGTGGCAGGGTATACTCAGACATGAGTCCCTTTCTCACTGCTCCATCAGGATTCAAGCAAGCCGGGCCGAAGAGGCTGAAATGCCAGAAACCGGTCCCTGGTAGCTTGTCTCCTTTCTGGTAAAGAATTGGCTTGGTAGTTTAGTCTGCCCTGTTCCCATGATGCACTGGGCCAGGGACAGACTGATTTGCATATAGCCAGATTCTGAGCTGGGATGGGGCAGTGAGATAAATAACGGTGATGGATCAAGCCCTGATCTTTGGACTGGGTAAGAGTGGTCTGCTCAATTCAGACACTCTGTTCATCACCACCCCCTTTTGTATCCTCTAACCACATTCACACTACTGATTCACTCCTCAAATTACCTAGGTAGTACCCATGCACACCAGCAATCCCTCTGTCACTACCCATGCACTCCTTCAGTCACCCATCCAGCATCATGTACTTATCCAATCGCTCCACCAAAACCCAAGCACTTATAAATTCATCATGCTCTTTCCTTGTAAATCTCCCATCATCCAGTCACTACCCATGTACTCATGCAGTGACCAAGGCACTAACACATGCACTGCTACAATTACCTGAGCACTTCTCATGCAGACTAGCCATCTCCTTGTCACTGCCCGTGCACTTCTTTAATCACCCAGCCAACACCATGTTCTTATCCAATCACTCTGCCAAAACCCAAGCACTTATTAATTCACCATGCACTCTCCTTGCAGTACTCTAATGATCCAGTCAGTACCCATGTACTTATGCAATGGCCAAGGCACTAACACATGCACTAGCCCAATCCCCAGAGCACTACCCATGCAGACCTCTAACCACCCATACACTACTTATTCACTCCTCCAGTTTCCCAGGTAGTACCCTTGCATCCCAGCAATCCTTCTGTCACTACCCATGCACTCCTCCAATCACCCATCCAGCATCATGTACTTATCCAATCACACCGTCAAAACCCAAGCAGTTATAAAATCACCATGAACTGTCCTTGCATCACTCTAATCATCCAGTCACTTCCCATGCACTCATGCAATGACCCATGCACTAACACATGCACTACTACAATTACCTGAGCACTTCTCATGCAGACTAGCCATCTCCTTGTCACTACCAGTGCACTCCTTCAATCACCCAGCCAGCACCATGTTCTTATCCAATCACTCTGCCAAAACCCAAGCACTTATTAATTCACCATGCATTCTCCTTGCAGTGCTCTAACGATCCAGTCAGTACCATGTACATATGCAATGGCCAAGGCACTAACACATGCACTGGCCCAACCCCCAGAGCACTACCCATGCAGACCTCTAACCACCCATTTACTACTGATTCACTCCTCCAGTTTCCCAGGTAGTACCCATGCATCCCAGCAATCCTTTTGTCACTACCCATGCACTCCTCCAATCACCCATCCAGCATCATGTACTTATCCAATCACACCATCAACACCCTAGCAGTTATAAAATCACCATGAACTGTCCTTGCAGCACTCTAATCATCCAGTCACTTCCTATGCACTCATGCAATGACCCAGGTACTAACACATGCACTACTACAATTAACAGAGCACTACTCATGCAGACCAGCCATCTCCTTGCCACTACCCATGCACTCCTCCAATCACCTATCCAGCATCATGTACATATCCAATCACTCCACCAAATCCCAAGCACTTATAAATTCACTGTGCACTCTCCTTGCATTACTCTAATTATCCAGTCTTTACCCTTTTTCATTCATTCATTTCTTCTTTATTCGATCACGTTAAAAATGATCATAAAAGTGCAAATAAATACATCATAAAATTGTACAGATTTGTTTTGTAAAAGTTACATATTCTTCAACAAGATTCTAGGATACAAAACATGGATACATTAAAAAAACTTTAGAACAACAGAAACTATTTCAAATGCACAGAAACCGGTTCCTCTTCCTCATACATGCCCATAAGAATGACGCTACTGAATAGCAAACCAAAGGGTCAGGTAATGATTTTAGACAGTAGAGAGCCACCTGACCCTGCTTAAAATTCATTTTCAAGTAGTCATTTCTTTCATTCTTATATACGGTACAAAAGGGGGTGGTGATGGACGGAGCATCCGAATCAATCAAACACTCACACCCAGTGAAAAGATCTGGGTTTAATCCATCACCGTTCTTTAGCCCACTCTGCCACCCCAGTTCAGACATGGCTATATGCAAATCAGTCTGACCCTGTGCCTCATGGGAACAGTCCAGCCCGAACTGCCAAGCCATGTCTTCCCTGGACTGGAAACAAGCTTCCGAGGACCGGTTTCTGGCATTCCAGCCGTCTTCAGCCCGGCTTGCTTGAATCCAGTGGCAAAGTGAGCAAGGGACTCACGTCTGAGCATACCCTGCCACACTTATGGCGGCCAAAAGCGGTACAAAAGGGGGTGGTGATGGACGGAGCATCCGAATCAATCAAACACTCACACCCAGTCAAAAGATCTGGGTTTAATCCATCACCGTTCTTTAGCCCACTCTGCCACCCCAGTTCAGACATGGCTATATGCAAATCAGTCTGACCCTGTGCCTCATGGGAACAGTCCAGCCCGAACTGCCAAGCCATGTCTTCCCTGGACTGGAAACAAGCTTCCGAGGACCGGTTTCTGGCATTCCAGCCATCTTCAGCCCGGCTTGCTTGAATCCAGTGGCAAAGTGAGCAAGGGACTCACGTCTGAGATTACCCTGCCACACATTTGCGAATTTACCGAAAATCCGCAAAATCCGCGAGCGAAACGGATTTTCCGCCCATGCTTAGATGTAACCCAGCATGTTTAAATTGAAGTTGGAGTGAAGATGTTAACCACGAACCAATACGCTAAAGATTAAAGTTACAATGTCTACTACAACGCTATATGCAAATTATAATAGTCAGAAGTGAGCGAGACCTCTGGCTCAGTGTCCATCGTTTTAAAACGATCACAAAATACCGGCATATATACAGAAGGCACCCTACCTGTCCGTTGGTACTTCGTATCGGCGTCTGAGCCGATCGGGGAGGTACGGGAACTGACTTCGGCTGCTGTATATGACGCATCGCGTCATTTGCCGATAGTCAGTCACGTGAGTCCTGTGTTGATACTTTGAAGTGTTTGATTGGCTGGATAACCAGCCAATGAGAACACTCGAAAAGCGTTATCTCGTAAAAAAGTAAACAAACCAGCTTTTTTAAAAAAAAGCATAGCACTTTAAATCCCCCGATTGTAAATAACAAGGAGCAACACATTTTGCTGTGTCTGTTCTAACACTAGATATACATTATCATGACTCCAGTCATAGAAACAGGGGGGCGTTATTGCATAATCGTACAAAGTGCCCAGCATGTTGTTAGGGAAGTGTAACCATGGCACCATGTAATTAGCCCAGGAGTAGTACAGTATTCATTACGCTATACGAATAGCAGGGGAATTTAAATCTCATGTGGCGAGATTTATCACACATGGGGACAGTGGTGGCATATTTACCATTTCATGCATTTAGAGTCAAACAATCACCATCATCAATCTCCACTAATGTCGGTTTCACCAAAGGTGTTGTGTAGTGAAAATCCTGTGTATCAGTAGCTTAAGACATATCCCAAATTGATGGAGATCAGAGACTAGCCCAGGGTATATCATCATTGAGCCCCACCCGGTTCGTGCCCAATTTGAAAACCCATTTTTGTTCTTTTAATAAGAGAAATCTGCTTATGTCAGTAATGTGTGTCGGGATGTGAGGTTGTTCAATCACCGTCCATTGGAACGCAGTGGATGGATGGCGTGCCTCCAGGAAGTGGGTAGTTAATTTATGCTCAGATATTCTGACTCAAATCTTGCGTAGGGATGACCACCCGCAAGATTCGAGTCAGAATATCTGAGCATAAGAGCACCATTAGGTGCAAGAGGCAAGCCACGAAATTAACTGACTATCGGCCAATGACGCGATGCGTCATATACAGCAGCCGAAATCAGTTCCCGTACCTCCCCGATCGGCTAAGATGCCGATACGAAGTACCGTCGGACTGGTAGGGTGCTTTCTGTATATATGCCGGTATTTTGTGACCGATTTAAAACGATGGACACTGAGCCAGAGGTCTTGCTTGCTTCTGACTGTTATAATTTGCATATAGAGTCGTGGTAGACATTGTAACTTTAATCTCTAGCGTGTTGGTTCGTGGTTAACATCTTCACTCCAACTTCAATTTAAACATGCTGGGTTACATCCCCCTTTCTGAGTGAAGCAGCACAGAGCAGTTATTGGCTCTGATCTTTTTCTGTCTAAACATATGAGAAACAAGTGGCATTTTCAGCTTGCTGTTTTTTGCCTCTTTTTTCTGTAGAGCGGTGCTTCCCCTTAACCCTGAGCCGTGGCCAGGTGGGGTGAGGTCCATACATCTTCCAAGTGGGGTAAGATGTCATCTCCTTTGGTGATTTTGACAATTCAATCCACTGTTGAGATATTAGCACTGAATAAGATGTTTCTATGGGTGTGCTTGAGCATATGACACTAAATACTAGGATTGTCAAGTCAGAACCTAGTACATGTATACAAGTATATGAACGCGGTGTTTACTAACAAGATTTCTATTTTAATATTTCCTTGTTTTCACTATTCCCAGAAACCCCAAACAACTTGGAAAGGTGAAGCAACTGATACGGACACTTAGTGGATTCAGGTGATCTGTGTATCGGTTCTGAAATTTATGGTTTTGAGCACAATTTTTGTTTCAATATCACTTGTTCGTAGTAGCAATCAGTTTATTGTGGTCCTGATGAAAGCAATGACTATTTGCGTCATAAATTGCTGAAACTGTTGACCTTAGAATACATCTAGACGATCCAAGAATATTGTGGTTGTCAGTCACTGACTACTTTTTAACATTGGTAGAGAGGGTAGCATCAGAATAAAGTTTACGTTCAGTACCCATTCATCCAATTTTATTATACCATTTTCTCTTTTGTTTTTTCACTCATTTTTGCACTGCGACATCAGTCCCCCCTTTAACACTCCAACATCCTCTTAATTGAGAAGTGAGACCACGGAAAATCTGTCTGATCATGTGAGGGTCTTTCAACAATCTAAGCCCTCCACGTGAAAGATAATAGATAATACCAATGGTGGTCTTAAAGGGAAGCCAAATGATGAAGGGCGGTTCCGTGTGGTGACTGATGGGCATCCATGAGCTATGGAGAGCCGCCTTCAGGCTAAGTCTTGAAGGAATGTAAATGCAGCCTGTTTTACCAGTCTATAATCTCTTGAAGGCTAAATGAAAGGAGAACCACACGAGGTATATATATAAAATATATGCATTTATTAATAAACAAACCCTAGTAGTCTCTTTACGAGACTAGATGTGAAAGCACATATGTTACACTTAATATATCACAGTAAATTAGCACACTATACGTTAGGCCATAGGGGCGAACCAAACCATATATTATGGAAGTGGTATCAGAACCACAACTTGACTAGACAAAAGGCCTAGAGCCTGTAGAATCACTGGGACCACAAGGAACAACCCAAGGTAGTGACACAGTGGACCCATGGGGGGACACGCGCAGTGTGAGATTACAGCCGCAAATCACGATTAGCTTCTATGGGGAAAGTCGCTGTTGAAAATTTAACAACTAAGGACACTTAGGAGAGGACTTTGCACAAACCCCTTTAGAGTTAAGGGGTTCTGGGCCCAACACCCATGAGAGCACCCGAGTACTCGAGTTACCTCACCCAGGTAAGCCGGGTGCATAGGTGTCTTTTGGTGTCGGGAATCGTCGTTGTTTTCAATGGCGATCTGCTGAAAATTTCTGCAGCCTTCAAGAAGGAAAGTGTCCAGTGTGAGACAAACCTGGATTTAAGATGAGAGGAACCTGAAAGCAGAGGGGACAGAGTCTGGGTCGCTTGCCTGTGACCAGGGGCACTATAGACGAATGCCCACCGATGTACGGTGATTTCAGGTTGAAGAGGTGAAGCTTGACTCTGTAGCCACGAGGATCAGGAGGCATTGACAACAACTTGGAGCTGGATTCTAGATGTCCTACAAAGTATGTCAAGTGCTGCGGTGTCGCTGACCAGATTGGACCCAACAAGCCTTGTCATTAGCAACACACGCAGGAAGGGAAAATTTACAAACCTCCTACCAGCAATCCGACATTCCCGTATATGATTCTAGACACGGTTTCAAACCTGATTCCACTACACTCCAACCTGTGAGTTCTGGGTGACCACAACATTTGGTTTGACAAACCCAATATGCTCCATACGAAATCAATCATCGCTGGCCTAAATGCACTGAACCTGCATCAGATTGTCCACAAACCCACACACAATGCTGGACACATCCTAGATGTCATTTTTGCTAATTCAGAACTAGTAACCCTTCAAACTATAACTCCAGTCACATGGTGAGACCACTATTTGCTTGCTTTCCAAAATAAAACATCTCTAAGCGACACACCTAAAACCACCTTATATGCATCCACCTATTGACTGTGGAACAAACACAATTTGGAACACGTAGAAATACAACTAAAATCCAGTACAGATCTAGAAAAAATAAATTCTGTTCAAAAACTATATGAGTGGCTACAGGAAGCTTTTGATATCCCGCTGCCACTAAAAATCACACAATAAAACAAAAGAAACCAAGCACTTTGGAGAAATACAAAGAAAAAAGACTTACAACAACAAACTTGAAAGCTGCAATTTGCCTAGCTCAAAACAAATGCTGATCAAGACAATATTCGCCTTCAGAAAATTAACAGATTATACAAGTGAGCTATCAAAAAAGTGAAGAAAAGGTAATATTCAGACAGAATTCAAAATGCTAAATTGCCAAATAAAGAATTCTATAAAATATTCAATAAATTTCGTAAACCAAATTGCCTAGAAGGAGCTCATCCCTTTACTCAAGATTTCCCAGACAAAGTGGCAAATCATTAGACAGAGAAAGCAGAAACGTTGGACTTAAAACAAAGACAAAACACCATTCTAGTGTAGTTCCTTTATTCTCAATAGGCACTGCACATTGGAATAATATATCCTATAGATTAGACGTAGGACTGAGGTCAACTAGGTCTCTATCAAATATACTAAACTTAATTGTGTGTGTGCCAGCTAACTCATTGGTCACTTGAAACTTTCTCGAATACACAAGAAGAGATTAGTTTCTGACAATCGCATAAACCTGACAACTTTGTTTCCCAAAAATAAGAATATGTCTCTCAGAGTCACGGAAACAATAGATACGCATTTCACTTAGTCAATTGTGCATGCTTTGTTTCTACAGAGTTGCAGAGAAATAGTGAGACGGGCGTTTTCAATAATAGTGTTTATTGAACAATCTTCTTTCTCATGCAAGAGAGGTGAACTGACAATCGTTATGCAGACTGAATAGTATAATGCGTACAGCGTAAACAGTAATATGAAATAATACTGTAAGAGCATTGTATGGTTTCTAAGCCATATAAAAATACATACATACTTAACATTGAATAAAATGCTCAACTGGTGCTTCTAAAATACGCCTACCCAAATGTACCTAACCTAAGTCTAGTACGAGGGAAGAAGTACGTATTGTGTAGCATAGGTTTTAGTTTTTGCCAAGAATCTACTAAAGATTTCTCTAAGTTTTATCAGCTCCATACCTTGTTTAGAATGAAGGGGGTCTGGTATCTTTGTCTCAGGACTCGATTTCCCAAAACCCTGCAAGGGGAGCCGGAAACACTGGAGCTGGTTTCTCGGCAGGAGAAAGGCAGCTTCCTGATAAGTGCATAAGCTGGAGAGTCGGAATCATTCTGCACTTGCTGTAGCGAGCTGCGTCGGGCAAGTAGGTCTTCGAACTGCTCTTAACCACTGTATCTTGCTAGAGCAAGTGAAGGTATATTTATAGCTAGAAGGTGTATACGAATGCCATAATTTGACGTAAAGCCGGGCATACGAATGTCAGGAAAGAACCCCTAGGGCAGAGGTCTTCAAACTTTTGTAGGTTGAGCCCCCCCAAGCTCAATTGTTTTAGATGATGGACCCCCCCACATCTCGAATCTTGTACACTACATAATCGACCGCCGCACGCAAATACCGGGCCATATCGAGCAAATAATGTTCAACACAATAAGAGTGCTTAGTAAAGTGCAGGTTTGTGAGTGGGTCTGCTGAAATGACAGAGACTTATTACACAGCTCAAACCACAATTTTCCTACATAAAATGTGTGCATATCGTGTTTACTAGGATTCTTTGTTTATACATGACATTGATTGATAACACCATCAACATAAATGTGAAGGGTGTCCTGTTTTTCGCCACAGACGGTCCATCCGTGGATTGATTTTGTTACTGCCATCCTCAGGTTGTGCTCCACATCCAGGGGCAGATCTACAAGGAAGTGCCGCAGCATGGCACGGTAAGCCCTTTGGTTGCGCCACACTGCAGCACTTCCGAAGCACAGGGATGCAACATATTTACAAGAATATGACGCATCTCTGTGCTCTCCCCTGTGCTGATACACAAACTGCAGCCATGCGCTGGCGTAGGCATCCTTTCACCATGGTGCAAGGATGCCAGCATCGTGGGGAGATTGATTTTGTGCAGGAAGGGGCACCTTCCTACACATAAACTATCACTACAGGCATTTTCCTCTTTCAATGCATGCTGTAGAATGCAGCACACATTGAAAGAGCGAAAAACAAGGAGAAATTAAAACATTTCTCCTTGTTGAATGTAAATGTGTCCTTTTGTAATTTAGGACACCATGCCCATACTCATGTACAGAGGCGCAACTGGACCCGAACTTCGGGAGGGGGCTAACTCTCCCAGCCAGTGCTGGCCCTAGCACTTGTTGCACACAGTGTAACAGTCTTTTTTGGCACCCCCTCCCACATTTCCTCCTTCTCCATGAATTCCCTCACTACCACTCACCAACGATGAACCTCATGTCTCTTCGTTTTTTTATAGCACTACTCATTGTTTACTCACACTCAGTTCTGTACCTTCAATTTGAGGTGTAGGCAAGGGTGAAACTACAACCATAAGCAAACAGTGAAAGGCACGTTTTGCTGATTACACGAATGCTAGTACTGCACTGTAAATATCAGTTAAAGTGGCTCATAAGGCGTAATGTGCACAATGGGGGGCTTACAGACACCACAACGCATCAGCTAGTTGTGTGGCCCGGTGCTGGTCATTTTTTTGTCTTTTATTCAGCTGCGAGGGCAGGTTACTTCCTGCAGCAGTGCATCCTGGTATCCCATAGACTACCTACGTGCATGTACCGAGGCATTCAGCAGCGATGTCGGATTACATCCTGCAGCAGTTCAATCTTGGTACCTGTGTCCCATCAGCTACCACCTGCATGCATGCTCACAGGTCTATGCGGGGTTCTGGGCATAATGTTGTGGGATAAGCGCACCCCTTGTAGGAATACGGCATGTTTATACCAGACAAACAGTAGGAGCAGCACAATGACGATTGGGAACTTTCTCTGTGCGGAGAGTGAACTCCAGATTTGAACCCAGAGTTCTATATTATAAAAACATTAAACTAAGCACTTGCACGCCTACAAATGACAAAGAAACACACCCAACAGGGCAATAAACAAATGAAAAAAAAAAATGTAATCGCATAGGCCTGTTAACGTTGTTTGCTGTTATGACTAAGATCACTTGATGAGGCCACAGTGGTACAGAAACGCATGCAGGGATGCGCTCTATACGTGCCTTCAGGCGCCGTGCAATGTGTTCAGCTATCATCTAGGTCAGTGGTTTTCGCCGTTCTACTTAGAGCCGCGCACTTGCGAGCGGGGACTTTGGACATACTCTGTGTTTGCGTTCTCTCCCATTTAGAGGAAACTTCAATGGAGTTTTAAGCGTTTGAATGCAATTTGTTTCTGATAAAAACACAGATGTGTTAGCAGTCTATGCTTCTTTGGCAAAACGCATCAAGTCCTTGTTATACAATAGCTGTCACTTGTTTTTATTTTATTTTTATTCATAAAGTTTTACATAGCGCGAACATGTCCCAAGAGGGTATCAGAGCACTTTAAACGGATGTTGTGCAAAGGAGGAGAGCTAGGGTGTTATACAAAATTGGAGTAAAAAGTGATTAGCCATTCCAGGGCACACAGTGGTGTACAGTTGGGGCATAGCAATATGTGAAGAAGAGATGTATATTCTATGCACAATATCATAGAGGAAATCTGTATTCTAGGTTAAGCATTCATCCAGAAGAGTGTGCTTCTAGTTTGATAAAAATTCCTCCTTTACTATCTTTCATTTTTCTGAAGAAAACATACAGTTGGTGTTAATTAGGTTAACAGCTTTACTCATCTTAATTATTTTAAGGTATTCTGTTAAGCTCTGATTTCTTTCTGTTTTATATCCAGTGCCATTGAAATTATGCAATATTACAGCTGCAGCGTTTTCTGCATAATAATGTTTTTACCCCGTTTGCCTGATAATCCATCATCGGCTGCTTGCGCTGCAGACTTCAATAAAAAATGTTGTTTCCATCTCAAATGGATCAAAAGATACTATAAACAGAGCAATTTGTTTCCACACAGTGGAAGGCCCTTCACAAAGGTTGACACTTCACCTTTGTATTGCTTAGTTCTGCATTTGGATACTGCAATGTGGTACTAACGAGGAGAAGCCTCTGCCTACATGTGCAGGTTAAGGGAGTCAGCTGTGATTGCACACTGGTTAGTTGTACTTTAACACTTCCCCTTTTAAGCACGGGCTTACGCGTCCACCCAGCATCATGTTGACTGTAAAGAAGGAAGGACTGACTCAGTGTCTCTTGGGACATTGCTCCATTGTTTAGCTATATCTTGCATGGCAGGCTATAGTGCATTTTTGCTTTCACCTTCTCACTGCAGCTGAAACATTTCAGCTCTCTAAATTAACCCCCTCCTGGGACGGTTAACATAACAAAAGCCTGGGCACTTTGTGCCCCATCAATTCCCCCCCCCCCTCCTCCCTCCAACCATACCGGAGTTCTGCAAGACTTTTGACACATGGAACAAAAGTTAAATTAGACTGGAGTGCGCGCTCCAACTAGGATGGTGTTGTACCCACCCAGGGGGCACGGCTCACAGATTGAATAACTGGGCCCTAGGGAATAGTTGTTCTTTGTAAAGTAACTGAGTTCTTCGACAAAACAATATTCAAGCAAGGGGAAGTCCCTGACTGCTTAAGCTGGTTTTCCAAGAAGTCGTTGTGACGTTTAGTATGGGTGAAAGGAGCCATGCCTGTATTTGGGTAGCATGGCCTATGCCTAAATAAGGTCTTGATTTATATGCCTATATAATGGGCAATGTGAATTGTACCTATATAAGGGCATGAATCTGGAAAATTCACTTGGAGCCTAAAAACGCCATACAACACCCACTCCACTTTCTTGATGATCAGTGCCGGCACATTTTCGATGATCAGTGCCGGCACATTTTCCAGGAGGTGGCGCTATTGAGCTATTGCAGAGCACGGAGCACAGAGACGAGCAGCGGGCTGAGGGCTGGCGGTGGCAGCGGCGTTCTGGTGAGCTCGTTGACCGTTTAGCTGCCGAGGCCGAGGAGACGAAAATCTGGCCCCGAGCGCTGTAAGGGAGAGCCGCAGCAGGAGCCAATTTGAGATCCCGGCACCCGGTCCCCCGGCACCCAGGCTCACAGCGCTAGAGGCACGGAACCTCCATCGCGCACACTCGGGGCACTCGGGGCACCCGGAGCGTCCTCAGGCTGTCGGTCCGGCTCCCAGCTGTAGGAACAGCAAAGCAGCAGGCGACGAGGGAGCAGGCGGGGGCAGGCGGGGCACGAGCTCGAGGCGGCCCGCAGCTGGCATCCATCAACCAGCAGCAACCGGCAGCCTAACAGCCCAGCAGCCCAGACCAGCCCTGCTTGGTAGACCCACCCAGCCTCCCGCCTCAGCTCTCCTAGCTCGGCTGAGAGCCTCAAAACACGAGCCACGAACCACGAGCCACGAAAAGCAAGAGGTGAACCAACCTGATCAGGCAACAATCAGGCAACAATCAGAAACAAAGCAAGTGCAAGTAGCAGAGAGCCAGAGCAGAGGAATGCTCTGAGATTCAGAGAAGCTGTGCACCATCAGCCATCCAAATAGCAGCCAGCATCAAGCCCAGAGCTGATACAATCCATTAGCCCGCGAGCGGAGGCGGGCGGCTGAGAGATCAGCTTGGTGTTCCTGGGAATTGCTGGCAAATACCCGGGATTCGGGATCCGATCTGACCACTGACAGAGGTGAGCGTGACCACGCGACCACGGCGGAGAGAGTGAGTACGCGACAACCTTACCTTCACCTTACCTCCACCTGAACCCTCACTCTTCTCCCACACTCTCCCCATAAAAGACACCCACTGACAGCAAAGAGAAGTCAGCAAGAACAGTGAGAACAGTGAGAGCGGGCGAGGTGACAACAGGCAGGAGGCCGGGGCTCCCAGTGGCACGCATCTGTAGCAGCCCTCCTCCCCCCCACCTACCCAAGGCAGAGCATTTGAAGCAGTGCAATAGCTGCCGGAGAAGGTAATAGACCACAGTCTACCGCCTTCGCAACACCACGCAAACAGTCCACCTGCAGTAAGCGTCTCAGCCCGGCAGCAGAGAAGCCCGAGACGCTGCAACTCACGCCAAACCGTGACAGCGCCAACAGGCACCTGAACCTGAACCTGAACATCGGTCCACGACAGCAGCAGCAGTAGCAGCACAGTCTCTGCGACACAGACAGGCACGGAGACACAGAGTGACTTCCTGAGCCCCTGAAAGGAACTCACCGGATCACCATGAGGTCGGGCAGGGAACGAAGACCCCCAACAAAGCAACTGGCCAAACGAAAAAGAAATAACACAAGCACGAGCTCAGCGTCACCGGAAAAAAATAAGCGAGCTACCAACAGTAAAAAAGAAAAAGACAAAACAACAAGTAAAGAATTCAACACCACCACAAACGACGGTCCGCAAACCGGTGGTCAACAATCCGATAAGGACATCAATCACAGCCCAACCCAACTTCTAGAACAGTCCAGAAGCAACAAAAGGAAAAACACCCACCAACTAATCAATGTAGCGGGTCAGCAAATGGTGAAAAAACACAATTTTCAGCCGAAAATGTACACAAAATTTGCCTTCCTAAAAAACCCAGGAAATGTCATCTTCTCCTCAAATGACTCCATTACAGGCCTCCAATCTCCATTACAACCCGCCAATGCATACAACGCTCTCCCACAAACTATGAGCTACTCAGTAGCAGAAATACACAACGCACCGACCCCAAGGGAAAGAATGAATGATGCAGGAGGCGAAGCAGGCGAAGGGAACAATGGGGCAAAAGAAACCAGAAGACAGGAGCGACTAGAAGGCCCCACCAGCCAAGCCCCCTACCAAAGGAACCAATCAAGGGGAGCATTGATGGACCCAAAGAGGATGCAATCCAAGTAAGTCCCTCACTAAAGGAGGACACATCAAGGAATCACCTGTCAGAGCTGGCAGGGCCCTCGGGGCCTGACAGCAACAAAAAACATCTATCTCCAACCAATTCCTCCCCACACACACAGCAAGGGGTGGCAGCAGCACCAACAGCCCAAGAATCAGCACCCCCACTAGCACCAATTGTTCATTCGGAAAAAAAAACTCAAGGCCACACAGAGGCTCCCGACACACCAGGACCAAAACCTGACCCCGCTAATTCGCCACCAAACATAGCAAGGACAGGGACATGTCTTTCCTGGTATCTCAAGAATGGAGTGAGTTAGTGGCAACATACAACGTCACAGGACCCATCAATGGTAACAGCGAAGAAAACTCCCATCTGCCAACAGAGGGGACCGGAGATCCCCCTAACCCGTTCTGGGCAACCCTACTCAACACAATACAGCTATCCTCAACGGCACTTCAGTATCAATCAGATAAGCTCGATCTACAACTGTCAGTCCTACAAAGCTTAGCAGAGGCCACTATGGGGATCGACAGAAAACTAGCTGACCTTAATGGCCTAATAAAAAGAGGACAGGAGTCAGCTAACCTAATTCAAATTGAAAGAACCAACTGCATCTGCTCACCAATCATCGACAAACTATCAACTATACCCACGATGCTGGGCAACCTTTTGGAGGACATAAAAACAAACATCACAAAGCCCCCCTCAACAATTGAAAGGCATATTAAGACCGAAACAGAACCAACCTCAACGAAACTTCCATCACCAAATAGATGGCCCGACACCCCACACCTCAAAGGGGCACCAGAAAACAGTAAAGACCCACACAAAATAAAAATAAGCACGCAGTGGAGCCAGCCCCCACCCAACATAAGCTCACCCAAAGAACTGCCACGGAACATCTTCAAAAGAGGACAAACCGAAGCACTGGAGAACCCACCTAACGCACGGGCACGACGTAAGCAAAAAAGAAAGGGCCGGAATAAGAAAACAGCTGAACTGGAAATCAGAGAAGAGCACAGTCAACTAACCATACCGAGGGACAAGGAGCAGCCAGGTGACAGTAAGCACCAAAAGGAACCTACAAATCTCCCATTTTCACCTATAAACCCATTGCAAACACTGACACCAACAGCAGCAGGAACGGGATCCTTCACGCTCCTAAAAGAGGCCCCCAGCCTCTACTCAGAGCAGAACTCCGCTGGCCAACCATCTAAACCGGCAACTGGAAACCCACCAGGACAGGAACAAAAAGGGCAACGGGCCTGTCAAGTGGCAACAACACAAATAATCTCGGAAACAAGCAGGCAGTCCTGAGCGGATCCCACACCAACAGGAACCGAAGCTACAACAAAAAATCTCTCAGAAAAATGCACCTGCAACAAAAATGAGACCGGCACCAGTGAAACAACACAGAACCACCGATCAACAAGCGTCGCCATCTCGATAAGCAGCCAGATAAAGGAGAAACCAGAGGGGGTGACATCAAATAGCGGAACAATAACTCCGCACATTCATAAGCCACACAGCAATACCCAAACCGAGCAACAAAAGCATCAGCAAACACCTCCCCCAGGCAAAAAGGACTCGGACACAATCTTATTCATCCCCGAATTTATCTCCAGAGGAAGAGTGGACACTTTAAACAGGGGCAACATTTTAAAGCTCATCAATTCAATAGAGTAATTAAAAAACATTAAAAACCACTGATCTGCTAACACTCGAATTTCAATCAGCCCCCCACCCACAAGGAAATGAAACAACAAAGACCACATGGTCATCAAGGGAGGTAGCAAATTTAATTATGAACGAATCACCTACTTTTTCTCTGTGGGGAATCAAACTCGAAGCAGAGAAAAAGCCACCCTACCCCACTCTGCTCCTTGGAGAAAGGAACCAAGAACACACCCAACCGGCCAAATCAATACTGAAAGGAGCGCTCAGCCACTCCCCAGGGTTGGACAAATATTCACCATTCTCTCGCAACCCCCCCACACAGCAATCAACATTATGCAGCCTCAAAATCGCACGCACAATACCTGGAGGAGACCCCAACTGTCAAGATCCTCATCGTCGGTGGCATGAAGCCATCGGTAAACACGGACATTCAGTGCTTCGAACTACATTTCCCGGCAGGCTATGCAGACATCACGTAAACCAGTGATGCGCACGCATACCGGGAAATAAAAGGATGCAGAGAACGGCGAGAAAACGCCGATAATTCCGTTTGGATCTACAGGTGCCGTGGTAGGATCTTTTGACTTGTTCTGGCCCCAAGTCCTACGAACTCGTGAGTACTGTGCTGAATCGGGTGTGCGAGGCGTTGGTAGTTTCGATCCCAACCGCGCACTCCCCTTGCTGGTTTGCATAGGAGTTTCTCTCGGCTGAGAGGGACTCGGCTTTGCAAACATCCTGTTGGGAATAACCAAGTGTTATTCAAACCATAGTTGCGGTCAACAGATGCGATAGGACTCACTTGCGGGATCTTATCTCTGAGCCTCGCATCTTATCAGGAAAAGATACATGTGCATATCGAACTTGGGTGTGTTCATGTTTTCCGGATGGGAGTATTCCTTGGTGTGATTACCTAACATTAAGGACAAGTACTCGTCATTAATTTCCTGTGTTCTCATAGTTTGTACAGGATTCATTATTATTTCTTTATTCTCATTTCTTCAGGAGACAGGAGGGGTATTGGAACAGAAAAGTACCTATATAAGAATATATGTGCCTAGTCAAGGGTATGTGTTCAATGCCTTCACTACTGTAGTAGGATTTGCTGATACGAAGCAGAGACCTTGATTGTGGTTTGTTTTCTGTTCACAGTTGAGTACAAGTTCCCGATACCTCTTCAGAACCATTGTCTCCATTTGGATGTGGCCTGTTGTATTTTCCTTTACAGGTATAGCTTGAGTACCTGGGGGAGGGGGAGAGGTTCCCTTAAGGAAGCATAGAAGAAAACAGCGTTTAGAGTGAGGGAGGTAGGGTGTTCTAAATCCCTTGTTCTTTGTCATTTCAGATCTCCCTCCCCGCTGTCCCCTTCCTTTCCCGCGGCATTTGTATTGTTCCATTTGTCTGTATTCTTGTATTCAGACTCTGGGGCAGTCCAGAGGGTGCGGGAATAGGACTCACAGCATTGCCCCGAGGAAGACGGAAAGCGGAGCCTGATAGAATTATCGGCCCACGAATTTTACCTCTTCTTGGCAGTGCTGCGATTCCGCCATGACTACCTTAGAGGATGTTTTGGCTGCTTTGGCCTTAGTACAGGTAGAGCTGGCATCTTCCAGTAGAGAAGTTGCTGCAGCCAGGGCTGAGAATGCTCAATTACGAGCCAAGGTAGATAGATTACCCCCTCCCATGGTGGTACAAGAGGGGGCTTCAGGAGGTACAGCTCCTACCACCTCGGTGGTGGTTGAAATGCCTGCACAGATCCCTCTTGCTCCTCCCGAACGATATTACGGGGATAATAAGAAAGTACAAGTTTTCATGACACAAGTTCAACTACATTTCATGTGTAAACCTAAGATGTTTTCCACACACCAAGCGAGGGTGGCTTTCCTCATTTCATATCTCGGGGGGGAAGCAGCACAGTGGGTGGTACCAATAGTTAGAAGGGATGACCCCCTCTTATATCATTGGGATAATTTCAAAGAAGAATTTGAAAAAACATTCGATAGGCGAGCAGAAACCTTCACAGCAGATAGAGAATTGTTAAAACTAAAGCAAGGTGATGCAGATTTAGTCACGTACTTAAACAATTTCCGAAGGTTGGTGGCTGAAACTGACTGGCCGGAACCCAAGAGATCAGCCATCTTCTACCAAGGCCTTCATGAAGAAATGAAGGATGTGCTGGCACAAATCGACCCCCAACCCCGTACCTGCTCAGCTTGGATCGATCTTGCTCTTCGTTTGGACCATAGAATGAAAGAAAGGAAAGGAGAACATAAGAGAAAAGATAAATCTGTAATGCCCTATGAACATGCAAGTAGTGGAGAAAAGACCAATCCTCCACCGGAGCCTATGGACATCGGCGCCGTGCGCGCCTCCTTAACTACCAGTGAAAAAGAACACCGACGTAAACTAGGACTTTGTCTGTACTGCGGGAAAAAAGGACACTTTGTTCGCGAATGCCCCGTAAAACCTAAATCCAACAAATACCGGGGAGGTCAAAACCTTGCAGGAATGGATGAGAAGGAGTCGGAAAACTCCAAAGCTTGAAGGCCAAAGAAGGGAGGCTCTCAAGCACGCATATCATCCCTTCATTTACCCCGGTTGCAGATTATGAGAGGAAACACCTCTTTTTGGATTTGACTATCTTAATTGGGGAGGTGAAGCAAGACATTCGGGCAATGGTTGACTCCGGGGCTACAGGTTGTTTCATGGATATCGCCGAGGCCCGTCGATTGGGAGTGCAATTGGTCCCCAAAGAAAGTCCGGAAACAGTCTACGCGGTTGATGGGAACGAATTACAAGCAGGACCCATCACATGTCATACTCAGGAGTATGAGGTAACTCATGACCACACACATCACGAATATTTGATATTCAATATCATTGAAGCTCCACAATATGGGATCATCCTAGGGCTCCCTTGGTTACAAAAACATGATCCTGAGATACATTGGACCACTAAGACCGTTCAGTTTCTTTCTCCCTATTGTTTGGAACATTGTCTCACAGGTGTGTGGAGCCCGGCGCAAGCATTGTGTTCCTTGCATACCATCGCCACAGCGGCGGAAAAAGAGGTGACCCTTCCACAATGTTATGCGAAGTACGAAGCCGTGTTCAGCGACAAAGAGGCTGAGGTTCTGCCACCGCATCGTACATACGATTGCCGGATCGACTTGATACCTGGTTCAATAATCCCTAATGGGAGGATATATGCTTTGACTCTTCCTGAAAATGAAACCTTACGAGCCTATTTGGATAAGTATCTAGCTTTGGGATACATCAGGCCTTCCAGATCCCCTGCAGCCTCTCCGTTGTTTTTCATTCCGAAGGCCAATGGTGAGAAGAGGTGCTGCATCGATTATAGAGCGTTGAATTCCATCACCGTAAAAAATCAATATCCACTACCTTTGATCCCTGTGTTACTGGAACAGGTTCGATCAGCGCACATCTATACCAAGCTCGACCTACGGGGTGCATACCATCTTGTCCGTATCCGAAGGGGTGATGAGTGGAAAACCGCCTTCAAGACGCGGTATGGGCTTTATGAGTATCGGGTAATGCCCTTCGGGCTATGCAACGCCCCCGCCGCTTTTCAATTTTTTTTGAATGAAGTGTTGCGTGAATATCTGGATCATCATGTCATCGTTTACATAGATGACATCCTCATATATTCCAATTCTACAGAGGAACACATCACGCATGTGAAAATGGTGTTGCAAGCATTAATGAAACATCACCTATTCTGCAAGATCACCAAATGTGAGTTTCACGTAACAACGGTGGAATTCCTGGGAGTAATGCTCACTCCCTCCGGCCAAGTGATGGCAGAGAGAAAAGTACAAGCTATTGTGGGGTGGCCCCAACCGAAGAACGTCAAAGATATTCAGAGCTTGTTGGGGTTCGCCAACTTCTACCGAAGGTTCATCTCAGGATTTTCTGGACTGGTTTCACCACTCACTCGGCTTACGAGGAAAAATGTTCGGTTTGTGTGGGATGAAGAAGCACAAACCGTGTTTGATAAACTCAAGACCGCTTTTTCATCTGCACCAGTATTAACACATGCCAATTCTGATCTTCCCTTCCTGGTCGAAGCAGATGCGTCAGAAATAGCACTGGGAGCAGTGTTATCACAGAAAGAGGTCTCTACGGGAATGCTACATCCCATTGCCTACATGTCGCGCAAATTAAGTCCGGCGGAGATAAATTATACCATCGCAGAAAAAGAGTTGTTGGCTATTCGGGATGCGTTTGTAGAATGGAGACACTGGCTGCTGGGAGCAAAACATGTGGTCACCGTATACACGGATCACCGGAATCTGCAGTTTCTGAGGGCAGCCAGACAGTTATCACCTAGGCAACTTCGCTGGATGATGTTTTTCGAGGAGTTCCGCTTTGTGGTTACATTTCGACCAGGATCTTCCAACAGAAAAGCGGATGCACTCACAAGGCGAGAAAATCTCCTAATTCCCACAGAGAAACCCATCCGATCCATTGTGGAACCGGCCAACGTCATAGGAGCAACGCAAACCAGTGATTTCTTGATGGGAATCGGAAGAGGGACGCAGACCTGTGTGTGGCGCACATGGCTTCGACATCATCCAGAATGGAAACTGAAAAAGGGCATACCGATGAGAGGACAACAGGTTTTAGTACCCTCGCTCAAGTGGCGGAAAACGGTGTTCTCTTGGTGTCACGAAAGTCCCAGTGCGGGACATATGGGTTTTATCAAAACATTGGAGAAAACCCAGAGACAGTTCTGGTGGCCTTCCATCAGACCGAATTTGAGCCGTTGGGTGGCAGAATGTGTGACGTGCAACCAGATGAAATCGGACAGACAAAGACCTCAGGGACTCCTACAACCTTTACCCACTCCAGAGCTTCCATGGGAGAGGTTTTCCGTTGATTTCATTGTAGGACTTCCGAAAGACCAAGGCAATACCACCATAGTGGTGGTTGTAGATTTTTTGACCAAGATGGGACATTTCATCGCTTGCCCGCAGGTACCCACTTCAGGACAGTTGGCTCATTTGCTCCTTGTGAATATTGTGCGACTACATGGCCTTCCGAGAGACATTGTGTCGGATCGAGGGGCACAATTCACTGCTCGCTTTTGGAAAACTTGGTGTACTGCTTTGCGTATCACGTCTTCTGTGTCCACCAGTTTCCACCAGCAAACAGACGGGCAAACAGAAAGACTAAACCAATCCTTAAAGCAGTATCTCCGTTGTTATGTGCAGACCAACAGTGACTCTTGGGTACATTGGTTGTGGGTGGCTGAAATTGCTTATAATAACACACAACATGCATCCACACAGCACTCCCCCTTCTTTTGCTCCTACGGGCATCATCCCAGATTCACCCCGATGTTGTTGGCGAGTGACAATGTGAAACTTCCAGAAGTGAGGGACAGATTGCTGCGAGTTCGCAAAATACTTTTGAGTACACGCAAGAACCTGATACAGGCCAAGGCAAGGTATAAACTCCAAGCTGACAAACATCGGAGACCCAATCCCAAGTATAAGAAAGGGGACTTAGTGTGGTTATCCACGAGAAACATTAGATTCAGGAAACATAGCGTTTTCAATCCCCGCTTCATTGGGCCTTACCGAGTGATGGGCCATGTGAACCCTGTGGCTGTTCGGCTGAAGTTGCCTGCCCAGTTGCGCATTCACCCTGTTTTCCACGTTTCCCTCTTGAAACCCTCCAAGTGTCCGGTTAGGAAGGCCCCTTTGCCTATTTGGGTACAGCAGGACAGTGAATACGAGGTGAATAGGATCCTGGACTCTAGATGGGTGCGGGGTCGTCTTCAGTATTTGCTCTCCTGGAAAGGGTATGGTCCGGAGGAGAACTCTTGGGAACCTGCTGGGGCTGTTCGGGCTCCCAGATTGGTGGCCCAATTCCACCGACTATTTCCGAACAAGCCGCGTCCGGCTGCGGGTCCCCTTATGAGGAGGGGTGTACTGTCAAGATCCGCCTCGTCGGTGGCATGAAGCCATCGGTAAACACGGACATTCAGTGCTTCGAACTACATTTCCCGGCAGGCTATGCAGACATCACGTAAACCAGTGATGCGCACGCATACCGGGAAATAAAAGGATGCAGAGAACGGCGAGAAAACGCCGATAATTCCGTTTGGATCTACAGGTGCCGTGGTAGGATCTTTTGACTTGTTCTGGCCCCAAGTCCTACGAACTCGTGAGTACTGTGCTGAATCGGGTGTGCGAGGCGTTGGTAGTTTCGATCCCAACCGCGCACTCCCCTTGCTGGTTTGCATAGGAGTTTCTCTCGGCTGAGAGGGACTCGGCTTTGCAAACATCCTGTTGGGAATAACCAAGTGTTATTCAGACCATAGTTGCGGTCAACAGATGCGATAGGACTCACTTGCGGGATCTTATCTCTGAGCCTCGCATCTTATCAGGAAAAGATACATGTGCATATCGAACTTGGGTGTGTTCATGTTTTCCGGATGGGAGTATTCCTTGGTGTGATTACCTAACATTAAGGAGAAGTACTCGTCATTAATTTCCTGTGTTCTCATAGTTTGTACAGGATTCATTATTATTTCTTTATTCTCATTTCTTCAGGAGACAGGAGGGGTATTGGAACAGAAAAGTACCTATATAAGAATATATGTGCCTAGTCAAGGGTATGTGTTCAATGCCTTCACTACTGTAGTAGGATTTGCTGATACGAAGCAGAGACCTTGATTGTGGTTTGTTTTCTGTTCACAGTTGAGTACAAGTTCCCGATACCTCTTCAGAACCATTGTCTCCATTTGGATGTGGCCTGTTGTATTTTCCTTTACAGGTATAGCTTGAGTACCTGGGGGAGGGGGAGAGGTTCCCTTAAGGAAGCATAGAAGAAAACAGTGTTTAGAGTGAGGGAGGTAGGGTGTTCTAAATCCCTTGTTCTTTGTCATTTCAGATCTCCCTCCCCGCTGTCCCCTTCCTTTCCCGCGGCATTTGTATTGTTCCATTTGTCTGTATTCTTGTATTCAGACTCTGGGGCAGTCCAGAGGGTGCGGGAATAGGACTCACAGCATTGCCCCGAGGAAGACGGAAAGCGGAGCCTGATACCAACTGACAAAAAGCGCCATTCTTAGCATCCGACCCAACGGCCACCCTCACCAAAATCAAAATATGCAGTTGGAACATTAATGGCCTCTCAAACAAACTGGACGACCCAGACACACAAAATTACTTAAACAGTTTTGACCTGATCCTCCTCCAGGAAACATGGGAACCAAACGATATCCCTTTACAAGGCTATACAACTTTGACCCATCCGGCAACCAGAGGCTCCCAATATGGCAGATGCTCAGGAGGACTCGCAATACTCTCCTCAATAACTACCATCGGCGCAACGGAAATTAAAAGAGCAAACATCACCCCACCAAACGAAATACAGTTTATATCATTCGCAGTTAAAAAAGAACAGGTCATTCAACAGTTACATGTCATAAATACATACATTCATCCGAAGCACAAAAAATCAGGGTCAAGAGAACTCGTCAAAGAACTGACAAGGCTCATGGTCCAGGGGTACATGGAGAATGTACTTGTGGCAGGAGATTTTAATCTTAACCTTTTCAGAGATAATACCAAGGACGATATGACAAAGGAAATGGACACCATCTGGAAAATCCCAAGCCAATATTTCCCCCCCCGAAACAGACATACCAAAACCGCAACCCAGCTTGTACAAGATCTCGAGCAATTAAACCTGAGAGTGCTCAACGGACGACTCACTGAGGACATTCCCCCAGCACCAACTTATTTTTCATCAAGCACCTTTTCTCACCTCGACTTCATGCTCGTATCACTCCCACTGTACGAGAAGATAAGCTCGTTCAAGATAGGAAATAGCACCCAAAGCGACCACCTGCCGCTAGAATCCACTCTTGAATTGACTAGCGTAAATAAAGCAGCTGCAAGAAGATACCTTGCTACAGAACACACCACCAACTACAGAAGAATAAGATGCAAACCCACCGAGCCTGAAAAACCACTAAATAGCGCTAAAATAATTATACATCAGACATTCAGCTCAAACAAAAACCCCCTCAACGCCTGGGTTGACTTTGTAACGGAAATAGGAGCCAAACATGCAACAGAGACAAAAACCCAAAAAGGCAACAACATCGCCAGGATCACACACGGCAAAATAACAACTGCAGAGACAAAAAACATAAAGCGAGAAATAAAAAAGACCCTCAAAGAACTCCGAAAACAACCTAACATCGAGGACTCTCAAAAGAATCTCAGCAAGCTAAAAGCACTACTAAAAAGACCTGGGAAAGAAAAAGGCAACTAAACGAGGACCTCTGGGCAAAAATCCTCCACAACTCCAAACAGAAGAACAGTTCTGGCTTCTGGAAGATCATCCATAGTCTGCAACAACCAGGCCACAAAGGCATTGACTCCAATATTTCCGAATCTGTCTGGGCTACCCATCTATCAGATCACTTTAACGCAGCCGACCCAACAACGGTCAAGCCAACAGGGGAAGACAGGTCAAACACCGGGTATCAAAGCCCCGACAACCTGGGCACACTTCCCTATAAAGAGAACCAAGCCCGCAGGACTAAACCAATCGAGGACCAAACCCCACCCGAGGCTAGAGGTCAATCACCCACACTGGACCCAACCGCGCTTCGAGAAATAAATTCATCCCAGGTTAAGCCAGACAGGCTAAGTAAACTAATCCAGAAAGGCAAACTCGAGGGGGCCCCCGGTCCCAATGGGATACCGCCGATCCTATACAAGCAAGACCCCGCTTTCTGGTGCAACACTCTGACACCAGTATTTCACGCAATAAGAGGAACGGCAAGTACACCAACATCCTGGAGAGGCTCAATAATAAGCCCGATCTACAAAAAGGAAGCCAGGAACGACCCGAGTAGCTATCGTCTTATAGCCCTCATTGATACAGAGGCCAAATACTACGCAGGCCTCATTTTGGAGGAATTAACATCTTGGGCATCAGAAAAAAACATCATCGCAGCAACCCAAACTGGATTCCGCAGCGGCCAGGGCACCTCAACCAACATCACAGCACTTACCCTTCTGGCCGACGCCGCAAAAGCCTCTAAGGGTGCACTCTTCACGTGCTTCATTGACTATAGTGCCGCGTTCGACCATGTGGATCGGCAAAAACTCTGGCGGAAGTTGGACAGATGGGGAATCCCAGGCCCACTCTTACAACAACTGGTAATGCTATACACCGATACCTGGGTCAGAATCAAGCTGGGTTCTGGCTCGCATCTCTCGAGACAAATTAAGACCAGTAAAGGCCTGAAACAGGGCTGCGTCCTAGCCCCCATGATGTTTAACCTTTTTCTCGCAGACCTCCCCGACGAACTGGAGACAGTTAAATCTCATGCTCCAAGACTAGGCAACATTATGCTTTCAAATCTCCTCTACGCTGATGACCTAGTCCTCATCAGTCGGTCCCCCATCGGTCTTCAACACCTCCTCAACAAAACCAACGCATTTTCAAAAATCAACTCATTAACCATCAACCTAAACAAAACAAAAGTAATGACAATAAACTATCACAAAAAACGGAAACCCGCATGGTTCCTTAACGGACAGAGGTTAGACCAGGTAACCTCCTACAAATACCTAGGCGTCATATTAGACGGCAATGGCTCCTTCAAACAACAACTAGAGGCCATTCGCCGAAAGGGCACGACATTCCACCTATCGATAAAGCCTCTGCAGAAAGCACTCCCAGACCGGTCCCTGGGCCCTCTCCTATAGGTATTAAGAGCTCGCTTACAGCCCATGCTCACCTACGGCAGTGAGGCCATGAGAGGAAAAGACGCAATAACACTAGATAAAACCATCAGTCGAGCATACAGGGCAATATTTCATCTCCCCATCAACTCATCACCAGCACAAATTCGGCTCGAATTCGACCTGCAGAAACAAGCGGTCGAGAGAAATGGCGCATACTTAAAAAGCTGGCGGAAAATCAGAGACGCGGACCATGGATCCTTAAATGCCCATCTATGGACGGAACTAAACATAAGAGACAACTCACCTGCAAGGACCTACTTAATGGACTCACTGAAGGTCTTAGGACTTGCAGACCTATGGGAGTCGGCAACTGACCCTCGTACCTTTAAAAAAGTGGTGTCAAAAGTCACTAAGATGGTTTCATCAATTGAGGACAAAGCCACCCTAGCTAAGAGAGCGCACGGTTGGGTGGTGCTGAATGGTTACAGTGCTCTAAAACCACAAGACTACCTAACGATGGGCCTCACACAGAAGACAAAAAACAAGTTTCTTAACATGCGCATGGGCAGAATTCCCATAGCCCCACACCTGGCACCATGGACAAGGGAAAATCCCCCAAATCAATGCCGCCTCTGTCTCTCTGCAAAAGAAGACCTTATACACATTATCTGCATTTGCACAAACCTCCAGGACATAAGGCGCTCCCAGCTTCGAGCTTTATGGAACCAGAAGGGCATAACGAGCTGCAGCCAGGCCGTGATGCTCTGTTTTAACCCTGATGAAACTCAGCTAAACTGCCGGATAACAAAATAATTTGATATAGTGGCCAAAAGACTGAACGAAAAAACCAGAGGGTATTCTCTAGCAGAAGTCAAATAATAACAAAATAAAACCCCTGGCTATCATGGCCATCGAAAGAGGAAGCATTAAGGCTACGAAAACTTCACAGACACTTATGCAACTAAAGCTGAGACTTTTTACATTTGAACCACTGCACCTTACTTGTTTTAACGAAGATACTGACTTTTTTTAAAAATGTGTACGTTTTATAATTGTGAGTTTTTATTAACTGTACAATAAACAAACCTTAAACCTTAAACACTCCACTTTCTTATGTATTACATGACTAAGTTCTAAACACATAAAAATATATCTAAACATGATGTCTTAAAACCCACCCAAAATACATAAAAATGCATTGGTACTGGTTGTACAAGAAAAGCATTTGTGCTGTATGCATTTCATTAAATGCAATCTTTCATTCAAAGCATGTAGATGACATTTGAAAATGCTATCCAAATGAATCACGAAAATACATTCATGAAATGGCTCTTAATTACAGAATAAAAAGTCGAGACCATACCATGGCAGATTATAAAAACTGTTTGAGTGTGGACAAGGTCAAATATTGTCTCTTGGAAGTTTTCAACGAATTTGAGTTCTCTATGAATAGTTCTACTTTAAGCAGACTACTTTGTGCAGATATAATGAAAAAATAAAAATTTGGAAAAACAAAAGTTTTATCATAGAAAAGTTAGGATTTTGTTTTGAAAAATGAAGGTCGAATTCAGAGTCCCTCAGAACACTGGGTGCCAAATCAAAAGTCAGAGTTATTGTTTGAGGAAAACATCAAATCTTCTAGTCTTTAAATAATTTGTCTACCATTGTAGGTGAAAGTTGGATTACCTCGTTATTGCACTTAGATGTGAAGCATCGCCATCAGCATTGGTCGCATTAGCAATGTTTGAATTGGAAGGTACCTGTGTGCCACTTTCCTGATGGTTGTGTCAGACAGATGTTTAGCACGCATTCTTCTCCACATAGCAGGCACCGTAGAACAGGTAAGATGCAATCTTGCCAGACTGGTCTGTATGACATAAACCATGTGGTATTCAATTCTCTTAAATGAGTTAATCCCAAAATTTGGACTATGCGCTCACGACACTTCATCGCCAGTAGAGTATTTTCCACGGTGATCTGGGTGTCTGTTGTGGATTGGTTTACCATATCGAAGCAGTAGGAGCAAAAATAGTATCCCTCCAAAGTGAGAGGCAATCCGCCAAACACAGAGTGCACGAAGGTTGGAAATATTCCTAGGACTGCTTCAAACTGTGCTAACAGTCCCAAAAAAACTGTCTTAAATACATGTATAATACCACTCATATCAGACATGTTTAAGATACGACCTAACATTTCTGAGAAATGTACAGGTCAGTTTGTAGTTAATAGGCGGTGTATCTCCGCAGAAGTCCTTGCGACTTGCAGATCATAGGTCTCTTTGGCTGAGGTCAGTGGCACAGTTTTCTGTAAAAGAATGACTTTCATTCTGCTTAAAGTATCAATTCGTATAGAAGAGATGTTAAGTGAACGCCATAACGGCGACTCCCGGTCTGTCTTGATTTTTGGAAACAATACTTGCATACAGCAAATGACCCTGACTGACACAGTTATGAGATAGGCTAAACCTGGCAACATGCCACAGCAACTGTGATCATTTAACATAATGTAACTTCCATTAGAAAGCTGCCTAAAAACTGGATCAATCACTGCAGCTGGTGAACCTTGCAGGTGGTCGGATTCATTGGTAGGGGAACCATCACATGCCCCGTGTAAATTAATATCCTGACAAAGTAGAGAGCTGCTTAGAATGTTTTAAAACTTTTTACCACTAAGAAGCATTTCTTTCCCCCCACTCCAACATTTGTGTGTATAAGGTAATTTCCAGGATGTCTTGATGTATTCTTTACCCAACCTTTCATATATGTCTGCTGGTATATGTTTTAAGCAATACTGAAAATGGAAAATTGTAACAGTCAGAGTGATTGTACTGTGTATTATCCATTCAATTGCTGGTTTTTCAGCTACTGTAAAAGGCAATCTTTCCAGTTTTTCAGTGCTCAGCACCGTTTAGTCTGCTCTCCTCTATGCCAGTTTCATCTGTTTATCAGTGAGATTGAATTTTAAAAACAGTGACGTGGTATTGATTAAACGCCTAGGCACATAGCCTGAACAAAGGTTTAGTAACGTCCAGCCTAATAGCATTATAGAACATAATTGCGACTGACCATCTTGCAACATGACCAAGTCCTGTTCCATTATGTCTATGGCAGAGGATACTATGCTGTCCAAAGAATATATCCTGGATGACAGAGTCGTTAACCCATTGTCAACTACAGCGAGAGATTTCTCTAAATTAATACAATCAATTTTTTTTCATATTCATTCTGCAGTCTCTGCTTGCGTAATCTTCCATGCTTCATTATAAGCAGCATAGATACCGGCGTATATAAAACGTTTATGACACGGTTTAGTAGGTACTTGTAAGAAGTCCCTCAGATCAGCCCCATCTTTAAGTAAAGATAAGTGTTGTTTTACCTCCTTTAGTGTAGACTTGTGTAGCCATTCAAGGCAGTGTCCCTACACTGTATGTTGTTACTATTCCTAGATGCTGTCTCTGAACATATCTTGGATCTGGCCTAGTGAATGTGAACCCTTGTGTTTTATTCAGGAATCTTTTTGAAAGTTGTTTGTGTCTGTGGGCCAGATTAGCCATTTTTTCCAATCTGGATCTGTTCTGTTGTGATGCAAAATAGTAAGTATGTCGACCTCCCCCTCTGAAGTGTTATTTATATCAGGTGTAGGTATTGACGGTTTGTTTAACTCCTTGATCTTGACTAACCCAAGAATAGAAGTCTGTTGGACAGTGTCATTCAGAAACATTATTTGCTCTGGGATGATGCAGGCTCTAAATAATCCTTCCAATCCCTGCACCTGCCAGTCTTTTGTGCCCCAGACAGTTTAAAAAAAAAAAAATGTAAAACCTTTATTTTCAAATCAGTGCACACAGCTATTTAGCCTTACATCCCGGAGGCTAGGCAGCAGATCATTAACCAGAAGTCCAGTGTGCAAGGAGCAAGGTACCAGAACGTATCCAGGTTGCAATTTTCTGTTTTTTTAAAAAAAAAAGAGTAACAAATACAGAAAAGAAAGCACTAGAACTTGTGCCAAGAAATAAGGCAATTAAAACAGTTGTGCAACAGGGCCCCATCCATGAGTCGGCTAGGCTCAATAGCCACAGTTTTAGTCAAAAAACAGTACTAATATATAGAACCATAGGGGGAGGGGAAACACAGGATAGCTATGCAACCAGAACGCCTGTTGGAGTTATAGGTTATGGGGTCAAGCGTTCCTCCAGTGGGGCGGTATCAGATGGTATGCAAATGTCACCCCTATACTCATTCCAGGCCCCCCATATCTTCTGCCATTTTTTGGATTTACTCCTGGCCACGTACACCATCTTCTCTCGGAACATACACCAATCCATGTTGGCCTTCCACTGTACCACCTTTGGGGCTGTTATCGCTCCCCACATCTGTGCAATGTCCCGTTTTGCAACCATATTTCCCAGGGTGACTCATTGGGATTGTGCATTGTTGTAATCAGTTGGGCCCCAAATATTCAAGAGGCAGCGCCGAGCCTCCGCCTGAACTTCCACCCCGGTCACCTCACTCATAACCATGTGTATCCGCCTCCAGTAGGAGGCTATCGCAATACACTCCCAAATGATGTGCATAAAGGTGGCCAGAGCGCCACAGCCACGCCTACAGAGGCCATCCACTGAATCTCCCATGTGTATTAAAGTGGGACCTGTAACGTAAACTCTATGTAGAATTTTTAATTGTACCAACCGCAGCCTGGCAGAAATAGCAACTTCCTTGGGAGAGGACACCGCACATTGCCAGTCTTTATCATCGAGCTCTATCCCGTCTCGTACCCATTGGTCTCTCACCCCCAAAAGGAGGTCAGTGTGGACATAAATCAGTTTTTTATAGATTAAGGAGATAGCGCTATCAGGCATATGGCCGTCTAGTACCCTATCTTCCAGGGGGGAATATTCAGGGATTTTCTCGCCCTCCGGCATGGCTGCCAGAAGTGCGTGACGCAACTGAGCGTACCGGAAATATTCCGTTCCGCCCAGTTGGAACTCTGTCTGCAGTAGAGCAAAAGATTTTACCTCCCCTCTCACTATCATATCTTCCACCTTGGATATGCCGATCATGTCCCACTTGTCGAATCCCTTAGTGTGCCACAATTTACCCAGTATCTCGGAATTGTAGAGAGGGGTTGCCATTGTAAGCCTATCCTTCCACCCCTGTGACTTCGTGATCGTCCTCCATATGTGCACAGCTGTTTTTCGTTGGCCCAGACATCCGACCATCAAGAGACCTCGAGTACAGCGCCCTATGGTATTTCCCGTCATCCAGGAGCCATGATCCATTGCGTAGCCCGGGCTTTCTGCAGGACCATAGAGGCCGTGGTTTAGGGCTGCCAACTGGGAGGCCCAATAATATCTCCGGACGTCAGGCAATGCTATACCCCCATCGTACCACGGGAGCGTAAGCTTCATAATAGCTATGCGTGGCCTGCCATCCCAGAGCAAGGCACGTTGCAAGCTCTCGATCTCCCTAAAGTAACTAGCTGGGACCGGATCTTGGGTATTTTGTAGAGCATACAGGAACCTGGGCAGGGACATCATTTTAAATAATGACGCACGCCCAAGAAGGGAGAGCGGGAGTCTACGCCAACCCTCTACGTCACGTCGGAGACGGACGAGGGGGGGAAGCAAATTGTTCATGTAGCGTGTCTTGGGGTCAGTTGAGATGTAAATCCCCAAGTATTTAAATCCTTGTCTCGCAACCTGTATGCCACAGTCCCTTGGAAGTCGAGGCGTCCCCCCTCTCAGAACGTACAGGTGCGACTCCGACCAATTAATGACCAAGCCAGAATGCCGGCATAAGAGGCGAAGCACGTCACACACCACAATAAGTGACTTACAAGGAGAGGTGAGATACAGCAAGATGTCATCAGCATATAGCGACACTCGGTCCTCGAATCCAGGGGACCAACGGATTCCGTGTATATCAGGGTGGTGCCGTAGCCACGCGGCCAACGGTTCAAGTGCCAATGCAAACAACAGGGGCGACAGGGGGCAACCCTGACTGGTGCGCCTGTGGAGAGCAAAGGACGCGGAAACACGACCATTGACCGTTACGTTGGCCAGCGGGCCGGCGTACAATAGCTTGACCCACCCCACGAATTCCGGACCAAATCCGAGCTTTGCCAACACTGCCCACAGGTAACTCCATTCAAGGGAGTCAAACGCCATCGTGGCATCCAATGACGCCAGGACGGCCGGCTCCCTGAGCGTGTGAACCCTGGCAAGGGCTCCATGGAGTCTCCGAAGGTTAAGGGCAGTGTTGCGGTGTGGAATAAAGCCCGACTGGTCTGGGTGCACTAAGTCGCCAATCGCGCCAATCAAACGGTTGGCCAGCAATTTGGCCAGAATCTTAGGCTCAGCATTCAACAGAGAGATGGGACGATACGATCGGCACAGGTCTCTGGGTTTCCCTTTCTTATGGATGACCACAATGGTGGCCAGCCTCTGGTCGTGGGGAAGCATGCCCTTCTCCCGCGCCTCCAGAAATATGTTCCGCAGGGGCAGAGAGACGACATCGGGTTTGATTTTATAAAGTTCCACTGGTATACCATTGGGGCCGGGCGCCTTGCCAGATCTAAGGAAGCGAATGGCGAGGGCTATCTCGTCTGCGGTAATGTCCCTACCTAAGTCGTCCCGGTCCATCTCCGACAGACACGGGAGGTCCATCTCCGCCAAAAGCTCTACGGAGTCGGCCTCAGACCGGTCAGAGACCGAGGTGTAAATGGCCTCAAAGTAGTCTGCGATCGACTCAACTATTGCACTCGGATCGGTGACAGTCAAGCCGTCCTCCCCCAACACTTCTGAAACCACCCGACTAGCTCTTTCCTTTTTGTCCAGCCAAGCGAGGAGCTTGCCCGCCTTGTCCCCAACGTCGTAAATCCTACCCTGTCGCTCTCTACCCATGACCTTGGCAGCATCGGAGACAATATCTCGATATTCTGTCTGTTTAAGGGAGAGAATATGGAGCAGTTCAGGTGTCGGGCCGACTTCCAGTTGGGAGTCCAGCTCCTTAATCTCAGCTTTGATACGCACCACATCCGCGTCCCTGTGTCTCCGGACATCAGCAATAAGGGAGAGCGCCTCACCCCTCAAGACCGTCTTAAATGCCTCCCACAAGGTGACGGCCGATGCAACTGACCCCGCATTCTCAGAAAAATAGAGCTCAATAGCCTTGGCCATGAGTCCACGCGTCTTCGGGTTGCGGAAATACCACGGATTGACCCCGACCACCCGCTGGGTAACCACAATGTCAAAGTCGAAGGACACCCAGACCGGGGAATGGTCTGAGATGCCCCTCGCCAGTAATCGGGCCTCAGAAACTGCTGGTGCGTGGGCCGCTAGAGCTAGGATATAGTCAATTCTGGAAAGACTACCATGTGCCCCGGAGTGGAATGAATATTGACTCTGGGTAGGATGCATAAGCCTCCAGCACTCAATCAGCCCCATGGTATCCAGGAAATCGGGCAGCCAGGATTGCGAACTTCGGAGATCTCTGGGCGGATGTCTGTCCAAGGTCCCCGAGCAGACCGAGTTGAAATCGTCACCCACAATAAGCAACCCCTCGGGTAGGCCCAAGATGGCGCCTCCAAGGTCCTGAAAAGTGTTATTTTGCAACCCAGCGGGGACGTAAACTGAAACCAGAACCAGGGACCGTCCCTCCCATCTCCCCGAGACAGCAGCGTACCGCCCCCTCTCATCAACAACGCTAGAGTTAATCTCAAGTGGGAGAGACGCGCGCACCATAATCCCCGCCCCCCCGGGATCCCGAGAAGAACCCTGAATGTGCCACCATCTTGAATCCCTTCCTGTTAAGCGCTTGACACGTATTTTCCACCAAGTGTGCCTCTTGTAGCAGAATAACGTCAGGCATACATCTCTTAAACAGTTGTAGAACCACCCCTCTCTTAATGCGATCACCCAAACCGTTAACATTCCAACACAGCACTTTTAGTTTCCTACCCCCCATCGTCAAATCGTGGGCCTTTGCCGCCCCCAGCAGGCCTCATAGTTACACAAACAGAAATAGAACAGTCTTTGCATTGCCTTAAGAGAAGAAAAAAGAGAGAAGGACAACACACAGAACCAACCATCAAACCTCCCCCCACCCCGCACCCCTGCATCAGACTAAAAAGCCCCCCCAACCAGCAGTGTGCCTGTCGCCCCATTAACTAAACTACAAAAAGACCCTAGAGGAGAAAGGAGATCACACAGCCCCCCCCCCACCCTCCATAACGGGAAGAAGGATATACACCGTAAAGTGCAGCAGTATGGTATTGGTCATTGTCAACAGAGTCACCGACCAACAAAGTTATGAAAGTGAGTTCTACTCTTGTTGCTCAGGGCCTCCCGAGGAGCCCTCTGAATGTTCTTCTCGTTCCTCGTGTCTGTGCGGCAAGGTGTCCAGCCATTCGCTTACCACTTCAGGCATGTCAAAAAATACAGTACGGCCATCATGTTCGACACGTAGTTTCGCAGGGAACATCATCGAGTACTTCATCCCTAAGTCTCTGAAACGTCTCTTCACTCCCGCGAAGCTTTGACGCTGGCGCTGAACCGCCCTAGTAAAGTCCGGGTAGAAGTTGATATCCGCATTCTGAAACTTGAGGGGCCCATTACGTCTCGAGGCCTGCAGAATCACGTCCCGATCTCTGAAATTGAACAGCCGTGCTATAATGGGTCTCGGCGTGGCACCCAACTTGGGACGTCCCCCCGGCATTCTGTGGGCCCGCTCTACTGAAAAGAAACGGCTGAGGCCCACAGGGGCCAGATGAGTTTGTATCAAGTCTTCCACAAAGAGATCAGTGGCCGCGTCCTCTGCCCCTTCCGGTACACCGATGATTCGAATGTTCTGCCGCCTGGCACGTCCCTCAAAATCTTCCAGCCGCCTCGAGAAGAGTTTGTTGGCAGACCTCAAGTCCCGGACCTCCGTCTGCAGGTCCGAAACATCAGTTGTGAGGCTCGCAGTTTTGATGTCCAGCGATTTAACCCTATTGTTAGTCTTGCCCAGATCAGCTCTAATCAGGTTAAGTTCGATCACCAGAGTGTCAACTTTGTGTGTTAGCACCTCATGCTGTTTGTGCATCTCCGTCTTGATGCCAGCTATGGCCCCCATAACATCCCGAAGTGTTGGCTCCGACGTGTCCGGTGATCCCTCCCGATGGGTGTCTTTCGGCCGGGCAGCCGCATTCTGTGGGATCCTTTGTTGGGCATAGCGATCAATCTTATTCGACTGGGGTTGAGTAGTCTTCCTACTAACTCGGCTCGCCGTCTTGTCCGGTTCGCCCTTGCCCGCCATGTTGGAGCCGGGGAACTGAACAAAGGATGGTACACCAAGGCCACTCCGGTTATGCGAAGCAATTGCAAAGTGTAGCAGCCTCCGATATTTGTTCAGCGAGAGGCCACTCCGCAACTTCACGTGCTCCGTAGGGCCGGCATAGCAGTCACTCACACAGCATTTCGTTCATGCGTTACGGTGTCGTTGTCGTCGGCCATCACAGAGACAATAGTCCATCCCTGGTACGATTCTTCAGCACGATGTACCTCCGTCCAGGAGTGTCGGATTTTAAATCGGACAGCGGATCCCGTCTCAATGACCGTTCACCAACAAGATTACACCACCGTGGATCAGGATTTCAGTCAGGATTTATGCGGAGGGTCGGAGGGTCTCCGGAGCTCTGAGCTTACGCGGCCATCTTGCTTGCCCGCGAAGCTCCTCCCCGCCCCAGACAGTTTTTGTCTCAATGTTGTCTTTCCAAAAGTCGAAACCCAACGAAGACAGCTGAGCATAAAAGGCCGCAAGGACTCAGAATAAATATGCTCGGTATTTGTGAAGTAGTGTGGCTCACTGGTTAGAGGCGGCAGACACGAGAGCAGAGGATGGCCCGGGACCAGGGTTCGATTCCCGGCGCGGCAGGTTTCTGGACCAGGGTCAGCGGACTCGATAATTCTCTCGCCACGGTGCCCACTCTGATCAGCGATCACACTCGGCAACTCTGGGCATTAGCTTGCCTCATCTTCACTAAAGGCCCCACCAGACCGCCGGGGATGCCTGGTCTCACCCTGGAGATACCCATTAAGGGACCATCTCTCAGGGAAGCCAGGAAGGGTTTCGCAGCGCTCGAAGCGCCTTGGGACCCTCCGGGTAAGTAGTGCGCTATATAAATGCCTATACATTTACATTTGTCAACTTACTTTTCATTCCTGTCCTATTAACATTTTTAAAGTAAAATAATTCTGGATTTGAAATATTAAAACTAGCCCTGGGCGGAGTTGGCGGAGTGGGGCTTCGCGGAGCTACGCGAAGTGGGCGAGAAACTACGCCCACCTCCGCACTCCGCGTAGCCCCACTCCGCAAAACCACTGGCCGCCAGCCCCGCCACCCGCCTCCCTCCCGCCCTCCCTAAATACTTTCAAATAAAGGAATGAAATAATTTAAAAAGCACTTACCTTGCCGCCGCTGCCCGCCGCGTCCCCGGGGCTCGCTATCTTCCGTCCTCTTTAGTAATGCGCATGCGCATTTTCTTGTGAAAATGCGCATGCGCGGCCGCCCGCACATGCGCATTACTGAAGAAGACGGAAGACGGAAGATAACGAGCCCCGGGGACGCGGCGGGCAGCGGCGGCAAGGTAAGTGCTTTTTAAATTATTGCATTCCTTTATTTGAAAGTATTTAGGGAGGGCGGGAGGGAGGCGGGTGGCGGCCAGCTACGCTCCGTCTGCGGAGCGTGCGTAGTGCCGCCTGGCTCCGCCAGCTCCGCAAAATGCGGAGTAGGCGGCACTACGCACACTCCGTGCACGGAGCGTAGCTGGCCGCCCACCCCTAATTAAAACCTGAAAAGTATGGAAATTTGGCATAAAATGTTTTTGAGCTACCCTTTGGTGGCGTTGGACAATGTTCCCATTGGTTATATTTCAATACATTTCTAGGATTTGAAGATTTGTGCAAGAAATTATTACCATCAATCAGCTGGAGGAAGTGATGACAGACGCCAGAAGCTACCGCTGTTGCTGCTGGTGCCAGAGGCTCTCCCAGGAGCTCCGTGAGCCGGCCTTCCCAATGCGGCAGGACTTCTAAGGCGGCAGAGGCGTGAATCACCCTTCATTACGGTAATACCCGCCCAGCACTTCTGAGCACGGCGGAGAGCCGCGAGTTGCCCCACAGTGTGACGGAAGCCGCAAAGTGCTTTTTACAGCGGCAGGAGCCGCAAATCACAGCCTAGCGCGGCGGGAGCCGCAAATTGCTTTTTTGTGCGGCAGGAGCTGCAAGTCGCCTCCTAATACGTTGGGAGCCGTAAATCACTTTATATAAAAAGTAGCGAGTTGTCCCTAATGCAGCAGGACCCGCAGGGCATTGATGAGCACCTCACAGTGCGGTGGGAGCTGAGTGTTGCCTGCAGATTCCTTGTGCGGCGGGGCAGAGACTGTGTAAGCCGTGTGGGCTTCTCATCGCGGAAGGGGCTGAAAAAAGATTGCCACCAAAAGTTGCCTCCTTCCTGGCAGGAGCTGCAATTCATTTTGATAGTAGCAGAGCAGCAGAGTAGAGCAACGACCCTGTGGAGACACTGTGAGGAGCTGCGTGGGATTCAAGGAAAGTCTGTGAGTACAGGAGACGGTGGTCTATGTGAACAAAGGGGTGGCAGTGGATGAAGTCTACCACTGGCATTTGCCTATAATCACAGTGGCCATCTGTATTTACTGCTTTTGGCCGCCATAAGTGTGGCAGGGTATGCTCAGACGTGAGTCCCTTGCTCACTTTGCCACTGGATTCAAGTAAGCCAGGCTGAAGACGGCTGGAATGCCAGAAACCGGTCCTCGGAAGCTTGTTTCCGGTCCAGGGAAGACATCGCTTGGTGGTTCGGGCTGGACTGTTCCCATGAGGCACAGGGTCAGACTGATTTGCATATATCCATGTCTGAACTGGGGTGGCAGCGTGGGCTAAAGAACGGTGATGGATTAAACCCAGATCTTTTGACTGGGTGTGAGTGTTTGATTGGTTCAGATGCTCCGTCCATTACCACCCCCTTTTGTACCGCTTTTGGCCGCCATGAGTGTGGAAGGGTATGCTCAGACGTGAGCCCCTTGCTCACTTTGCCACTGGATTCAAGCAAGCCGGGCTGAAGACGGCTGGAATGCCAGAAACCGGTCCTCGGAAGCTTGTTTCCGGTCCAGGGAAGGCATGGCTTGGCAGTTCGGACTGGACTGTTCCCATGAGGCACAGGGTCAGACTGATTTGCATATAGCCATGTCTAAACTGGGGTGGCAGAGTGGGCTAAAGAATGGTGATGGATTAAACCCAGATCTTTTGACTAGGTGTGAGTGTTTGATTGGTTCAGATGCTCCTTCCATTACCACCCCCTTTTGTACCACTTTCATTCTTATATAGCCTGCAGAATAAAACTAAATGCAATTCAATTTGGGATGATAAGTTATCGCAAGGGCATGGACTAAGCTCAGAGTGGTTATAGTTTTTTCCGGATACCCAAGCACAGGGGTCTTCAAACTGTGGTGCGCGACCCCCAGGGGGGCCGTGGAGCGATGCAAAGGGGATCGCGCTCCCAGTCACACTTCTGCTCAGGCCTAAGTGCTTCAGCCCCCCTCTTCCCCTGTGTCTCAGCCCGGGCTGCCTAGTGTAACTCGAGCTGCTGGGGGATCGGCTGGGCAGTGTCTGGAGTCTTATCTCCAGCACACCCATTAGAGTTTTTTACAGGTCTTTAAAGACCATTTACATATTTACATGCCTTTGTAAACTGGTTACATAGGCTTAGTGTTTTTTTCCTGATTCCAGTACCCTCTGGGTCACACTCTGCCTATTCCTTACATTTGTATTTTACTTTTACTGATGTAGTGTGAGAATGCATTTCATGTAAAGGAATATAAAGTAGGGTTGCCAAAAGTAAAATGCCTGTGTGTGTTGTTTAAAGAGCCTGCAGAGACCTCCTCTTGACACTAAAAAGATTTATAAATAAAAAAGGATGTATTCATTCATTATGTGACTTTTCTGTGTTTGTTCTTTTTAATTATCAGTCATGGATCATTGAGGCAGTCCTAGAACACAATTAAAAGTGCTTTCTATTTATATTTGCTGTTTGAAGTATGCACATATAAGTGCTTAAAATACAGCTTTAGGTGACTGCTTATTTTTGTACCAACTAGGCCATCAAAATAATCTACTGGCAACCGTATCCATAAGACTGAAAGTTTGTTGCAGGATCAGCACATTATTTATTTCCTCCACCCTCCCATAATAGCAATAGTTTAACTTAGATCTTAAACCCTACACCGCCATCAATAACATGCTGGGTTACTTCAAGTGTCTGGGAATGGACCCTGCATTCAGACAACTCACTCCTTCTTCACTCCCTTCACTTTCATGCTCACCCTGTGCTCATAGCGATCACAATGCACACACACTAATCATCATGCACTCACACCATTCACCTGCTCACCCTGCACTCACAACGATTACTCTGCACTCACAATGCACTTGCACTGTTCACCCTATACCTCCCTGCATTCACACAAGCACACTACTCATCCTGCACTCATTTGACACTTCACTCACCTGTCCCCCTCACTGCTGAATATACAACTCACTCAAACAATCCCAGCAGTAATCATACATTCATTCATCCCATTCTGAACTTGCATCCGCACCCACATTGGTATGGCCACCTCACTCACCCTGCAGTCACTCCTCCCACCCTACTCTCACACTGTTGCATCGCTCACCATGCACTCACATGGGCACTCCTGTCACCCACACAGCGCAGAGGGTTAATGTGCCTGCTACAAAGAATATGTACCATGCAGATCACAGAAATGAGTGTGAGTAAACTATGAGTAGCGCTATAAAAAATGAAATGTTTGTCAGAAAGGTGTTATAGAGAAATGAGGTGCATTGTTGGTGAGTGGTAGTGAGGGAATTCATGGAGAAGGAGGAAACGGGGGTGGGGCACCAAAAACGACTGTTGCACCGGGTGCAACCAGTGTTAGGGCCAGCCCTGGCTGGGAGTGTTAGTACCCCTCTCCCAGAAGTTCTGGTCTAGTGGCTCCCCTGCTTCTGCAGTTTATTATTATTTACATTTGTACTGCGCTACTGTTACCAAAAGAAGCCTTGGGGCTAATAACCATCTGCTGCCTGAAGGCAAATGAGAAACACACAGAAGGAGATGGATAACCAGCCAAATGGGGTAACCTACAGAGCATAGAGAAAGGTTTTTATATCTTCCTAAAGGATAACCGATTCTTGGTGGAGTGAAACAAAGGAGGGTGCAAGTCCCATAACTGCGCGGTGTGGACCAAAACAGCGAGATAGACAACTCATGCCTTCTTGAATTGGGGAACAATAAGCAGAGTGGCACAGGCTGAAGAGAGCATACAGGTCCGACCCGTATGCTTGGTGAGGAGAGATGAGGATGAGAGAGGACAGCAGAGGATTGAAAGAATTTGATTGAAGAGGTCAGGGATGAGGAGAAAAGTAAATAGCAGAAGAGTAAGGGTGGGCGTAAAATCCGTTTCGCGGGCGAATTTGCGGATTTTCCGCGATTTCGCGATCCGCTAATCTCGCGAAATCGCGGTAAAATCCGAGAATCAGCGGGGACGAATTTTCAGCCAAGCAAGGGTTACAGCAGCAGGTGCAAAAGTTGAACCTAATTTCTTTGTAACCTTTTACAAAAGGGTTACAAACAAATTAAATTCAACTTGGACACCTGCTGCTAATTGCTTCCTGGCGCCTCGTTGCCTACTTGCAACTATTCTCTGACCCTGCTCTGACCCTTGAAGCAGGGTCAGAGAATAGTTCCAAGTAGGCAACGAGGCACCTGTCCAAGGAATTAAACCTCATCAGGAAGCACTTACAGATATAAAAAACAGGAAGAAGGGAGAGGATGGCAAATACACCCATTTTGAGTTGTCAGGAGGGGTTAAACTAAAAGAGACCTTTACAGCACAATTTTCCTATGCATTTTGCTGAAAATAAAAAGCTGTATGTTCTGTAGGGGCAACTCAGAAATCTGGCCCTTCAGAGATGCGGCCTCTCTTTCTTTCTCTCGTTCTCTCTCTCCCTCTCTCTTTCCCTCTCTTTCTCTCTCTTTCTATCTATCTATCTATCTATCTATCTATCTATCTATCTATCTATCTATCTATCTATCTATCTATCTCTCTCTCCCTCTCCCATAAACGACTGCATGGGTAACTTCGCTATGCAAGCGGCTCGCAAAGACGCAAAAATCCCCGCAAACATGCAAAAAACCCCGCGAACACGCAAAAAACCCCGCGAACACGCAAAAAAACAAAAATCTGCAAATTCGCTCAAATTCGCGAATTTTGATTGCGAATTCGCAAATTCGCAAATTCGCGGATCGCGAATTCGCAAAATTCGCCCATGCTTACAGAAGAGTAGTGTGGACACGCTAGACGTGAGTGTGAGCCAAAGGTGAGGGCTTCTGTTAGAACAAAGGGGAGATGTGAAAGATGAATGGGGGGACCGGAGAGGTGTAAGCTACAAATAGACAATAAGTTGAATGGAGAGACGAGGTGAATGAGAAGTGCTGAGGGGAACGGGTGGTGACGGGGCCAGAGAGGCCATGAGATACATGCGAGAGACTGTTAGAGATGAGGGCAGTAAAAAGACAGAATGGCAAGAGGTGATTAAAGGTGAAGTGAGAGGTTGAATGGGGAGAGTTCAGAAGTTGTAAAAAGCGGTGAAAGAAAATGGCCTGCAAAGTGAGAGAGGGATCCAGGGTTGGGAGAGGAGAGAGGGATGGAAGGGAGGGAGTGAGAGGAAAACTGCATGGGTAAACAGCTTAAATCTGCAAAAAACCACCAGAATTTTAAGGGACCCCTGATTCTCCCAGCCAATGCCAGGTGAGCTTCTAATGTGGCAGCATGTATTCCAGCGGAGTGGAGGGCCCTTCACAAAGGTTGACTAGAAATCTTTCTGATGTTAATTTCTGTATTTTGGTTATAAACAGGTACTGATGGGGTGAAATCTTTCCTCAGTGTTACTGTGTGTAAAAAAATAATTTCGAAATAATGAAGCAATGCTATCCCAAAATACGCTACGTCACGTAACATCATTTACATTTTCTTCCCACACAATTTAGTCAAGCTTGTTGCGTAATTTGGTCCTCAACTACCTCATAATTCCTATAGCCCTGCCTACAGGTTTAGAAATTTTTGTCAGGAGGGGGTCCCTACACCTCAAAATGTTGACAGGGGGGTCTCGGCATCCAAAAGTTTGAAGACCTTTGCCCTAGCATTAGAGGGATCAAATTAGTGTAGAACCTAAGTAGTATAAATCTGTGTTGGGTCCTACTCACATTCACTCAGTAAGAGAACCCCCTCCTATTAATGTGGGATTGAGGCTGTATATGCGAACTGTATGTTTCTCATTTTGAAGTGCTCCTCGCTTGTACTCAGACATTAGCAGGAACATGTTGGCAACCTTCTGCTTGGAGACCCTCTTACAGGTCAATGGGTTTTTGAATAATTCATGGAGGCCAATCTCCCTTAGCGCAGTGTCAACATAGCTAAGCCACCTAGATCTTTTCCACTTATCCATGGTTAAGCAACTCCTTATTATCAATTGTGTAAGTGGCACTGTATCTCTTCTCCATATTGAGTGCCAAAGGAGGAGTGTGGCTAGTTGGATCTAATCTGAGATATAGGGCAAACCTAGTTCTGTGTGGAGGATACTATTTGCAATGGATGAAGGGAGGCCCACTATGGACTTAAAAAATAATTTTCAATCATTTGTAGTGGTGTTGGTGCCATCACGCCCCAAACGCCAGCTCCCTAGGTCGCTGCTGACTTTACTCTTGCATGGTAGATATTTTTTAGAGGTAATAAGGGTTTAGCACCCAATTTTCTAGCAAATATATTTTACAGCATTAATACCCCTCTCCATCACCACCTTTCTTTCTTCCATCAGTTTCGCCCAAGTCAGATCTTTATCGAAAAGAACCCCAAATATGGGAAACAATCCACTACCTCAATTTTTTCTGCTTCTGCATTGAATTGCGGGCTTTTATCTCTTTTTGTTGTCCCGGCTACTGTTATAAAGGACTTTGTTTGATTTACTTTCAAATAAAGTGAGTCCATAAATGTGACATACGCGGTTATCAACCTTTGTAACCCAAGGCCTGTTCTGGCAAATAGCACTGCGTCGTCCGCATAGGCCAGTAATGGTAGCATATGATTTTCAAAAATAGGGGTATCCTGCGTCTCCTTGGTAAGTGCTTCCTCCACTCCGTTTTGTCTTTACCTATTTACTCATGCAATGACCCAGGCACTAACACATGCACTGCTACAATCCAATGAGCATTACGCAGGCTGTCCAGCCAACTCACTGTCACTGCCTATGCACTCCTCCAATCACTCAGTCAGCACCATGTACTTATCCAATCACTCTTCCAAAATCCAAGCTCTTATAAAATCACAATGCTGTAAGAAGTTGGCCTGGCATATGCTGTCCACTAGTTATAGTGGGAACCTTGCACCAGTCCAAACAACCCCTTAGAGGTGATAGGTTAAAGACATCCTTATTTGAAATCTATCCTAGTGGTAGCTATGGAGAGCCAGAACAACAAACAATTTAAGAGGGTCAAAGGGGATTTTAAAGACCAGACTCTGATATGACCCCTGCATATACTGGAAGACAAAAAGTATCAGAGGGTCTAGAATAACAAGGACAAGAACGCCGGATATGCACCTAAAAGGGACTCTATTACCATGCCATGTGTATAATATAGAGCTTCTATGGGGAAAGTCGTAGTTGAAAATTTAACAACTAAGGACACTTAGGAGAGGACTTTGTGCAAACCCCTTTAGAGTTAAGGGGTTCTGGGCCCAACACCCATGAGAGCACCCGAGTACTCGAGTTACCTCACCCAGGGAAGCCGGGTGCATAGGTGTCTTTTGGTATCGGGAATCGTTGTTGTTTTCAATTAGCGATCTCCTGAAAATTGCTGCAGCCTTCGAGAAGGAAAGTGTCCAGTGTGAGACAAACCTGGATTGAAGATGAGAGGAACCTGAAAGCAGAGGGGACAGAGCCTGGGTCGCTTGCCTGTGACCAGGGGCACGATAGACGAATGCCCACCGATGTCAGGTGATTTCAGGTTGAAGAGGTAAGGCTTAACTTTGTAGCCACGAGAATCAGGAGGCGTTGACAACAACTTGGAGCTGGATTCTAGATGTCCTACAAAGGATGTCAAGTGCTGCGGTGTCGCTGACCAGATTAGACCCAACAAGCCTTGGCATTAGCAACCCACGCAGGAAGGGAACATTTACAAACCTCCTCCCAGCAATACGACATTCCCGTATATGCTTCTAGACATGGTTTCAAACCTGATTCCACTACACTCCAACCTGTGAGTTCTGGATGACCACATCATTTGGTTTGACAAACCCAATATGCTCCATACGAAATCCATCATCGCTGGCCTAGATGCACTGAACCTGCATCAGATTGTCCACAAACCCACACACAATGCTGGACACATCCTACATGTCATTTTTGCTAATTCAGAACTAGTATCCCTTCAAAATATAACTCCAGTCACATGGTGAGACCACCATTTGCTTGCTCTCCAACATAAAACATCTCTAAGCGACACACCTAAAACCACCTTATATGCATCCACCTATTGACTGTGGAACAAACACAATTTGGAACACTTAGAAATACAACTAAAATCCAGTACAGATTACGAAAAAATAAATTCTGTTCAAAAACTATATGAGTGGCTACAGGAAGCTTTTGATATCCTGATGCCACTAAAAATCACACAATAAAACAAAAGAAACCAATCACTTTGGAGAAATACAAAGAAAAAAGACTTACAACAACAAACTTGAAAGCTGCAATTTGCCTAGCTCAAAACAAATGCTGATCAAGACAATATTCGCCTACAGAAAATTAACAGATTATGCAAGTGAGCTATCAAAAAAGTGAAGAAAAGGTAATATTCAGACAGAATTCAAAATGCTAAATTGCCAAATAAAGAATTCTATAAAATATTCAATGAATTTCGTAAACCAAATTGCCTAGAAGGAGCTCATCCCTTTACTCAAGATTTCACAGACAAAGTGGCAAATCATTACACAGACAAAGCAGAAACGTTGGACTTAAAACAAAGACAAAACACCATTCTAGCTTAGTTCCTTTATTCTCAATAGGCACTGCGCATTGCCTCATTGGTCACTTAAAACTTTCTCGAATACACAAGAAGAGATTAGTTTCTGACAATCGCATAAACCTGACAACTTTGTTTCCCAAAAATAAGAATATGTCTCTCAGAGTCACGGAAACAATAGATACGTATTTCACTTAGTCAATTGTGCATGCTTCATTTCTACAGAGTTGCAGAAAAATAGTGAAACGGGCATTTTCAATAGTAGTGTTTATTGAACAGTCTTCTTTCTCATGCAAGAGAGGTGAACTGACAATCGTTATGCAGACTCAAAAGTATAATGCGTACAGCGTAAACAGTAATATGAAATAATACTGTAAGAGCATTGTATGGATTCTAAGCCATATAAAAATACATACGTACTTAACATTGAATAAAATGCTCAACTGGTGCTTCTAAAATATGCCTACCCCAATGTACCTAACCTAAGTCAAGTAGGAGGGAAGAAGTAAGTATTGTGTAGCATAGGTTTTAGTTTTTTCCAAGAATCTACCAAAGATTTCTCTAAGTTTTATCAGCACCATACCTTGTTGAGAAAGAAGGGGGTCTGGTATCTTTGTCTCGGGCCTCGATTTCCCAACACCCTGCAAGGGGAGCCAGAAACACTGGAGCTGGTTTCTCGGCAGGAGAAAGGCAGCTTCCTGATAAGTGTGTAAGCTGGAGAGTCGGCTTCCTTCTGCACTTGCTGTAGCGAGCTGCGTCGGGCAAGTAGGTCTTCGAACTGCTCTTAACCACTGTATCTTGCTAGAGCAAGTGAAGGTATATTTATAGCTTAAAGGTGCTTACGAATGCCATAATTTGACGTAAAGCCAGGCATATGAATGTCAGGAAAGAACCCCTAGGGCAGAGGTCTTCAAACTTTTGTAGGTTGAGCCCCCCCAAGCTCAATTCTTTTAGATGATGGACCCCCCACATCTCGAATCTGGTACACTACATAATCGACCGCCGCACGCATATACCGGGCGATATCGAGCAAATAATGTTCAACACAATAAGAGTGCTTAGTAAAGTGCAGGTTTGTGAGTGGGTGTGCTGAAATGATAGAGACTTATTACACAGCTCAAACCACAATTTTCCTACATAAAATGTGTGCATATCGTGTTTACTAGGATGCTTTGTTTATAAATGACACTGATTGATAACACCATCAACATAAATGTGACGGGTGTCCTGTTTTTCGCCACAGACGGTCAATCCGTGGATGGATTTAGCTACTGCCATCCTCAGGTTCTGCTCCACATCCAGGGGCAGATCTACAAGGAAGTGCAGCAGCATGGAACCGTAAGCCCTTTGGTTGCGCCACACTGCAGCACTTCCGAAGCATAGGGATGCAACATATTTACAAGAATATGACGCATCTCTGTGCTCTCCCCTGTGCTGGCGCACAAACTGCAGCCATGCGCTGGTGTAGGCATCCTTTCACCATGGTGCAAGGATGCCAGCATCGTGGGGAGATTGTTTTTGTGCAGGAATCGGTACCTTCCTACACATAAACAATCACTACAGGCATTTATCTCTTTCAATGCTTGCTGTAGAATACAGCACGCATTGAAAGAGCAAAAAACAAGGAGAAATCAAAACATTTCTCCACGTTGAATGTAAATGTGTCCATTTGTAATTTAGGACGACATGCCCAAACTCATGTACAGAGGCGCAACTGGACCCGAACTTCGGGAGGGGGCTAACACTCCCAGCCAGTGCTGGGCCTAGCACTTGTTGCACACAGTGCAACAGTCTTTTTAAGCACCCCCCTCCCACATTTCCTCCTTCTCCATGAATTCCCTCACTACCACTCACCAACGATGAACCTCATGTCCCTTCGTTTTTTTATAGCACTACTCATTGTTTACTCACACTCAGTTCTGTACCTTCAATTTGAGGTGTAGGCAAGGGTGAAACTACAACCATAAGCAAACAGTGAAAGGCATGTTTTGCTGATTACACGAGTGCTAGTACTGCACTGTAAATATCGGTTGAAGTGGCTCATAAGGCGTAGTGTGCGCGATGGGGGGCTTACAGTCACCGCAACGCATCAGCTAGTTGTGTGGCCCGGTACTGGTCATTTGTGTCTTTTATTCAGCGGCGAGGGCAGGTTACTTCCTGCAGCAGTGCATCCTGGTACCGGTATCCCATCGACTACCTACGTGCATGTACCGAGGCATTCAGCAGCAATGTCAGATTACATCCTGCAGCAGTTCAATCTTGGTACCTGTGTCCCATCAGCTTGCACCTGCATGCATGCTCACAGGTCTATGCGGGGTTCTGGGCATAATGTTGTGGGATAAGCGCACCCTTTGTAGGAATACGACATGTTTATACCAGACAAACAGTATGAGCAGCACAATGACGATTGGGAACTTTCTCTGTGCGGAGAGTGAACTCCAGATTTAAACCCGGAGTTCTATATTATAAAAACGTTAAATTAAGCACTTGCACGTCTACAAATGACAAAAAAACGCACCCTCCAGGGCAAAAAACAAATGAAAAAAAAAAAAAAACTTAAATTGCATAGGCCTGTTAACGTTGTTTGCTGTTATGACTAGGATCCCTTGATGAGGCCACAGTGGTACAGAAACGCATGCAGGGATGCGCTCTAGACGTGCTTCCAGGCGCCGTGCAATGTGTTCAGCTATCATCTAGGTCAGTGGTTTTCGCCATTCTACTTAGAACAGCGCACTTGTGAGCGGGGACTTTGGACATACTCCGTGTTTGCGTTCTCTCCCATTTGGAGGAAACTGCAATGGAGTTTTAAGCGTTTGAATGCAATTTGTTTCCGATAAAACACAGATGTGTTAGCAGTCTATGCTTCTTTGGCAAAACGCGTCAAGTCCTTGTTATACATTAGCTGTCACTTGTTTTTATTTATAAAGTTTTATATAGCGCGAACATGACCCAAGAGGGTATCAGAGCGCTTTAAACGGATGTTGTGCAAATGAGGAGAGCTAGGGTGTTATACAAAATTGGAGTAAAAAGTGATTAGCGGCTCGAGGTCACACTGTGGTGTACAGTTGGGGCATAGAAATATGTGAAGAAGGGATGTATATTCTATGCACAATATCACAGAGGAAATCTGTATTCTAGGTTAAGCATTCATCCAGAAGAGTGTGCTTCTAGTTTGATAAAAATTCCTCCTTTACTATCTTTCATTTTCTGAAGAAAACATACAGTTGGTGTTAATTAGGTTAACAGCTTTAGTCATCTTAATTATTTTAAGTTATTCCGTTAAGCTCTGATTTCTTTCTGTTTTATATCCAGTGCCATTGAAATTATGCAATATTACAGCTGCAGCGTTTTCTGCATAATAATGTTTTTTCCCCGTTTGCCAGATAATCCATCATCGGCTGCTTACGCTGCAGACTTCAATAAAAAAATGTGTTTCCATCTCAAATGGATCAAAAGATCAAAAGATACTATAAACACAGCAATTTGTTTCCACACAGTGGAAGGCCCTTCACAAAGGTTGACACTTCACCTTTGTATTGCTTAGTTCTGCATTTGGATACTGTAATGTGGTACTAACGAGGAGAAGCCTCTGCCTACATGTGCAGGTTATGGGAGTCAGCTGTGATTGCACACTGGTTAGTTGTATTTTAACACTTCCCCTTTTAAGCGCAGGCTTACGCGTCCACCCAGCATCATGTTGACTGTAAAGAAGGAAGGACTGACTCAGTGTCTCTTGGGACATTGCTCCATTGTTTAGCTATATCTTGCGTGGCAGGCTACAGTGCATTTTTGCTTTCACCTTCTCACTGCAGCTAAAACATTTCAGCTCTCTAAATTAACCCCCTCCTGGGACGGTTAACATAACAAAAGCCTGGGCACTTCGTGCCCCATCGATTTCCCCTCCCTCCTCCCTGAAACCATACCGGAGTTCTGCAAGACTTTTGACACAGGGAACAAAAGTTAAATTAGACTGGAGTACGCGCTCCACCTAGGATGGTGTCGCACCCACCCAGGGGGGCACGGCTCACTGATTGAATAACTCTGCCCTAGGGAATAGTTGTTCTTTGTAAAGTAACTGAGTTCTTAGACAAAACAATATTCAAGCAAGGGGAAGTCCCTGACTGCTTAAATTGGTTTTCCAAGAAGTCGTTGTGACGTTTAGTATGGGTGGAAGTAGCCATGCCTGTATTTGGGTAGCATGGCCTATGCCTAAATAAGGTCTTGATTTATATGCCTATTTAATGGGCAATGTGAATTGTACCTATATAAGGGCATGAATCTGGAAAATTCACTTGGAGCCTAAAAACGCCACACAACACCCACTCCACTTTCTTATGTATTACATGACTAAGTTCTAAACACATAAAAATATATCTAAACATGATGTGTTAAAACCTACCCAAAATACATAAAAATGCATTGGTACTGGTTGTACACGAAAAGCATTTGTGCTGTATGCACTCCATTTAAAGCAATGTTTCATTCAAAGCATGTAGATGACATTTGAAAATGCTATCCAAATGAATCACGAAAATACATTTATGAAATGGCTCTTAATTACAGAATAAAAAGTCGCGACCATACCATGGCAGATTATAAAAACTGTTTGAGTGTGGACAAGGTCAAATATTGTCTCCTGGAAGTTTTCAAAGAATTCTAGTTCTTTATGAATAGTTCTACTTTAAGCAGATTACTTTGTGCAGATATAATGAAAAAATACAAATTTGGAAAAACAAAAGTTTTATCATAGATAAAATAGAGTTCCAAAGTTAGGATTTTGTTTTGAAAAATGAAGGTGGAAATCAGAGTCCCTCAGAACACTGGGTGCCAAATCAAAAGTCAGTGTTATTGTTTGGGGAAAATATCAAATCTTCTAAGTCTTTAAATAATTTGTCTACCATTGTAGGTGAAAGTTGGATTACCTCATTATTGCACTTAGAAGTGAAGCATCGCCGTCAGCGTTGGTCGCATTAGCAATGTTTGAATTGAAAGGTACCTGTGTGCCGCTTTCGTCTTGTACGTCACCTTAAGCATTTTGCGTCTGTGAGAACTCAATGAATGCTGTCATCAGAATTGGTAGCCGCTGAGGACAACACAATGCATGAGCCATGACTAGTCCAAGCAAAGTATCAACATCCATTGGCATGACTGATGGTTGTGTCAGACAGATGTTTAGCACGCATTCTTCTCCACATAGCAAGCTCCGTAGAACAGGTAAGATGCAATCTTGCCAGACTGGTCTGAATGACATAAACCATGTGGTATTCAATTCTCCTAAATGAGTTAAATCAAAAATTTAGACTATGCGCTCACGACACTTCATCGCCAGTAGAGTATTTTCCACGGTGATCTGGGTGTCTGTTGTGGATTGGTTTACCATATCGAAGCAGTAAGAGCAAAAATAGTATCCCTGCAGCGAGTCCCAAAGTGGGATCACTGAAATAATATCGAGGGACAAAATATCGACTTGCCAAAATATCGTGGACAAAATATCGACAGTCAAAATATCGAGTTTGTATCTACAAACAGGTAAGTACAAAAATATCGAGTACAAAATATCGTTAACAATAATATAGATGTAAAAAATATCGACTTTATTAAAAACAGTGTTAAATTAAATTAATATTAAATTTTATTTACTAAAATATACTTAAAACTACTTAAATTAAATTATAATAATTAAATAATAAATGAAAATAATAAAAATAATTTTTTACAATCTTATTTGTTGACCCTGAACGCTAAAAATACCCCTTTACCCAAAAACCCTAAACTGACCCTGAACCCTAAAAATACCCCTTTACCCAAAAACCCAAAACTGACCCTGAACCCTAAAAATACCCCTTTACCCAAAAACTGAAAACTGACCCTGAACCCTAAAAATGCCCCTTTACCCAAAAACTGAAAACTGACCCTGAACCCTAAAAATACCCCTTTACCCATGAACTGAAAACTGACCCTGAACCCTAAAAATACCCCTTTACCCATGAACTGAAAACTGACCCTGAACCCTAAAAATACCCCTTTACCCATGAACTGAAAACTGACCCTGAACCCTAAAAATACCCCTTTACCCATGAACTGAAAACTGACCCTGAACCCTAAAAATACCCCTTTACCCATGAACTGAAAACTGACCCTGAACCCTAAAAATACCCCTTTACCCAAAAACTGAAAACTGACCCTGAACCCTAAAAATGCTCCTTTACCCAAAATTTATCAATATTATTTAATTACCAATTAATTATTAATTAACAATAACAATAAAGTAAATATATTAGAACATTAGCTGTAATTATTTTAATAATTAATATTATTTTTTCCAAATTAATTACTTAAAAATAACACAAAATTATATATATTAAAAATGTACTCTAATTAATGTAATTAACTAATTACAATTAATTAATTAACAATTAATTACTAATACAAAATATGTTCAAAATTATATTAATTAATTAACTAATTAATATTAATTAATTATCAATTAATTATGAATTAAAAATATTAACAAACATATATTAATTAATTAATTATTATTAAATTACTTCCCACCCTATTCCCCTATAAACCCACAACCCGCTACAGAATTACATTACGCAATTATTATAAAAACAAAATTCATTTAATAAAATATTTTATAACATTAATACACACTATTCACACATATTATTACATAAAAATACACTATAAAATATTATATATTATTAAAAATTCGATATTTTTGCTATCTATATTTTATACAGTCGATATTACTTCACTTACCTGAAAAACGATATTTTTGTAGTCGATATTATGTCCAGTCGATATTTTGTCCAGTCTATATTTAAAACTGATATTATGTCCAGTCGATATTTTGGAGTCGATATTTTGTCTGTATACCCCCAAAGTGAGAGGCAATCCGCCAAACACAGAGTGCACGAAGGTTGGAAATATTCCTAGGACTGCTTCAAACTGTGCTAACAGTCCCGAAAAAACTGTCTTAAATACATGTATAATACCACTCGTATCAGACATGTTTAAGATACGACCTAACATTTCTGAGAAATGTACAGGGCAGTTTGTAGTTAATAGGGTGTGTATCTCCGCAGAAGTCCTTGCGACTTGCAGATCATAGGTCTCTTTGGCTGAGGTCAGTGGCACAGTTTTCTGTAAAAGAATGGCTTTCATTCTGCTTAAAGTATCAATTCGTATCGAAGAGATGTTCAGTGAATGCCATAACGGCGACTCCCGGTCTGTCTTGGTTTTTGGAAACAATACTTGCATACAGCAAGTGACCCTGATCGACACAGTTATGAGATAGGCTAAACCTGGCAACATGCCACAGCAGCTGTGATCAATCAACATAATGTAACTTCCATCAGAAAGCTACCTAAAAATGGAATCAATCACTGCAGCTGGTGAACCTTGCAGGTGGTAGGATTAATTGGTAGAGGAACCATCGCAGGCCCCGTGTAAATTAGTACCATGACAAAGTAGAGAGCTGCTTAGAGCGTCTTCACAATTTTTACCACTAAGAAGCATTTCTTTCCCCCCACTCCAACATTTGTGTGTGTAAGGTAATTTCATATATGTCTGCTGGTATATGTTTTAAGCAATACTGAAAATGGAATATTGTAACAGTCAGAGTGATTGTACCGTGTATTATCCATTCAATTGCTGTTTTTTCAGCTACTGTAAATGGCAATCTTTCCAGTTTTTCATTGCTCAGCACCGTTTAGTCTGCTCCCCTCTATGCCAGTTTCATCTGTTTATCAGTGAGATTGAATTCTAAAAACAGTGACGTGGTATTGATTAAACGCCTAGGCACATAGCCTGAACAAAGGTTTAGTAACGTCCAGCTTAATAGCATTATAGAACATAATTGCGACTGACTATCTTGCAACATGACCAAGTCCTGTTCCATTATGTCTATGGCAGAGGATACTATGCTGTCCAAAGAATATATCCTGGACGACAGAGTCGTTAACCCATTGTCAACTACAGCAAGAGATTTCTATAAATTAATACAATCAATTTTTTTCGTATTCGTTCTGCAGTCTCTGCTTGCGTAATCTTCCATGCTTCATTATAAGCAGCATAGATACCGGCGTACATAAAACGTTTATGACACGGTTTAGTAGGTATTTGTAGGAAGTCCCTCAGATCAGCGCCATCTTTGAGTAAAGATAAGTGTTGTTTTACCTCCTTTAGTGTAGACTTGTGTAGCCATTCAAGGCAGTTTCCCTACACTGTATGTTGTAAGTATTCCTAGATGCTGTCTCTGAACATATCTTGGATCTGGCCTAGTGAATGTGAACCCTTGTTTTTTATTCAGGAATCTTTTTTGAAAGTTGTATGTGTCTGTGGGTCAGATTAGCCATTTTTTCCAATCTGGATCTGTTCCGTTGTGACGCAAAATAGTATGTACGTCGACCTCCCCCTCTGAAGTGTTATTTATATCAGGTGTAGGTATTGACAGTTTGTTTAACTCCTTGATCTTGACTAACCCAAGAATAGATGGCTGTTGGACAGTGTCATTCAGAAACATTATTTACTCTGGGATGATGCAGGCTCTAAATAAGGCTTCCAATCCCTGCAACTGCCAGTCTTTTGTGCCCCAGACAGTTTTTATCTCAATGTTGTCTTTCCAAAAGTCGAAACCCAACGAAGACAGCTGAGCATAAAAGGCCGCAAGGCCTCAGAATAAATATGCTCGGTATTTGTCAACATACTTTTCATTCCTGTCCTATTAACATTTTTAAAGTAAAATGATTCTGGATTTGAAACATTAAAACCTGAAAAGTATGGAAAATTGGCATAAAATGTTTTTGAGCTACCCTTTGGTGGCGTTGGACAATGTTCCCATTGGTTATATTTCAATACATTTCTAGGATTTGAAGATTTGTGCAAGAAATGATTACCATCAATCAGCTGGAGGAAGTGATGACAGACACCAGAAGCTACCACTGTTGCTGCTGGTGCCAGAGTGCTCTCCCAGGATCTCCGTGAGCCGGCCTTTCCAATGCGGCAGGACTTCTAAGGCGGCAGAGGCTTGAATCACCCTTCATCGCGGTAACACTCGCCCAGCACTTCTGAGCACAGCGGAGAGCCGCGAGTTGTCCCACAGTGTGACGGAAGCCGCAAAGGAGGCAAAGTGCAATTCATTTTGATAGTAGCAGAGCAGCAGAGTAGAGCAACGACCCTGTGGAGGCACTGTGAGGAGCTGCATGGGATTCAAGGAAAGTCTGTGAGTACAGGAGACGGTGGTCTATGTGAACAAAGGGGTGGCAGTGGATGAAGTCTACCACTGGCATCTGCCTATATTCACATCTAAGTGGCCATCTGTATTTACTATAGTGTCAAACACGGTCCGGGTTGTGCCTTGCGCCTTATCCGGAAACAGGCTTTAATTACCAGAATGCCACAGCAGCAGGAATAACCAACAGCATTAGAAGTTCAGTAATTAACCAACTAATGACTAATAATTAATGTCTTATTTCTGCGAATAACGTATAATTGCATAAGAAGCTGTAAGTTAGGGAGTGGAAACTTAGCTCTAGGCTCTGTGTTGCATGAGCGGCGCAGCAGTGTATTGGCGCTTTGAAGCCTAACCTCCTTGGCTGTGTTGGCTGGAATTGGACAAGGGTATTTTTTTTACTTTGGATTTTGTTGGCTCACCAAGGAGTGCACCACTATCTAGAGCTACGACCCCGCTAGATCAAAAAAGTATGTGGGCAACAGGGAACAATAGGATTAAGTGCACAGCTGGCCACGATCTACCAGGTAGTACCCCCTTGGCATAACCATGACAACTGAAATTATCACTAAAATCACACTAAGAAATCTGCTGCACGCTAATGGCCCATAAAAAATTAAGATTGAGAACTATCTTTATAAAGAGAATGGGAACAGAAGAAGCAACTAGAAAGAGTGCTGGGGAGACGATAAGAGACGGAAAGTCTGCATCAATCCCGGGAATTAAAAAATACTTCGCAAAACTAAGCTCAGATGAACAGGGGCAATTACAAAAAGATCATCAGATAGACCATAAAGAAAGGGAGAAATGAGGCTAGAAAGGGTGGAATACAATCCAACAATCAGACCCAAATTCAAAATCAAAAATCAAAAAACACCAGAGGTCCACCCAAAAAGTACCATAATAGTCAGCTCCTAACCTTACTGTATTGAAATCAATGATACCGGAATCATTCCAAATACAGCAATCTCAGATAATATTGTCCAGATAATAATATCAAAGATCTGATATTTCTCATGGGATCCCAAAAGGAGACCTAGAATATTTAGAATAGTACTCCAGAAAAACCATCTGATCAAGAGGGATTCCTCGAAAAATCACCAGATCTTTCTCTTTTTAAAACTAGAGGACTCTCTAATAATTACACCCCAGTATCCAAATCTCCGTTCACTATGCAAATTATCCGGGAATCAGTTCTTACTCATTTAGGGAACTTATTGGAAAATTCTAATCAAATGCTCGATACCCAATTAGGAATGCTAAAATATCTAGTAGAAAAAAAAGGAAGAAAGAGCAATTAAAATCAACATTATTAGCAGGTGTTTGTGGTAAATGTAAAGTGGAAAATTCTCCCAACCCAAAAGGTGAAATAATAAAAGCTATTTCCCCACTAAAGAAAGAAATCGCAACTCAAACTGGAAGGAAATTATTTAAGGACTGTAAGAACAAACAGGATCATAAAAAGATATATTCACTCAGAAAACCTTTCAAGGAGGAAAAGAAAGCAGAGACCCACCAACTGCCTCTAGCATGTTATCCAATTTTTGCAAAAACAAAAACAAAACCACAATTGAATGTGAGCAGTCTGATAATACCACATTCTAAAGCAACTGCTGATACTGAGCTATCTAACAATGCTGCACAGGGCCCAGAAATTACAAATAGCAAAAAAAATAAAAAAAAGATCAAATTGAAAAGGAGAAAGGCGTTAAGAAGGATTAAGAAAAAGAAAACCCATGAAACAAGATTCCAGAATACTTCCCCTACACCAATCCGTTCACTAGATAAAGAGGAAATGGCAGAAATGCCTCAGAACCCGAAGGTAAAAGAGCAGAACTCGCCAGTGAAAATACAAAGAGTCAATTATAACCAACTTAACAAACTTAATCCAAAGGCAACCCATTTTTTATAGTAGATGACGGACCTATGACTCCTGCAGCAAGAGATATCCCAAAATGAACTTTTACCATGGAGAAAAGGAACCCAAAAGTAGAGGAGATCAGGCCAAGCTATCTGGAAATAACAGAATTGTTCCCTTCAGGTGATGCTCCACTTAACCGCGACTGAATTATCAGTCTGCTTCAAAAGATTCAGCCATTAAACTCCCTGGCGAGATATGAAATAAAACTAGTTTCGTTCCCAGAAAAAACTAAAACAACAACAGCAATTGTAGAATTCTGGTCTCCAGTGATACCAGGAATTATATTAAAGGAGAGTGAGACTCTCCACAAATACAGCTATGATTTGACTCCAGTATTAAATCGCAAAATCCAAAAGATAGAAATAACAGGAGAACCTTTTCAAACGCAGCGACTGAATCCAAGCCTCAACACCATGAACAACACCCCAGACCCATTTGCTGAAAATATATTTGACTCCATAAAGAATGGTGAAAGAGGAATCTGGAGAAAAAATAGTCCTAAGAGGGAAATAACAATGAGGGATTACTCACAGGCCTGGATCACGGAGACCTTGAACAGTAACAAACAACTTAAGGATAACAAATCCTCCGTTTAGCCCAGGCTTGACTATCACTTCTTGGAATATTGCAGGGAAAACTCAAGATAAGATGGCTGAAATACCAAAAAACTGTCCAGCAATAGTGGCCCTACAAGAAACACGGTCTACATCAAATTTTGATCAAGAAAAATATTACGTATATGATATTCCCGCATAGAAGGTTAATCGAGGTCATGCAAAAGGTGGGATAGCGATTTTGCCTAATGAAGATTACAAGTGGGTCCAAGAAATAATTCCAACTAACTCAAAGAATTATCAATGTATCAAGATTAAGTTCGGGATAAACCCACTGGAAGCTCTAAAAGATCTACTAATTTGTAATGTTTACATCCCGCCTGGAGCAAAAATGAATATACTTGCTTTAGAAATCCTTGAAGATATCAAAAAAACACTAGAAGGACAAGCTTATCCATCGCTTTTCATTATGGGTGACTTTAATGGGAAAATATCAAATGAGGTACTTCAAAAATGGGCAAACTGGCACAAAGAAGAGGCCCTTAGAATCCCCATTCCACTATTTCCTAAAGAAAGCAAAGCGGATACAAGTGGGAAAATTTTAGTAGCCTCACTCCCACTGTTAAGTGGAATAATCCTAAATGGTAATGTAGAAGGAGACATTCCCGCATAAAATACAAGACAAGGGAACTGTAGTTACTCACTCTTGGACTACATGATTTGTAGCTCGGATCTGTTTGGAACAATTTCACAACTCAAAATAAATTTTTGTCATGGCAGTGACCATGCTATCCTGCAATGCAGATACAGAGTGGAAGATACAACTTTCTTTGTCAAGCCATATTATGTACATTCAAAGCACAGGTTTGGTAAATGAGGCCCAAAGGCGGATTCAATGGAATTCAGGAATACTTAATACAATTATTACCATAATCGATGCAACTCAATTATTGCAAATAATTTATTCTATAAATCTGATAATAAATTTTGAAATGATGATCAAAAACTTATCACAAAAACTGCAGGAAAAGTTAAAGCAATGGGGAACAACAAAGAATCAGTGCGAAAAAACCCAAATTAGCTACTAATACAAAACAATTAAATACATTGATAAGAGCGCAGTTTCTAGAATACTCAGAATCCAACCAGCTAGAAATTCAAAAATCAACGTAGGAGTGAATAGGCAAAAAAATAAGAGAATAACCCAGGATACAAACTGGGTAGATCTACAGATAGCAGCAAAAAAATAACGAATGTGCCTATTGGAATATAATTGCTAAAGAAACGGGCACGAAAAAAGCATTAAAAGCTATCCCAGTGCCTCCGACAGAATGGGAATCATACCTTGCCAATCTATATAAACTAAATACTAATTCAGAAACAACTAATATTTGGCTAGAAATCCAGAAGCAAAATCATTAAATATCGGAGCACCAAGTCCCTTGTCAATTGAGCTATATATAAAAAAGGCGAGAACGATGGAAGCAACGGGTCCTGACCAAATTCCGATCAAGGTCATCCAATGCAATCCCAAAGCATGGAGCAAGATGTTACCTCTCCTTTTTAACCATATCTTTACCACCGGGGAAATCCCCAAATCTTGGAAGGGGAGCATTGTAATACCCGTACACAAAAAGGGTTCAAGGCTGCATATTGGCGACTATAGGCAGATAGCCCTTCTATATGCAACAGGAAAGATTTTCACAGCAGCAGTATTAGACCATCTTAAGGACTGGGCTTTTTCATCAGGATTAGTCCCTGCATATCAAGCCGGATTTAGATCAAAGCACTCGGTCACCTACAATATTGCTGTGTTGCTAACCATCTTAGACAAATATGTGGATATAAGATCCCAGGTTGTGTATGCTGCTTTTATTGACTTTAACACTGCATTTGATAGAGTAGATAGAGGAACACTCTGGAGAAAACTCATCAAAATGGGTATCCCGGATAAATTACTCCATATAATAACATCATTACATTCTGGGACTTGGTGTCAGGTTCAAATGGGGAGGGAAAAGGGTCTCACAATTCCTATCCCGACTCCAAACAGCCTTAGGCAAAGATGCCTTCTTGCTCCCCTACTCTTCTTCCTTTACCTTAGCGATTTGCCTGAATGTTTTCAATAGATATGCAGCTTTTCACCTAAAATTGCCCTCCACAAAATACACACCATGATGTATGCTGACAATGTAATCATTTTAGACCTAACACCATTCGGTCCGCAAAGAAGCATCCAAGCACTCCATAACTATACGGAGGAAAACTTTTTAATACCGAACATCGCTAAAACAAAAATAGTTCCATTTTCAGGAAGGAAACAGAGTGCCAAATTCAACTGGACTCTAGGGGGAAAAAGGCTGGAAGTGGCAAATGAATATACCTATTTAGGTTGAATCTTCACCAAGTCTCTACAAAATATGCTCCATACTCAGAATCTGACTCGTAAATCTGACGTTCATGTGGGGGCACTTTCATGTTTATATGCGTCAACTGGACAAAGACACTTTTCTTCTATGCTTCAGGTATAGAGTACCAAGATTCCACCAGTGCTGTCATACGCTCTTGAATACATCCCAATAAGCCAATGGAACTTTCTAGACCTAAAAGAAGGGAAGATCTTATGGGAGCTAACAAAGGTGTCCCAAGCTGTACCGGTAATAGCTCTCTGCCTCGAGTTCTCCTTAACCAGCTCCTATGCCAGAGGAATTACTAATATCATTAGATGGGCATCCAGCCTCCTCCATGCGGAAGAAGGAACGCTTTGATCTCTTCTTAAGATAGAAACATTTGATAAAGACTCTTCCAAACATGTATTCTCAAGGGAATGTTTTAACTGCTTTTAAGTTAGCTAATCTTAATATTAATTTGTTACAGTCATAGACACCTGCCCAGCTGAAGCACTTTTTAAAACATCTCACTCCAAGACTCAGCTTTGATCTTGACTCTCAACACTGCACTAAATTTCCTTTATATAAAAATTTTGCAGAAACTATAGCCTTTAAGAAAACACAACAGTTTATTAATTTTAATCTAACACATGGGGTCAGGTGATCGATTGTGCTGCTCCAAATTGGAATACTTCCTTTAAAAACAGTTACATTCAGGTGGCTACCAAAAGAAAAATCAAGTATTATCTGTAATTTGTATAATGGTGGGGAGCAGAACTTGGAACATTTGTTGTTCACTTGGCCAAATGCGACAGTGGTAAACGCAAGAAAAAGGTTTTTACAAACAATTTATACAAAATGTAGAATTAACTCTGTACAGGAATTAATCATACTATAAAAGGCTCCGCCAAATTAGTTTGTCTGCCACAATGTATACAAATTTTTAAAACCTATTTTAATTTTGTATTAGAATGAAAACCTTTCTTTTTAACAAAACTGTTGAAATTTTATATCATGGACTGAATATTTGTGTTTCTCAGTGGAGAACTAAATCAAATAAATTAACTTAACTTGAACTTAACTTGATGACAATAGTGATTATAACAATATATTTGTTCATAATCTGATGAACCTTCTAAGTATTCATGATTTGTAAACTTTGCAGACATTTCTAAATCTGACATCATATTATGAACAGTCTCAAAATCCCAATCATCAGAAAAGGTACTAGATGAAACAAAGTAATTCAAGGAAATCTTGAACTGGTGTGAATCTTCAACAGCTCCGCCGGACCAAAAATTTCATATTCAGTTCTGTCCCAAGATATACCACCAGGTATAGGAACTGCTGTGATGTTCACTGATCACAAGTCTCTTTGTTCACGATGAGATGATTTGTGTGGCTTGAGGATTAAGTTGATGTTCTTAATTGCTGTGTCCTTTTTAACATATCTTCCATTTATCAAAATTCCCAAAGTTATTACAAGAGTCTACAAAAGTAGAAGAAAAAGTACACCCAACACAATCTAAAGACCAATCCATAGTGAAACCAGATAGGTCAGGTGATGAAAAAGTTATGTTGCTTTTTCTTTAAAAGTTCTTTTTACTTGCATTGTCTCAGGTTCGCTGGGATCCTCGGAAAATGTATCAAAGTTATTGAAAAAGCAAGAGGCAGTTCTGTCATTTGTAGGGATTGCTTCAGGATTCATTGAATTGACTGGAATCACTTGATCACTTGTTACCTTTGTATAGTCAGATGCTATTTCATTGTAGACAGGCGTTTCTTGATGTACTGTTCTTTGGGTCTCCAGAGGTACAAGTTCCATGGCTTTGTTGCATAGTTCTTCTTTTTGCATTGCAGATTCTTCAAAGGCGATGAGTCTCTCAGTTTGAACCTCTTGGATAGTAGCCAGATTCGAGCGTCTGCTACATCTTTGGAGTCCACTTGGCCTACGGCTTATGATCGGCCACATGATGTGGTTTAGCAGGTCGATGCACTCAAACTTGTTCTCCTTTCTTCCAGCATGAGGCGACAGTAACACTGTTCTTGATCCGTGGATGGCTAGAACAGGTACTGGTTGTCTGTAAGAAGGCCCAAATTTCTGCTTGTCCGCAATTTTTTCTCTGACTAGATCCCCAATCTTTGAAATCCAGACAGGTCTTGCTGGGACGGATGTTTTTTCTTCAGTGGTCGTTGACTTCAGGAACACGTTACTTTGGCTTTTTCTTATTTTATTTAAGTCCTGCAAAACAGCCAAACGGTCTTTGATATCAAAGGGTTTTGTGTTCTACCACTGAAGTCTGACAATCGAGATCTGAAATAATCATTCTTGTTCCAAAAAGGATTACATACGGAGTGATTCCCTCTAGAGAACTTCTTGGTAGATTATTAAGACTACGTTGGTCACTTATTAGATGTTTGACCCACCCATCACCCGAGTCTAATACCCTAGGTGTTATGGATTGCTTTATGTCCCATTTTTTTCTCGCCACTACCAAATTTCCCTCAGGATGGGATTGACTAGAGTACCGCAATGCAACGCTCAATCTGGCCATGGCCTCATTGTAAGCTCAAGACCTAAACGCAGGACCCTGGTCAGAATGTAGCGTGCAGACTGCGTATGGGCCGATAAAGACTCGTAAATCTTTTATAACAGTTTGAGCGTCAGCCGAGCTCTGAGGTCACATCCATATGAATCTTGAGCACAGATCCACTGCGACCATGATATCTTTGTAGTTACCATCCCTCTGTAAGGGACCGCAGTAATCCAGGTAAACGCAAGCTAATGGTTTGTCTGAAATTAACGGGCGTCTCCGCAGGACGTTTCACTGTAGAGACTTCCATCTTTTGGCAGATTTCACATTCCAAAACATAGTTTCTGGTTTGTTTCCTCTTCCACGGCCACCAGTATCTCTGTTTTAATAATGACACTGTGGGGGAAACACCTGGGTGTGCAGAAGCGAGCCCTTCATGTGCTACTAATATTAGTCCTAATCTATGTTCCATGTTTGAAATTACTCTATCCCCCACTCCAGGGAATGGAGCAAAAGGAACAATATTCGCAGTTATGTATGAGTATTTGAGTGGAAAGCCATTTGGTAATGTTTTACCACTGTCTTTCCTTGAAGCATTGACAGCTTGCATTATTTCGCCGTCTATTTTTGTTTTTGAATGAGTGATTGCAGCTACAAAGCCATTTGCACAGTTGCCTTCGCGGCTTCATTAGCCAATGAATTCCCTTCAACGTGAACGCCATCACGTTGATGACTCAGTGTATGTATCACATGAGCCTTTTGTAGTTCTTTTCATAACTGAACAACTTGTTCCCAAAGCAACTTATACTTGATTATGCCAGCTTTTGCATCTTTGTAACTGTTTTGAATCCAGTTTTGCAAGTATTCATTGTAAGATTGAACACAATAATACAAATCGCACACTATGAGTGTGGGAAATTAGCGATCTGTATTTTCAAGTGTCATCTTGAATGCTTGTAGTTCAGCTCGCTGAGCTGTACAATCTCCTAGAGATTGTGTTTTAGTGACCAGAGGTCGGAATCTGTCAGTATAAATTATACATTCATACTGCTCTAGAGGCAGAGTTTCAGTAGGCAGAGGACATTCTTGTTTGCATTGTAGAAAAGCTTGTGTTTTCAAATAAGGGTCAAAAACATATTCAACGTCTGTTGCAGCAAGAGAATTAACCCATTGTATCCATCTTGGGTGTAAAAATTTTGCATTAAGAATGCTCGCTTTTGTCACTGCCTCTAAAGCAGGTACAGGTGTAACAACCATAATGCGCTTACCTTATGCCAGGGCTCTCTCTTTTGCTACTGCAGTTTGAACCGCTGTCAGAATTTTTTTTGTTGAAGTGAATTTCATTTCTGCTTGTGTGTACAAATGTGATTTGTAAGCTATTGGTACTTTTTCTCCTTCATTAAAGGTTAAGTATGTGAATCCGCATTGTCTAGGAATGATTTGGGTCTCTAAGTTGCGTACGTTTACGCGTGTTTGCAAATGTTTAGTTGCTAACATGTCGGTTTGTAATGAATGCAAAATGTCTGTGTATTTTTGTGTCCAATTTACTGTTTTGAAATCAGGTCTGATTAATTCGTAGAGAGGTTTAACCCTTTCTGCGTAGTTTAGAATGTATGTTCTTCTGAAATTCAGGAGACCTATAACCGACTGAATGTTTTTCAGCATTTTTGGAGGTTGGAGCAGCGCACATTTCTCTAGAAAGTTTGCTGCCAGGCTTTAGCCTTCACTTGATAACTTGTATCCTAGAAAAAGGACGTTGAGGAGGTCAATTTTTGATTTCTTGAAATTGAATTTATACCCTTCAGAGGAAAAGCCAAGTATGATGGTGTTCACCCTGTTCAAGTGCCTATCCAAGTCATTGTCTGTTAGATAGATGTCATCGACATATAATAATGCATCATCATCATAGGTTTGTAGTAACTCGGTTACTCTGGCTGAAAATAACCCTGGACTATTCTTGAATCCTTGTGGGAGACGACAGAATTGACACTGTGTTCCCATAATTGAGAAAGCGGTCAAGTACCTACTTTTATGTGCAATGTTTTGACAGAAAAAACCGTTCGAAATATCTAATGTGGTTTTATATTTTTTACGCACAATGTTATTCATTAGTGCTGCACTGTGTGCATTTTGTACTGCAAACGTTTTGCAACAAGAGTTTAAATGCCTGTAATCCAAAACTAGACGATATGTATTGTCTGGTTTGGAGACAGGAAACAAAGGATTGTTCATTGAAGAGGTGCATGTTTCAATCACCCCTTAGTATTCAAGTTGTTCTAATATCTCCCTGACCTGTTTTTTAGCTTCTTGCTTAACTGGGTACTGCCGTTGTGCAGTTGGTTGATTTTTTAACTGGATTTTATGATGAGGAGAATCCTCATCCCATCCTACATGATTTTTATATAATCCAGGAGCCTGGGCTGCTGCCCATTTCCTGGAATAGGTATATTTTAACTGAATTGGAATGTGGTTGAAGAAAGCTGGCATAATGATTTCTTTGCCATGTGGGCACTCCGTGACAAATTCAGGTGGCCTGTCTTGTTCAGCTGGTAGAAGGTCATAACCCTGAGAGATCTTCTCCCAAAATTGTGCTCTTATTTTTCTAGTTACGTCCCCCTCCATCCGGAGTGTTACTCCGTATAACTTATGTGGGACACTAACCATGGAATCTGCAGTTTCAACTTGGATTTACTCATTCAAGTCTACTGGCTCCAGATGATCCATCAAGTTCTTGCGATCTATGGTGACTTCTGCTGCACTGTCCGACATCGTTTGAGCCCATTCGCCGTTCTTGAGTTGTGTGCTCAAGATCCTCGGCATGTCTGATTTTTAGACCTGCTACGTTCTTTTTGGTGAATTGAGTTTACTTATTTTTCTGAATGTGTTTATCGTCTTTGGACTTCAGGAGTTCTTCCTTTTGTTCTGACTGTCCTCTTTTTGCGGATTTCTGAGACAAAGTCTGAAAGGTACCAGAAGAACGTGTTTCAGTATCTTGATATCTATCAGGTTTTCTCAAATAATCCCTATTCCTGAGGGCATACCTTTCAGAGGGATTCTTTTGAGGAGACCTACCTCGCTTTTGAGAACGCTTCTCTTTAGAAGTTTGTTCAGTGTTCTCCCACTTCTTTTTAGGAGGATTGGAAGTGTATTTAATAAAGACCTTTAACTATATAATTCAATTACATTTTGAATATTACTAAGTAATTCATCAACTGATATTGCGTCAGTGTCAGGATCAGGTCTGTAGTTGGCTAAAGCTAGCCATGTTGCTCCTGGTCTACCTAGTGGACTGAGCCTGGTATTGTGATCTATATGTTTTAGGGTGCCTTTAAACCAGAGCGTATACTCTTGGTATGTTAGTGAAATTTCAATATCTATGAATGGAATGTATTCCTGTGGTGGTGCATCTTCTTTGTAGAAGTGAAACACTTTTGTTCCTGCATTTGCTTCAGAGACGACTATCCTTGAATCGAATACCGCTATCTGATGATATTCATGTGCCTCTATCACAAAAACTACCCTACCACCCCTTGCTGATAGGCCATTTCGTATGAGTGCTATAGTGATGGCTTTCCTTACATTTTCTGGAATGCATGTAGCATCCTTGTCGGTCTCTTGGAAACCTGTAAAGTTTAAAACTTGTATGATTGTATCTGCTGCAGCTCCAACGGTTCGGTGTTGTCGGCGTTATTCGACATTGTTTAATGAAAGTTGCAGAGCAAGTTTCAAGGAAACAAAGATAAGGTGCACAATATTTTGGAACACTGTATCCTTCAACGTTGAACAAACCAAAAACTAATACATAGGATTTTTCGTCCTACTCAGCTATGGCAGATATTATCCTTTTACCCACTCCAGACGTCTATTGGAGTATTTCGGAAAAAGGGGTCTCTGAGAAAAGCACGACTGAGTTACTTTAGTATCTAGCGTTAAATTAGTGCCTTATTAAACATTGGGCGCCATGTAGTGTAGTTCCTATATTCCCAAGAGGCTCTGCGCATTGGAATAATATATCCTATAGATTAGACGTAGGACTGAGGTCAACTAGGTCTCTATCGAATATACTAAACTTAATTGTGTGTGTGTCAGCTAACTCAGAGGTCACTAGAAACTTACCCGAATACACAAGAAGGGATTAGTTTCTGACAACAACATAAGCATGACAACTTTGTTTCCCAAGAATATGAATATATCTCTCAGATTCGCGGAAACAATAGATAAGTATGTCACCAAGTCAATCGCGCATGCTTCGTTTCTACAGAGTTGCAGCGAAATAGTGAGACCGGCGTTTTCAATAAAAGGGTTTATTGAACATTCTTCTTTCTCATGCAAGAGAGGTGAACTGCTACAATCGTTATGCAGACTGCAAAGTATAATGCGTACAGCGTAAACAGTAATATGAAATATTGCTGTAAGAGCATTGTATTGTTTCTAAGCCATATAAAAATGCATACATATATGACATTGACTAAAATACTCAACTGGTGCTTCTAAAATACACCTACTTCAATTTACCTAACCTAAGTCTAGTACGAGGGAAGAAGTAAGTATTGTGTAGCATAGGTTTCAGGTGTTGCCAAGAATCTACCAAAGATTTCTCTAGGTTCTAATCAGCTCCATACCTTGGTTAGAATGAAGGAGATCTGGAATATCTGTCTCAGCACTCAATTTCCCAACACCCCGCAAAAGCAGCCGGAATCACTGGAGCTGGATTCTCGGCAAGAGAAAGGCAGCTTTCTGATCAGTACGTCAGCTGGAGAGTCGGCTTCCTTCTGCACTTGCTGTAGCGAGCTGCATCGGGCAAGTAGGTCTTTGAACCACCGTATCTTGCTAGAACAAGTGGTATATTTGTACCTTGAAGGTGTTTAGGAATGCCATAGTTTGACGTGAAGTCGGGCATATGAACGTCAGGAAAGAACCCCTAGTGAATAGTTGTTCTTTTGAAAGTAACTGAGTTCTTGGACAAATCAATATTCAAGCAAGGGTTCATGACTGCTTAAGCTGGTTTTCCAAGAAGTCGTTGTGACATTTGCTATGGGTGGAAGTAGCCATGCCTGTATTTGGGTAGCATGGGCTATGCCTAAATAAGGGCTTGATTTCTATGCCTATTTAAGGGCAATGTGAATTGACCTATATAAGGGCATGGATCGGGAAAATTCACTCAGAGCCTAAAACGCCACACAACACTAGTGCTGACCCTTTTACAAACAACAATCCAAGAATACTCTAACCCAGACTCTCCGGTACTGCCAACACATTACACACAATGAATTTATGTGCCTGGTCAAAGCAAGCAGACCTGCCAGCATCTCTGCTGATTGTGTCAACCGCAAACCTTCAGGTCAATTCTTCTAACAACCTCTGCTGCCACTCCAGTAAAAGGAATCTTCAATGATTCCTTAACTCCTGGAAGATTTCAAGTAGAACTGAAAAAGTCATACTTACGGCCATTGCTGGAAATACCAAATTCTACCCGCTGTACTCTAACAAGTACAGACCAATTACAAATGGACCTTTCCTGGGCAAACTTATAGAAAGAATAGTGTTCACCCAGATGTCACAATTCATTGAAGACAATGCCATACTTTCAGACTTCCAAACACTATTCTGTCCAGAAAGAAGCACATAATCTTCCCTCCTTGCCATCTGGGGTGACCTGAAGAATTGTATTAGGGACAACAAAAACCTACTTGACAGTATCGTGGTAAAGGGGGTGGGGGGTAGCGCTAATTGCCTGGACTTGCCCACAAAAATGCAATTGGAAGCCATGTAGTGGGTACAGGTAGCCAAGAATGAAATTAGGGACAATAAGCTGAGAAGATTAACAGAGGAATTTTTAGATGTTGAACTGTTGGGTTTCCTTAGAAGGCTACCTCTATCTTAATGGGCTGGTAACGGATAGAATGCTTTACATCCAATTTAGACACAGCTCGCTCCCCCTGAATTAATTTATGAACTTATGGTCATGTAAAACAGTTAAGACAAAGGGTTGTCTCCGTTGCCCTGCTCTGATTGAATCCATCAGCCACATATTTTTTGTTTGCAAGCATACTCTGGCCCTAGAAAAAACTGGCGTATTCCTATCTGTAAATGGCTGGGAACCAGAGAATATGGTGTAGCTTTAGGCATTTTAAAATCTAATGTAAGACCCCTATTTCCTTGTGAGAGTACAAAAATTTTTGGCCACAATTTGGGATTCAGAAGGAATTCTCCCAAAAAAAATCTATTATCCATTCCATCAGACCAAGCATGAACTTCTTCAGGCTCTGTCAGTGGTGAAACCTATTCATAAAAAGCAGACATTGGGTGTTCCTTATAGTTCTGATGGTTAGGTCCCATGCTGATTGATGTTTTACCCCACTAATCAAATGTCAAATTTTAATTGGCACAATTTTTACATAGTTGAATTTTTGTATTAAGTTATATGTATCAAGATATATTTCTTTCAAATGAAATCAAGGAATTTATGTACACGTACATTTTATTAATCTGTATTTATGCACTTTGCACTTTTATGGTCTGCCTGGTGAAATAAAGTTTATTGACTGACCTGAAGAACACAGTTGACCACAAGGGGTTGCTGCGCTACTTCTCATGGACCTCTTGGCTGCCTTTGATACGGTTGACCATGACATTCTGACACAAAGACTTTACAAAGTCGGCATTGAGGGGACTGCTCTAGACTGGGTCACAGCCTACCTTTGCAATGGAACAAATATCATCCATACCCCATCATTCTCGTCCAAACCGTGTACCACAAAAGAAGAGGTCCCGCAAGGTTCTATCATCTCTCTCATGCTTTTGAACATCTACATGAAGTCATTACCCATACTGATCAATCAATTTCACCTCACTTGCTATAACTATGCAGATGACATGCCAATACTTTTTCAACTGAAATTCCCTAAAATCATTGGATACTCACCAACTTTCATTTGTCTCAGAACCATGGATCAATGGATGATGTTGAGCAATAACAAATTGAATGCTTTATAAAACAGAAATACTCAAGTGTGGCGATTGGAAGCATTATGACCCACACTCTGCATGGCCTGATTATCTAGGAACACCGCCTAAAGTATAGGAGGAAGTAAGAAACCGAGGAATGACCATGGACTCCAAGCTATCAATTCATGCTCAAGAGGACAAGTGAGCAAGCTCAAGTTTTGTTACTATAATAACTCTGCAAAGAATCTTTCCCTATGTGGGATTTCCACACAAGGTCCAAGCTACAATCTTCCTTTTTCTGTCCAAACTCAATTACGCCGATAGCCTCTCCCACAGATCACCTTTAATGACAATGACAAGACGGCAACTGATTCAGAACTCAGCTGCCAGACTATTCTTACATTTAAAACTGCAAGACCACATCTCCCCTGCATTGGAAGCCCTGCATTGGTTATTGGTTGCCAGAAGATTTATGTTCAAGCTGCATTGTATCACCCACGTATTGGTACATGGAACGGGACCACTCTTCATCAGGAATAATATCACCAAATACATTCAACAAAGGAACCTCTGCTTTTGTGTGGCACCTCGCCTCGGAAAAAAAATGGGGGGCACATCCTTCTCTGTTCAAGTAGCCAAAGTATGAAACTCGTTACCCCCCAACATAAGATCCATGGATAACCCCCTTATCTTCAGAAAACCACTCAAGAATTGGCTCTTCCCCATATGAGCACTATACACAAATAGAAATATACAGCATATCCCTCCCTATATAAGCATTTATTTGTACTATAGATATGTACCTATATATGCGTATTGCTTTGTAAAATTGTATAGAATAATTATGTTTTAAAACAAATACAATTGATTTTTAAGTATGTCAACACTTAAAAGCCAGAGTTTATTTAATGCTTCTTTAATCTATATATACTTACTTCCATTATGCATCTATATACTTTCCATGTACATATGGATCTTTATATTTATTGCTTTTCTCCTAATTGAGCCCATCCAATGCACTACCCTATTTCTCACCCTATACCTCTTAATATATCCTCTACCTCAACTCTCTTACTCATCTCAAACCTCCTTCTACTACTCTTTCCAATGCATTACCCTATTCCTCACCCTAAACCTCTATCAATATATCCTAATATATGACCCCCAAAATAACCCTTTCTAGACACTTCCCTACTCTACCCCTCGTTTCATCACCACATGCCTCTTTTACTATACTGATCCCCTAAAACAAGCCTTTGTAAACTCTTCCCCTCCACATCCCTTTTAGTCATCCCAAACCTCCTCCTACTGCTATGACCTCCAAAAACAAACAAAAAAAGTCTAAATCCTTCCCTCTTCTATCCCTCCACTATCCTTTTCAATCCAAATAACAGACTAATATATCCACCTCTCAAATTACTTTCATATTTCACCATACTAATTCACCAATATTCTTTTATGGGTTCCCGAGTAGCGCACTACTTGCATAAAAAAACGCTTCAAAACCCAATCAGGGGTAACAAGCTCTATATAAATGCAAACCTTTCTCCTTCTTCTATCCCTCTGTTACCCTTCACAAGCCAAATAGCTAACTAATATCCACCACTCAAATTACTTTCATATTTCACTTTACAAATTCACCGCCAATCGTTTCTGGATACCGCAGTAGCATGCTACTAACCAAAAAAGCACTTCAACACCCCGTCAGGGGTAACATGCACTATGTAAAAGGGAACCCTTTTCCCTCTTCTATCCCTCCACTATCTTTCTGAATCCAAATAGTTGACTAACATATCTACCACTCAAATGACATATTTCACTGTACCAATTCACCACTAATCCTTTATGGGTAACCGAGTAGCATGTTACTCGTTGACGCCTTGCCAGGGGTAGTATACTCCAATAATACTTTGCTTGGTGATAAGTGTGGTGAAAGGCGGAAATTCAAGTTCCAGAAAGCTCTTTAAATGTGGATTAATCCATTTGACAACAAAATAGAAACTCAACAACACGTAACCTAAGCCCACTGCCCAGTAACATGGGCTGCAGAAAATCGTTTTTTGTTATAGACACAAAACAGTAAAATTTTGACTGTGAATAATCTCAGCACTATAGATAGGTAAACATTTTACACAGGTGAACCCTGCCAGATCTAAGGAGGTGAGGTGTTATAAAGGTATCTCTCTGTGTAGCTTGCATGGATCTTTCAGGACAGTGTATGCTGTGGAGTGGAGTTTCTTGACATCTAGGACACACTCCATACAGTATTTGAGACTCCAAAGGCTGCCTGCCAGACACACTCACACAGCCGCTGCACAGTCCAGAGTTTCTGCACCTCAAACGTGTCATTCCCCTCAGGGTGCTCTGGCGAGGTTTCCATGCTACTCCTGTGTGAGCGAGAAGATAGATGTAGAGAATGTGTAAAATCCAGGCCTCCGCTACTCACTTCTGGCCCTTGAAGAGTGAATGGGATCATTGAGCAAATGTGAACACTGAGAACACACATGCTCCTGGTGAGGTGCTCATGCAAAGGATAACAAAAGGAAGGGTTTTTCATTCTCACCAGGCTCTCAGTTTAAATGGCATTTTTGGGGTGTATTGGGCACCTACACATGTGCATCCCAGTCACACGCATGTAAGGTGATCCTAGGGACAAGGTTCAGTGTGCACGTTATAGGCATGTAATTCAAGCCTGATTAAATGAACACATCAGAGCATAACAATTAATGGGAAAAAAGCATCAGACAAGGGTAGTGCACCTAAACACACAGGTAGACATCCCCTGCTCTCCACAGATTAGTGTTCAGTACTTAAAATCATCACTGAAGGCCTGATTCTCAACAGTAAAGTTACACATGTGTGTAAGTTTAATCTTTTTTTTCAGTATTCACAAAATTGCAATTTAATAGTAAGTTTATGAGTGTTGAAACTCCGCAGTGGAGACAGAGAACTCCGCACACAACAAGATAGGCCTGGTCTATCTTTTTATATGCGGAGTTCTCTGCACGGACTGGGGGGGTCTTCGGGTACAATTGACGCTAAAGTATACGCGTGTACCAGTGACTCGGAAGGAACACATCCTTCAGATGAAATATTTATTTTGGAGAGGTCAGCCCCATCAGCACTCAGCCTCTTTACACACTGTCCCCCACTCACAAAGCCACAAAGCCATGAGACACTCAGCATCACAGTGGATGAACATCCCTGACTTCTGAGAGGTCAGTCCCCACAGAGCCACCACATACACACACACACACATGTATGCACAAACACACACTGGCACGAAGGTTGCCAGAAGTGATGTCAGACTGTTTCTGTGCCAAAGTGGAGGTAGAGAGCAGCAGCAGGCCATTTTTAATATATATATATATATATATATATATATATATATATATATATATATATATTTCCTCACAAACGCTGCTCATTCTGCCGAACACTTTACTTGACGGGTGCCTCCTTCGTGCAAGCAGCATGCACGTGAATAGGTTTCCACAAATGTGTCCCGCCATAAGGAACACTCATGGAGCACACTTTGGGGTTCTGATATTCTTTAATACACACAGCATGACGCGTTTCGTCTGTTCCGACTTCCTCAGATGCTGTCTGGTAGTTCAAGAAGTTAGTGTTTTTTCCAAGTCTTTAAAAAGCCTTGTTGGGCTCCTCCTACCCAGTGTTCAGCAAGGAGGGACTGCATGGAAATTGCCTTTCCTCCTGGATTTTTGGCCGCCATCTTGGAGTGTCTGTTTCTTTAGTTTGTTTTCCCAATTTTTCATTTGTGAATAGCGATGTTGATTCTTTGCAATAAGCTTACAATTCTCGCTGAGAAAGAAACATGCCTCTTTGATGTTGTCATATCACTGGGTGGTTTTGGAGCCTCACGATCCGCTTTCCCTCCCAATACATCAACCGCTTAGGATGTCCTGTATCTGGGATTGCCGGTTTAAGTAATCGGCTTTCGATGTGTCGTCACATCCCAACATGTTGGCAGATGCTTTCCATCGTAGCGGCGAAGCTCTGGTGGCACAGGGGCCAGCTCCATATTTAGCAGGCAGCACTAAGCAGCTTTGCATAGATGAATGCAGCCTTGAAAATATTGTTCCTTCAATACAGTTTTCTATGTTAAAGGCACATGCAATGGGTGTTAATGGCTGCAGTCCCAGCAACATCCATGGCTTTTTGATACTGCCCCAAATTTTTGAGGAATTATGAGGCAGCGGCAAAAAATTACGCTTCACAAGGGAGGCACAATGAGGAGAAACATCTTTAGTCCTCCTTGTATTTCCTTTCTCTGTGTTCTGCATTCTGCAGCACACATAGAAAGAGGAACAAGCCTCTTGTGATTGTTTTTTTTTTTTGTTCCTCCTCTCAACCATGGCTGGCCCATCAGTACCGTGGACTAGGAAAAGTGTGACTTGAAAAACAGACATGCTGTCTCAGTGCAGGACTGGTAGGGGTCGATCGTTACGAAGGCGCGCCAGGACCTACAGCCAAGTCAGTTTCACAATAAATCACAGACCCTTTATGTACTATTGGGATGGTGTTTGCCATTAGCCAAATTCCACCATTGCTTTTACCACAGATTGACCTTAAAGAAAAAGGACAGGCATGATAAAGCAAAGAGAGTGCGACATGGCTTCATAATCATTGGAACTGGGGAAAAAATAAAATAAAAACAGCTTCTAATTATTGAGACCAATCGAGTTTCAACCAAAAAGCTCTTTTTTCAGGTTTACCACCCCTGGAAAGATCCAATTTCGATATATAAAGCATGGAAGAACTCCAGTCTTGTAGTGTCGGGGGAGAGGCCTCTTTCCGACGCCTACAAACCTCCCATAGAGCCACTAGCATTGAGTAGAACAAGAGGTTGTTATTTTCACTACGTTTTTTGTTCTATATTCCAAGAATTAGAAGGCTTAGATCTATATTCACAGTGGTGCCTGTAGAATATGTTAATTTGTTGCTTATTGATTGCCAATAAGATGCTAGATGTGGGCAATCATAAAACATATGTGCGTCAGAGGCTGCGACCTGACCACAGCGAGGGCAAACTACTGGTGTACCTGATGAAAATTTGGACAACCTCTGAGGAGAATAGTAAGCCCTGTGAAGGGTAAAGAAGTGGTTTCTTCGCAGCCAGGCAGGTTTAACAATGTCCCAGAGAACGATGAAGGATATGTCCCATAGTTCATTTACATTTACTGAATGCAATAGAGAACTCCAAAGCTGATCCGGAAGATGGAATACTCCGTCTATTTCCTCTAAGATTAAGTTATAAAAGTGGGAAACCTCTTTAGTTTTTGGGGCGTCATCGAGTAAGGAAGATTCTAGTTCACTATTGCCTCCCAATGGTCGTTGTGAATGGCGTGTGGGGCCAGATTTTTGTGCTAGCGCCCAGCTAGAGAACTGAAGGAATTTAAGTCTAGAGAGATTGGGGCCTACCTTACTCACTAGATGTTCCCAGGTAAGCATTTCCCCCTCAAAAAACAAATCTCCCCAGGTTAAGATACCAGCAACTTTTAGCGGGCTTATCAATGCATCTTTAGTTCACCCTGGAGGAGCCGGAAGATCCCATATAGGAGAACCGTTAGAATAGTAGCCTATTTTGGTAATGGTTCTAAGATTATACCAGGTTCTTGCTAGGCCTTGCAGTATCTTCAACTTAATTTTCTTAAAACATTTTGGGTCTCCAAACTTGAATAGAAATCCCATCTGGTTTAAACCTTCACATTTTAATAGTGTTGAGAACATGAGGCCGATACCCTGATCTGCTGGAGTTTTAAATAGTATTCGGGCATGTGTCAGCTGAAATGCCAATACGTAGATTTGAATGTTAGGGCTGGCCAAACCCCCCTTCTCCCTACGACGCCTTAAGTTTTTCCAAGAAATTCCTGCAATCTTATTCCTCCATATGAATGAGGTGATGTCGCTCTGTATCTTTGCTATCATTTTTTTTTCAAAGTAAAGTGGTAAACTATTGAAAATAAAGGTCAACCTAGGTAAAATGGATATCTTGACTAAGTTGGATCGACCTAGGAGCGTCAATGGAAGATGTCTCCAGGAATTTATTAACAGTCTTTGGCCACCAGAGAAAAAATTGTATGGGCGATCTGATTGATATCTTTTAGGATTTTTATACCTGAATATCTGATACTGTCGCAAGGTTGTACTGGGAGTGACACTGTTATGCTGTTCCATGCCATAATCTCAGTCTTTGTGGCGTTAATTTCATAGCCAGAGATGTTACCAAATTGTTGTGCCAAATTAATGACTGACAGAAACGCTGTGCTGATATCAGAAGTTAAGATCATAAGATCGTCAGCATATAAAGATCCTTTTTTTTCCCCAGTCTCTATATCTAAATGGAGTGATATTAATATCTTCACGAATTAATTGAGTGAATGGCTCTATATAGATATCAAAAAGTAGGGGCGAAAGCGGGCAACCTTGGCGGGTGCCCCTTGTGATGGTAAAAGGTTCCGACAGCCCACCGCTAACCAAGATCGAGGCTGAATGTTTGTGATACAATAGTTCCACCGCTCTGCGGAAAGCCCGGCCTACACCGAATTTTTCCAAGGCCCTCAACAGGTATTTCCAATTGACCCTGTTGAAGGCCTTGGCAGCTCGTAAAGTTGGCGACCTTTAACGAAGCCATTTTGGTTGGGATGTAGGACTGAGGGGGCTACCTGTCCCAATTGCTTGGCTAGTATTGACGCAAAGATCTTATAATCAGAGCTGAGAACTGAAATTGGACGATACGAACCGCAGGCGGTGGCTGCTTTGCCTGGTTTCAGAATAAGCGTGATGGAAGCTTTGTTCTATGATGAGGGAGGTAAATCGCCATCTACCAGTATTTGGTTGAATAGTTTGGTGAGAAAGGGAGCGATATCTGCTGCAACATTTTTATAAAGCTCTGCCGGAAGGCCATCCGGGCCCGCCGCCTTTCCAGATTTACTTTTTAATATAGCAGATGATACCTCCTCAACCATAATTGGGTGGTCTAGCAGATTCACTTGTTCTTTAGAAAGTACTGGTAGGGACATTTTATTAAGCCAGTTACCTACATCAATAGAGGTGATGTCATTGTCCTCTCGATATATAGCCTGGAAAAAATCTTTGAAATCTGTCCTTATTTCTGGGTCCGAAGATGCTGTCCCAGAGCCAGTAATTATAGAGTCGATATTATTGCGCGTTTGGTCTGTTCTAGACTTCCAGCCTAGTAGTTTGCCTGCCCCTTCACCAAATTCAAAATTGGCTAATTTACTGGCTTCCCACCTTTGCAGAATACGCTAATTTAATACAGAAGCCATTTGCTCTTTAAGTTTCGTCAGCTCCTCCTGCTTAGCATGTATAACATGATCTGAGCTATTGTTTAAATTATCTAATTCTGATTGGGCATTTGATATATTGGCCTCTATTAGTGTAACCGCTTGGGTGTATTGTTTCTTCTTGATGATCATTTAAAAGCGTCCCATACTGAACTAGAGCACGCCGAACCAATGTTGATTTTAAAGAATTCTTGCGTCTTCACCTTAACATACTCCAGATCCTCGGGGGATGTAAGAAAAGATCTGTTGATTGACCACGACCTTGTCAAGATTTGAGACTGTAGTTCAAAGCCTAGGAGTATAGCCGAATGATCGGACAGGTGAAATGGTAAATAAGTTATATTCCTAACTGACTTATCAAAACATTTGTTTACCAGTATGAAATTAATCCTTGATCTGTCACAGTACTTATAGTTTCTGAAGGAAAAGCCGTATTTCTGACCCGACCTTACCCTCCAAATATCAATAAAGCCGTATTGATGCATATTTTTTATTAGAAGGTCTCTGGATTTAGAGTGAACCAGTTGTCGGCTAGAAGCAGACATGCTGCGGATCAAGCACAATGTTAAAATCTGCGGCTATTATCATGGGTTCTGGAAAATGTAACAGCTCGGGAAACAACATGGCCAGGACAGATGGATCATCGCGGTTAGGCCCATAATAACCTACCAACGTAATGCCTGAGCCCCCTATCATAACAGCCGCGATTGCCCATGAGGATCGACCTTTTGCTTCAGAGGTCTTGTTGTGATGTTTTTTTTAAAATAAAATGACAACCCCTCTTGTATTAACTGTCTGAGACGTAGAAACTTATAGATCTATCCATGTATTCTTTTTTACCAAATCCAGTACTTCAGCTTCAACCAGGTGTGTCTCCTGGAGAATAATGACCTGCGCATCAAAAACTCGGATGTATTGTACAGTTGTGTTGACTCTAGGTTTGGTGCGCAGGCCATTAACATTCCAGGAGAGAATCTTAATGGTACTCATAATTGGCATATCTAATGATATTAATTGGGAGTCCTGCTAATATATTCCCCTTGGTATTACTAAAGTGAGCAAGATTCGTCCATTGATTATTTATAAAATTATCGACAGCCATTTTAGAGATGAGAGTGATTGTTTTTGTGCATAAAGGTTTACCTGGTTGCTGTCAACACCTCCTTGTACTCGTGGCTAGAGAGTCAAGCTTCACCTTCTCTACCTGAAATCACCCGATATCGGGGGGCATCTGCCTATATCTTCCTGGTCAGTGGAAAGTGACCCAGACTCTGTCCCCTCTGCTTCCAGGCTCCTCTCATCTTTGATCCATGCTTGGGTCACATCTGACACTTTCCACTTGGACGCCAGCAGCACTTTGCAGTAGAATGCCATTGAAAACGACAACTAAACCCGACACGAAAACACACCTATGCACCTGGCTCCCCTGGGTGAGGTAACTCGAGTACTCCAATGCTCCTGTGGGTGTTGACTCTAGAACCTCCTAGTTCTAAAGGGGATTTGCTCCAAGTCCTCTTCTAAGTTTCCTTCATCTTTAAAATTTCAACTGTGACTTTCCCCATAGAAGTTAATGGTGATTCGCAGCTTTGTTTAGACACTGAAATGCATTCCCCGTGGGTCCCCTGTGTCACTACCTTGGGTGATTCCTGGTGGCCCCAGCGGATCAACAGGCTCTAGGCCCTGTCTCTATGCTAATCATGGTTTTTATACCACCATCTTAATATACGTTTGTGTTGGACTTGGCCCTGCTTGCAGGGTCATCCTGGAACTTTTTCCCTTCCCCCTAGTTTTTTTCCCTAACACGAAATGGTGGTTTGAAATGACACACAATAAATAGGTATGTTTGGTGATTGATCTGGAAATAATACATGCTACAATGGTGTACGCAGGTTTATTTTCACTGTGTTAAAAATGTCACTTTTAAAATGTCACCCTGTCTGTCCGCTTGTGTCTGCCTGAAGTGGGTTGCAGGTCTAGTGTTCAAAGTGACCAAGGCTGGCTCCGCCCATAGGATGTGTCTGTTACCCAGCTCCCAACTCTTGGTGGGAAGCCTGGCAGACAGGGTGCTCTACACCTCCCCCAAAACCAGTTGGGACTGGTTTCCCCAGAGAACCTTCTAGAAGATTCTAGCCCTTTCTTGTAGGTGGTGTGAGGGGGGTGTATATATAGGGGGGCTGTGCCTCCATGTGACACACTGTGAGTGGACTTTACTTCAGAGGGGACACTCTGCTAGGAGGTACTGCCGCAAGGGCCTGTGTGCTGGCCCGTGTGCCCATCTGTACTCCACAGGGCCATTGAGAGCCCTTCGCTGGAGTAAACTCAAATAAGAAATTGGTACCTTGGTTATACGGTATGTATTGTAATTTGAAATAATAAGGAATAAAAATAAAGTACTCCCTTTATTAGTGTTTATATCACTGTGACCACACTAAGTTTATTTATCTCTTTTATAGTCTCCTATCTCGTCATGACCCACAGACACGTTAAAGGTTATTACTGAATGATTTTTCTTTTTTCTTTTTATCAAATAAGAAAGTTTATATATCTCTCATTTCTGATTTCCAAACACGTTTGTATATACAAATAATTTTTACATATATACAATAGAATAGAAGCCCTTCGTTTCGAGTTAGGATGTCTCACCAAAACATAAAACAGACATTCCTATTGAGATCACGCAGACTCATATGAGGAAAACAATTAGGTAGAACTAATTTAAACCCAATGTCTTAAAGATCCCTCAACACACTATTCAAATTAATCAAAATTATTTATATGTATCTGCTGTCTCTTTATAGTCGACGCGTTTCAGCCAATCAATTCTGGCCTCTTCAGGACTAGGGCTATTGACAATCCATCGGGTAATAGAGTCAGAAACACTTCACAACTTTTTTCACGGGCTCTTTTTTATAAGTGTAAACACTCTCTGCTCGCTTGTCAATCCAAATAATGGTACTATTGCTTGGTCGATAAACCGATGATATCTATCTCACGACTACAACATTCAGCTAGCGCTTCAAGCGCTTCTTAAATATTTCTTATTATTCATTCACGAGTGAAAACGTCAGCCATGCGCGTTCCTCTCTCCCCGAGGTGTTTTGTAGTGTCTCTCTTCGTTTTCAAATTGGTCGTCTCTCTGCAATGTTTGTACGCGACCGCCTCTATAATTAGGCGACACTTCGCTGGAGTAAAGACTGCTATGTCAGGAGGTGTGCCACTTTATGGGAGTTGACCATTTCTTGGAACTGCTCTCCTGTACTGTTGAGTGCCCAATGCCTGCTGATCTTGCCCAGCATTGCCTGCTGCTCTCTTGACCTAGCGCCTCGTGAGCGCTATCATCTGTCGGCCTGCACTCCAAGGAGGTGAGGAGCGTGGGCGCTACTTCACTCAGTGGGACCCAGGGACTGTGAGCCATCTAGCGCCTCATGAGCGCTGCCTCCAGCACCTGACCAGGAGAAGAAGGTGTGTGGGTCCTGCAGTGCGTGCTGCCAGGGATATCTGGTTGTTTTAAAAGCACATCGGGACCCTTCCCCTCATTTTGCTGCCACGGGTACCCACCCCACAGTATGGCTGCCTTTATGTTTACTTGAAACAAGAGGGTGCCCACCCCACAATAGTGCAGTCTTTAGCGGGTGCCGACCCCGCTGTATGCTTCAATCAGCAGGAGCCCACCCCGTGGTTGTGCCGCCTTTATGTGGACTTAATTGGCGGGAGCCTACCCCGTGTGCTGTATACTTGAAAACCAAGCTGGTCCTGACCCCGTGGGGTTAATGCCAACATTAGCGGGACGCCCACCCCACACTTTGAAATCGCAAGGAATCTCGCTGCAACCCGGGTTGCGAATGAGAGGAGGGCTTCGGCAACCCAGAAGCTGACAGAGTGACCCGGTGTTGGTCAGGGCACCTCGCGAGCAGCAGGAAGCAAGGGAAGCCATCCAGGAGCATTGAGGCTCCGGAGTGAAACCCTGGTCCTAGGAGTAGGGCCGGGTGAAGAGAGGCCCAGATCTGTTCGGCGGGGCTCCCGTGAGTGGAGAGAGCCCCACAAGTCCTGCAAGCCTTCTGCTGGGAGAGGCGGAGGGGGCCCAAGGCACATTGGCGGTGCCTGCCCTGCTGCAGAGGGAGAAGTGCTGCCACCGCAGCCTCTCTAATGGAGGAGAGACTCAGTGTCCCGCCACAGGAACGAAGGAGGTCCCCTTGAGCCGGTTAGTGTGGCTCAGTTGCAGGACTGATGGGGCTGCGTTAGGGCATGTTTTTGGTGCCCACTCCCTGGGCCGCCGTGGTGAGTTGCATCGCCAGTGCCTGCTTTTCTTGAGCTGTCCCGCAGGAGAGCGGGCCGCTCCAACATTAGGGACAAATGGGTATTTAGAGAGCCCCAGAGCCAGCACCATTTCCCCCAGGGCCCACAATTGCATATAGAGCCTTCATCTGGGGACTGGGGCCTCACCTTGGGCACAGTGGGCCCAGTACTCTTTTTGGGGGCATTTCTTCACTTCCAGAGGCCCGAGTAGGGACCCTATGACCCCGTGTTTTTGGTGACTGCACTGCGGTGCCGCAGTTGCAGGCCGCTGTGCCGTTTGGGGCATTGCTAAAGTGAGAGCCCTAAAAGAGGGCCCCCACGCTACAAATTGGCCAGGACTGACTGTACTTTTATGCAACTGCCCCGCCGGACAGTGGGCCATTGCGACGTTGGGGGGCAAAGTCTTAGTTAAGAGTCCCAGAGTGGGGTTTACATCTGCCCAGGGTGGTGGTATATGCAGCGAGGGGCATGTTGGCTTCGCATCACAAGATGGGCTCCACTGATTCTGTTTTATGCCCCAAAGCCATCTGATAATATCTAATGTTCTTTTGCTATGTTTCTCCTTGTGAGGCCTATTGCCTACTATGAGTCATGGCAAATCTCATTGATATCACTAAGGTGTGGATGTATGCATAGCGTGTTCCTACTGCATTCATGCTAATAATATTGCGTTTACGCCCCAGATCCATACCTAGTGAGGGGATTATGATTTAGGCCTAAGGTTGAATGCCAGGTTGTGCCTCTGCCCATGGTGAGGACATTTTACTAAGGGGAGCACGGCTAATGTTGTGGATGCCAATAAGGTGTTAATGTTCGACCTATTATGCTTCACACGTCATGCTCATGTGCCTGTTAAAATGCCTCCTGATGATGTTGTGCATTATGTGTCTAATGCCATACAATGTTGTTTGCATTCTACGTTTATTGTTCTCTTTGCAAATGATGCCTAATGCATATGTCTATGCCTAATGTTTTCTGTTTACTGTGGTGATGCAATGTGTCCTATTTTGCCAGTAGGTACTGGCTGCTACACATTACCTGCTGATAGTCTTGCACTTATGCTCTGTACCTTATGATGATTCTGGGAGCGCCCCGATTGGCGCTGCCTTGTAAATAGTCACCCTGTGAATTACAACCTGGTGCCCGTTGGCACAGTGCTTTTTCAACTGTGAATGCCTACCGACGCGTTTTGCCTTATACACAAGTTATTTTCAAGCAACCTGGTGTGAAGTCTCTGTAGTGTGCCTAGTGAGTCGTTTGTGAGTGGCTGCGCAGATGCTTTACACAATGTTCCTGGTTTAGCCTACCCGCTCTGCACCACGCTACCCCGTTTCGAACAATTTGGTATTCCCCTAGGGCTCAGCGTATATTGTGCTAATTTACTGTGTGCTAATTAAGTTTACTGAATGTATTTTTGCATCTAGCCTCATAAAGAGACTGGAGGGTTGTGTTTAGAATAAATACATATATTTTATATATATACCTGGTGTGGTTCTCCTTTCATTTGATCTTTCACAAGATTATAGAGTGGTAAAACAAGCTGCTTTACATTCCTTCAAGACTTATCCTGAAGGCTGCTCTCCACAGCTACCACTAGGATAGCTTTCTATAAAGGTTGTATTTAAACTTACCATCCATAAGGGTCGTTTGGACCTGTGCAAGGTGCCCACTAGAATAGTCGACAGCATATGCCAGGCCAACTTCTCACAACTCTTACACCCCTTTAACCTTTTTTTCAAAATTAGTTATCCATGCCATGTTGTGTTCTTTTCTTAACATTATGGTGATACTAAGAGTACCCAGGGTTTGTGGATACCCTTGGAAGGGCAGAGACAATAACAAACATATAGCTAAAATTGGGTATTTCAGGAAAAAAATGGGGAAAATAGTGCTGTGCAAGAAAGGGGTTGTTTTATTTCCTAACAATGGCATAACAGAAAGGCTTGCTGTGCCACAATCGCCATGTTCCCAGCTTTCAGGAACAAACAGATCTGAATAAAAAACAATGTTATTACCAATTCTTTGGAATTTTACGAGGATACCATTTTCCCCCTTTTTGTGCCTTCAAACAACTTCCAGATTGTGGTGGAAACTGGTGTGGAACCCAAGGGTGATCCCAGAAAGCTATACATTTCTAAAGTTCTGAATTCAGCAAGAGTTGTTTGTGATGATCTCTCAAGTTTTTCCAAAAGAAACTAACCATTTGTGTCAATATTTTCATCTGTAACTTCTTTTAGCAATATCTGATTCACAATAGGGCAATTCATATGGCAAAATATAAAGAGTGAAAAATGGGCATGAAGGAAACATGTATTTCAGAAATCTACACCACATAGATACTGAGTTTAGGTCCAGATCTTATTTGCACATTTCTGTGCACCCATTCTTGCATGAAATTCAGAGGGCATTTTGCAATATATCTTCTTTCATACACACTGGCTAATATATGGAGGAATCAAATTTTCCTTTCATTTTCGTGAATCAGCAGCGATCTGCAAAATTCTTATAACCTAGCATGGTGGATAAGAATGCCTTGAGGGATCCACATAAGGGACACCACCCTAGATCTCCTCGGTGTCTAGTTTTCAGTAATGTCTGGGTTTGGTAGGTGTCCCTGGTTGGCACTGACCAGAGCTTAAAAAATGGTACCATTAAGCATGGAAAGTTGGGTAATAGTCGAATTTAGCACCTCTCTGTTGCCCATATACAAAAAAATGCCCCCAAAATGTAAAAATACCTATTACTTGCCATACAGATGGAGATGCATTTTTCCCCATGGGAGCAGAAAGACTGATGGGCATTTTTACGAACATTTGATGCAGTACAATGCAGCAAGACAACTTGCTGCACAGCGCTGCGTCAAATGGAGAGAGCTGGAATGTGTGTTAATTACTAACATATGGCACATTCCTTCTTTCTCTCTGCACTAGCACATTTGTGTCTGCCAAAGGCTAATGCATGTACATCCCCAGGAAGCATATTGGTTTTAAAACCCTCCTATTTGTCCCACATGGCAGAAAAAAATTTGAGGATTGAGGGAGAAGGGAGTACTATCCCATTGCCGGGGGTGGGGTTGGATGGTGGGGGGGTGGGTAGGCCGCGCTCACGAAAAGTAATCTAGGTAGTCTAGTGGGCAGATTGGAGGTACAACCCGCCTATCTGCACCTGGGGGGCAGTTGTCGGCAGGAGGGAGGTGAACTGTCCATTGCTGAGGGGCCCGATCCCCCCTCAAAAAAGTACACCCTGGTTTCTAGTAAACGTTCTCCCTTTGGAAGGGCAGATTGGAGGTAAATAACTGTTATCTGCCTTAGGGGGTGGAAGTAATTTTTTGGGCTGGATTGGGAGCACTAGCCCATTGCAAGGGGGGCACTGCCCCCCTAAACCTAGCCCCTAATATCTAATGGGCGGATCCCTGCTTGGTATTTGCACTTCTGCTGCGATTGCCAAACGGAGATCCTCTAGTGAGAGATATCATTGGAAAGTGAAGATTCTCACATGAAAGTCAATGATCGAGGGGTTGAGATACACCCCTGAGAACAGTGATATCTTTGCAATTCATTTTATCAATTACAAATGGACCTGACTGATCTACCTCAAGAGTGGCTCCAAGCACACACTCTTCTTCCTCTCTCAGGCACTATCATGAGAAATCCTCTGAATCACTGCTCTCATTTTCTTTTAGCCAAAATTGCTGAGAGACATTTGACACATTCACTCTTTGTGATCTTTTTACCTGTTCAGCTCCGCAGAAACCCGTCTCTGGACTGTATCTCTGTGCATTCATGCAATTTGGCAAAGGTGGCTGTGGAATTTGGTTTTGCTGATTCAATTGGTTCTGCTGATTCGCTAACTGTCACTGTAGCTGTTGCTGCTGATTTACCTCACTCTGCATCTGTGGATTTAATGATGAATCTTTAAAATTTCTGGGCGGATTTTTACACTCACTCTTCCAGTGTCCAATTTCGCCGCAATTAAAACAAGGTAGCTTTTGTTTTAGCTCTTCAATATTTATATTAAATTTTGGCTTATTTGTAAAGTTTCCTTTGAACTTTCCTGGATTCTGCTGAAAATGTTTATTTTCCAAAGTTGCTATCTGCTAATCAGCTACTTTTATTTGTGCCCACATTGCCTTTTCCTTGAGTTTTTTCTGTTTTGCATCTAATTCATCACTGCAGTATTTTGCATTTCTAAGGATATCATCAACTGAGAGTGCTTGCCAGCCAACAAATCCTGTCCTAATCATATCCCCAATTTCAGGTCTCAGGTCATAACCAATCCTGTAAATGAAGTGACTCATGTCACTTCCACTCAATTTTTCATAGCCACTGTATTGTTTAAATACCAGGAGCAAACTTTCTTAATAGGAATGGACTGATTTTTTTGGTTCTTGATTTGTTCTGTCTATTTTAACCCAATCTACTTCTTTAGCAGGAATCTTGTCTTTCAGCCAGACAATTACTTTGTCATAGAAATCCATGACAATGTCTGAAGGAGTGCCTGTTACTTTATGTCGAGGCGGTTCCTCTTTAGGCCAACTAACAGAAATGTTACATTCTGTCCAAAGATCTGACGGGACAACAATGTTGAAGAAACCATCTAGATCAATCCACAGAACTTTTGAGACTTTAATGAATCTGTCAACCTGACAATACAATTCCACCGGCTTCTCTCTCAGCCGAGGAAAATGATTTGTGAAGAGAAGAATATCCTGCATTGTCCAAGGAACATGAACATAACCTCCACCAGCTATTTCCCTCATTGGAAATTCACCAAAAACTTCACCTCTCTCTCTCTTTTCTTCTTCTCTTTTCTTTGTCCATTTACTTAGATCACCTAAGCTTTTTAGAAATACAATTACTTCTTTTATATGTGTTATTCTGCCTGTGGTGTTTAGATTTTCTATATCTTTCTCTGAAAAATCCACTCTGTAATGCTTTTGCAATTGTTTCTGGCGAGTCAAATCTATTTCCAATTCAGCAGCCACCTCTTCAAATTGCTCATATTTGTTTTTAGTTTTCCACTGAATATTTTTACAAATGAATAGCAGCTCATCATCCTGATATTGCTTCAAACAGTCAGTACCAATTGTGCCAATAATCAATTCTTCTAAATCTGCTTTTAGTTTTGAAACATCAAGTTGCTTGGACTCAGGAACTTGTGTTAAATCTGTTTTATTTATAGAACCGGAATCTGACTCTGCAGCTGATGGCGTGACATTTGACAAACCTTGATTTAAAGTTAAATTTGGCATTGTTTTATCTTTGTGGATTTCTGTAAACTACAACAGAATGTCTGTTTCCACTCTGGTCAAAAACTGGTACAACAGGACCAATTGTAACTGGAACTGTCACTGCTTCCATGCCTTTTGTTAACTGTTGAATTAATTCTCCCTTTTCTTTAAACTATTCTGTAATTTTTGGTATGTCTCAAGGCAACTCTGTCGTTTTATCATTTTTCGGGAAATTATTTCTCGAATTCAAATTTTCTCTTGGGGTATTTGTTCTGCTACTCCATCCCGCTCTTTCAGGTAATCTCATAAATCTGGGTGAATCCTCAATTTCTCTAGGTGCACTAGGAGAAATATCTGAAAGACTCCTTGGGGTGGAATGTGAATAACCTGGCTGATAAGGCGGAGGACTATTTAACATATCCTCTAAAACCGTGTCATCTAATTCTTGATCAAGATGACCCTTTTTCTGAGAATTCTTTTGACCTGATTGTCCTACAACCATTTCTAAAACCGGATACAATCCTTCATACATGTCTCCTTTCCTCCAACGACGCACTTTATCTTGGTGGGTTTCCCTATCTATGCCTCTTGGATTTCCCCAATTCTCTCGTTCAAGTTCCATCATTTCAACTTCCCATTCAACTAAAGCTTCAAATGGAGTAGGTCTGGGTCTTGGTGAGAGAGCCCTCATTTTATCTCTTAAGTTTCTTAAAATTTTAACATTAAACGATCCATCTTCTGGCCAGGCCAAAACACCATAATTTTTAGTATATTGCATCCAATTTTCAAACCAGAGAACAGTATGATAACCATATTCTCCTTCCATATAAGCTGCGGGTGTTTTGTACTTTTGAAGTAATTTTCCACCACGCGCTTCAATTTTCTTGTCTGGATTCAAGACATTTTTAATTTTCTGAAACCATTTAGGCTTTTTCTCTTCTTTATACCAATAACTCATGTTTTTAAACTATTCCGTATGATCGTAAATATTTCCTGTTGTTCCGCTAGTCTGACCAATCCGTGGGCGAAACTCACCAACAAGCCAATCACGTTAAAGCCACATCACCACCTTGCTCAACCAATGAGAATCCTGTTTTCAGAAGGGACTAATCAGCTAACAGCTCATTTTGGTCACATGAACCATTCAGCGCACTCACTGTGACGTATGTTGATCAATCGAAGCGCGAACCCTGTGACGTATACTGCCGCTGCAGCGATGCTGCATGTATCAATGTCACCCCGTAAACTCACCCCTCCTTTACAAAATATTTTCACAGCACCATTTTAAAACAATCCTTTTCAATGGATTTCAATTAATAACTACAGAAAGACAAACCATATGTCCGTTTCGCTAAATAAAGTGATAGTTTTACCAGACATTCAAGATTTCACTCTCGTGAAATAGACAACGCTATTTTCACAAAACAGTTTTACAACTTTCATACGGAAAACCTACTTATACATGCATGAAATCTTCGGCAGGACTTTAACCAACCAATAAAGATCCAGAAACGCCAGTAAGAATAGACGACGCTACCTCACCCTTCACACGGACTCTTAGTCCCTATACTCAAAACTACAATTTTGTAGGCAAACCTCACTAATCATGCAACCTGTCATACCTAAAATCCCTATACTTGTGTTGTACGTCCACAACACTTATTCATATTTCAGTACCACTAATTTGAAACAGAACAAATGAACTGTGTAACTTCACCTGTCACACTACTCTGCCGGCAGGCACATAGGATTTTCCTCACTGCTGGAAAAAACCTTTCGACAACAAATAACAACTAGACAAAACTTAACATGTGTTAAACAAGTATCCTATGTAATTACCATGTAACATGTCAGTTACCATAGTAACCGAACTCTGCTACCAAGGAATTGATCCAGCGGGCCGAAGGAAATTCAGTCTCAAATGAACATCACTACACCACGATACTCACCATTATTCATAAATCTAACACTAGGCCCATAAATGTTTGAGACATGAATTGACCAACTGAATCATATGACCTAATTAATCAGAAACACTCCATAAACATTTAATTAAGTCTGAATCATAGGCAATGGATTAACTAATGGTAACTCAAGGAAACAAACAAGTCCAGCTTGTCATTTCAAAATATGTTTTATTAACTTTATTTTAAAGCAAATGCATTTTAGGAACTTAAATCTTTTTTCAGCGTTTTTATCAAGCAAAATTATTTATTTGAAAGGCACATTTGACTGTCAGTTCGAATCAAAATCAGCATGAGAAGTGCTCAAATATTTAAGTAGTTTCTCTAAACCCTATTTCCCTAACTTTAACTAAACAAAACCTAAAGGGAAAAACATAAGTCTGAAAGGATCTTACGTGGGTCAAAAGTCCAACGGCATCTCTGGAGCACAGGAATGAGCGAACCGTGCTCTTACCAAGGAGGCAATTTTTATACCTTTTTCCTTTCTAAAACTAACTAAAAGAATACAAATATTTGAGCAACACGAAGCATGATTGGATAAGAAATGTCGTCCGATTAAGTAATTTGCCTTTCGCATAGCAGAAACCACGTTTCCTCAAGAGCGGCATTGTTCATTGACTAAGAGTGTCACAGGCTCTTCTGTGACTCGCAACATTAGGTAAAGCCATCCGTAGCTTCCTTCGTCCAAGCCTTTCCGCCGCTGCACATCCTGTCCTTGACCATGAAAACTTAGACAAAAGTTCATCTAATGCTTCCACACAACCTTGCTTTCACGAGCGTCTTTCAGAGAATTATTGCAGAAAGTATTTTCCATCTCAAACGCTGCTGTGCAAGGCCCAATCTTTGACAGGACTTCAGACTTCCATTTAAGAAATAGGCCTCAGGCCTCTTTAGCATGACTCTAGTATGCAAGGAAACACAAGACAATAATTATTTCAGGAAATGATAATTATTCTGTTACCCACACCCTTTGCTAAAATTAACCCATTAGTCTATGTTACCTAGCTTTGCAAACAAAAACAAACATAGTACAGTGATATGAAAAGACACGACATAAACAAAAGCACATTTAGAGAAAAGTCATGCCATTATTTGAAACAGCAGCAATTAATAAATGACAAACGAAAGACAAAGTAAATGTATTAATTAAAACAAAATGATAAACATGACAAGAGCACAAATAATTAATCCCGCGTGTTTATGTCGGTGCACATTATTCTAGGTTGGTTTAATACAAAAACATGCAACACGTATTAGTATATTATAGATTATTGGAGTTTTAACTCAGCGTGCTTTATTTCTAAGCTTATGTCAAAAGTCCGCTTCATCATGGCACCCCCTCCGTACTCAATCTAGAGCTCCCCAGCAGAAGTGCAGTGCTGACAGGGCCCCCTGGAGGGTGAGGCCCCCGCACCGTGGGGGCTGCAGGGGCCTGTGTTACGCCCTGCCCATTTCCCTATAACACCTCCAGTCCTCCTGCTGATATCTAACGTGGCATCATTTAATATCCCCACCCTTGTAGAACGCCTTCTGTCCTACTACAGGCTTCCCCTTCTCCTGACCTGGCCCAGGGTTTTGTGAAGGGCGATGAAGGACGTGGAGGAGACGCCGAGAGAGGATATTGAGGACACGCACAGAGATGTTGACACAGACATGCCGAGCTGCCAAGGCACCAAGGCGCTGAGGAGAAGCAGTGTACCATGGGGGACATGGGGCGACGGAAGAAAGTAACAACTCGTTTTCTTCTAGAGGCTGCAAGCCACCGGAGGAATAAGAGATGGAGCCTGACAGCCTGAGACCGGTCCGACCTTCAGCCTGACCCTGAGCCCAGATATTTTGGCCCCTATTTATGAGACCTTGCGTCAGTTTTGCACCGCCGGTGCGTCACTTTTTGTGACGCACCAGCGGCGTATAAAATGCGCCTTGTTGCGCCATATTTAAAAAGTGACGCATCTAGGTAGATGCGTCATTTTTTAAACCCCTGCGCCACATTATACCTGCGTCAGGTATAATGTATGCAGAGGGGGCGTTCCCCCGCAAAAAGCCTCGTAATAGTGACGCAGTGAAATCTATGAGATTTCACTGCGTCACTCTTAGGATGCTGTTGCGTCAAAATCTTGCGCCTGCCTCACAGCAGGCGTAAGACTGACGCAAGCCCTTTCACATGGGGCTTTCCCCATGTGAAAGGACGCATTGCTAGAGTTGCGTCACTTTTGTGACACACTCCAGCTATAAGTCACTTTTGCGCTTACAGATTCGTCAGAAATACTGACGTATCTGTAAGTCCTTGCGACATGATGCGTCATACATTAAATATGACGCATCATTGGGGTCGCAAGGAGTGCGCAGTGAAAAGTGACGCATCGCTGTTTTCACGCAGCGATGCGTCACTTTTCATAAATGAGGCCCTTTACCTTTAACACACAATTAGAGGGTCGAAACGTTGACACGAATATTCTATGTCCTGAGTCAGCTATCCTTCGAATCTAAAAAAAAATAATACAAGGATACCTTGTACTACATAAGTGTGTACATTCCAGTACATGTGTTTTCTATATTCTCGTGTCTGCATATGTGAATACTGTGAATTTTTGATTTTTTATGTGATATATGTCAGTTTAATTTGCTGTATTGTATGTATTCAATGTATTGTGGACAGCCTAACAATACATGTCATTAATGAACTGCTCTCGTTGTGTAGTGTGTTATGGACAATCGGAAGTACATAGTGCAGAGGCTTGTAAGAAATGATATACACTCTCGCAATCTGTCTGTTAGGGATCAGTCCTTGACGCTCAATATTCATGCTCAGTAAATAGCATCTTTTCACAGTTCATGACAGAATTGTGACACCTGACAGAACAACGAGAAGTTCATAAAGAAATTAAGCCGAACTCAAGCAAAGGGGTAAGTACAATAGGCACAACCAATGATGGAGCAGGGATTCGCATGTAAAGCGCCCTGCTCGCATACAAAACCCTTGCCTAACTGTATAATCATATTAACACAATTGTTCGTCATTTATTAAGTGTTTTCCCAAACACGCGGGTGTCCCCGGGATGCTTGCTTGTATGTCTTTCTCATACTAACGAAGCTTGCACTAAAGACACGGCTGCTTCGCTGAAATTCAGTCTGCGCATGCGTCGGTCATACCCATGTGATGTGACGCACTCGCATTCTGGAGGGATTCTGTGCTCATGCGCACTGTTGCAAACATGGCCGCTTGTCTCTCACCACGCTTTCTGCTTGCCACTGCTGCTTTTGCCTATCTGTCTTTTCGCACTAAACAATAATGCTATAGTCATTATAAAGTAAGGGTTGGTTAGAATTTTATCATGGTATACAGTGTGATCATTTTATATGTGATTTTAATTTGTTCTCGCTTACTTTTCATGTACCGCGTCTCTGGGGCTGGGAAATCGGGAGCGGAGCCATACTTGAGGCTCTGCTGGGCACCGTCACATGACCGGAGAAAAACTCCATTGCGCAGAAGCTGAAACAAGCCAGCTGGCTCCTGAAGCCCAATGTGCCTGAGAACCCAGCACAAGATGATGAAACTCACCTTGAAACCAAGAGACTTTGTTGCAATGTCTTGTGCACTCATATTTTCTATTGTATTCCTATGGATGGGAACGTGAACCTAAGGGGCGGACAAGAAAATTAAAAATTCATGATGGGAACGTTGAATTTAGGAGGTGGTAATGACCGCACCACCTCTCCTGACCAATCATATTGTGAGAAACTGTCACTTGCAACATTGGTGGGTGGTCTAAGGGTCCCCAAATAGTATAATTGCCCTAGTTTGGCTTAGGAAAATTGTCCGACTTGTCCGAGTAGCAGACCTGTCACTGACCCTACGAACTCTATAGGTGCTCGATCTGAAGTGCTGCGGAGCACTTTGTCCATACTTTCCACAAACTCCTAAGGGGTGGAAATAATCCTAAGTGCCGGCGAAGCACTTTTGCTGGGAAATTCGAAAAACCCAATCGGGGTTACTGGCGGATTACTTGCAGAGAGGGGTAACGCTGGCGTTGCTTCCGAAGCTGTGGGGGTTGGTCGTACCTTGGTGAGCCCAGTCCTGATCCCAAATCCTGAGGGGTATCCTGTCCTGACTGCCCGTGTGCTGTACCTGCTCGCACTTTGGCATTCCTTTTCTGAGGGTCCTTGTCCCCGTCCTTCCAACTGACCCGTGGCCAGGGTTGGTCTTCATTCTGAACTAGGTAAATATTAGTCCGTGGGTTTGCGTCTCCCTCTCTCTCTCTCTCTCTCTCCATTTTCTTAATAAAGCACTCTTGCCTGTGATATTGCTCTATCACCTTGAAAAGCAAGTTATATGCCATTGGTTGTTAGAATTGTTCCACTTCTCTCCCTACCTTTAGAGAATTACCAAACTGTTATAGTTTATTAGTATGCTCCAATTTTTCCCTTTCCTTTAGCTGATTGCAGTGAACTTAGTAAGAATAGTCTAGAAACACTTAGGTTAAGTACATGTTTTAGGTCCATATCCAGTGTCCTAGTATAAAGTTGCAGTGAACTAGCTTTGTTCTAAACTCCTACCTTTAGTTTTCCCCATATACTCAAATGGTCTTAGCATTAATCTATAGCTACTTTATGGTTTTAATTCTGATGATTGACGTATTACTCTGCCTATCACTTATTGCCTTGTCATACTCTCTTTGAACTTTTATATAAAGCTTTGAACATCCTCAGGTGTCTGTGGTCATTTTACAGAAATTTTGGATAAGTATGTACTGATTTATGAAGAGTATTTGTTCCTAGGCCCTGTCTACTATTTCCCTGATAGCTCCAGATCTGTCATAAGAATTGTACCTGTGGTAAGTCAGGTGCATGGTAAGCAGAGGTGAAACCAAACCTTAATTACTCATAGCAGCGTGCAGGAGGAGAAACAAAGTAGTCATCACCCGGTTCACCCAAACTTATTAGTGTGGTATTGAAATTTGCACGCCAGGGTCCAGTGCGTGTAAAGAATTGGTAACCTCGGTGACCCCGGGTGGACTGCGCGCTCTATCACCAACACCTGTGGTGCGCCGAGTGGCCAGCCAGCATTGGGCTGGCGCAGCTTGCAGTCATTAGGGACCTAAGGGTGCGCAGCTGCTTGTACGCTCATTTGCCACTTACCTGTCTGCCCTCTCTCCTTCTGGACCCTCTCCAGCCATCGGGCCTCCCCAGTTCCATCCCCTTCACTATCTTCACAGCCGAAAGGAATCAGGAGCAGATAATAGAGCTGGAGAACATATCAGTGGGCATAGAGGCCGCACTTTCATCACTGCCCCTTCTTCTTGCTGTTCTAAAATGTGTCACCGCCATGCACCAGTCCCTTGATTACCCGAAGATCGTTGGCCGGAGGCATTGAGCACTGAGAGACTGTGGAGAGACTGCAGCAGGATTGCGGAGAGGTCATTGAAAAGCCTGCGATAGCCTGTCTGCAGGCTGCTGTCCACTGTTACTATTACTGCTGCAGCCACTATTCCCACAATTGAAACTGCAAATGGGGACCTGTCTCCAGGCTCCTGGGCTTCCAAAAACACCCAGTGCACGCAACTTGAGCCCTGGAGACCACAGAACGTTGTAATTTGTAAGGAGGTGTAAACGGCAGTTGGTGGTGGTTGCTCCTGCTGTGAACCGACACTTGTCTGCTCGGCTGGTGGCCCACTCAACCTTGCTGCAACGTATCTACAGACTGCAATCCAGACTGTCTTCCCTCGACCGAGCCCAACATTCACAGTGCAACTTAGGCTGCATCTCCAGTAGTCTGGCGTGCATCCTCTCTCACTGTGAGGCAGCTGCATGCTGCCCTAAGGGTCATGCAGGGCTCCTTCAATAGCTTGTGAAAGATAAAGGTGTGAGCCTTGCAAAAGTACAAGAGCATATTTTAATCCCCTAAAGAGCTCGACACCTGTATAACAAACTAATACCACTGCCGCCTAAATATTCCAACCTGTCAAATGAAAAGGGGCCATACAAATACCAGCTCCTGAATAAAAGAAGCAGCCAGGGGCGTTCTCCTGGTACAGCAAGACAGACACATCAGGCCCATTAGACGGATCAAGAGATATTGCCCTGGAGCGAATTACCATAGACCAAGAAAAAAGCAAAAGCTTATTCCCTGCTTGTACTTACAATTCCAGTGTGAAAAAATCCTCCCTGATCGCCGTGCTGTCGGGGGGAGCAGGCTGACAAAAGAAGAGGGGGGGGGTAAAGGGAAGGAGTTTGAGCCCCTTTTAGAGGAAAGTGCCCTCCCACCTGAGCTTCTTTTGAGCAACATGCTGGCAGTAGACAGGACTAGTAAGGATCTCGATGAGACCCGGATGGTGCCAAAAAGTAAGGCAGCTGGAGCCATCAGCACAAACATAAACTCGCCATTAGCCACGCCACTACTTCCAACCACTCTCTGCCTCTAATGGTCTTCGCACTGAATAGCAGAAGAACCTTGCCTGGAAGGGTGGTAGGAGGAACAGCAAAGTCAGACTTAAACCGAGAAACCCTAGACAGTTCTGTGCTGAGCAGAGGAACACTAGTAGCGGCCTATCCTCTGGAGGACCATGCAGGAACAACTGCCAGAGCACACGAGAGTCCATCCATTATTGTTCTTCCACTGCTGCGTACTACCTTACTAGGGCAGCAGGTTTATGTAGGAATATATCCCAAATAATCCCAGACATATTTTCGCCAGAGAATTCGCTATTATATTTGCAACTGCCGAGTGACTTCACTGCCGCATGTTCCTGTTCAAACAATGAACCGCCGGGTGACCATCTCTGGACTTAGTATCTCACCAGCAAAGATGGAAGGATTATCAAATGATAACACCTCTAAAAAAGTGACCATGGTTTCCAGCATTATAGGCTCTTCCTTAGAGTTCCCTTACTAAGAACACGATAACACAGAGTTCCACCTGTAGCCCTGGCCAAGATGATATAATCGCCAGATCCTTGTTATCGATGGAACTGATGTTGAGTTCTGTGCTCACTCTATTAGAGAATGTAGTACCAGGAAATGTACATCATTCCGACCTTTTAAAACTCATACTGGATGCTATGGCCATGAAACCAACTAAACTTGAAGTTTTGAAACAGACAAACAATAGTCCTCTGGCCGCCCCTTAGCTTACACCTGCAGGCGACCATTCCAGCTTTACATCTTCTTTAGTATCAAGGAAACGGGACAGTCTCTGGCAGTTATACATCAGAAAGGGGACCAAGAAATCAATGCAAAGCCTCCCATCAATGCAAACCTGAAGTGGTGCACCTTAGTTCTGGTATAAGGTTACAGCGCCTCCTGGACATGATAAAACCACTGGATAAATCACTGGAAGCCAAGCCACCAAGCAACAATGGCAGCTGTAGCATGGTCACAAAACATAATACCAATCCCCTGGTGGAGACCCAGAAATTGATGTAGAAGGAGAATAAAGAGGTGCAAACTGTAAGCCTAGGAAAGCAGCTGCTGAGGATCACTATGTACACTGTGGCAGTTGGCGAGTCACCCGGGAGCAGCTCAACAGCAGACGTTAAGGAGCAACAACAAAAAAGAAGTCTGACTTAAGAAAAAGCTAATGGAAAGGAGGGGCAAAGACAAAAAAGGCATACCGGATGATATGGATAGGAATTTTAGTCTAAGAGACTTCTTTAGACAAACAGCAGAGGGGCACAGAAGGTCAAGTGGAGGATAAGCACCTATATCAAATCTTCAGAAGGAAACACTCAGCCCCCTCCATAAAGTCCCCTAGTGTGACTGAATTAGTGGATGAAATTGCACTGCTACTCAAAGTGGTCCACAAAAGGAAAAGGAAACACAAGAAAGCTAAAATAAACAGGAGGTACACAAAAAAGACAAAGAGGCTCGTGAAACTGCACACCCAACTCCAGAAGTGAACCCAGGAGGGACTACTGTGCAAGTGCATTATTCTCAAAGTACAACTGAATAAAGAGCCTCTGGTTTCACTGATGGGGATCTGAGCAGTAGCGGTCGGAAGTGGGAGTGCTGCCGGGCAGTGACGTGGGGCAGAGGAGGGGCAGGGTGAGTGGTAGTAAACTACAAATACAGCCAAATACAGGTAGCTAAACATAAATATAAATACAATTAATTTCGTTGCGTACACTGCATCCCCAAATACGATGCAGTGCGTCCAACGAAATTAGTTTTATTTATTTTTATGTTTACTTACGTGTATTTGGCCGTATTCTGTAGTTTACCACCCCCCACCCTGCCCCACGTCAGCGCCCTGCAGCACTCCCACCACCGACCGCTACTGGATATGAGGGGTGCAATAGGCCCTGTAGTATCCTCCTGGACATGTTCCAGTGTCTCAACAGGCACTGTGGTATCATCCACTCCTTTGAAGGCTGGCCAATCCACTCCACACTCCTCCAACATAGGTGTCACAGGTCAGGTGACCCTTCCAATAAAAGAGCCAGAGTGAATGTGATCATGGCCAGTTTTCTTTTACCATATACTAGTGTCTTTTATTTTAATTTTTTTAAATTTTATTTTAAAAGTTTTATATAGCGCTTACTAGTCCTCTAAGTATCTGAGCGCTTTACATACACACTGTAAAAAAACAAAGGAAATTGCATTAAATAATAGGAAGGCAGTAAGGAAGCAAAACAGAGATAAAAAATACAACATAAAAAATATATAAACAGTACAGCGGAGGGAGAGAAAACAAATGAAGGTGGTTAACACAGTCCGGTCACCACAATCCTAGAATGTCAAGAGCGAGACGAGTCAACTCAGATATTGAAGTCTAGGTTAGTTGACGTTGGTCAGGAAAGTATATGTTAAGGAGATGGAGTTTCAGGTCCCTTTTGAAACAGGAGAAGGAGGGGTTGCATCTGAGGACTCTAGGGAGATCGTTTCACATCCTGGGGGCGTTGCCAAAAAACAAACGAAATTGCACGGTTTTCTTTTTTAGTTTCGGAGAGATAAGAAAGAGTGAGTTGGAACTTCTCAGCGTTCTTGATTGACCTGCTCTTATCAGTTTGTTGTAATTGGGGCCGAAGAGTGAAGGGTTTTGTGTGTGATGCGGGCCAGCTTGTAAATACACCTCCCTTCCATTGGAAGCCAGTTGAGGGAGTTGAGAGCTGGAGTGATGTGTTCAAATCTTTTCACTCCAGATAGGAGTCGAGCTGTCATTTTCAGCACTGCCCTTAGTGGAGCTAGGTTAGCTTTTGGAGTCCCTCTTAAGATGGCATTCCTGTAGTCGTTTTTAGAGAGAACTAGGGATTTAACTACTGACTTGAGGTCATCATGGGAAAGAAAAGGTTTCAATTTCTTGAGGTGTTTTAGTGAAAAAAGAGCACCAATTGCAGAGTTTTTAGGGCGGGCCTCAATTGATAAGTTCTTGTCAAGGGTGATGCCTAGAGACTTAACTGAGTCGAATAGGACGAGGTGGTCAGTTTAGGGCAACCAGATTCATGAGCCACTCTTGGATTGGTCGATGGTTGCTTTTAGGAGAGAATAGAATTAGTTCTGTTTTATCTGGGTTGAGTTTTAAGTCATTAGCAATGAACCAAGTTTGGATCTCAGTTAGAGTGACATTGAGGTGTAGGATGTCGCTGGGTGACTTGATTTTAAAATAGATTTGGGTGTCATCAGCGTAAAGGTGGTACGTCACTCCAGCTTTTTTCAAGATGATTGTGAGGGGCTCATGAAGAGATTGAATAGGGACGGCGAGAAGATCGAGCCTTGCGGGACCCCAAGTGTGACTTTTGTTGGCTTTGAGAGACAGGAGTTGATTTTACTTTGTTGCGAGCGATGTTGAAGGAAGGAGGTGAACCATTTTAGCGCTTTGCCATTAATGCCGGAGTGCTTCGACAAGGTCTCCAGAAGAGCTGGATGATTTACTGTGCCGAATGCCACAGATAGGTCAATAGGATGAGTAGGCAGGCAGCACCTTCATCTAAAGCCTTGTGAGATGTTGAGCATAGCTGTTTCAGTGCTACAGCCCTTTCTGAATCCTAATTCAAATGTGTTGAGGAGGTTGAATTTAATAATGTGTTTGTTGAGTTGGTGGAGAACACATTTCTCCAATGTTTTTGCAAGGAAAGGGATGTTGGAGATAGGTCTGAGATTGTTAAGATCTTTAGGGTCGGACACTGGTTTCTTGAGAATGGGTGAGATTTGTCCTAGTTGAAGGGAGTTTGGGACACAGCCTGAGATGAGAGAGGCCTTGATGTTTTTTGTCCAGAAAGGGGAAATGGTGTGGTTGAGTTCTTTTATAATTGTGGATGGGAGGGGGTCCATAGTATGGAAGGAAGGATTTAGGTTAGAAATTATACTGAAGACCTCGTTTTCCGACATTAGCTTAAAGTCGGACCAATGCGCATTTTTTTTTAGCTGGAGGAAGGCCTGATTTTCCTTGGTAAGAAGTCTTTCTGATTGGACAAGGGTGGTTAAAGGGGAGCAGGTTAAGAGGGAAGGAGGGTTTGCAGTTCGGAGGAAGGATTGATCAATTTTTCAGACTTTATTAGTGAAGAAGGTGGAAATTTCTTCACATCTCTCTTTGGTGGCTTTGATTTCATGATAGGGAGTGCAGTTTGTTTGGCTATTGACAATGTTGAAGAGTTCTCTCTGTCTATTTTTTGCCAGATCCAGTTGGCTGCGGAAAAAAGACGCCTTTTCACCGAAAATGTGTTTTTTGTATGCCTGCCGAGCAGATCTAAGTTGCGCTAGGTGCAAGGTCGAGGAGTTTAGTCTCCAAGACCTTTCCGTTTGTCTGAGTTGACACCTTTGGTTATTCAGATCCATGTTGAACCAGGGTTTAGATTTGGTTCGCCCCATTTGTTTGAGTTTGAGTTTAGCTACTTGGTCTAAACCTCTGTCATTTTTAAGTTAAAGTGTGTAGCGAGGTCCTCGGCCATCCATGATGAGGGTTGGAGTTGTAGATGGGCTTGAATCCTGGATTCAAGTTCAGGTGAAGGGACTTCTTTTACGTTTCTGGTCCAGTGCTTTGGTTTGTCATCACGAATAGGTTGATGGCTGACAAGTGCATCAATCTTGAACAGCTTTTCTTCAGCAATGTCTGTGGCGTGTTGTACTGCTCATCTGCAGTTTAGGAACATGCAAGATAGAGTGCGGGGAACCTCAATGGCGGGGGGAGCTAGGTGGATAGAGGAGTATTGAGCAGGAGGTCTAGGAGAGTGGACAGTTTTAGGGATTCTGTTAGTGCCAACAATAACAGTGTTGAGGAAAGGGGCTGGCTTCTTGCTCGGAGTGAGGTAAGAGTCGTTGATCACATCTGGTTTTGGTACCGAAAGGGGGTGGAGATCCCAGTTGGGTCGAAGTGCCTGACTTGTTGACGGACTGGAGGGTCGAGGGGTGCTCTAGGGGCCATGGGAGAGGTATTGAGGGGGGTATGAGCAAATCTACACGGGGGGAGGGCGCACAGTGGCTTAGTCCTGTTGAGAAGATCTTGTTGTAAGTATAGGAAACCGGCAGCAAGGGAGTTCATTCTCTGCTCCATTCTGTTCAGTTGCTGTGTTATTGAGCTGAAGAAGTTAAAGGTTTTTGGCAGGAGCCGAGAATGTCTTGGGTCTATGGAGGGGGAGTGAACATGGGTCAGGGATTTAACAGAATCAGTGGGATTAGGAGAGGGGAGAAGTCTTTGTCATCCTTACTGCAGCATGTGGGCTTAGGGTCAAGGGCCCTACAATGGCAATGAGCGGTTTTGACCCTGTGTGCTGGCTGGCGGCAGTTCTTCAGTTTGTTGTGGGGGGGAGAGTGGCCAGAGTCTGAGACTCACCTCCATGCACCTACTGCCAGCTTGATAGTGACTGATGCAGAGCGAGAAGACCACACAGAGTGTACACTGCCGACATTCACTGAGATTTCTGCAGCTGCCTGTCTGTCGACACCCCTGCAACTGCACTGCAAACCAATCCTGCTGCATGAGGTCAGTGGAAAACACAATGGGGGGAGGAAACGTTGCAGCTAGTACTGGGCTGCTGACCCCCCGGCGAGAGGCCTCCCCCATTCTGGCAGTGCTCATGTGGGCAGAAATAATACTGCACTGACAGTGGGGGGGTGAAGAGCCAGAAAGTTAGAAGGTTGAGGGCATCTGAAAAATAAGAGCTGCCCGTTTTGAGAGATATCCTGTCCTTGTAGTGCCCCCTACCTGCTGAAGCGCCCGTCAGCAGCCATCTGTCTCGAGAGGAAAGAAGGGAGAAGCTCTCTCCCAACGAGGCGGACTGTACACAGTGACAGATCCTGAAAGTTGGAGCGCGAAAAGTACATTACTGCTGCCTGCAAGGTGACTGCTACATGCTGCCTGTCATCTAGGAGTAGAAAAGCTAGGAGGGGAAGGTACACCAGCAACAGTCAAATCATGCTTGCTTAAATCTCCCAGCCACATCGTAACTGTCCCGTGCCTGTGGTGTCGCGAGGCCAGGCATCTGAGGAACCCTTGTCTGCAGCTCTAGCCCCCATGCAGCCTGCAGTGTGAGAGAGGCGGCCATGGAGGGCAAGGAGCTGTCACGGTACCATGGAATGGCCGTTCACTGCACCTGAGCCAGGCAGGTGATCAAACAAGGTGGCCCTTGCAATGTCCTGCGACTGAGCTCAGAACAGTCCAACGTACTGATGGCTGCTGTGTAAGTGCAACTGTATTACCTGAAGTTCATTGGCCATGGTGCTCTGCTGGCCTTGGGATTGTCCCTGATCCTATGGTGAATGTTTGGGGGCTGTACGAGCTGAAGGTCCGCAGTTCCAGGGATGCGCTTCCGTGGCCACATTGGAAGATGAAGTGCCACCTAGTATTGCTATGCTGCATCAACACCCTATGCACGCAGCAGATCTGACTGGGCTAAGATTATGAAAGGGACATACATGTGCCCCTCAACCCCCTCTGCACCAAGCCCTGCATGAAGAAGGTACAGTTGCCTGGCAATTTGAACAATGGTCACCCCACTGGTAGGGGAGAAAACTCTGGTTGCAAGCTGTCTCAGCAGCATGCTCACCAGCCTTAGGAATGCTACTGTAGCATTATAAAGTGGCTGCAGTGCCATCTGGTGGCCACTCGCCACATTACACCTCGGCAAGTACAGTTCATAAAGAAATGGCCCCACAATTGTTTCGAGCCTATGAGGACCCTAAATCTCAATCTAGAAGCCATTGCAGGCACACATGGTCCTCTCAAAAGGCTGCAGCTCAGATGAAGAGACTAGTGGCAGCATAGAGCACCAAGAAACCCAAAACTGACCCAGCCAAGAATTCTACCACAAGTTTAGTCAAAGCCACAGCCATGAAGCTACAAGTGGAAAAAAACTGTCCAGCCTAGGTAATGGAAACAAATGCACCCAATTTCAAGCAGCCATGTTGAAAAGCAGCAAATCTTAAGAAAAGGCAACAAGCCCCACAAAGGATATGAGATGAACATGCACTGTGCATGCCCCTCAGTGGCTGTCTGACACCACCATCACAAGAGAGAGGAATGGATATGCAAGGCGCCAGCAGAGGACCTCTACAGACAGACTGTTCACTAGCTCCACCACTGCCCAGCCGGCCATACCCAGCATACAATGGCCACTTTTACCGCGACTTTGCACATGACACAGAAAGTGACTGACTGTGCCAAGCACACATCTGTTTAGGCAGGACTTAGTGCCGCAACTGTGTAGTCTCAAAGCGCAAACACTACTCTCTCGAGTGAAAAAGAGAAAATGGAAGAACAGTTACCGTCCATTCAGGGAGTGGAGCACCAAGAAGATCCCTGAAGAAGGGACGCAATAAGCGTGAGGTCCACGTGAAAGAAGATGCAGATATACAGGGAGCAAGCTGAGGGCACAATCAGAGACAATGTCAGCAATAGAAAGGGCCTGGTTGCCTGCCAGGTGCCCATAAGAGAGGCTGCTGCTAATCCTATGAGGAGGAAGACTTGCACTTCTCCCCACAACTAGAAAATTAAATAGCTGCCTGCCATCTACGCCACACATACCCAGTGCCTCCAGCACTCAGGGACAAGAATGGAGGAAAGGCCTTGCGTGGCCCGAATGCAGGAAGGACAGCATCTACACCGTAACTGCACTAGTACTGCCCCGCAGTCAGCCATAGACTGTTTCTGTATCAATACTTTATTGTTTAAGTTAATCGAAACCATAACAATATCATGATAGGGAAGCAATCCGACAATTTATAGACATTTAAAACGTTTAAAAGACATGTAACTATTTAAAAATAACTTTAAAAACACAGAATTCATATCATGTAAACAAATTAGAAATGAAGCATAATTCAATATCATAAAATTGTCGACGATATTTGTATTTCATCAAATGTTAGCATTAAAAGCCCATACTGTGGCTTAGAATTTCAGTAGTGTTGGTGGATCGCTGGCCTTGACTAGACTGGCAGTATTTGACTCCATCGGCCATTTGATCTTTTTGTAAAGTAATAAATAGGTCATCAGCTTACAGGTTAATTGAGGATCTGTTGTACCATATGTATGACGTTACAACGCATACATTTACAATGCATTCCTTTACAATGCAGTTTTTGCATCGCAACTTCCTTTACCACGCATTCTTTTACATAGCGTGCCATTACATCGCATTTTTGGAAACTACCTTTACAATGCATTCCATTTCATCACATCATACCATTACAACGCATATCATTGGAACGCATACCATTACATCGCGTTTAAGGTAAGTGTTGGATAGTGAAGGGGTAATAATTACTATTCTAACTCCAGTGAGTGCATTAGTAGGGTAAGTGTTGGATAGTGTAGGGGTAAAAATTACTATTCTAACTCCAATGAGTTCAACAGTAGGGTAAGTCTTGGATAGTGTAAGGGTACTATACGTTGTAATGGTATGAGTTGTATTGACATGCAATGTAATGCCTGCGTTACAGTGACATGCGTTGTAATTACATGCGTTGTAGTGGCATGCAATGTAATGGCTGCGTTGTAATGACATGCAATGTAAAGAATGTTGCGATGCAATGACTGTGTTGTAAAGGTAGTGCAATGTAATGACTGTGTGTTAAAGGTTGTTTCCGATTGTACCAAGTCCTTTAATGATGGCCAATCTGCAAGTTCTAATACACCTATTGTTGAAAGCTTTTTTTAGTAGCAAAACCCGAATAGCTTTTAAGAAGGGGCAGATAAGGAGGAGATTAATGAAATCTTGCATTGCTGTGCCACGTAAGCTACATATTTTGGAACCTTTATACTTCCATGCAGGTTGATCGGCCAAACTCTGTAATACCCCAAATCTAATTGTCATAAGCTTTCATTTCAGATGAGAAGAATATGTTGTACTAAAGTATTGTTCTGGCCGTTTAGATGTATAGGATTGAAGAACCATCCAGGCATGGGATCGTATAGCTAACGTGCTTTTGACTTCTAATGCTGAGTGAAGCTTGGTCGCTTTATTTGTCACTCTGCGAAAGATTTAGAAGGAGGGGTTCTGAGCCCAGAGTTCTGTTACATTAGTTTCCTTCAGTGTAGTTCAGGAATTTACCGTAACTTGAACTTGGATCATCTTCCTGGGCTCTCCACAAGTCATCATGTAAATCATTGGATCGGTTCTGCCAAACCTTGCACCAGCACCAAGTTTTAATTGCTGTGTATTTTCTCCCTGTCTCCTGTTGGATAAGACCGAATTCCAATTGGACTTGAGCCTGGGATGCTTTCTGAGGTAGACTAAATCTTTTTTATACGTCTTAGTTTGCACTGAGTCTAGAAGTTTTGCATCCTTGCCCTTTAACGCTATGCTCGCATAAGTTACTGTCAGTAATAATTTTGTGGCCATCACTGCTAGCAGCAGCCTAAAAGATGAGCCATATCATTTTTTTTCAAGGGCACAGAATGCAAAAATAAGGCTATTTCCTTTTTTCCAGGTATTGTTTATGAACTTGGAAATTCAATTGACTGTCTATATATACCCCCAGATATTTTTATGTACTAACTATTCCTAGGCTTGTTTCTCCCAGCTTGTGTAGATATTGATGTCCCGGGAAATTCGTGATTAATATAGTTTTTGTTTTTGTGGTGTTGATTTCCAGACCGGATCACTGAAAGAATATTGATGACAAAAATATAGAACTACCATAATATCGAGTAAAAAATATAGAATGCCAAAATATCGACTTCCTATCTCCAAACAGGTAGGTACAAAAGTATTGAATCAAAAATATCGATGTAAACAATATAGTTTGTCAAAATATCGAATTTTTTAAAATGCTTTAAAGTAATAAAAATGTATGAAATAATAAATATAATTAACTTAAACATACTTAAAATACTTAAATAACCTTAAAATTAATAAATAATTAATGTAAGTAAAACAAAAAACATACAAATTGATTTATAAATACATATATATATATATATATATATATATATTTTTTTTTTTTTTTTTTTTTTTTTTTTTATGTATATAATGTAAATAAATGCCATTCAGGGCTGTAATTGTAAATATGATAACTGCGATGCAAAATATGGTGACGCTAAAACCATGTGAACATAGACGATCTTCACGATAAATTTGAGTGAAACTCGCATATGTTGGTACAAGCGGCATACTGGCCGTCTAAATTGATGGGTTAAAAATCTGATAGAGCATTTACATTAATGAAATGTTTCGTTTCTAAATGCTAGAATGGACAAGACAGTGAATCAATTATCATTTGTTTGAGGTTGCGTTTATTTGTACATATGTAATATATAGGATTGCATATTCAAAGATGGCCGCCGCAGAAATAGAGAATGCATTGCTTAAAGGTACCTTCGTTTATGTTTATGTAAATGAACTGACACGTGACCAATGACGACCACGTTGTCACTTGATTTAAATTGATGTGTAAATAATGTCAGTTACACTGACGAAGGCGGAAACGCCGAAACGCGTTTGCTAGCTGACTATCGAGAGAATTATCGAATAAAGCTTGGCTGACCTACGCTACATCTGCTTTGAGTGCTCTCATTGTTCGAAACCCGGGAGCTTTGGGGTTTCTGAGTCCTGTCAATACGTTTCGCATTTCACCGTGCGAGAGGGGCACCCGTGTTCGAGTGGAGCGGAGGCTGGTGAAAAACGAGTGCCGTAAAATTGGATTGCCATCTGGCCCCGCCGGAGAAGCGTGCAAGGTGCACGACTTGGGATTGCAGCGAGAGAACGCCAAACACAGCCCGGAAAAGAACGACTGACCGTGAGGGAACTCGGCGGCTAGGAGCTCTGGAACGGGTGAGTGAGCGACGCTTTCAACATTGTGGAATATCCGGCAAGAACACGTACAGCCTAAGCGAGAGGTAGAGCCTCGCAAAGAAAACCCAACCCCTCGACCCAAGCTATGTTCACGGATAGTGAAAGAGAGCAAGCAGCAGACTCTCTGTTTATTCCCCAGACAGGGGCACGAAAGAAAACGACTCCATCGGCGGCAGTAGGCACACCTGACACATTGACAAAATTATTTGCCACCCTTGAAAAAACGTATGAGCGAGAAATCCGCAAGTGGTGGGAGGCCACCAGCCTACAAAAATATTTGGAAGTTGGGCGGGTCCCTAGGGGATTGAGAATTTTATTGGTCCCCTCATACGAAAAACCGAACCATGAACTTTTAAAGGAATGGTCTGAATTCATGAGCGATGTTATGCAAGGAATGCTGAAACTGCTGGTAAAACACGCATGGAGTGATCGTAATAAATTACAGGAGGAAATAAAGGCAATAGAGGCTAAGATTGGCGAAGAAAAACACACAAAAAAATGTGAGGAGCTACGGGAACAAATGAAAAAAAGGTTAATAGACTATGAAAACACCATAAAATTGAGGAAGCAATCCAAATACATCCGAGATGAAAAGGATTATGCAAATGGGAGGATATTAACATTTGCACGGAAATACGATGCCCCTAGAAGAAAGATACAACAGGATAAATTAAAGAATCGAACCCCAGCAAGCACTGAAGAATCTGAAATTTCAGAGGACGAATCGATCAGAGCAAGAAGCACCGCGGAATCGAGAGGTGCAGAAGGGGGAGGGACTAGAGACGATCCCACCGAAGACGATCCTTTTTTCGAGGAGTACGAGGTCATCAGAGGACTCAGAGAGCGACCCGCAGCAACAACACACCCTCCAAAAACCCCAAAAGGAAAACGAGGAGGGGGAGGCGGGGGCGCCCAAGGAAGATCCACACCGGTGGTAACAAGGAGTGCCCGAGGGAAGACCTGGAAAGGACCACAATGAATACAAAGGAGAATACCATCATCAATCTCTCGGACAGGATACTCACTCCAAAAGAAGAAGAACTATTAAAACTTGGACTTACCTTTTGCCCGACTCCGGCATTTAGTTACACACAAACCAGGATAGATCTTTTTAGATTTGTCAGAAAACTTAAACTACACAAAATCCATACTTTGAACCCGAAAGCACCTGATATCATTACTACTGAAGGAGAAGATTCACTCTCAATGATGACAGGACAAGACCTTGAGGCAATTGCGGTAGCACAAACACTCATTGGGACCAGCAGTTCTCAGGATTGGGAGGCTCAACCTACACAGACTTTGGAAGACTGTGGCATTACTCAACAAGGTTGCAAGAGTGATATGATCATAAAATCAAGAACTAATCCGAGAACACCACATGACGGAATAGATACGTTCCAGGAGATGGTCATTGAGGAACTTAAGCATCTCCAATCGGAAGGCTTCAATACCAGTAAGAAGAATTTGACCAAGGAGGAATGGGCAACGATTCAAAATTTGAAAGATGACAATAGTATAATCATCAAACCCAGTGATAAAGGGGGGAACATTGTAATCTTAAAACGAGAACAATATGAGGATGAGGCCCTATCCCAACTGAATAATAAAGAACATTATGTGGAGATCAAACGCACAAAATATATTGAAAGTGTGAAAGCGTTCAATGTCCTGATTAACAATTGGAAGGATAAAGGTATCCTGGATCTCAAAGACTGGAACAATCTGAAATGCGATCACCCGCAAATTGCGACCTTCTATCACCTGCCTGAGGTGCATAAAAGTAGAATTTGGCCCCCAGGCAGACCGATTGTGTCTGCCAAGGACAGCCTACTAGAAAGAACTTCAAGCTATATCGACAGCTTCATTGCCCCTTTCGTGAAGGATCTCAGTTCGTATCTGAAGGATACGAAGGACTTTCTGCGGATCATACAGGATGTGGTTTGGGAAGAAGATTGGTTCCTGATAACTTTGGACATTGCCAGCCTGTATACGTCAATCAAACATGAGGATGGCCTGATGGCAATGAAAAGCTTCCTTGAATTAAGACCCATCAAGTACCGAAGCCATAACCATATGCTATTAGAACTTACGGACTTCTGTCTTCGTAACAATATTTTTCTGTTTGCAGGAAAATTGTACTTGCAACTGCAGGGCACTGCGATGGGCACGTGCTTCGCCCCCAGCTACGCGAATCTCTTCGTGGGCTGGTGGGAGAAGCACGTGGCCTGGGCAGGGACTAACGAACGGTGGATGAACAATATTGTTCTATGGACCCGCTACATCGACGATTTGTTTCTGGTGTGGCGGGGTTCACAGAATGAGGCTGAGGAGTACATCTCAGATTTGAACAAGAATAGTCTGAATCTCAGCTTCACAAGCAGCATCAGTCGAAGTGAGGTGTTCTACTTAGACCTACGGGTCTACGTGGAAGATAAAAAAATACAAACCGCCGTGTTTAGAAAACCCACGGCAGGTAACACCATACTACACTCACGTAGCTATCATCCCCGGAGTGTGATTAATAACATCCCCCTGGGAGAGTTCTTGCGAATGAAACGCAATTGCTCGACCACCAAGGAGTTTGTAAGTTCTAGGGAACAGTCCAAAATGAGATTTTCTGCAAGAGGCTATGGGAAAGGAATTCTCACGCAAGCAGAGTTGAGGAGCAATTTGGTCGAAAGAAAGGATCTATTAATTGATCGATCCAAACCTAAAGATGACAAAATCAGGCTTATTACTGACTTCTCTGAAAAGTCTCCAGAAGTCTTCAATGTAATGCGGAAGAACTGGAAGATTTTAAAAACAGATCCAATAATAGGGAAGTCTTTATCTGATCACCCCTTAATAACCTATAGAAAGGGGAAATCTTTCAAAGACCATCTTGTAAATAGCCACTTTGAACAAAAAAGAAAAACTAAACCACCTGTTTCTGGCTTCTATCCTTGCATGAAGTGTAAGGCCTGTAAGAATTCACAGAAAGTCAAAGAGTATTACATACCTGGTCAAAAGAGGAAAGGAAGAATAACTAAGTTGTTAAATTGCAATTCCGACTACACAGTCTATTGTTTAACATGTCCCTGTGGGAAGAGGTATGTAGGGAGCACGGTCAAACAAACCAAACTCCGGGTCTTAGAACACATGCGGGCGATTACATCCAAGGACCCCAACTACCCAGTAGCCCGTCATTTTGAACAGGAACATGATAGCAATAGCAATCTTCTGACCTATTACATCCTAGATCAGTTGGTTAGAACAGAAAGAGGGGGCAATTGGGTAAAAAAGCTGAGAACACTGGAATCAAGATTTATTATCCAGTTACAGACCAAGACCCCGGGAGGGATGAACAATGAAGAAGAGATGTGGACACACATCTAAGCATCCCTCCTGTTGTCTCCTTTTCTCTTTGTTGAAGAACCAGCAATGTAAATTTGTATATAGTTTCCTTAAAACAGAGTAGGATGCTGTACCATTAATGTCGAGCATATTATTTCCTAATGTGTTGATTAATACGTATGCAGTCATTTATCATTTGATCAGATTTGGTCATTGATGAAATGCCTATTCAAGGCTAGAATGTATATAATGTAAATAAATGCACATGCCCATTCAGGGCTGTAATTGTAAATATGATAACTGCGATGCAAAATATGGTGACGCTAAAACCATGTGAACATAGACGATCTTCACGATAAATTTGAGTGAAACTCGCATATGTTGGTACAAGCGGCATACTGGCCGTCTAAATTGATGGGTTAAAAATCTGATAGAGCATTTACATTAATGAAATGTTTCGTTTCTAAATGCTAGAATGGACAAGACAGTGAATCAATTATCATTTGTTTGAGGTTGCGTTTATTTGTACATATGTAATATATAGGATTGCATATTCAAAGATGGCCGCCGCAGAAATAGAGAATGCATTGCTTAAAGGTACCTTCGTTTATGTTTATGTAAATGAACTGACACGTGACCAATGACGACCATGTTGTCACTTGATTTAAATTGATGTGTAAATAATGTCAGTTACACTGACGAAGGCGGAAACGCCGAAACGCGTTTGCTAGCTGACTATCGAGAGGTTTATCGAATAAAGCTTGGCTGACCTACGCTACATCTGCTTTGAGTGTTCGAAACCCGGGAGCTTTGGGGTTTCTGAGTCCTGTCAATATATATATATATATATATATATATATATATATATATATATATATATATATACATATATATATATATATATATATATATATATATATATATATATATATATATATATATATATATATATATATATATATATATATATATATATATATTACCTACTGGCGGTCGCCAGTAGGTAGTTATAGTTAGGATTTTTTTCAATGTTAAATCTCAAAATTCTATTTGGAATAACTTTGGCACCGGTTGACGAATCTGCCTGAAAATTTCCTGAAAATGGCCTCGTCGAGCTCGGGTCCTTCCTTAAAAGTTTGGGGGGGATACGTCAAGCGGGGGCCGAGATAAAAGGGGGGTCCCAAAACGCGTTTTCCCCATGTTAATTTCCATAGGGCGGTCGATTTCACTTTTAGCCCGAACGGCTGAATGGATTTCCACCAAACTTGGCAAAATTGTAGGGACTGGTAGCCCGATGTGCCTTTGCTATGTCTCAAGATATGTGCTCCAGTGGATTTTGAGTAATTTAGGTTCAAAAAAATATATATATCTATAGGCGCTCTCCGGTGCCGCACCGGAGTGCGCTCCAGGCGCGACACGCGACTTGCGCGCAGGAAGCTGATTGGCTCTTGGGTGTCTGTAAACATTCTAAACAGTCTGGAGCGGCCGCCATCTTGTGTCTCGGTAAAATCGAGACACAAGGGGTTTGAAAAAAAAAGGGGCAAATGACCATAAGGGGGAAGAGTAGACCCCCTCTGACCCCCTAGGTTTGATGTAGGGGCTAAAATAGGGTCCTGCAGGGCATTAATTTTTTTTTTTTTTCGTTTTGCGCGGGGGAAGCGCATGGTACGCGCACCGGCGAAGCACGGGGAAAATCCAGGACCATATTTATGAAGGCCTTGCGCTGCTAGTTTTGCGCCTCCTGTGCGTCAATTTTTGTGACGCACCAGCGGTGTAAAAAAATGCGCATTGTTATGCAATATTTAAAAAGTGACGCATCTATCTAGATGCGTCACTTTTTAAATATAGTGCAACGAGGCACATTTTATTACACTGCTGGTGTTATGCGTCACTTTTCTGTGCGCACTCCTTATGTGATTCCAGATGTGTCATATTTAATGAATGACGAATCATGTTGCAAGGAGTTACAGATACGTCAGTATTTCTGACATATCTGTAAACATAAAAGTGATGCGAGGCAGGTGCAAGATTTTGACGCAACAGCATCCTAAAAGTGACGCAGAGAAATCTTATAGATTTCAGTACGTCGTTATTACCAAGCTTTTTGCGGGGGAATGCCCCCTTTGCATACATTATACCTGACGCAGATATAATGTGGCGCAGAGTTTTAAAAAGTGACCCATGTACCTAGATGCGTCACTTTTTAAAAATAGCGTCAGGTATAATGCATGCAGAGGGGGTGTTCTTTGAGATTTCACTGCGTCACTTTTAGGATGCTGTTGCGTCAAAATCTTGTGCTTGCTTTACAGCAGGTGTTAGACTGAGGCAAGACCTTTCACATGCTGCTTTCCCCATTTGAAAGGACGCATTACTGGAGTTGCGTCACTTTTGTGACGCACTCCAGCAATGCGTTACTTGGAATGTCATAAGGAGTGCGCACAGAAAAGTGACGCATCGCACCAGTGGTGTAATAAAAATGTGCCTCGTTGCGTTATATTTAAAAAGTGACGTATCTAGGTAGATGGGTCACTTTTTAAAATCAAGCGCCACATTATATCTGCGTGAGGTATAATGCATGCAAAGGGGGTGTTCCCCCACAAAAAGCTTTGTAATAGCGACGCAGTGAAATGTTTGAGATTTCACTGCGTCACTTTTAGGATGCTGTTGCATCCTTTAAATATAGTGCAACGAGGCACATTTTATTACACTGCTGGTGTGATGCGTCACTTTTCTGTCCACAGTCCTTATGACATTCCAGATGTGTCATATTTAATGTATGACGAATCATGTTGCAAGGAGTTACAGATACGTCAGTATTTCTCACATATCTGTAAACATGAAAGTGACGCGAGGCAGGCGCAAGATTTTGACGCAACATCATCCTAAAAGTGACGCAGAGAAATCTCATAGATTTCAGTACGTCGTTATTACCAAGCTTTTTGCGAGGGATTGCCCCCTCTGCATACATAATACCTGATGCAGATATAATGTGGCGCAGAGTTTTAAAAAGTGACCCATGTACCTAGATGCGTCACTTTTTAAAAAATAGTGTCAGGTAAAATGCATGCAGAGGGGGTGTTCCCCTGCAAAAAGCTTGGTAATAATGACGCAGTGCGTCACTTTTAGGATGCTGTTGCGCCAAAATCTTGCGCCTGTTTACAGCAAACCTTTCACATGGTGCTTTTTTCATGTGAAAGGACACATTACTGGAGTTGCGTCACTTTTGTGACGCACTCCAGCAATGCGTTACTTTTGTGTTTACAGATACGTCAGAAATACTGACATATCTGTAACTCCTTGCGAATTGATTAGTCATATATTAAATATGACATATCTGGAATGTCATAAGGAGTGCGTCCAGAAAAGTGACGCATCGCTGTTTTCACGTAGCGATGCGTCACTTTTCAGAAATAGGCCTCCAGTTTATTCACTGTGTCATAACTTTCTTTTCTAACACTCACCTTCTTTCATTCCTCCTACTTCACTTCCTTTCACCTCTCATACCTTTCTGTTCTTTCTTACTCATTCTCCTTTCAATTATCAATGCACTATATTTCACTTACTCTTCATTTTTTTAAGAATATAGCTCTTTGATGAGAATTGGAGGAAGTTCTGAAAAGAACTTTTGGTTTTCTTCTTTTAACTGAACAGGAACAAAAACAGGGAATGGAAACTGCTCAACAGGAGCAAAAAGAAAACAAAAAAATTAGGGGTGGGAAGGGCAGCGATGGTTCTCCAATGCTCGAACCATGAGCAGGACACTTTGCTCCCCATAGGTGAGGAGTTGATTGCAGTATCTGCATCTGACGACCCCATGGTTAAATGCAGGTTGTATGTTTGGCACCTGCTCCTGCGATTGCTCTCTCCCAGAAGAAGTTGCTCCTCCGGTTGATGTAGAGGCCCCATCTCTGGGAACCTCTTGTGCCAGAGCCCTGACACTTTCCCAGGAAAAATTCTGGGGGTGCCTCCTCTCCACATGTCGGATCATGGTAAAGTTCCCAAAAGAGTACTTTTTTGGGGGGTTACCCCGTGACAGGACCTGTTTGCAGATCCTGCACTCTACTTTTGGTGCATTCACCTTTTTCTGGTCTGCTGGAAACTTAAAAAATTTCCAGATGAAATGCTCTTTGACCTTCGGCTGAGGAGGCTCTTCATCAATGAAATCATTGGAGTCATCTTCACTGCTGGATGGTCTGGCAGCCATGATTATCCAAGAAATATAAAAAACTGTTAGCAACCAATGAAAAGTGTTATTTTAGGGTCACATGACCCGACGCGTTTACGCTGCGCGCTCCGGTGCACTTCCGGGTGCGTTTACGCAGCGCGATCGTAGGCGCTTCCAGGGCGCAAACGTGGCGCGATCGTAGGCGCTTTTGCGTGCGTTATGCGCCGCGAACGTAGGCGCTTCCGAGGGCACTTACGTTGCGCGCCGAAGTGACGTCATCAAACTTTTACAGAAATGCATAATCATTTTCCTTATTAAAAAAAACTAATTTTATTTGTATGGTACGAAATGTTTTGCATTATTATTAACTTTTCATTCATATTTTTTTTCACGAACGACAGTTGCGCTCTGGGTGCGCTTTCAGATGAGCTCACGGAAAAGCTTACCGGAGAGCTTAGCTGAAAGCTTCCCGGAGCGCGCACCCAGAGCGCAAAAGAAAAAAATTATATAAAAAAACATGAATACTTTAAAAAAAACAGCAAATTGTAAAAAAAAAAAAAGGTTAGAAACTCGATATACAAAGGAATTAGCATTTAAAAAACCTATGAAATTCACTGAAAAAACCATAGGTTTCACACCAGTTATAGTTAGGAATTAGCATTTAAAAAACCTATTAAATTCACTGAAAAAACCATAGGTTTCACACCAGTTATAGTTAGCTGGAAATTTTACTGATATAAAACCATTGAAATTCCCACGTTATAGTTAGATGGACTCACTATAACTTGCGCGTGCAATGCACTGCTGATGATGTCTTATTAAGCCAGTTAACCAATCAATTTTTAAAAACTATCCATTTAGACACTTATTTAAACATTTATTCTTCCATCAACTTTTACATATACATATATAAAATATATTTATTTTTCAGAAAGACACACATTCACTGGATGGTGTCATCAGTGATGTCATGAGTGATGTCACTGACCATGTCATGAGTGATGTAATATGTGATGTCATCAGCAGTGCATTGCACGCGCAAGTTATAGTGAGTCCATCTAACTATAACGTGGGAATTTCAATGGTTTTATATCAGTAAAATTTCCAGCTAACTATAACTGGTGTGAAACCTATGGTTTTTTCAGTGAATATATATATATATGAACGTAATAATAATAATAATAAATATAAAATATTTTTACCGTCGGATAGCGGAAAGGGGAAAATTTACTATTACCACTCCAGTGAGCGCAACAGTAGGGAAAGCGTTGGATAGCATAGGGGTAAAAATTACTATTCCCACTCCAGAGAGTGCAACAGTAGGGAAAGCGTTGGATAGCGTATGAGTAAAAACTACTATTCCCACTCCAGTGAGTGCAACAGTAGAAAAAGCATTGGATAGCGTAGGGGTAAAAATTACTATTCCCACTCCAGAGAGTGCAACAGTAGGGAAAGCATTGGATAGTGTAGGGGTAAAAATTACTATTCTCACTCCAGTGAGTGCAACAGTAGGGAAAGTAAATACTTCATATATTATTTAAAATATATATTTATATATTAATACCAATTACAAATTAATAACAAATAATTACCAATTTAATATAATATAATAATTAATCAATTAAAAATACATATAAAAAATATGTATTATACATCATTACCTATTAATACAAATTAATTACCAATTTACAATTAATTTGTTAGCAATTGAAAAATAATTAACAAATAATTAATAATAAATGCCAATACATATATTTAAAAATTAGACTAATTACAATTAAATTACTTCCCACCCTATTCCCCTATAAACCCACAATCTGCTACAGTAAATAAATTAACAACATTAACATAATTATCAATTAATCAATTAATACAATTTAATTACCAATTATAATGTAATTAATTACCAAATAAAAATTAATTAACAATTAATTCAAGATAAATACCAATAAATATTTTAAAACATTTAATTAATGATAATTAACTTACTTCCCACCCTACTCCCCTATAAACCCACACCCCGCTACAGAAATAAATTACGCAAAAATGAAATACCATAAAATTCATTACTTAAAGTAAATTATAAAATAAATATACACTTTTCACACATATACTAACATAAAACACTTTAAAAAATTTGATATTATTAAAAAATCGATATATTTAACATCTATAATATATACTTCGATATTTTGACTTTCTATATTTATGTAAATCGATATTGACTTACCTCAAATTCGATATTTTTGTTGTCTATATTCTGTCCATTCGATATTTTGTCCATTACATTCGATATTTTTGTTGTCTATATTCTGTACATTCAATATTCTGTCCATTCTATATTTTTTACTCGATATTAATTCAATTCTATATATTTTTACTCAATATTTTGAGTGTATACCTTCCAAACCATCTGCCTTGGCGAACATTAATAGTTTGTTAAGTGTTCTTCATAGGCCAACTCTGGTTAAGCTAAGCAGGACTATATCATCTGCATATGAGAGATGCATAATGGGTAGTGTGCCCAGGCATAGAGGATGCGAATTAACCTTGACCAATCATGGTGAGAGATCCGCCATAAATAGATTAAGTAAATGGGGGCTAATATGCAGCCTTGTTTAAATCCGATTTCTGTTTGCATTTCCATGGACAGTTTTGTACCATTTGGTATTTCTACACGGTACATGTACAATTCCATTATGGGTCATACTATTGTTTCCGGGAGGCCCAATTTCTGTAATTAAATCCATAACAAACCATGATTTGCATGGTCGAACGCGGCTTTAAAATCTATAAAACATAGTTGTAGTTTTCTTTGCAGGCGTTTGCACATATCTGCTAATGTGGATAGGGTTAAGATGTTTGTTGTTGTGCCACACCCTTTGCGAAATCCTGTTTGGTTGAATGGAATCAGCCTGTTTGTATTGGACCATTCTGCCGGGCCCTCCTGGATTAGAGATGCATAATATTTGACTTCAACATCAATTAGTACAATTAGCTTTTAATTTGCCAGGTTCAACCTGTTGCCTCCCTTTAGGATCGGATTGATAATTGACCCTTTTCAGCTCATGGGAAGGGTATTTGTTGTACCGATCTCATTATAGAGGCCAAATAATCAGGATCACTCCTGAAAATTATCTGCAGAATGCCATTTGTGCCAGGAGCCCCATCATTGCGTCCCAATTGTTTTATTCTGGATATGTTTTCTACTTAGTGGCGTTGGCTGACAGGGCCTAATAGCAAATCAAAGATGGTACTAAAGTATTGTGGTCCAGTAGTGTTCTTCCCCAAGTGTTTGAGCTTAAAGGATTTGTAGCTGTTGTCCGTTTCTCTTTTAACGAATGGTGTTAGGTCTTCAAAAGTTTGCTTAAATGTGCTACCCATCTTGTCTCTATTACAGAGGCATTATTTATTATTTGCATTAATCTTGTTATGGCATTTACTAGTTCCCAGAAGAGCCTGTTGTTAGTTTGTTTAGCGCAGGAAATTAACTTTGTCCAAAATATCTCCTGTTTTGCTTTCTGGTCCTACCAGATTTGCTTTTTATATAGCATCCTGGTATTCTTTATATATTCCCAGGTGTGATTTGGGACTTTAAGTGTCTTGTTTTTTTCTGACTGTCTTTCTCGGTTCTTTTCTCAGCAAATAGACTTTTCTTGAGATATTTACATTATACTTGTTCCTAGTTTTCCACACATAACTAATTTTGGGTGCTTGATTTAATAGATCGTTTGTGAAGATGGACTAGTACACTGCTAAAATGCTACCTGGAATTTTAGTTCTGTGAGTGTTTCTGCTGACCATCGAATGCGTTTCAAGTTAGTTGTAGTCAGATTGGCCATCTCAATGGGGCTGTCTGATGTTTTGGGAAGCTTGTTTCTAATTTAGGTACCTGGTATGAAAGGCCAATTCGGATTGAGCACTAGATAATTGATTTCCCCACAAGGACCAGCAATGGAAGCATTAATATTGTGTAGGCTAATATTGACTGGGTATGTACACCCCGGTAAGTCCATTGCAGAGGCGTATGGTCTTTTGCTCTGCTATTTGAAACTCGCAAGCCAAGCCATTCCAAGGCTAGAACCAGATTTATCCCATTCTTTATTTATTTATTTTGTTTTTGAACTCCGACGGAGGTCCACAAAAACACACTGACAATTTAAAAAGACAGACATTGCATACAGTACAGAATTCCTTCCTTATACATTACTATAACATGATATCAAACATAGTGCGAAATGTGAAAATAAGCTATGATACAAAAAACAATCGCATGACCAACCAATAAAATTTCTTATATACATACTAAGTAATGTGCAGATGATACAATGAATACATGAAACTGTTAAATAGCCAACCAGTAGACATTAGAACAAAACCAGGGTACTACTGTTAGACAAAATTCTAGTAAATAGGCAAATAGGCAAAAATGTTCTAAAAATTGGTATATCTTAAAACAAACCATTTCATTCGGAGGTGACAAAACCGGAGAACGTGCATCCTGAGCAGAGTGAATGTTAAATTTAATGAATACTGGTTTTAAAAACACTCGCCTAGCACTTTGCAGCTTTGACCATACAAATAAAACATGATTAAGATCTTGGATTCGCAACTGGCACAGTTCACAGATTCTCTTCTCTCTAGGTGTTTTATCCCAGATGCCAGTGACGTCTCTTAAAGGCAGCAGATTAACTTTCAGTAGGAGTATCAGCCTTCTAATCCCATGATGGATATTCCAAGTTAAACAAGGTTGTGGCTTATTCCCCAATGTACTCCCAATGACCGCCACATTGCTAGGCCTGGATGTACTTAAAGCAATGTCTCTGGCTAAACTGATAGGGGATCTAAATTTCTTTAAGAACTGTTTCAAGCCAGATTTAGGCATTGGAGAAGCAGGAGTTAAACTAAGACCGAAAATGTTAATTGCACATAAAAAAGACCTAAAAAACGTGGGATACACTTTTAGATTGCGAAACATTTCTGTTCTCAAAGCAGCCCTAAGAGAACCCTTTTCCCCCAAGAAGAGAGAGTTACCCCACCTAAGAACTGCTGCCTGGGCTAAAATAAAGGACGAGACTAATCCAAATTCAAGGCGCAGAACATGTGGGGCAGCCAAAGAATTTAAATTACTGATTTGACGCATAATTCGTCCTTCTGCCTTGTCAAACTTATGCCAATGACTCATGTCCACCACCTCAGCAGCATATATTAATGAGGGGGGGATTTTAACTTTAAAAACAGATAAGACATGGCTAAAATGGCGTCTCCCGCAGGTATTATAGGATCTATTTAATGCACTTGCCTGGGAGACGGCTTTACCAACGCAGTATTTAGTATGCTCCAAATCTAGACCTGTTTTTGAAAAAACTTTCCCTGAATATACGTACGAGTCCACGATTTCCATTTTTCCAGAACCAAGCATCCATCTAAAACATCTCTTGATTCTGAGTCCCATATTACGAAAAACCAAGATCTTGCTTTTTGCAATGTTAGTTTAAAAAATGAACCTGTGCATATTTATTTAAAATGTCCAGACGGCGTTGCAAGCCAATAGGTGTTGAATCGAAAATTGCAACATCGTCTGCGTACAATAAAGATCCAACTGACATTCGACCGATTTTGGGGGTATCCCCTCTCACCAAGTTTAAAGCGCCAGGGAGATCAACAATGTACAGTGAAAATAAAAGTGGTGCTAATAGACAGCCCTGCTTAAGCCCATTATGCGTTCTAATTTTGCATGTTAACCCCCGCGAGCCTCCCATTAGAACCTGGCACCAGGTGTCAGTATGCAATTCCATGATCAGACCCAGGAGATGACTTGGAATGCTGAGGGAGACAAGTTTTCTCCACAGGGTCTGGCGGTCCACCTTGTCAAATGCCGTGTAGAAATCAATAAAAGCTGTATAACCTGGCATCCCCGGGAAAAAACATATTTCTCCACAATTGTCTGAACAACGGCTATATTATCTACAGTGCTATGGTTCTTTTTAAAATCAACTTGTTCCGGCAGAAGGATATCTTGATCATGGACCCATTGTTGTAAGTGGCATAATATGCTTTTTGCAAATAATTTGCCAGCGGCATCCAGGAGGGCAATCTGCCTAAAACTAGTTGGCACCGTTTTTGGTCCTTTTTTATACAGGGGGACTATAATGCTCCCCTTCCAAGAGGGGGGGATTTTATTCATAGAAAAGCAATCTTTAAAAAGTGTCTCTAAAAAAATCACCCCATGCTTCTGGCTCCTTTTTGATTAATGCAATTGGGATACCATCCGGCCCTTGTGCGCCGGAAGTCCTAGCCATCTTTATGTACTTTATCAGTTCCTTCCCTAGTGAGGGACCAAATTCAGTAAGGACAGCAGATACTGGTTTAACCTCATCAGGCAACACGGGAGAAACTGGGCTGTTATTTCTATATAATAGAGAGATATAATCCACCCATTCCTTTTCGGAAATCGGTATCAGAGTAGCTCTCTGCCTTGAATCACAATATTCAGCGAACAAGTGACAATATTTTCTCGAGTCCTTGGCCCTTGCGGCTTCCCTCAGCCCTATCCACTTCGCGTCGAGCTCCTTTCTTTTTTCGCTGAGCATGAGGCGACTTTTCGCTCGCTTGAGGCGATTAATTTCCTGCTGCCGACCAAGAAGATAATGTATGTACTGTTTTCGAACAAGATGGTTAATTGCCTGTTTTAAAATTATCATATGAGACCTATCTTGTTTATACATTAGGGGTTAAGAAGATGCGGAGTTTAAGTTACAGATCTTCTTCATTTGAGCCTCAAAAAAGGATATGATATTGGAGTGAGTAAAACCTTCCTTTTCGACATACACCCTCTTCACAATAGAGCCTACTTCAACAGTGATTTTTTATGTCCAAAAGGATCGGCCATTTCCTTTATTAAAGGTGGCCAAGCCTTGACCGGCATTCCCTGAGTCCAGAGTCGGTAGATCAAAAGCCACTGACATACCCACTATACAGTGGTCGCTCCATACCGACGGGCGAACAAAAAAGTTATCACAAGCCCGAACATTTGGTAGGAAACAATCATGTAATCTAAAAGGCTCTCGGTTTGTTGAGAATGAAAGGTGAAATGGGCTGTTTTATCGACGGGCACTCTCCTATTTAAGATAACAAGATCCGAACTTCTAATACTATCCCGTAAGAGAAACCCCTGCTTGTCTGTCTTTACTTTATTTGGTAATATGATCTCGGGGATGTGCCAGATTTCCTCTTTATCAGTGTTGGCATAAATTTAAGCATGGGCAGAAAATATGTTCCGCTCGCGGATTTTTTGCGGATTTTCGGTAAATTCGCAATCCGCGAACGCGCGCGAATTTACCGAAAATCCGCAAATTCACACGCAGTGGATTTTTTTTTCTTGGTGATACAATTTTGCGGCGTGCGGCGTTCACTTACCGTCATTCAGCGTTTGCCGAGTTGTTTTTCTCGATATTTTGCGAGTGCTGCGCCATTTTGGATCTTGCTGCGGGATCCCGCGGGAGTTTGGCGACGCATCACGAGAGTTCGCAATTGCGAACATGTAGGTGCAGTGGGCAGCAACAATCTCGCACTCGCGAAATTACAAAATTTGTAATTTTAGCACAAGAAATCCACTAGCAAGCAGCATAGACCTTCTGAAAATGATGGTTTTTATCAGAATAACTCCTCAGGTTGACATTTGCCTGCACTTTTTTGGATTTGAGGCCTTTTGACTTTCTTTGGATCACTTTTGGATTAGAAATCAACTTTCACAAGTAAGTTTGTTTGGGGCATTACAGTTGCTGTTCTTTAGAAAAACGAGTTTTGCAAAACTGAAAGCACTCAGCAGGTGCAAAAGTTCACTCATCATTAGTAACCATTCCCTGTAGTACTTCCTGAGGGCCCCCTCCAAAGTTCAGTTGCCTCTGTTTGTTTGGGGCATTACAGTTGCTGTTCTGCAGAAAAACGAATTTTGTAAAACTGAAAGCACTCAGCAGGTGCAAAAGTTCAAACTCATCATTAGTAATAGTAACCATTCCCTGTTGTGCTTCCTGACTGGGGCCCCTCCAGAGTTTAGTTGCTAGTTGCAACAATTGTATGACCCTGCTCTGACCCTCACAGCAGGCTCATAGAATAGCTACAAGTAGGCCACAAAGGTCCTGGAAAAAAAAATTGCACTGCAACAGAAAGCAAATTACAGATAAGGAAGCAGGTGCTAGACTGGAATTTTAAAACAGTGACACATTAATAAATCAACCCCAAATTAATTCATGTCAGTTGAAGCAAGGCAGGTGTGCTTGCTTCCCCCCCCCCATAATCTACAGTGATGATGAACCAGAGGGTGGCATTGATGTACCAGAGGGTGGCATGGGTGAAACAGAGGGTGGCAGTGGTGAAACAGAGGGTGCTGGGAACCTGTGATGATGAACCAGACGTAGAAACAACATAGTTGTGACCGTTGCGAGCCGACAAGTAAGTTCGCAATTGCGAACTGGTACAAAACCCTTGCGAACTGGCAGAAACCCTTGCGAACACAAAAAAAATCCGCAAATTCGCGAGAATTCGCGGATTTTGTGGATTGCGAGTTCGCAAATACGCAAATTCGCGAACACCAGATTCGCAAAATTCACCCATGCTTACATAAATCTCAGAGGCAGAATTTGAAATTTTAGCATATAAGTCCCCCGCTACTATCACTGGGGAGCAATCTTCCCTAGTAGCTATTTCCTGAATAAAAGAGAAAAATACGGGCAAAAGATGATCAAAATTTTTCCCAGGGGGTAGGTACAAGTTTGCCACAATAAAGGAGGTGGGCGTGTTAGAATCTCCCAAGCATGCCAACTTCAAACATATAAAGAGGTTTGAGGGGTGAGGAAAAACCTTCTGTCTCCATTTGATGGAGTTTTTGAGCAGAATAGATTGTTTTGCATAACACGAATATACAAAATAGCCATCACATTCAAACTCTTTACAAGACCACATTTCTTGTAGACATATAATTATGGTATTCATACTTTTTAAGGAATTTAATTTTTCTTCCTTAGGTCCCAGGCCAGCCATATTCCAGGACACGAGCAGCCCGCCCAGGCTACCTCAATGGAGCACTCCTTACAGCATTCATCATTGGTGTTATTCAGGGCTCTTGCAACCCAGCTCCACTGGGCAAATTCATCTTCTGTGTCTGGGGTCTGTGGGGCAGCTACTACGGCATTCAAATCATGGCTTTTTGTTGTCGAGGACGATTGTAGGGGAACTGATCAGAGCTCATTTGCCACTGCTAATTGCTCATCTTCATCCGCTGTATGGATTAAGTATGAATTAAAATCGGCAGTTATTATCTCCCAAGCTGGGTTCTCAAACCTGATTGAAGTGATTATCGACAGAAGTTTTTCACATTGTGGCTCTTTTTTTCCAGCGTTGGGGTGCAAGTAGACATTAATTTATGTGACTGTTGTTGTCTGGTACTTGGACCATTTTGATAACATGTACAACTGATGTCATACTAGGCAGCTGTTCAGTTTTAATATTTAGTGCCATTGATATATATACTGTAAGGCCACCCTTTGGTCTTCCATATTTGTGTTTTCTTGTTGCTGTTGCATGATGGTGTCTGTAATTGGCCACTTCCTTACGCTCCGTCAACGAAGTCTCTTGGAGTGCAAGAATCTCATAGCTCTACCAGTGTTCCGGGGTAGTGTTGTCCTGTATTTCACTTTTTGCACCAGCAAAGAGGATAAGAGCTTTAAGCAATTATTGTTGGTGCTTCTTCTAAGTCTAGCAACGCATTCTGTTTTCGAACCATTTAGAGCTGAGGCCATCCAGTTCCAATTATTGGTATCTTGCTGTGACATTTGTCTGTTGCTTATATTTTTAGAATTGCTAATTTTTCCCCTGGCATTTTGTAATACTGAGTACACTGGGATGTTAGCTTTGTCTATACTATGCCTCCTAGGTACATTTAGAAAAGGTGAAGGATAGCGTAGTTTCGATGGTCTTGTCATTGTATTAACCCAACTGTCGAACTGTCTGGCGTTCATATATGAAGACACTATTTCCTAGTTTTTCCAAGTCACAAGGGTGTTTTCTGTCTGGCTATTTTCATCTTGGGGAATGAATTTAATTGACAACAGATCTGTGGTGGTAAGATGATTCAGAGTAGGGAGTTCAGCAATTAGTCTCAATATGTGTCCTCTATGGAGGAGGTCATGCTGCTCCTGATAGATGCAATGAGGTTTTAATATGATCTGCTTATTCAAACTGCTTTCTTAATATATATCCTATGGTGTTGGTGTGGGGGTGAATGTTGTAATACCTCTCTGTGATTAGACACAACTCCACCATCTTTCTGCATATTTATTTTAAATGTAATATTTTCCTTCTTTGCATCTTCTTTTTTAGTAAAATTTTTATTTTGCAGTGAACAAAAAGGACAAAAAACAAAATATACCGCACCGGGTGCACAGATGATCCCACACAGTGGGAAATAGAGCAAATCAGGACGAAAGCAGTGATACAATGCTACAAGAAAGATCAGGCGTCGGGCCCGTACATTCGCAGGGAAGGAGTAGCCGTATAAATCGCTCCACAGGAGCAGAACCTTTTACGAAATCAAATAGTCCCTTCAAGCAGGTGCACTAATAGTCCAAGAAGCACAAAAAATGCATCGTCCGTTGGGAGCCGGTGCCCCGGATGCAGCACTGAAAAGAAAGAAACACAACTCCCCCTTCCCCCCCCTCTACCCCCCGTGACGGCGACACACACACTCCCCATTCATCAGTATGCATACTAGAGTTGAAAGAGATGTAAGGTCCTCAATGATGCTGGGCAAACCGCCGAAGGTAGACCAGTGGATAGAAAGGACACCAAGGGGCCCCATATGTGCTTAAAGTTTTTGTAATTGCCGAGGAAGATGTCCGCATTCTTTCCAGGCTCAAAAGCCTCCAGAGCCTCGCATGCCAAAGAGAGATCGCCGGTGCCTCCTTCCGCTTCCAGGCAGCCGCCAGCGTAAGCTTGGCAGCACCCAAGCAGAGCCATAGAATCTTCTTATCCGCGCGTGTCTGGTGCTCAAGACCGGGGTCCCGTAGGCCCAGAAGTACAAAGGCCAAAGAGTCTTCGATAGGGTATCGCAAAATATCCTTGATATGAGAGAGAATCTCAGCCCAGAATGGTCTGATGATTGGGCAGTCCCACCAAATGTGGCGGAAGTCCCCCAGAAGGCCACAGCCCCTCCAGCACCAATCTGAGGTAGCCGGGTAGATACGATGAAGCCGGGCCGGAACCATATACCACTGCGTGAGAGTTTTTAAATGTGCCTCCCTCAGGTGGATCGAGTGATTGAATTGGGTCAGATCCCTCCACAGCGCCGACCATTCGCCATCGGTGATATCCCTCCCCACCATTTCCTCCCACTGCTCCATATAACGCGGCCTAGGAGACAAATCAGATTGATGCAGCAGTTGATATAGGAAGGAGATGGCTCCCTTCATGGTGGACGTCTTCAGCAAGAAAGCCTCAAATTTGGAAGGAGGCCTTGTGGCTGCCTCCCGCATTCCCGGTGACGTGGCCCAATGTAGTAATTGGATATGCCTGTATTTATCAGTTTGCGGCACCTGGTAATCCCGCATGCAATTAGAGAAGGTCAGAGGCTCAGAGCCGTGAAACAGATGGAGCAGCGTCCTGTATCCGCCCTCTCTCCACGCGTCAAAGGGCCCCTCGTCAAGCGCCGGCGGGAAGGCCGGGTTGAAGTGCAGTGGAGTGAACGGAGATGGGAAGGTCGTCCACCTCTCATCGCTGATCAAAGAGTCCCATACTTTCAGCGTAGTGCCCGTGGGAGTGCTGAGGTACGCGTTCACTGGGCGATCTCTCTTCGGCTTATTTTATTTATTTATTTTTAGAGTTTTCTATAGCGCGAACTTGAACCGATTAGGTTATCAGAGCGCTTTACATAGCACAAGTTTCGTTACATGTTAACACAGCAGTTTACATAGAATCAGTTACGTTGCACATTTCAGTAACTTGAACCGAATAGGTTATCAAAGCGCTTTAAATAAGACAGCATTCGATGTCCAGTGCCCTCCTCCGCCGTGTAGCGGGGGACCACTTCAAGCCCTCCGAAGTCGTCGAGCTGTCGGGACTAGGCTCCTGGAATGTCCAGTGCCCTCCTCCACCGTGTAGCGGGGGACCTCTTCCAGCCCTTCGAAATCGTCGACCTGTCGGGACTAGGCTCCTGGAATTTCAGCTGTCCCTTTACAACTACTTTGTTTGAAGTCATGACGGAGGTCTCAATCCCAGCAGCAACCAAGTAAGCTCTCTGTCTCCAAGTTTCTCTCCGCGCTTGATGATAGTCTAGTATTATGGATTTAGGTGGCTCGCACTGGTCATGTCACGTGACAAACTTCAGGAAACCTCGTTGTTTTGAAAGATTTTCTCAAGGACATAAATTCCCCCAGCACAATTTTTCCATCTTAATTCTAAAGCGTGGAAATAGCAGGATTGGTTAACCCTGTAAGTCCTGTGGAGGGAGGATGTGTGCTTTAATCCCCTCTATCTCCCAGGCAGATAGGGAATACAGAGATGTTTTTTCAGTGCGGTGACCCAACTTGGGCGCCATTTGGGGGTCAGGCAGAATGATGTTCGTCTGGGTCCGTGTTGGTTCAGCTGCTTTTCCCATTTCTGACCTCGTTCTGCTCTTGGTGCTGGGTCCAGGGCGATGCGGGGGGCTCCGCCGTCCTTAGTGGGGATCTCGTAGGGCCCTCAGCAGGAGATTTCGCGCTAAATGGCAAAAGTCCGGCCTGTCCCGGGCGCCGCCATCTTAGGGTCAGGCAGCTGGGGGGAAACAGATGTCGCTGGGTGGCCCCCGCCCGCCGGCATGCGATACCTCCTCACCGCTATCGTGAACGGGAGCAGCAATCTTTCTTCCGGTCCCAGCGGCTGGGTTCCAGCTTCCCCAGTGCTGCCGCCAGCCTCGAAGGGTCCCCTTACTGCCTGACGCCAGCCTCGACAGTCGCGGGCGCCATCTTGTCGCCTGCAGATCTCACGAGCAGGGAGAGAGGTAAGAACCCCAATTTTCGGCCCTTCTAGGCCCTTCTAGGCTCCGTCGACCCTCTTAAAAGGGGCACCGGACCTTTATGCGCAGACTGTGGCGCTGTGTTCCAGGATTGCTGGCCAGGATCGATGTTTATGGAGGGCGACCGCGGAGGAGCTCCGGGGCTCGCCTCCCTCTACATGCTTAGCCCCGCCCCCGCTTCCAGGCTAAATCCCAGATGGACCGACCCGCCACGCTTCGGTCCATATGCAGCCAGTGTTTCTCAAAGAGCTGCTGCGACCATTCCACCACGACCCTCAGTTGGGCAGCTTTATAATATAGGTGTAGGTCTGGAAGACCAACCCCGCCCTCAGATTGCAGCCGGCGCAGGAGTGAGAACGACAGACGCGCCCGACCTCCTTGCCAGACAAATTTCAAGATCATCGTTTTGAGTTGCCGAAAGAAGGAGTTATCCAGCGGGATAGGCAGGGCCTGGAAGAGATACAAGTATTTGGGGAGGAGGACCATTTTGATTGCGTGCACCCTGCCTAACCAGGACAGGAGTTTAGGCTTCCATCTCTCCAATTCCGCCCGCGTCTTTGCCAGCAGGGGCGGGAAGTTGGCCGCGAATAACCTACCCACCGTAGGGGTCAGGTGAACTCCCAGATAGAGAATCGAGCCCGAGGCCCAAGCCAACGGCGTCAACGCCCTCACCTGAGCAACATCGGCCTGCGATAATGTCAGGTTCAGAATGTAAGACTTGCCATAATTAACCTTGAAGCCAGCCACTTCCTCAAATTCAAGCAAAATATCCCGGACACAAGGTAGAGAGCCAGCAGGATCAGCCACCGAAAGCAGGACATCGTCCGCGAAGAGGGAAATCTTGTGTTGCTCACCCGTGAACGGTATGCCCTTCACACCGTCATGTTCCCTCACTGCCATTGCCAGGGGTTCAATGCTGAGCGCGAATAACAAGGGGGAGAGGGGACAACCCTGTCTGGTGCCCCGCGAGTGTGGAAAAAAGGCTGACAGGTGGCCATTCACCGCCACCCTCGAACACGGGCTACAGAAGTTTGCCTGCACCATAGTAATGAATCTATCAGAGAAGCCGAACGCTCGCAACGTATGAAACAGAAAGCCCCAATCCACTTGATCGAAGGCCTTCTCCGCGTCAAGACCCACCAATACAGCCGGGATGCGGAACCTGTCCGCCTTTTCGATAAGGTGAACTACTCTACGGGTATTGTCGTGAGTCTGGCGGCCCTTAAGGAAGCCGGACTGGTCCGGGTGTATGATCGCCGGGAGCAGGTCCTGAAGACGGCTGGCCAGAATCGCCGAATAAAGCTTCGCATCTATGTTAAGCAAAGCTATGGGACGGAACGAAGCACATTGCTCCGGGTCCTTCCCCGGTTTCGGCAAGACCGTAATCACCGCCTCAGCCAGAGTCCCGGCGTTCATTCCGGACGTCGCCATATCGTTAAAAAGGGTAACCAGAAAGTCACACAACTCGGTTGCATATGTCTTGTAGAAGACCGCTGTGTACCCGTCCGGACCCGGGGCCTTATGTAATTTCAAGTTTTTGATGGCGGAGAGAACCTCCTCTCTCGAGATCGGCGCCTCCAACAAGGCGTTCCACTCACTAGAAACCTGTGGTAGCGGCAAACGTTGTAGGAACTCCCGCTGTGACGCGGCGTCCAGGGCGTCGCCCGTGTACAGGTCGGCGTAAAAGCGTCCAAAAATGTCCGCCTTCGCCCCGTCGCGGTGGTGTAGCACCCCCGCGGAGTCTCTGATCCCCCCTATGTATTCCCTCTCCCTCCTGTCCCGCAATTGTCACGCTAAGTGTCTGCCAATCTTGTTGCCGCAAGAGTACGATTGTCGCCCCAGGCGCAGGAGAGTAAGCTCGGCCCTATTGGCATAGTGTGCCTTCAACTTGCCCCGTACCGCCGTCAACGGGCGGAGGGTCACTCTCGAGGGGTTAAGTTTGTGAGCCCGTTCGAGCTCGAGTACCTCAGCCTCCAAGGCATCGCGTTCCTTCCTCCGCAATGTGTTAAGCTGCGAGTTGAGACCCAGGCACGTGCCCCTAATCGTAGCTTTAAAGGCGTCCCATGTGGTCGCCAGCGAAGTGTCCGACGGAGGATTGAGGTCAAAGAATTCACGGATAGCAAGGCGCAAGGCTTGGTTAGATACATCGTCCCTGACCACCGACGCTGGAAAATACCACTTCCGACACGTAGCGTCAGGCGGTGACCAACGAAGATTGAGCACCAAGAGACTGTGGTCCGACACCGAGATCAGAAGAATGGCAGCATCCAGCACGTTCCCACGAAGGGACTGACTAAGGAAAATGTAATCCAAGCGGGAATAGGAGTGATGCACGTGTGAAAAGAATGTATAGTCCTTCGTGGTAGGATGAAAAAAACGCCAGCCATCGACTAGTCCCAGCTCCCCCACCCCTTGCTGAGTGGAACCAGAAAACACCCCTGTACCCGCCCTGTGACCCCCTGAGCTGTCCAGATCTTTGTCCCACACCAAATTGAAATCCCCCAACAAGAGCAAGTGCCCTTCTGCAAAGTCTCCCACCTTCAACAACAGGTCCTGCAAATACTTATTCTGGCCAGCATTGGGCAAATACACCACCACGAAAGTGCACAAACGACCTTGTATAAGACCTTTAACCATTAGCCAACGGCCCTCCTTGTCGTGGCGGACCTCCACAGGTTGAAAGTGCAATGCAGCTCTGAAGAGGAGTGCCACTCCCCTATGTTTCGTAGCAGCGGAAGACCTATAAATAATGGGATAGGCCTTATGACGGAGCCTCATCTCATCTTTCCGCGCCAAGTGCGTTTCTTGCAACCCAACAACATCAAGGTGGTGGTCCACAACATACTTCAAAACCTTCTGCCGCTTCTGCGGTGAATTCATGCCCTTAACATTCCACGTCCCTATACTAATCGGCATAACAAAGATAAATCCCAGAAACTGTTCCTAGTACGCCAAGTGTCCCCCTCCCCACAACCAGACCAGCCCCCACACAAGAGATGACCAGCAGTCGCCAATCTGCCAGTGCCATGACAACCACTACACTAATACACACGCACACCCGCAGCCACACATTGAGCGTCCCCCCAGTCCAACCGTCACGGGTCCCCCCCCAACATCCCCAACTCCCCAACTCCCATCCCCACCCCAATCCAAGCTCAACCAAAAATAAGAGCAGAAACAGAAATTTAAATGCAAAAACAGTACTCATCATGTCTGAAGGCCGAAGTCCGTAGGAGGCCTTCCGTCCAGGAAGCAGGCCGGAGGGACTAGTACACTATCCCCCATGGCCATAGTCGAGGGTGTCTCCTCCAAGAGTACTTTCATACCCCCCAACCAGAAGGCCCGAACCCCTCCGGCGCCGATCCATCAAGGTAGTGAGATCATGCCGCTCCAGAGCTTTGCTGCGTGTCGGCCAACGTGGCCGATGCCACCGATGCCACAGCGTTGCCCCGCTCTTGCAAGCTGGTAGAGAGATCCGGTCGCTGCCGGGCAGGTGAAGCACCCACCCTCTGCCAGGAAGATGAACGGTGGCGCCTCCGGGACGGAGAAGCAGTCGCGGCCTGCGAGGGCGGCACATCCTCCAGGCCCAGAAGTTCCTTCGCTGCTTGAAGCGTGCGGATTTGCGCCAGACGATTCTGCCACCGGAAGATGATCCTAAATGGATGCCCCCAGGAATAGGCTATGCCCCGTTCTCTCAAGAATGTAGTCACCGGGCGGAACTCCCGCCGTTTCTGCAGGGTAGAGGCCGCCGGATCCTGGTACAGTTGGGGGCGGTGGTCCCGGAACTGCAGCGACGTGAGTGTTCTGGCCTTGCGGAGGATCCGCTCCTTAAGCTGGAAATCATGGATGCACACCAGGATATCGGGGGGGGCCCTCCGCGCCGGGGCAGTCCTACCCTATGCACCTTGTCCATCTGAATCTCTTTTGTGTCCTCTTCATCCAGTATTTGGAGGAATAATTCCTGGACATATCCCCGCAGGTCCCCCGCCTCACCGTCCCATGGCACCGCCCGTATACAAATGTTATTTCTACGGGAGCGGTTTTCCAAGTCCTCCGTGTGCAACTGCAAGTCCAGGTTTTGCTCGGTGAGGCGAATGATATCCTGCTGCAGCAGGTGCACGTCGGTGGCCACACTTAGATCACGGTCCTCCAGGGTCGCCACCCTTTCGCCCAAGCCGTCGACATCTCTCCGCACCTCCCGCAAGTCGGAGGCGAATTGCACCCGGAGTTCAGAGATGTCCTCCTTAATGGAGGCAAAGAGCTCAGTCATGAAGGCTTTTGTCGCCGGCGCCTCGTCGTCCGACTGCTTCGACGACCCACTAGCTCCAGGGGACGCCGGCTGCTGGGAGGATTTCGGGGCATTATCCTTTCCCTTTCACGCGTTAGACATGGCGGCCCACAGCGTCCCGACCAAGCGCCACGTGGCCAATCCCGATGGCGGACTGCTTCGCTTGGTCCAGGCTAGCGCGGGCGACCACAAACCGAGCACCAGGCTTCACTCTATAGTCCGCTGTCGTGTCGAGCTCCACGTGTACGGCAGCACGAGCCGCGATCCTCACAGGTGCACTGGCGAGCAAGAGTTCAATGGCGGCCACTCGCAAGGGCTGTCGGTGACCCCCAAGCTTCCACCGGCCCCCACGCGGCTCGGATCTCGCCGGGATCTGCTGGTCCGATGTCGCTTACCCCCTCCAGGCATGGGCAGGGAAATCGCCACCGCTCAGGGCCATCACCTCCAGCGTGCAGAAGTCTCGTACCACCCCCTCGCCGACCACTGCGGGGCTCCTCTCGCTAAGTCCCACGATTGTGCAGCACCTCGCGGGCCAGGGGCCTCCAAGCCACAGCCGCCGCTAGACCTTCCGTCCCGGTGACACAAAGCGTCCCTCCACCTTCCGCTAGCTCCAGTGTCTCCAGGCGGGACCACAGGGGCTCCGGCCTCCTCCACGCCGGACGCTGAGATCAGGGAAGGCCGGGGTCACACAGGCCGCGGAGTTCGATCGAGCTCAAGGGCGATCTCGGGGCTCCACTGCTCCAGCGACCGCGCCAAAGTAGAGCGCTTCGTGAGGTAGATCTCCCCACCACTTTTGAAGCGGGTTCGTTCCCTCAGGATCGTGCTATTAGAAGCTTTGTCGGATCAGCGCCGGAGCGGCTTGGAAAGGCGTCCTACTCCGCCGCCATCTTGGCCACGCCCCCTGCATCTTCTTTTAATGGGCTTCCCTGCTCCATCTCAGGGTTGCCTTTGGAATTCACCGTATTATTCCTCACATCAATTTGTTATTTTTCAACTATTGAATCCGGTATACACATTAATTGCCTCTATCTTCCTTTGTTTTCTGTGTGGATGTCATGTATGCTTGGCCTGACAACTTCCTGCGTTACTTGATTAACTGTTATTGTGTCGTTGGATTCTCCTTGACTTGTGCATCGAGCTTTCTGGTTTGTTCCTCATTCATATCTACATTGCAGCGTAGCCTTTCTTATTTTTGATTCTGAAGGATATTTGTTAATTAATGCTGTTTGTGTTTGCAATATTTCTTGATTGCTCTGCATTGTATCAATTGATTAATCTATTTGTAGACTATGACTTAATGAAGTCCACGAGGTAAGATGTCCTTGCATTTTCTCATCCTCATCTGTCATCACCTGTTCCATATGAGTACTGTGAGATTCTTGACCTGTTTGCAGTTTTTTTGTTTAAAACATATGAAGCCATCTCTGACGGGTGTTAGTGTCTTTCTTTGCACTCTGGTTGTTCTTTCTAGATTTCCTCACTCGTTTCCTCTGTCTCTTGGTTTGCAAGCATCATTCAGTATTAACTTGGCCATCTAGTAGGATGGAGGTTGATTTACTTGCCAAATGTCATTATCTTTAATCCCTGTCACTTCTTTACTGATCTCAAGTGGGTCAGTTGTGAGCAATGCATTTGGTAGGTCTTCCACACGCTCACTAATGTTGTGTTTGAGACTGCACCCTCCTTTCGAGATCAATAGTGGATCTGGTGTGACCGGTGTTTTTGATTGTCCAGCAAAGGAAGTTTGTTGATTTGACTTTATTATCTTGCTGGCATGATTTGTATTTTTCATCTGGCCTTCGCCAGTCATGTGCCTTTCATTTAAAATGCTTTTTAGAATTGCTGGCACTGTGCTCAGCTTATTGATTATTGGACCACATGCACAATCTTTGACTGTTATTGTCTTTGTTTCACGCTCCTGAATTATTAAGTCCACCAATGTCAGATCAGTCAGGGTGTCTAAATTATCCGGTTGCATGTTGAGTACTGTTATTGTGGTTTCTAGCACTTTAAATAGCGATGCATATGCTGTCTGATGGTTCTCTACTTTTGTTTCTGGTACAGGGCCCTCCTCCGTAAAATAAATTGTGCTTCTATCTTGTTTCTTTGCTTTATCTGCTGTTATTACATTTTTCTGTGAAAATCTAATTTCAATGGAGCTAGTATACAACTGCAATGTGGGTGTTTGTTTCTCTTCTTGTTGTTGTTCCAATGTACTTGTGGTCTCAATTATTGGCTGCGTGTATCTTTTATTGTCTCACTTAATTCTTTACTTTTTCAAGTCTCTGATTGATTAAGAGTTTTGGCTTCCAACGCCTGAAGCAGGTCTGTGCTATTTGATGGTAATATTGAGTACAACCATGAGTTGTTATGCTGCATATTTGGGGATGGAGGGTTATCTGAGATGTCCAAATGTATTCCTTCTGGCATGTGTTTACATGAACCCACATTTAACCCCTTGCATGATGATGACGGCCCCCAGCCGTCATGCACTACGGCGTGCGTGTGCTGATGAAGGCTGGGGGCCATCATAAACCCGCCCACTTGCGATTTTGCCACACAGGCGCAGAATCGCGACCACATGCAAGGGGTTAATACTCATTTCGATAGTCGAAGCATGTACTTGTGCCTGTTTCACTAGCCGTCAACTATTTGCCTGATCGGCGGTGGGCATATTTTCAATGGTTTTACTATCTTTCTGTGCTTTTAATCATGGTGCTATTAGTTTTTGTTGTTAATAGCTTGTGTGGTATCATTGGGTGCAGAAGACCCTCTATTTATCTTGTTTCTAAGAAGATAGCTGTCGTTGGGTCTTTTAGAAGCATGAACTTGCTGTTGATAGTAATTTTTCCAAATATAGAAAACTGCAAAGGAATTAATGAGCTTGCTGTTACTTGGGCTGGTTTTTTCAGTGATTCTGCTGTCTCCTTGGATTTCTTCGTGACTGTTTTGATATTTTTTGTGATCATTGCTTTCTGTGTCTCCCTGACCTCATTTTTTCAATCTTTAATTATGATGGCTTGTTTCCGTATATTTTTTTCTGCAGCCTTTTACTGGACCTTATGAGAGTATTTCACATTTGTGCTCTGCAATGCACCCGCCCCAGGCCCAAGTCCACTTGGTTGTCATGACTCTGCCTGTTCACCCACCATCAGAAATCCCTGAAAAGTAAATGCCCAGTACCCAGGTTTGTTGTTCAGCTGATGCCCTCCTTGTGGTAATTTGTGCTACATTATATTGTAGCAAAGGAGGCAGGTTGTGGTCTCTCCCGGCTCTCGACTATGGTATGGTAGAGATGGAAGCACTGCTCCTTTTATATCTAGGAGTCTTTTTGGTTATGGCAGCTTTTTCCGCTGCTGCATTGGCTGAATGCTGTTGTGTGCAGTATTTTGGAATTGAGGGCGGGGCTACTGCTGCCACTCCTGCGGGTCACAGAGAGAGCACAGAGACTGAAAGAAGAAATAAAGTGGGGTGGCGAGGCTGTGAGCTTACGAGGTTAAAAGATTAGTAGTCAGGCATGTAGGCGCAGATTACAAGCCACTCACGACCCACAAAAACACACAGCCTAGCTAAAACTGACTGAGATGCCTCTGCCAGGCAATTGGCTTACTCACCTGGACCCCCCACTTGCTTAGACACTCACCACCTCTCTGCCCGCTCTGCCAATGCAGTTCACCTGGCTCTACTCAACTCTGCTCTGCTCCCGCCAGTCCTCTTCGCTGCATTCGTGGTTAAGGAACACACGGACCATATTGCGGCTGATTTTCTGCCAGAGCCACAGACCACCTCTTGCTGCTTCGGGCTTCAGACTCGGGGTCATTGTCTCCACGCTTCCTGTCTATTTCACTATGACTGCTCGCAACTTGCTGCTTGCTGGGACGCATCCGTCGCCACCTGCTCTGTTCCGCCTACTCTGCTTTGCTCTCTGGATGGAGACTGTTCATGGTGAGTCCTACCCCACACTGCCTTAAAACCGTTTTGCACATTGGCCCATTACAGGCATGAGGAGAGTAGCACATTCCCCAGTGGCAAGCTGCCACCACCCCAAATGAAAAGAGACACTTATCTCCCACAGCGATCATGAGTTGCATCTAAAATACCTTGTCCGGTTGAAGAAAGGTGTGAAAGAGGCTGCAAACCAGATCCATGAAGGCACACCTACCTCCACAACCATCAACAAGATGGCTGACACACGTACAAGATGACGCCCAGTCCTAAAGAAAGGACTGGACCGGAGAGTGGTCTGAGATTGGAGCTGGCCGGAGATCCCAGTGAGGAGAACTACAATGCATTGCAGAATGCCACACTGCAAGCAAGAGCTGAAGGAGAAGGAGAAGTGTGTGACCAGAACTGTCACACTGGAGAAGAGCAAGTGATCTGAATGGTCACACTGAAGGACTGGCCAATCACAGATAAGCAAAAGCACAAGATCACACGGTGAAGAGACCAAAGACTCATGCCAATACCGGAGAGTGCCCCCACAGACACATGCAAGTCACCGAGGTGAAGCAACATCCCTGGTGACAGCACAACAGGAGAACCAAATGTAAGCCACCTAGAAGTGCAAACTGTGTCTTTTCCCCATGCTTCCCAGTGGGACCGTAGATTCCCAAGCATTGGCTGTTGAGACAGCAAGTATCCCTGCTCACAACCAAGCATGCCAAGGGAGAAGAACAGCCCAGCAAATACACTGAGTTACATGGAAACGCAGTCCCTCTAGCCACCCTTACTCCATGAAAATCATTGCCACCTGTCGTCCAGGTCATCAAGTGGCAACCATTATTGCCATGTGCATCACCCAATCCAACAAAGGAGCAACTCATCACTGGGGTCAAGCCAAATACCTGCAAAGCACCAAGAAAATGAGGTACCCCAGGCAATGTGAGAGACCTAGGGCTCCATTACAATGTCGGGCGGATAGCCACCGCCATGGTGGCGGTGGCGATCCACCCGACACAAATGCCCGCCCGCCACCCTTTTCCCCCCGCCACATTACAATGGCGGGGGGACCACAAGGGAGAGATACATCACCCGCCACTTTTCCGCCCCGGTCGCCTTGTGGCTGGGGCGAAAAAGGAATAATATGGTGGCGGTGTCTAATAGACAATGCCAGCCATATTAAGATGAGTGGTGTGCAGTGCCTTTCTGCGGCGGCGATGCCGCCCCGGAAAGGCATGCGGTCTTCCCTCTGGGGGCCCCCTGCAGGCCCCCAGAGTGAAGTACAGGTGGGGGATGCACGTGGGGGGTACCTGTGGTACCCCCCTTCATTGCCATTTGCGAAACGGCAGGCACCGCGCGGTGCCTGCCGCTTTGCATATGACAATGTTAAAGTGCATTTTCAGCATTGTGGCGGGCGGTGCAGAGAGCACCGCCCGCCACAATGCTGAAAATACAGGATATGCCCGCCACTGTGGCGGGCACATCCTATTGGCACCCCCGGGACCCCCGCCCTTATGGCGGGTGGTCCCGATTTACGATGGGATGACGGGCGGGCAAAGTCCGCCCGTCATCCTAATGGAGCCCCTAGTGTCCACAGACCATCTCAAAGCCCATCCACACTTAAAACAAGTTGTTAAGCACACCAAAAATGTACCATCCACCCTTGTGGTTTGCACGAGTGACTCAACTGTGATTCTGTCAGCATTCCTACAGTGGTACCCGAGGTGGCCCACAAGCAGCCCTGCACAGACAATGCACTCCCGTGACAAACTAGCAAAAAGGCCCTCGAGGACAATGCTGCACAAAGGTTTCCTAGCATGAGAGATGGTCTGGAAGTTGTTTCACTGACAGGTTCCGAGTGGCACTGGGGCATCAGAGGAAGATGTCTCAGGCATCGTCAATACTGTTCCAGTCTGGACAAGAATTGCTTTCACAGAGTCAGGATATCTACCGGAGAAAGCTCCACAGCAGGACTCCCCTGACACTCCTGATGCATCAAATTTGAAGTGTTGGCCCCAACCACATCACAGCATGAGTACGTAGGAATGATCATCAGTGCTTAAGTGGACACTGACCCAATTGGCATGTTCTCTCTGGATCTGAACTAACTCTACACAGTGTTCATGCCTTGTGGTAGCTGGTCAAATTATGATTTGTGCGAAGATGCCTCAGTGCTTCCAGCTTCACCTGTCCACTACTGTCCTATAGACTGCCTCTTGAGGCTGTGAGACTAAGGGTCCCATTATGATAGCAAGCGGATTGTCCCCGCCAGGCTGGCAGTACCACCACCAGCCTGGCGGGGGCAATCCGCCCGCCATCCGCACCTGAATTCCCCCCGCCATATCAGGATGGTGGGGGGACCGCGGTGGATGGAAAGACCGTCCGCCGCTTTTCCGCCCCGTTCGCAAGGCAATCGGGCGGAAAATGTTTAATATGGTGGCAGTGTCTAATAGACACCGCCAGCCATATTAGGATGGGCTTCTTTAGATGGCATGCGGTCTTCACTCTGGGGGCCCCCAGCGGCCCCCCAGAGTAAAGGAGAGGTGGGGGTGCACACGGGGGTACCTGTAGTACCCCCCTGCATTTGCATAAAAAAAGCGGCAGGCACCGCGTGGTGCCTGCCGTTTTCCTTATGCAAATGCTTTAATGCATTGTTAGCATTGTGGCAGGCGGTGCTCTGAGCACCGGCCGCCACAATGATAAAAATGCAGGATGTGCCCGTCACTGTGACGGGCACATCCTAATACCCCCATTGGGACCTCCGCCTTTATGGCGGGCGGTCTCTTTTTCCGATGGGATGGTGGGCGGACAATGTCCGCCCGTCATCCTAATGGCGGCCTGAGTGTTGTTTTAGGTGTTTTCATTCAAACCCAAAGGTTTGACTTTGTTTTGTTTTTCATTAAAATTTGGGAGGAATGTAGTGTCTTGCTGGACATGTTCTAGTCTCTCAACAGGCACTGATCTACCAGTCACTCCTTTGAGGGCTGGCCATACACCAACCCCACACCCATCCAACACAGGAGTCAGTGGTCAGGTGACCCTACCACTAAAAGAGCCCAGGTGCACATGCTTGTGGCCAGTTTTATAGTACCATATACTAGTGTCCATATTGTCCTTACTGCAGCACACAGGCCTAGGGTCCATAACCCTGCAGGCCCATGCTCTGCCTTATTAAATCCAAATTCCAGAACCTTTTCACCAGCATGCTCTTTAGCGATAAAGGAATGATTAGAGGCATCTGCACATGGCAGCACCTTGAGGCCCATCGATGCATTAACAAAGTTGCCCTTTTTTGATCCTTTCCCAGATTCATTGAATCCATCACTACTAAACTGTGCACACCGTTTAGAAGTGTTCTGGGCTATTCTTGCACTTTCCATGATATTATCACAGGAGATAGAACTGTTAATCTCAGATGTCCTGTCCAAGTTAACCTCACAGGTTTTCATCAAGAATAGAGAGTTTAGCGGCATGCCGTTTTAGGTGCCAGTTACCCCAAAGCTGGTTAGTGACAATATGGACTGCTTCCAGGTAATGGGAATAAATATGCTCCAGCATCAAATCAAACTAAATGCATCTGATAGTGAGTGTGGTTATGGAGACTTTAGGGGCACTGTTAAAGGTAGTGAGGGAATCCATGATGGAGGTGGTTACTGTGGGGCATCAGCAAACATTGTTGCACAGGGAGCCATCAGCGCTAAAGCTGGCCCTGCCCTTGAGGCTAGTCTGCCTCACCCATTGGTATCTCCATTGGCCTTGTTTCGGCAGTAGTACCTGCAACATACCAAGGATCGACAATGCAGGAATGCACACAAACAAAACTAAGGGCCAGATGTACGACCATTGGAAATTGCCACTCGGATTCTGCGCTCATCTGGCCCTAAGTCTACAAATTTCATGGTTTCTCTGCTTCATGCAAAAGCACTTTTAACATGTGCTGCCTGCTTTGGGGCCACTGGAATTATCCAGCAAAAGAGAACAACATGATGCTGCAGTGTTGAATACATTTTTCAGCAAAGAAAGGCTGCAGCATAACGTAGTATATTTTCTGACACTTTATTATTTTGACATTTTTACAAATGCTGACAATCTCTGCAAAGATTTTACCTTATTAGTGGTAGTGTAAAATACAAATGCAGCAGTGATAAAGGTGATCAGTCAATCTTTGCAAAGGGCTATCCATTTTGCAGCAACACAAGTCACATTTTTATTATCTTTTGATCAGTTTGAGCTACAAACAATTTATTAGTTAAAATTGTCAGATTGAGCTGCAGATGTTGTATTATGTGCCACATATGGCAGAGCCATAATTATATAGAAAACATTTGCCAACTAGGATATGTTACCATTCAAGTTTGAACTGCTCTTGTTGAAAAAGGGAGAAGGGCTGATGACAGAAAGTCCGTGGCTCAGAGCCATACGGCTTCTGCCTCCACTTTTTAAGTGTATTTGGGACATTCTGTGATTGGAAACATATCCCGTTTTGTGAATGTATTTTAATTTCAATAACTCATATTAGACCTTAACTAATCATGTGTAGCCATTGGTTGAATTAATTGACATAATAAGCTGTAACTGATCAGTGAAATCTCAAACATATACTAAAAATTGGGATGTTTTGCGCATTTTGACCACACCGCTGTCTCCACCCACAGATCCAGTCCTCAGTTTATTCCCGCCCTCTGAATCTCCCCCTACTGTTCCTCTATTTTTTTCCCAACTTCGACCTCTTATTGGGATCTTCCATGATAATAAACCTGTGTTGCTCTCTCCCACAAAAACCTTATTTAAAAACAGGTGGATTTTCTCTTAACAACTTAAGCCTGTGGACCAATGAGAAGGAATGATAGTCAGAAAAGAAGGGGCAGAGGGGATGCTCACAGCTCAGATATAAAGCAGTGGAGTAGCTAACATTGGTACAGCAGGTGCCATGGCACTGTGCCTAGGGGTGTGAAGTGGCCCCCACATTCCAATTATAGGCATTAAAGACCGATCAGCAGAAGAGTGGATCCAATTTTCTCATTTGCATTGGGCCAATGGCTCCCTTGCTGCTCCACCGGGAGAAAAAAGGGTGCAGAATCCCAAGAGGAAATGGAGGATATGGAAGATAGACAGGAAATGAGAGAGAGAGGGTCAGAAGGAGAGAGAAGGGAGTTAAGAGGAAAGGTACAATCGGTCAGGTAGAAGAAGGGTAAATGGTTGTATAATGTTACAACGCATGCTTTTACCCCGCATGCAATCACAACACAATTATTTACCCCGACTTGCTGTTGGGGGTGCGCTGGAGTTTGGAAGAGGATAATTTACTATTCCAACTCCAGTCTGTGCAACAGTTGGGTAGGTGTTGGAGCTAAATCCAACACCTTTTGCCCCCTACAGCAAGCCATTAGCATAATAATGTCATGCGAGGTAAAATCATGGGTTGTTGAATTTGCGTTGTAAAGGTTGTTTCCCACTGAAAACAAGTGAGTAACAGAGCAAGAGAAAATGGAAAGAGAGGGTCAGACAGATGGAGACTTAAAGATATAGGGGGGAGACTGAAAGATAAGGTCAGATGGAAAATGTGAGAAAGAGTGAGAAATGGAAATGAGAAATAAAAGAGACAAAGTCAGAGGGGACGTGAAAAAGGGAGTTAAATTGAGAGAGTAAAGGAAGCCGAGAGAGAGAGAGCTATATTGGGAGAGAGGGATAGAATGACAGATGAAGTAAGAGAGAAAGTAAGAGAGGAAGACAAAGCGGGATAAGGAAGGATGATGCAAAATTCATAGAGAGAGCAAAATGAAGAGAGGAATAGAGAGTGAGGGGATAAGTGTGACAGAGGGGGATTGAGGGATGAAGGAAAGAGAAAAGAGGGGCAGAGATTGAGGTGAGAGGCTTTGCAATTACTTCAAAGAGTCTTTTGTAATTCAAATTTTTCAAGTCTATCCTGTAGTTATAGTCTAACATGAAACATTTTTTTCAGTACATATTTTTTGCAATAACAGATTATCTGAGTAGGACACGGTTGAATTAAATAGTTGTGTAGAAAGGAGTAATTCAAAAGCACCAAGAACTAAAGTTGTGTATGACAATCAATGAAAGAGCAAACAACTTTGGATGGATAGAGGATGCCTAATTCCCCTGAACAGACCCTGTTGGATGATTGCTCTTGAAAAAGGTACAATGGTTTAGTCACTCTAGGCCTTCTGTGAACCTTGAAGGTTTGTTGCCAGAGTTGTCCCAAGTGCAAAGTCCATTACAAAGGCATGAGTGCAAGATTTCTATCCTCCCACCTTGGATACACTGATGGGGTGTCTGGTATATCATTTATTACCTTTTATCATTGTGATTATTATTATTATTAGTAGGAGTATTATTAGTATTATTATGCAATTTGTAATGCTCACAGATACCCCAAGGGTTCACCGGAGCAGGGTAGCGTTCAAGTCAGATTCAGAAAGCTAAAATAGCATGGTTTGCAGACTCTTGCAAAAGCTATGGGGTGATTTACAATTCCTTGAAGCTGAGGGAATAGAGTTCCACAGTTTAGGGGCAAGATATGAAAAAGAATGGCCTTTCATAGGGGTTAAACAAAACGTTGGTGCCCTGGACAGGGTATGATTTGAAGTGCCAGTCAGCTGGTAGGAAACCACCAGTTCCTGAATATAACAAGGCCCTAAGCCATGTTTGTCTACAAACATAAGCACAGTAGTTTAAATTCAATGTGCTTGACGCTCCTCAACCAATGCAATTCACAAAGCAAATGGGAAACTGAGGCCATTTTTGGTAAAGAAAAAAGCAGCCTAGCAGGTACATTTTGCAAAACCTGAATGCTCTGAACCATGGCCTTATTAGCACATAGGTACAGCATGTTACCATAATCCAGTCTGGATATTATTAAGGTCTGAGTGACCATTCTTTGCACTGCTAAGGGAATCCGCCAAAAACATTTTTCAGCCATCTGAGAACTGCAAAGCAAGTAGCAGTGACTCTAGCCACTTGTTGTTTTGTGGAGAGTTTATTATCCATTTGAACACCCAGAGACGGGGTGGGCAGAGTGTCAAGGGACTCCGATCAGTGTCTAGAACCCCACATAGAGCCGTTCTTACCCACAATCATGACCTCTGTCTTGTCCCTATTAAGCTTAAGAGAGTTCCTGTTCATCCATGTCTACATTTTACTCAAACATAGGTTCTGAATCAAAGAGTCATGATTCTGTGCCGACGATAAAGTGAAAATACTTTGAGTATTGTCAGCATAAAAAAGGGTAAATTAATTACTCTCAACTAGGTCTGCTGATGGGCGGACATAGATGCTAAATAGAAGGGGGCACAAATCAGAGCTCTGTGGAACTGCTGAGGTCAGGGCTTGTGGCTTAGAGCACAGATTGGCTGAAAATACATGAAATAGATGGTCTTTAAAGAAGGAAGCAAGCCATACTAGTGCTGAGTCATCGAGACCCAATGCCTCAGTCTAGCTAACTGGATTGAATCAGATACTATATCAAAAGTCACACTTAAATTCAATAGAATGAGTGCATCTAGACATTTAGTGATGCCCAAGAGGGCAGGCTCCGTCCTATGTTCAGTCGTTAAGCTGGACTGCGAGGAATGGAAGATATTTTGGGCCTCAATTAAAAATGTAGATGCTCCAGTATTGCAGTTAAAAGGGTTGTGTCCAGGTACTTGAGTTTCTAATGAGGTAGCAGGTCAAGACGGGGGTCAGATTTAATAGAGTGCAAAGTGTTTAGCAGACATGTCAAATACAAGGGAGGCCATTTGCTTAATTTAGCACTACTCATTGCCTTGGGTACCTGGTAATTAGCTTCCACTATCACTTGGTTTACAGTATCCTTTGCTCTGATCAACCACTCATCTTCCATTAACAGTGGAAAGTTGATGGGTTAGATGGCAAACTACATAAGCCTGTTTTCCTTAAATGTGGACAGTGGGTTAGGTAAGTGTGGAAACCGGTAAATCAAAAGTGGCTAACGTTTTGCCTTGTGAGACTTCCACCTTTTTATGCACCCAGTAAACTTAGGACACATGGAGAATCATGATGAATTTGGCTAACTGCACTGAGAATTATAGGAATTAATATTTTCCTCAGGAAAGTAACTTTAATGTTGATCACATAAACAATATTAAAAGTAAGCGATGGAGCCCAGGAATAAAACATTCACAATTTGCTGGTAGATGGTCCAGCATGGGTTACTGGACTGGGAGTCAGTAGAAACAACAAGGACAATCAATGTCATGGCCCCAGCAGCTACAGAGGGTGCGATGAGAAGGCAGTTGTTGACAATGCAGTGATAATCCTGGTATAGGTTCAACCTGCCATTAGAAATACTCCAGGTGCCCTTTACCCTTGTCACTTACGGGACGTGGTCACGGTCCTGGTAAATCAAGAGCTGGCCACCTTGGGGCAAGGTGGGGAGTCTAATGAAGGGACATTGCCTGGTTTCATATTTGCTAGTTCTATTAAGTAGAAGGTCGATCTCTGTCTGCCAAGTAATGTCTAAATATAACATTTTCCAAGAAGTGTTCCACGTTTTGCCTTTCAGCCCCCTCCAGGTGTCCCACATTTTAATGTTAGTCAGGGGTGAGTATCCTTCTGCATGTTCCTTCCTGCCACATAGTTTGGTGACATCCTACATTAGGGCCTTAATATGTGATTGCATCTCGGTCAACGTACTATCGGCAAGTAATGTACACATTCCACTTGTTAAATTTTCCCACGCCCACCACTCAGACGTCCATTAATGGTTCCCCGCCGAACTCAAACAACAAAAACTCAAGCTTCCTCAAAAAGATAGAAAATAGAGACTAAGGGGCCCATTAGAATAGCGGGCGGGAAACCTCCCCGACCGCCATGGACGCGGAAACCAACCGCCCACCAGGACTGCAGAAATACCGTCCTCCAAATTAGGAACAACCGCCACAAAAGACCGACCGTGGCGGTAGCGGGCGAAGCAAAGCCGTACGACGAGGGCGGAGACGGCAAAAAACTAACCGCGGTGGTCGGATAAGCAGCGGAAAAGGCACAACCCACCACTGGGAAAGCGGACACACCGCACGGTAAATTACGATATCCCCGAGGGTGTCGCGGTCGGAACCGCCGAGATCGACCGCCGCGGTTGCACCCTAGGAGTGAATGGGAGTAATGGCGGTCAAGTGGCAGCAAAGCCACCGCAGCGGACAAACATTAAAAAATATGGCAGTTGATGTGAAAACACCGCAGTGATGCCTAAATTGCATAAACAAAGTAGCACTGCCCCCAAAATATACAACACACATACACAGAAATATAAATACCTAAAATAAAACACAAAACCCCAGAACCACTCCCACAACACACCTGACAACCAAAATCCAATTGGACACACCCACACAGCTGAGTACAAAGCCACCCCCTTCACTGACCACAATCCTTTGCATCACTCCAGAAGAGAAGGCCATACACCACACTTGACAGGAGAGACAAAAGGGCACAGCACACCAACCCACCCACCACCACCATCAACACCACCATCACAAACAAACCCCATCACACAACACACCTCACACATCACCACCACACCCCTGCACCCACAAACACCTCAACCCCCACACACCATGACAGCACAAAAAATGCCCAAATTCACCGAGAGTGAGTTGACAGTCATGGTCAACGAGATTGTGAGAGTGGAGCCACAATTATTTGGTAGCCTGGTCCAACAGACACCATTAGCCACCGGGACACCAATGTGGGAAAGGATAGTCCAAAGATTAAATGCAGTAGGGCCCACCCCAAGATCCAAGAAGGAGATCCAGAAGCGGTGGAATGATCTCAAGAGGGTTGTCAAGGAGAAGAGGAGCAAGAACTGGACGCTGGCAAACACGACTGGCAGTGGCCCTCCCATCCCAATGAAGACATTCACACCATGGGAGGAGAAGGTGCTTGCTATTCTGCTTCCTGAGAGTCTCACAGGAGTAGCCAGGGGAGCGGAGGCTGGTAAGTACAGACAAATGACAACCACCACAATGACAATTACTACCTTGCAATACCCAAACACCATTACTCTGTCCATCCCCACCCAACATGTAGCCAGCCATCCTGCTTAGGAGGCCTGTATGGGGGAGGGAGGTCTGTACAACAACTCACACCATAGCCCCTGTCCCACAGCTGAGCAGCATGGAGGCCGCCCTCACCCTGGAGCATGTGTCAGCCATTTCAATGTTCAACAAACAGACTCACAGATTGGTAGCCATCTCTACTGGGAGGGTGTGTGTGGGAGGGAGAGAGGGAGGCCTGCACTACTACTACCACCATTCCCCCTGGGCCACACCCCAGCAGCATAGAGGCCTCCCCCACCCAGGAGCATGTGTCAGCCATTGCACTGTTTAACAAACAGACTTACAGGTTGGTAGCCATCTTGTATTGGAGCACTGTTTTGGGGCGGGAGGCCAGTCTCACTGCTCCCACCATTCCCCCTGGCCTACAACCCAGCAGCAAGGAGGCCAACCCCACCGAGGAGCATGTGTCAGCCATTGCACTGTTCAACAAACAGACTCACAGGTTGGTAGCCATCTCCACTGGGAGGGTGTGTGTGGGAGGGAGAGAGGGAGGCCTGCACTTCTACTACCACCATTCCCCCTGGGCCACACCCCAGCAGCATGGAGGCCTCCCCCACCCAGGAGCATGTGTCAGCCATTGTACTGTTTAACAAACATACTCACAGGTTGTCAGCCATCTTCACTGGGAGGGTGTGTGTGGGAGGGAGAGAGGGAGGCCTGCACTACTACTACCACCATTCCCCCTGGGCAACACAACAGCAGCATGGAGGCCTCCCCCACCAAGGAGCATGTGTCAGCCATTGCACTGTTTAACAAACAGACTCACAGGTTGGTAGCCATCTTCACTGTGAGGGTGTTTGTGGGAGATAGAGAGGGAGGCCTGCAGTACTACTACCACCATTCCCCCTGGGCCACACCCCAGCAGCATGGAGGCCTCCCCCACCCAGGAGCATGTGTCAGCCATTGCACCCTGCACACTCACCTAACAGGTACGTACCTACCTTAATTCTTCATGAAGTGTGTGTGTGTGACCTGCATCCAGAAAACCCACAACAATTTCACCCAATGCAATGACATTCTACATGTATGACTCAATGATGTCTCTCTGCACTATGAAATGTTACACGGTGTTGCCATGATTTGTACTACTGATGACTGCATATCTAACTACCGTACAGACAGATGATGATACGCAGAGGACACAAACACTGACCACTCCCCATCTACTCCACAGGTGATGAAGAACTCACTGCTGAGGACCACACCAGCGACCAGCATAGCCAGTCTCCACCCCAGGCACATGGACTCTCAGATGAGGACTCCCAGGACAGTTTGGATGATGAGCTCCAGGCCGCCCCATCTGGTGTGCCACAGACCAAGAGGTCCCAGGCCCCCATCCTCCCCACCACCACCTCTGCTACCACTACAACGCAGCAGACCCCTGCAGTCACGGCCTCTACCACCGCAACCACCACCGCCACCACTGCCACTGCCACCAACACCACCAGTACCAGCAGTACCACCTGCAGCACCCTCCCTGTCCCTAGGGATGACCATCCCACAGCAACACCTGTGGAGGGCAGGGAGAGAGAGCGTGGCCCCCCAGTTTCGAGGGAAGAGGTCCGTGGCAGCAGAGCAGGTGGGAGGGCCAGGGTCACCACCAGACCTCGGGAGGAGTAGACACCATCTCTGGACCACTTCACCAGAGTTGTGGAGGCCTACCAAGAGGTCCAGAGACGAAGTGGCCGGTCTGATGAACTATTGAGTGAGCTCATCCTGCTGATGAGGTCCATCGATAACCGCCTTGGACAGATGGTGTACATCATGGGCCAGCAAGTGGCGTTGCAGAGGGACAGGTCTGTGTCCCAACCACCACCTCCATCCCCTTCTTGGTCCGCAGGATGACAGTGCTCCATCCTCCCCTGTGCCAACAGAGAGGGGCGAGTCCTCTGACGCCGCTGGCCATTCAGCAGGACCCCCATCCCCCAAAAGATCTAGGGGGCCTCCTAAGAAGAACCTGGGGGTATCTGGAGGCAAAGCACCTGTCACACGCCAGTCACGGAGCCAGCTGTGAAGACAAACCTCTTCCCAACTGCATTCACTGTTTGGACTATCTTTCCCCACAGTGCCTTGGCAATGGCACCTCTCTGTTGGACTGGGTCACCACATCCATGTGGTGTCTACTCTTGCATCTCATTGAACAGGACTGTCAACTCACTGCTCATTCCACACCTTCATGTAAATATTACCACATCAACCACATGTTCACTCCCAAAATAAAATACCTGACGCACAAAAATGTGTGTAGTGCATTATTTAGTGCAGTATTTACATTGTTGATAATGTCCATGATGTCTACAAAGGATGTACAGTATGCAGGTCAGGAACCCTCCGTAGCACCTAGGTAGACACAATAGAACAACACTGGTCTCATTGTGGCAACACACACAGATCACTGCACAAAAATATATCCAAGACATCACAGGCATACAACACAATGTCTAGCAGATGTGCACAAATACAGTCCACCATACATCTCGGTACGGAACGTCAATTTCACAAATACCACACATGGGTGACAGTACATGTGCTGATCGGTTACATCCGCGCATAGCCATTCATAACAAGAGGAACCACACCAGACAATGTACACTTTGTACCTTGTCAGCCACCTTCAAGTGAAGTAGAGTTCAATGAGCTGCTGGCACAGGTCAACTCCTTCCTCCTCTCCACTGTCCTAATCACTGGATTCTCATCCCTGAGCAGGTGGTGGCCTTGGTTCATCACCATCGTCCAGGAGCAGGGGGACACCCCTGTGGATGGCCAGGTTGTGCAGCATACAGCATGTCACAAAGATCTTGCACACCTTCCCAGGCGAGTATGCCAGTGCGCCTCCGGTCCTGTCAAGGTACCGGAACCTTGACTTCAGCAGGCCGAAAGTCCTTTCGATTGCCCGTTGGGTCCTGCCATGGGCCTCATTGTAGCGGATGTCTGCTGGTATCCGGGGATTCTGGAGTGGGCTCAACATCTATGGCCAACTGGGATATGCTGAGTCCCCTGTGAATGACAAACACACATTGCAATGTTGTACAGCCAGAGTGCAGCAAGTGACACACAGAACGCCATAGCAGTAGTGCTACTCACCCACAATCCATGCACGTTCGGGATGCAGATTCTCCATCATTCGTGGCACCATGCTGTTCCTCATGATGTACGAATCATGTGCCGAACCTGGATACTTTGCACACATATGTGATATGGTCATGTCCGCAAGGCACACAACCTGCATATTCATGGAGTGGTAATTTTTGCGGTTCCGATAAATGTGCTCCGTCGCCTGCGGAGGCAACAGACCTACATGGGTGCAATCAATGGCACCGACTACAAGTGGGATGCGACCAAGGGGATAGAGGTCACCCTTCACGGCAGCCAATTCACTTCCCCTGGGGAAATGTATGTAGCGATTGCGATATAGCATTATGGCCGCAAGAACATCCCTCAGCACCATGCTGAACAAGGGCTGCGACATCCCCCCGGTGCTAGCCACGGTCTCCTGGAAGGAACCAGTCACAAAAAGTGGAGTGCTGACATCACCTTGTAGGTGGGTGTGAATGCCGTAGAATAGGGACGGCAAGGCTGCAGGTGGGGCTCCAATAAATCACACACGATCTCCAATGTTGGTCTGTCCAGCCTGAATTTCCTGATGATTGCCTCATTCTCCATGTCCTCCAGCACTGTCAGGTGACGTAGGAGACTTGGCTCCTCCTAGTTGAGGAGTGAAATGAAAATGTCAGTGACAAGCATCATGAGATGGGCATAGCACAAAACATCAATGATGTAATGGGAAAACAACGAGTGCCAGAGAGATGCATGGCACATCAGGTTACATGACTGGCCAATATCTACACACAGAGGGCACGCCTCTCCAGTGACAATACACAAGTGTCACATACACATCTGGGACTGTGAATGCGGATATAATTTATGAACAATTCACATGTGCAGACAAGGTGCAGCAAGACCCGCCAATGTATTGTCACTTAATATGTCTATCATAACCATCTGCTGTACCTGCCAGACCTCAATGCATCATGTAAAGTCGGAACACATTAATCAACACAATGATCACAGTAGCAGGAACACTTCCAGTTGTGTGCATGAGCAGTTGTGAAAGTAAAAGTCTGGTCCGATACAATGCAGTGACACCAGTCAGGTCAAGGTCTGCATTGACCCACAACACATTAAACGTCACAACATCATTTACAACAGCTGAAGTCTGTCAATCATCATCAGCCATCAAATGTCTCACTAAAATGGCAGAACCACAGGCCAAAGTGACTCACACTGAAAGTGCGTCCACCTGTGGATGACATGGCTGTGTGGCATTGTGTGTACAATGATGTCCCCTTCACCATGTTGCTGCAGGGTGCTGATATAGTGTCCTTGATTGACATACACAGCAATGTGTACGAAAATGACAGTACCTACCGCCGGGCCCCGGCGGTGTGACCCCAGCACCACCATCTCCCCAGACAAGATAGCCATCGGCATATGGACATGTGTATATGGCGGACGGTATGCTCCGCCGCATGAGTCACGGTACCTACCGCCGGGCCCCGGCGGTGTGACCCCAGCACCACCATCTCCCCAGACAAGGTAGCCATTGGCATATGGACATGTGTATATGGTGGTGGGTATGCTCCGCCGCATGAGTCGCGGTACCTACCGCCGGGCCCCGGCGGTGCATCACCGCCTTGGAGCATTGCATACAGCCAATGGCAGTGATGATGGCGGTGGAATGATGCAGATTTGAAAATCGCGGAAGGTGTGCTCCGCTACCCCGGAGGCGGTCATTGGATGCTTTTGAATGATGCAGCATCGCGGTAGCGCCCCCGGGCACCCACGATGCGTCACCGCCTTGGAGCATTGCATACAGCCAATGGCAGCGATGATGGCGGTGGCATGATACAGATTTGAAAATCGCGGAAGGTGTGCTCCGCTACCACGGAGGCGGTCATTGGATGCTTTTGAATGATGCACCATCGCGGTACCGCACCCCGGGCACCCGCGGTGTGTCACCGCCTTGGAGCATTGCATACCGTCAATGACAGCGATGATGGCGGTGGCATGATGCAGATTTGAACATCGCGGAAGGTGTGCTCTGCTACCGCGGAGGCGGTCATTGGATGCTTTTGAATGAGGCAGACCCGAACAACCAATTGTAGCAGCTTTCAAGCTTCCAAACGACCCCAGGGGCTATAAATCTGTGGGAGTGAGCCTCACATTTCCACTGCTCACAGAGCCTGCTGCCTGAGACCCTGTCCTGCTGCTGCCCCAAGAGCCTGCTGACTGGGACCCTGTCCTGCTGCTACCCCAAGAGCCTGCTGACTGGGACCCTGTCCTTCTGCTTCCCCAATAGCCTGCTGCCTGGGACCCTGTCCTGCTGCTGCCCCAAGAGCCTGCTGTCTCGGACCCCTCACAACTCACTTCCGCCACAGGTCTGCCATATCCACAGGGATGTCAAGAACAGATAAGATCCATGCCAGTCCATTCACGAGTGAGGAGCTGGATGTCCTTGTGGACAAGGTGCTGGCACAGTACCCACGGCTGTTCGGTGGTCCCAATGTTGTGGTAAGTCACCATGAAGGGAGCTGTAGGGCAGGGTGGTGTCAGACGTGTAGTGATGATGCTGCATTATATAATTTGGGATGTGGGGTGATGACAAACACTGACAGACGAGCTGTTGAGGGAGTGTGTGTGTTGCAATGTGACTCTTTCCTAGGCCTGTACTCGTATGTGTGAGTGGGGTGTGTTAAATTGTCGGGCATACAGAACCAACAGTTGTTATCCTTATAGATGGCAGGACAGTGAATCCTTGTGAGGACATTTGAGGGTGCCCCAGTAGTCAGAGTCAGTGTGACCCACAGAGTGGTTTCAGTGGCTGGACAGCCAAACGTTGAACATCAGCCGACTTACCTGCTACAGTTGCTTCACACTGAATAGTAGATATGCCCCATCAGTGCCCTGTACAATAACTGAATTACACACTGCTGTCGATACATTTTGTTGAGGCATCATGCATTTGTGTGAATATTAAGTATGGGCGAATTTTGCGAATCTGGCGTTCGAGAATTTAGCGAATTTGCGAACTCACAATCCGCAAAATCCGCGAATTCCCGCGAATTTGCAGATTTTTTTTTTGTGTTTGCAAGTGTTTCTGCCAGTTCGCGAGGGTTTGGTAGTAGTTCGGAATTGCGAACTTACTTATCGGCTCGCAACGGTCGCGACTATGTTGTTTCTACGTCTGGTTCATCATCACAGCCTCCCAGCACCCTCTGTTTCACCACTGCCACCCTCTCTTTGACCCATGCCACCCTCTGTTACATCAATGCCACCCTCTGGTTCATCATCACTGTAGAAGATGGGGGGGGAAAGCAAGCACACCTGCCCTGCTTCAACTGACATGAATTAATTTGGGGTTAGTTTATTAACAACACCTGCCCTGCCCCAACTGACAATAATGAATTAGGGGCTAATTAATGTGTCACTGAATTTGAAGTTCCAGCCTGGCACCTGCTTGTCTGCTCCCTTAGCTGTAAATCAGGAGTCAGGACCTTTGTGGCATACAGTTAAGGTCATAGCAGGGTCACACAATTGTTGCAAGCAGGCAACCGAATTCTGGAGGGCCCCCTTAGGAAGCACAACAGGGAATCGTTACAAATCATGAGATTGACCTTTTGCACCTGCTGATTTGTTTTGCTTTTGCAAAAATCGTTTTTCGGTAATTTCGCGCTATTTGGGAGGCTCGGGGTTGTGCGAAACTGACCGCGGAAGCCGCCAATTCGTGCGAATGAGCTTTATATTTTTTTTGCAGCGTGTTATTTCGCGAGTTTTTTTGCAGTATTCGCGAGCCGCTTGCAGCGCAACACGCAAATTTACCCCAAGGTCGAGTACGGGCGCGGCCATTTTGTTTGCGTTACGTATTTCCGTTTCCGCCCGCTATGTATAATCTCGCGAGGTAAGCGCATTGCGAGTACAAGTTCGCACGAGATCGCGAGGAAAATTGCGTGCGAACTTACTTTCGCGCTCATGAACGGGCAGCCATCTTGTTTTTCATTCATTTCCTGTGTCTGGGCATGGTGTTTATCCTCTTGCTATCTTTGCCATCCTTTGCTTGTTTTCAGTTTTTTTTCGAACGATTTTGCTTCTTATCTATCCCTCTCTTTTCCTATCCTATTCCTTCTTAATTTTCTACTTCCTACCTTACCTGCCCAGACCATGGTGAAGCCAGGCGCCGTGAAGCTGCCCAGGAACTTGAGGGACGCAGCGGCGGCGGGGAGGAGGAGTCCTGGACCCCGTGCCAGGACAGCATGCGGGCGATTGAGGGGGGAGCCGGTGACCCGACGGGAGATCTTCAGGCCGGAGGAAGTGGGCGCGCTGGTTTACTTTGTCCAGCGCCGCCTTCCCTGGACCATCGCGGGAGGCGGCAGGATCGCGGCCGGCTACAACATCTGGGAGCGCCGGAAGCGGTGGCAGAAGGTGTGCTGGGCCATGTCCCAACTCTCCGGGGTCCAGCGCACCTACAGCCAGGTCACCCACCGCTGGACGGACGTCCTGGACAGGGAGCGCGACCTGCTGGACCAGCTCGGTTTGGAGATCCCCGGGCTTGGTGAGTAGTAGTAGCTATTTCATCACTCACTACTATGTTTTCTCCTGCTCTGTGTTGTTGGATTGCAAATATTTGTTTTTTACATGGAGCAAGCCAATAATGCTGCTGACGATTACATTGTAGTTAAATTATATTTCAAAATCTTCTGTGCATTTCAGGTGCACTGCTCTCCTTCTCAGTGGCGTTGCTACTATGCTTATTTGTTTTCTATTTTGTGGTCTCATTGGCCTGAGTAACAATTATGTATGAGTGTACTTTACAGAACTGCGTAATGCTAGACACTAGGGGGCAGATTACATTTACAAGCCCCTTGCGCCACGTTTACGTTGCCTTGCCTGACGCAACAGCGGCGTAAACGTGGCGCATCCCTGCGAGTCATTTACATCGTGACGCATCTAGGGAGATGTGTCACGTTATAAAGCCATGGGCCTGCGCCACAATGGGTGCGTTCCTAGTATGCAGGGTGGGCGGTCCTGCGGCTGTGCGCCTCGCAAACGTGCCTGCGTGAAATCTACAAGATTTAACGCAGGCACTTCTGCGACGCTGCTACGTCAATTCAATTCCTTATGCCTGCTTGAAGCAGGCGTAAGGACTGACACAGCATGTTAAGTATTGGGTGGCCCTGAGCATTACTGGAGTTGCATTGCGTTGGCGACGTGACTCCAGCGATGCGCCGCTCTTACGTGATGAGATGCGTCAGGCAAGTGTCTACCCTTGCGCCAGGGCGCGCCGCATTGTAAATGAGGCGCATCTGCCGTGTCGCAAGGGTAGTTTTGCGTGACGCATTTGATCTGGCGCATCTCTGGAGATGCGCCAGAATGCGTAAGTAAGTATGCCCCTAAGGGGCAGAATTGCAATTACCGTCGCATCCCTGCAAAGTAGCAGGGATGCGCCAGTAATTGTGCGGCCCGCTACCACCACCAAACATGGTGCGCCGTATTTGCAATGCGCACGGACTCATGCTTGCAAAAATTGCAAAACCTTTCGCTCAGTCACTCTAGTCTGGACCAAAAAACACAGAGTCTATTTAAGTTTAAAAGCTTTATTAAAAGTAAACACATTTATTAAAATGAAGTCATAATAAAAAAACTAAACTAAAAAACTAAACACTTAACTGAGAATGGAAAAGTGGTTAGTGCTGACGATTAATTGAAGACATTTCTTGTGGTCGAGCCGAGCTCTCACCTTGTTTCAACTTGATCTTGTTGTTAGAAGTCCATCTTCTGTCTGTGTGGAGAAAAATGGTGCGTGTTAAAAAGCCAGCCTTCATCAGTTGTGCCAAAAAGTGCAGCAAGACAACACCCTTCCCTGGAAAAAGGGACATTTTTTTTTACTTTAGAGTACACAGTCACAAATTACATTGTTTTCACATGTCTTCATTCCTAGACCAAATACTAGTGAGTGGTTTATTCTAACATTCTAAAATGTACTTTGTAGGTAGAACATCTGGTGGCGGGGCCAACGCGGAGGTGGTGGTGCTCGACACGGAGGCGGAGGGTAATTCCTCAGGGGAGGAGGCGGCGGTTCCAGTGCCGGCTGTGAGAGTTCAGACGGTGGTGGTGGCGGGCAGAGGTAAGCTCTTATACATTCCTTACATATTGAGATTGAAGACGTGGCTGGGAAGGAAAGAATTTGAGATGCATGGCTGGGTGAATGATGAAGCAATGATTGGTGGAAGGACAACAGCCTGGGTGGGTGACACAGAAACTGTATGTGTCCATAATATACCTGGATCATGCTACTATCTGTCTCTTAGATAGCATATGTGTATCTAGAGCAGGGGTACTCATAGTACGGCCAACGGGCCGGTGGCAGCCCGGCAAGCCTTCCTTGGCGGTGCGCAGACCTTGCAGACAATCACTGCTCCCCCGGCCCCCACAGAGCAGAGGCTTTGTTGTATTTCACCTGTTAGCGCCCCTGCATCTCCACTCTGAAAATCACTGCTCCCCCGGCCCCCACAGAGCAGAGTGGAGATGCAGGGCCACAAAGAGGTGAAATAGAACAAAGCCTCTGCCCTGTGGGGCCGGGCAAGCAGTGATTGTCAGGGTGGAGATGCAGGGGCGCTACAACAAACAAAGCCTCAATAATATGTTAATGGTCTTTTAAAGACCTGTTAAGTACTTTGGTGTGGCTGTCTGAGTGTGCGCGTTGAGGAAGCTGTCTCAGCCCGGGCTGAAGGCTGACACAGACAGACACACACACAGTGAGATGACAGAGGGGGAGGGAGAGGGAGGGCAGGAGGGAGAGAGCGATGGAGAGGGAGGGCAGGAGGGAGAGCAGGAGGGAGAGAGATGTATGTAAATGCTGGGTCTGGTGGCTCAGTGGATGAAGGCATCTGCTGCAGGGACCTGTGTGCAACCTCATGGTCACAAGTTTTCGTTTTGCTTTAGCCCCGCCCCCTCTGACTCGGCCCCCAGCAGTGCGGCCCTCGGCCACAAACTACACTGTAAATTTTGCCCCTGAGAGAAAGTTTGTGAGTACCCATGATCTAGAGAGAGTAGACGGTCAGTGGATGAACTAAGTGTAACTTTGAAGAGCATGTAACACAGCACCCGCACGTCCGTTCCAGTGTAGGAAAGGCAAGGAAAAGAAGTTGTAATTTTGTCCAAATACTACCATCAATAGTAGCAGTAGTTTGTATTGCAAGCACAGCATAAATCCGGTTATTACGGTGGCCACTCCCTACCTCTCTTAATAAGTTTAGTAGTACTCAGTCATTCATGTGTGGATGTATCACTGGTCACTCAATAAAAAGCAAAGCACCTAAAGTCATCCCATATGTAAGCAAAAACATCCCATGTGAAGTGATAGATAATCAGATTATTTATCTTCTTCATTTTTCCATTTCTAGTACTCATTTGCACTGTAGGGTGAAAGTTAAATTAATTAAGCAGTAGCCCTTGTAACAGAGTATTCTCAGTGCCAACCGTAATAGAAAAGTAAGAGCTTCCCCACCTGCATGTACTGGACCGGTACAGTAACGCAAGTCTAGGTTACTCATCATGGCGTTTGCTCTTTTTCTCGGGTGCAAGTTCACTGCGCTGGCATTATGCCGGCTTGCAGAAGATAACGTACCAATTTTCCTAAACAAGAGACAAGAAGAAGAATAAGACTGGTGTACTTTCATAGTCGACTCCAATGGAAGTCCATAGTGCTCGTAGAATTTGTTCCTTAAACTCCCACTAATGTTAGAGCAAGGATGAAGAAGTGGGAGGTTAGATAGATACTGGCCTTAATAGTTATGTAATGCGCTTGCAAGTTGCTAGTTGTACTGCAACACAAATTTCTGCTGAATGATTGAGTTAATCTTAAAGAGCATTGGTTACAGACTAGGTCTTTCTTTCTTCATATAGATGCTCCTTCCAAACAAACAAGGAGGAAGGAGCTGGCTAGAGCGGCCCGGCACCGGAGGATCGCTGCCACTGTTGCAGAATATCGGCGGCTGGTGGCCCTGGAGGACGACAAAAGTATGCAGTCGACCACAACAACAACGTCGTCTGCATCGGCCTCCGTGCCCCCACGGGCTGCCACCCAGCACAGTGCTCCAGCCAGACTGAGCCGGGCTACCAAAGCCAAACACCACCGCTGAGCAGCAAGGACAACAGCTGCCTCTCACAGCCATTGTAACTGCAAGGCACGCCTGCGCCGCAGTACCCTGAGGGTTTCCCGCCTTCAGCAGGAGCTCCACCACTTTACAAATGTGTTGGAGGGGCTCCGCGTAGAGCACGCCTTGCTCCACCAGGAGTATGATGCCCTGGCCCAAAAAGTAAACAGCATCCACCCATAGTGTCCCTTGCCCCTTTTTTAGAGACTTTTGGGGGGTGGGAATTGGGAGTTGGGGTGGGGACTTTTAAAGGACAACCATTGGGGTTAGGGAGGGTCTTGCGGTAGATTATTTTGTTAGGGATATAAATATACTTTTTCAAACTTTATCTGAGCATACCTGTTTTTTACTGCTTGCATGGTGGGTGGGGGTTTAACAGTAACTTTGTTTTCCTGAAAGTTTAGTTCCATTTTCTTCTTTTAAGTGTAAATGCCCAAATGTTTTCAACACTAAGTGCCTCTCACAGAGTAAGTGAAGTGAATTCAAGAGTCCTAGGACTTTAGTAGTACTACCGTCAGTCTCTCGTCTCTCCTAATACTCCATTATACTCCCTCCCACCAAACGCTTATCTTACCTGTAATTTGTGTTTGAAAGTAGGGCTAGACCCAGGGCTGGCTCCACGGGAAACAGCGAATAAGGTTGGCGATCCTGGGCGGATAAAATTTCCTCATAGCGGTGGTACTAGTGGTGTGACACAGTGGCAGTTGCATGCCTATGAAAAAAAAGAAAATGAAATCTGGTTTGTCCTCCTGAGCAATACAACAGTACAATAGAGAATATAGCAGGTGACAGTATACTACAACAGTGCCACATTGTAGCCTAACAAATGATAAAGTATAACTACTAATTCGGTTGAAGTTCTTTGACATTAGCCATGGGTCTTTGTCAAGCAGAGTAAGAATATATCCTTGGATTTCTTCACCAGCCTGTTGCTATCACCTTATCCTCCCCAGCAAGTGTGTGGATTTATTGCTGTAATTTAGTCACACATCAATCAAAACCACACAGCCCGGGGGAAGAGGGTTAGGGTTTGAAAAATGGATGGGTACGGGGGTTTTTGGGAAAGGTTTTGGGAGACAAGAAAAAATAGCACAGCATGGACAAACAATTGTGTACATAAACAAATCTTTGGGTACAAACCTATCCATCAATCTTTGAAAGGGCATGCACCACTGCATGCATGTCAGTGAAAAGTAAGTAGTACTTTTGACAACTGTGGAAGAAAGAATGCGACAGTACAGGGCGTGTGTGGAAATATTGATAACTATATTCAAGATAAGGTCTCTGTTGCCAGATACCTGAGAGCCTTGCTGGTCACTATAAATCCATTCCCAACACTCAATGGGGTTGGTCTGGAAGGTATAGTAGATAGAAAAGGAGAAATTGCTCTTTTTCTAGGTGTCCCCTCACTCACCAGGGTTGCCCCTTGGTGACATGCTTCATCATTGGGGCCATCCCAGTCCTCTACGGGCTGGGGCGTGCTGCGACTTGCGAATTACGTAGGAGCACTTACAAATGACTATGTGTGGTGCAGATGTGATAGTGGAGTGGACTAAGTGATGTGTTAAGGGATCAATTTAGAAGCAGAGAGAGATCCAAGAAATGCAGTCACAGTCCTAGAAAAACACAATGGATACTGTATCTGTATGTTGTTGTAGTTGTCCTGTTGAATTTGGTAAGTAAGTTGCATGCAGAAAAAAATTCCTCTTATTAGCGGCACTCCTCCATTGCAGCTGACGCTTCGTCCATCGATGTTGGTCACCAGAAGACACCCTGTAAAAAAAGCACAGCATGGACAAACAATTGAACATAAACAAATCTTTGGGTACAAACCTATCCATCAATCTTTGAAAGTGCATGCACTACTGCATACATGTCAGTGAAAAGTAAGTAGTACTTTCGACAACTGTGGAAGAAAGAATGCGACAGTACAGGGTGTGTGTGGAATTATTGATAACTATATTCAACATAAGGTCTCTGTTGCCAGATACCTGAGAGCCTTGCTGGTCACTATAAATCCATTCACAACACTCAATGGGGTTGGTCGGGAAGGTTTAGTAGATAGAAAAGGAGAAATTGCTCTTTTTCTAGGTGTCCCCTCACTCACCAGGGTTGCCCCTTGGTGACATGCTTCATCATTGGGGCCATCCCAGTCCTCTACGGGCTGGGGCGTGCTGCGACTTGCGAATTACGTAGGAGCACTTACAAATGACTATGTGTGGTGCAGATGTGATAGTGGAGTGGACTAGGGCATAGATGTAGGTAATAGCAATTTACCGCATGGTAAATACCGAATTTTTCAGATTCGGTATTCACTATTCGGTAATTGCTATGTAGGTAGAATATTCGGTAAAAATACCGAATCTGTAAGATTCGGTAATTACCGATTCTGTAATTACAGAATCGGTATTTGCCATTGATTCCTATGGGCCTTGAAGCCCATAGGAATCAATGGCAAATACCGATTCTGTAATTACAGAATCGGTAAAATTACCGATTTTGCAAAGGTGACAGGGTGTCACTTTGACACCCTGTTGCACCCCTGTTTCTGGCTTGTGTGCCATGTGACACACAGACATGCCCTTAGGGCATGTCTGTGTGCCACATGGCACAGGTGTACATGCACAGATGTGCATGTACACTGGAATTCGTTATTTACCATGGAATAGTATTCCATGGTAAATAACGATTCGGTAAGGGCCTGTGGCACTGATTACAGTGCCACCTACATCTTGATTTACAGAATCGGTAAATTTACCGATTCGGTATTTTAACAATTCTGTATATTTACCGAATCCGTAAATATACCGATTCTGTAAATAAAACGCCCCCTACATTTCAAAAGCAAAATACCGGTCGGAAACGGCCGAAATCGGCCGTTTCCGACCGGTATTAAGGCTCCTACATCTGGCCCTAAGTGATGTGTTAAGGGATCAATTTAGAAGCAGAGAGAGATCCAAGAAATGCAGTCACAGTCATAGAAAAACACAATGGATACTGTATCTGTATGTTGTTGTAGTTGTTCTGTTGAATTTGGTAAGTAAGTTGCATGCAGAAAAAAATTCCTCTTATTAGCGGCACTACCCCATTCCATCTGATGCTTCGTCCATCAATGTTGGTGACCAGAAGACACCCTGTCCACTGCCTGCCTGGCGGATGCTGAATTGCGGCGCGCTAATGTGAAGCCTGACTCCATCTTTTTTTCCCCATTGCACAGACTGAAACCCGGCCTGTAATTATTCAACGAAAAACAGGAAGTGATATAATATTACAACACCACTGATTAATAAATATAAGGTATGTAGGCTGTGGAGTGCAAAAAGTCACACTTTGATTTTCCTAGTAGACAGTACAATATTTTTGACAGTGCGTACTCTGTCTGAGTCACCTTTTGAAGAATAAATAAGTATGGGCAAATCAATGTAGCGGATCTTTCCCCTCAAGCTAGGTGTACTGTAAACTGTGTTTTAGAACAAAATTAGATCTTCCCAGCAGTGCTCCCACCCAGACCCTTACTAAAGCCAGTCGCAACAATGTAGAAGACCCCCAATCAAATCGCAAAAAACGAGGCCTAGCAGAAAACTGTTGACAAAACGTACTTTGAAAGTAAAAGTAGGCAAAAATACCCCCTTATCCACCGTGGATTGCATTCAAACCACTTGCAAGCAACCAAGCAAAAGTATCCATAGCCAGCATCGCTCCAAGACTCGAAAACCCCCCCACCCAAACACATGCAATAGAAATACTGCTAACCCTAACGAACCCTAAGTTAAGAATAGTGGCAAAGGCTTTCTTTAACTATGCCAAATCCCCCTTTCCCACCATGGATTTCCTTCAAATGACTTGCAACCAAAATTGCACATTCTCACGAGTGCTCTAAGACCCCAGAACTCAGTTGCAAAAATGTAGAATACCCCGAAACACATGCAATCCTGCTGTTAGGGCTAACGAACCCTAAGTTACAAAAAGTGCCAAAAGGCTTTTCGGCGTGGATTTTGTCCCAACCACTTCCACCCGGTATTAGCACTTCCCAGGAATGGCCCAAGACCCGCCAACCCACCCGCCAAAAAGCATAACACCCCCAAACAGGCCAAAAGCAACATCTCCTACTTACAATATTTCTCGGCCTTCGGTCCAAATGCGCTGCGTAGCTAGGCCATAAGTCCGGTTTGCCACCACGGATTTCCTGAAAAGCAAATGCAATCAAGATTAGAGTGTCCCAGCAGTGCTGACAGACCCCGAAACTCACCCACAAACAGACGGAACCCCCCCTAAGAGCACCTCAAAGGCAAGCAAGTCAGCAAAAACACAAAAAAAATTCCGCCTCGGATTTGGTCCAAACCACTTTTATCCGGTATTAGAGCTTCCCAGCAATGGCCCCAGAGCCGTCAACCCAGGAGAAAACGAGTAGAAGACCCCCAAACAGCCAAAGAGCAAAAGTACAAAAATGGGGACTTAGTCATTTTTCCCCAAATTTCCCAAATCACTCCGCGCGCGCTCTGCAGCTAGGCCCTAACTCCCCTCTGCCACCATGTTTTTGCTTCAAACCTCTTGCAAAGTAAAGTATCCATAGCCAGCAGTGCTCCCAGACCCCGAAACCCACCCACAAACACCAGGAAGCCACCCAAACCGGCCTCCGAAAACGCTACATTGAGCAAAATGTCAGAAATAGCAACAACAAAAAATCGGTGTGGATTTTGTCCCAACCACTTCTACCCGGTATTAGCACTTCCCAGGAATGGCCCAAGACCCGCCAACCCACCCGCCAAAAGCATAACACCCCCAAACAGGCCAAAAGCAACATCTCCTACTTACAATATTTCTCGGCCTTCGGTCCAAACGCGCTGCGTAGCTAGGCCATAAGTCCGGTTTGCCAGCATGGATTTCCTGAAAAGCAAATGCAATCAAGATTAGAGTGTCCCAGCAGTGCTGACAGACCCCGAAACTCACCCACAAACAGACGGAACCCCCCCTAAGAGCACCTCAAAGGCAAGCAAGTCAGCAAAAACACACAAAAATTTCCGCCGCAGATTTGGTCCAAACCACTTTTATCCGGTATTAGAGCTTCCCAGCAATGGCCCCAGAGCCGTCAACTCACCTGCAAAGAGGTAGAACAACACCCCCCACAAGTGCTGAGTCTTTCTTCATTGGGCGTAAACCAGCCCTCTGCTTTGATGGAAATAGGAGTCTGGAGGAGGAGGATAGAGGAGCATGTTCTTCTGAACTTGTGAACCTGAGGAATCCAGACTGCGGCACCTTCAAATCAATTAGCAAACAAGTGAAGACAGTTCTGCTGATGGGCTTGTTTTTGTGATTATCTGATTAAAGTTTGAATTATATTAACTGTGCACAACAAAGAAAGACAGACACACAGGAATAAAAGTGAATAAGGACGAAAAAGAAAGTTATTGATTCGTTGTCTCATTTTCAGGGCTCGGTATCACGGTCCATGAATGAGAATAAGGCTTCGTCATCATACTCTGCGAATTCAGGCAGGGTGAGCTCAGTGTCACCTGACAGAGAAGAAATTCCCTCATCTATGTTGTTGGCCACCTTGTCTTCATCCGGCGGGCTTTCTCGTACTCTGAAATCTGGTGGTATGAGGTGCTGATTCATCTTGATCATTGTTAACCTCTCCACATTTTTGGGCGAGAGGCGGCTTCGTTTGGAAGTTACAATGCCACCAGCAGCACTGAAAACACGTTCAGAAGACACGCTTGCGAGTGGGCAAGACAAGTAGTTTAAAGCCAGGTTGGTGAGCTGTGGCCACAATTCTTTTTTCCCATGCCAATACGCCAATGGGTCAGCATTAACATAGACCTCTGTTGAGTCATTCAGATAGTTCTTGACCATCGAATCAAGGTTCTCCTCCAAGGTTCCTCCACTTTGCTTAGCTGTTGCTGTGACCTTTTGAGAACCAAACCCAAGCCGAGCTAGCCAATCCTCTTCAGCCTCCAATGTTACTGTTGTGTCTGGTGGTGCAGATGATCCGGTTGCCGGTCTCTTTAACGGCTGAGAGGTCACTTGTGCCGCAGCCACAGGTGCAGAAGTGGATTGTTTTGACTGGGGATGGCCTGCTGATGCTGATGTACTGCCTTTTCCTTCAATTTGCTGCTGTACTCTTTCAAACCTCTTGGCTGAGGAGGCTATCCACTGTTTGTACTTTGTAACATCTTCATCAGCAAAAGGAAAGAATGCTTGGCCTGCCAGCGCCTTTTTGTAGCGTGGATCCAGAATAGTAGCACAAATGTAATGCTGGTTTGAGTGGATCATTTTAAGACGTTCATCACCTTGTAGGTGCTCTAATAATTTCTCAGCCAGAAGAAAAGGGTCTTGGATTTTTTCATATTTTTCAAACACAGAACACACCTCCTTCAGTTGGTGGTCCAGCATGTACAACAATGGGATAGCTTTTCCCAAATTACAGTCCTCCTTGCTGACTGCACGCGTGAAGAACTCAAAAGGACGAAGCATGTGTGTCAGGCTTTTAACTATGTTCCTTTGCGCCGCACCCATCCTCAGGTCCTCCTTCTGAGCTGTACCCTGTGTTAAGAAATAGTGATCGAGTACCGTATACTGCTCATACAGACGCTCAAGCATGTAGAAGGTTGAGTTCCAACGTGTTACCACCTCCTGGATGAGTGCTTTCTCTTGCATTTGACGTTCATATAGCAGGCTCCTCAGATGCTTCCGGGCCTTAAAAGAATGGCTGAAATGGTTGCACATTTTTCTGCAGGTCTCCACTACTCTGTACGCTGCACTGTTTTTATCACCCAAGAATTTTTTGACAACCAGGTTTATAGAGTGCGCCAAACACGGCACTCTGAAATAGTCACCCAGCTGCAAGCTGCATGGCCTTAACTATATTGGAGCCATTGTCCGTGGAAACATAACCAACCTGGCATTTTTTGGGGGACAGCCAGTCAAGGACCTTTGTGTTGAAGACATCCAAAATGTTTTCTGCTGTGTGACGTTTCTCCAAACCAAACATGGCTAGTGTTGCATGTTTCCGAGCAGCTTTAAAAACAATGTCCGGGGGCGGAGCTTGCTGGCGTCCATGCAAGACGTGTGAGAGCTGAGCTCCTCGCCTGAGCCCCTTTAATATTCGTCAAATTGATCCTTTTTGGCGCCTCACTGTCCTCAGCGAGGGCGGAATTTGCTTCTACGACCCCTAGAGCTGCTGGGGGCACCTTTCCTGTCTGAAATCGGTGGTGGCATCGATCAACGGACCGGCGGAGTTTGAAGTTGCGGACCAGGCCGCAATCCGCGGACTATCCTTGGGGGCTGCCCGCCCTACGTAACACTATGTGCGGCGTGAGGTTGCTGTGTGGCCCCGATCTGCCGGACTGCTTTCTACCCTGTGCTGATTCTGGACCGGTCTTAACCGCTCTCCCTCGTGTGTGTTAGCTGCAACTCCTTTGTGGAGACCTGGGGCTCCCCGGAGTGGCCTACGGACCGGACCGCAGGAAGTTGCGCCATACGGCTGCCGGTTGGCGGGCTCCGCTGCTACTCTGATCGGCCTGAAGACTGGAAAGACACTGGTATTGGGCCGTGTGCTTTGGTGTGTACTGGTGCTTCTCGACACCCAGCGGTGTGACCTGCTCCGTGGCGTGAGACTGGAGTTTGGACTTCTCCCCCTGGACTAGTCTGTGCCACGCGGCCCGCGGCCGCCATCTTTGACCTCCATTCCTTGCTGCGCACCAAACTGCTTCGCGGAGTTCGCTCCCCCGGCTCTCCCCCTACATCGAGCCGCCTCTTGCTCCTTGCTTGGCACATATTCTGTGACCTCTGCCATGGGGAAAGGAGACAGAAATCAGCCGAAGATCACGTTCGAGCAACGGAGACCGAAGGGCGCGGAGAGTGCTCCGCCGGAAACATCATCGCAGCCGGCGGAAGGCTCGATCTGTGCGGACATTCGTGAAATGCTCGGTGCCATGGAGAAAGGCCTGCAGGAAAGTATGTCAGCGATCGGCTCGAAAATCGACGCCTTATCATTCCGTATGGACCGGATGTCCGAGAGGGTGGACAAACATGCGGAATGTTTGGACATGGCGGAGCGTAGGCTGACGGAGGCGGAGGAGGCCCAAACGGAGTGGGATAAGGACCGTAAGCAATTCGGCCGCCTCCTCCAGGTCATACAGGACAAAACGGAGGATCTGGAAGCGCGTTCACGGCGCTCCAACGTCCGCATCACGGGGGTTGCGGAATCCACCAACACCGGAAAGATGGAACTGTTCGTCGAGAAATTGCTTCACAAGCTCCTGGGGGAGGACGTCTTCTCCCCCATGTTTATTGTTGAGAGGGCCCATCGCACTCTCGGTCCCAAACCGCAGCCTGGCCTCCCACCGAGACCAATCATTGCAAAACTTTTGAACTACAGGGACCGCGACCTGGCCCTCCGCCTGGCAAGGGAGAAGGGGGAATTGCAGTTTGAAGGAATGAACATCTCCCTCTATCCTAACTTCACAGCTAGGGTGCAAGAGGAGCGGAAGCGATTTGCCCCCTACAAGAAGCAGATGACAGACATGGGGCTCGACTATGCCATGCTATACCCGGCGAGACTCCGGATAAATAAACAAGGACATTCGCATTTTTTCACCGAACCGGCTGATCTGAAAAAATCGCTTAAGGAATGGGCCAAAGAACAGCGCAACAGCCCGAGGGATCAGCGTACAGAGGATGAGGAAGCTGTATCTTTGGAGGGTCGGGGCTGAACTGTCTCATGCTGCGTAGCTTGGCTTGGCTACTTCACTGCGACTGTATGTATTGCATTCCAGTTCTCGATGTGACTCTCCTTTGCCTTCATAACATTTTGGTTTGTGACCCTTAAATTGCCTGGTTCGTGGTGGTGCCACGAAATGGGGCTCGAACTTTTGCTGCTCTTCTTCTGTTATCGGGGGGGTGCTCCCGGTGGTACGTTGGGACTGATTATTCACCACTCTGCCTGTTCTGCTGCAGGGGCTTAGGTGGGGTGCCGAACGCAATGGGGGTGGGGCTGGGAGCAACAACTGTATCTGGCCCTTGTGGGAGAGTATTGTAGTCTGGCCAGAAATTCTGCCCCTGCGCTTTCGGCTTTCTGACCCTCTAGGGGGTCCTGGGTTTGTTGTGGGGTGTTTCGGGTGGGTTCAGGGTGGGTAGTGCTATGCTCTGTCTGACCGGGTTGGGGTTGGTCGGCTGTGGGTGGGCGGTTGTTGGCTGTGTTCGTGTATTATTGCTGTCATGCTGTTTGGGGTTCAGGGTTTGCCGGGTGGGGGGTTTGTTTTTGCCGACTACTGCACTGTGTCTGCCACACTGTCTGCTCTGCGACATTTTACTTTCTAATCTGCCATGTCGACTGCTGAATCACTGAGTGCGGAGAGCTCTCTGGGCTCTCTGCGATTGCTGTCCTGGAACGTAAGGGGGCTTAACGATTTCCGCAAACTCACGAAGGTCTTAGCCTATTTGCAACGCCATCACATTGACCTTGCTCTACTGCAGGAGACACATTTGCCGCTTTCCAGCCCTATGTTGCAGGTGAGGGGCCTTGGCCCCGCTTGTGTCGCTGCGGGGTTCACAACGCATGCTAGGGGGGTGCTCATATGGGCTAATCCCAAATCCCGACTGTCACTGACCCGGGTGGCGGTGGACCCGGAAGGGAAGTTTGTGGTTGCACGTTGTGTTGGAAAAGATCATGATCTCTTGCTGGTGAATGTGTATGGCCCCAACTACGACTCCCCGGAGTTCTACTCTTCGCTTTCTGACAGCTGCAGGCAGTTTGTGGGCTCTAGAATGCTGTGGGGGGGGGGGATTTTAACTTGGTGCTGAACCCGGACCTTGACAGATCTGCGGGCCCCCCTAGGTCCCCTGCAGCTTCCGCGTCCCTCCTTTTGTCGGAATGTGTGAAACTTGATTTACTTGATGTGTGGCGGCATAGGCACTCGGGCGGGGTGGGTTCACTCACTACTCGGCCTATCACAACATTCATACACGCATAGATTATTGGTTTGTTTCCCGCTCTTTGCTGGATATGGTTAAGGGTTGCACGGTTCTCCCGCGCACGCTGTCTGATCACTCGCCCTTGCTCTTGTTGCTGGTGGCTCCTCCCAGGAGGATTCCCCCCTTCACGTGGAGGTTCCCCCCGTACTCCCTCTTAGATGAGGTTTTCAGAGGGGAACTCGCCGAAGACATAGAGGCCTATTTCGCAACCAATGTGGGCTCAGTGGACAGCGTTCAAGTTCTCTGGGACGCATTTAAGGTTTACATCAGAGGGATGACTATGGCGAAGCATTCTGGGGTGCTCAAAGCTATCAGGCGACGCCTGCAGTTGCTCGAGACGCAGCTCGCTGGTCTGGATAGTCAGGCGGTGGACTCGGGGGACGCAGCTGATACGGTCATGCTCAAGTCCTTGCTAGATGAATTTCAGGAGGAAGCGGACAGGGAAATTAAACATATGGGCAAATACGCGACGGCGCGTGCATATGGGGAACGGGAGCGGCCTGGTGCACTCCTAGCTAAACTTATGCGCAACAGTAGGCCCCCATTGGTTATCGAGGAGTTGGTGACAGCTGCTGGGGCGGTGGTTACGGAGGAGCAAGATATCTTGGCGGAATTTCATGCCTACTACACTGCCCTCTACTCCTCGAGGGACGCACACCTCGAGGATGAAATCGACGACTATTTGAGCTACATTCAAATGCCCTTCCTGGCCGACTGGCAGAGGGAGTTTCTTATGGCCCCCATTCAGAAGGAGGAGATAACGGAAGCACTGGAGGGCATAAAATCAGGTAGCGCTCCTGGTGCGGATGGTCTCACGGTATCCTTCTACAAGGCCTTTCAGGAGCAACTGGTCCCGTACTTGATGCTCTTGTTCGATGATATTTGCCAGCAGGGCAGCATGTCGAAGTCCATGAGAGAGGCGTTGCTTATCACCATCCCGAAACCTGGCAAACCCCTTAATCAGTGTGGCTCCTACCGACCGCTATCGCTGATAAATGTGGACGCGAAACTGTATGCTAAGGTCCTTGCGACTCGTTTGGCGTTGCTGGTCCCGGACCTGGTTGCCCCGGAGCAGGCTGGGTTTGTTCCCTCACGCAATCTCACTTATAATATCCGCACGGTCCTAGGCACGATCCAGCATGTCAAACACGAAAACAAAGCTGTGGCCATCTTCTTGGATATGGAGAAGGCCTTTGATTCTGTTGAGTGGTCGTTCATGCTGAGGGTCCTTCGTAAGTTCGGCCTCGGGGAGCCGTTTCTGCAAATGTTGGGAGCCCTATACTACAAACCTACTGCGAGGCTAAAGATAGGTAACCTGGTCACTGCTCCCATCGAAATTGGGAGGGGCACGCGTCAGGGTTGTCCCCTCTCTCCGTTAATGTATGCCATGGTAGCGGAACCTCTCGCCTGCGCTATACGAGAGTATCATCGGTTTGAAGGGATAAACTTTCCGACGTACCAGATCGGTATCTCCACATTTGCGGATGACACTCTGCTATATGTCCGGGACCCGGAGACTAACCTCTCTGCGGTGCTGCGGGAAGTGGTGAGGTTCGGGGCTCTTTCGGGCCTCCGCGTCAACTGGACTAAGTCAGTAGCATTGCCCCTGACGCCGGTGACGCTCCCTTTCGACTCGGAGTACCCCTTGCAATGGACCACGGACTCTATTCGCTACTTAGCGATACGCATTCATACGGATCCGGAGGTCCTGATCCGCGAGAATTATGGAGTGGCCTACTCCAAACTGGTGGATGATGTCGAAGTGTGGTCCAGGCTCCCGCTTTCACTCATGGGCAGGATTGCGCTCATGAAGATGGTGGTGCTCCCCAGGTTCCTTTTCCTATTCGTGAATATACCAGTAGTCCTTTCCAAAGTCTTTTTCCGGCAACTTACCCAGACACTTGTCCGCCTGGCGTGGGGGGGCAAACAGCCGCGGGTGCAGTGGCAAACGCTCACCCTTCCGTACGAACAGGGAGGCCTTGGGGCTCCAGATCTGGAACGATACTATAGGCTTGCTCAGGGTGCACACCTACATACGTGGATTCATGGGGATCCAGGTATCCCTCATGTGAAACTGGAGCGACTCTTTGCAGACCCCGTCCCGCTTCCGGCGACAGTATGTTATCCGCCTGATAGAAGGGTCGGCAATCTGGACTCCATAGCTGCCACGAATCATGCTTGGCATGCACTGATTGGCTCCCGTGAGTGCACGCTGCTGTATTCACCTTTGCTCCGTGTAGAATGGGCGGCCTGGTTGGCTCCACTGACGGAGAAGGGCGTCCTGAAGGCGCTACGTGACCTAGGCATTGTTACCATGGGAGATCTCTTTTCAAAGGGCACTCTGAAAACGCTGCAGCAGGTCCTTCAATCCTGTCCCGGGGCAACGCTGCTTCATAGTTTTCAATATCACAGGGTCCGTAGAGCGGCCCTCGCCGTTTTAGGCCAGGACCTAGCTGAACCGCCGGAAGTGCCGGAACTCACCTATGTCATCAAGACCCCCTCAGCTGATCACGGCTCTTAGGTCACTGGGTGATAGACAACGGCAATACCCCCCCTCCAAGGCCCGTTTGGCCTGGCAGGCTGACCTCCAATCTCCCATCTCAGACGACATGTGGCGTTATTGTGCGACTAATACTAGGAAAATCTCGCTCAACGGTAGGCACCGCCTGGTGCATTTTAAATTCCTACAGCGTGTCTACTACACGCCCGAGAGGTTGCATAGGTATGGCCTTAGAGAATCAGCGGAGTGTGAGCGATGCCACTTTCACACAGCAGACTTTCTCCATATGGCCTGGACTTGTCCTGCCATACATAAATACTGGGTAGAGGTCTTTGCGGACCTCAGCACTATCCTTGGTGAGGTGATCTTGCCTAACCCGGCGCTCGCCTTACTTGGTTTTTCAAAACCTCTTCCTGTAGCTCTGCGGCGACTTGCGGACATGGCATTACTGACGGCAAAGCGGCTGATAGCACTGTGCTGGATGCGGGGGCCAGTCCCTACTAAAAAACGATGGGAAACAGACTTGCTTTACTGTTGCACGCAATCGCAAGTGTATAGTGAACTCCTACCTCCAAAGAGTAGACCCAAAAACTTTTGGGGTTTGTTTCGGGCGTTTCAGAGTGCGAAAGAGGATGGTGAGTCGGATCCAGAGAGTGTGGAGCTTGATGTGCTACAGGAGGAGGGGGCTGCGTCAGCTGTGGATGAGGTGTGTGTCAGTTGAAGACCTTAACGTTGTGTCAGTGTGGTGTTTCACGCCTGACTTTTGAGGTGTTTTGTGTTGGGGGTTGCTTGTGACGGCTGTTCTGGTTTGTGGCGACCGCAGTCCCCTTCCCAGAGCGTTATCCCGCCCTAGTGGGCATTTGCTTATCTCCCATAGCCTAGCTGAGGGGTTCGTGGTTGTGGTGCAGAGTGGAAGGTGGGTGGTGGACACGGGTTTAGGTAGTCTGGCTTGTTCTTCTTTTGGGGTGGGTGGGTTTGTTATTGTCTGGGGGATCTCCTCCCCTTTATTCACCTTTCCCTGGGTCCCCGTTGGTGATGCCCTCGACTCTGGGTTTATACGTAGTTCTTCCCGGGTGGCTATTTCGATCCTGCCAATCTGGCACGCCATGCTGCACCTGGGTCTGATTTTGTTGGCGTTGCGGGGTGTGCATCCTGCTTATATGTTATGGTCATCCAATGGTAGCTACTATGAACTATTGCCTCTGCACACTTGTTCCACACCTGCAGTTTCGCCGCCAGGCCCTCGGGCTGTTGGTCTTTACGGCTGTGTAACTTACCTTTACCCAGGGATTGGAGGGTGTTTTTTTTTTGATGCCGCCGGCCTCCGGGTTGTAGGCGATGTCGGCTGTGTATGTGACTTGAGGGTGCAATAAAGTATAAATTTAATTAAAAAAAAAACAATGTCCGGGTCAACACCTGCGTTTAGCTTTGCTTTAGCCCCTGAAAAAGAGACCCAGTGTGCAGTGATGCACATGTAATCAGCGCCTGCGCCACTGTTCCACATGTCTGTTGTCAGATGTATAGTGTGAACAGCACTCTTCTGCAACGCTGCCCCAATCACCTCCAGAACATCTTCATGTAGTGCTGGAACCGCAACTCGGGAAAAATAGAACCTGCTAGGAACCTTCCGTTTAGGGCAGAGCGTTGCCACTAATTCTAGAAAACCAACCCCTTCTACAAAAGAAAAAGGGAGAAGGTCCAGAGCTAGCATTTTAGCCTGCTTAGTGTTATACAGACGCGTCAGTGGGTGGTTGCGTTCATATTGCGCTTCTGTAAACAACATCTTTTTAATGTTGCCCTGGACCAAGGATTTACGGGATGATGATGATATCTTCGACCCAGTTACGCTCGCTGATGAACTTTTTCGCATTGATGTCTCACTCTCTCCCACACTCTTAGTGTGGCTCACATTGGGTGTGCTGCTGACAGGGGTGCTGGGTGTAAGTGAAGTGTTTGAATCGTCTTCTTCCTCCTCGTCATCATCAGATGAAAAATCAACGTTTTCATTACGTGCAATTCGGGCTTCCTTGACCGCCTCTAGGTGCGCAAACCATTGGACAGCGTGCGTTCTCCTAAGATGACCTCTCTGGCCTCCGGTACCATAGTTGGTACCAAACTTACCACAGCTAACTCGAAGCTTACAAATGCTACAAATGGCTACGTTTTCCTTTTTTGGGCAAACACTAAAGAAGTCCCAAACTGGAGACTTGAAATGTCTTTGGGGGCCGGAGGAGGCGGCGATACTGGTGGTGGTGGTCCTGCTGCTAATGCCAGATGAAGTGGAGGATGTGGATTGCCGAACTTCAGTACGTTTTGCACTTTCACCACCACGAAGGTCGAGGTGGATGGAGGTCCCTTCTTGCGAGAAAGAAATATGGAAGCGGTAGGTGTTGGTGTACTAGTTAACTCCAAATCTAATGATTGTTGTGTTTCCATTTCCATTGCCTCCTCGTCGACATCATCATCACGCTCAGCAGCTTCTCGGGATAGGGTCAAAATGTCTCTTTGCTGCATGCCCGCTGGGGCTGCAGTGACCTTTATGATGACTGGCTCGTCGTCATTGTGAGAGGCTTCACCAGCAGCAGTATCCGTCACTTCTTGTTGAGCCTCATCACACTCCATAGCTATGAGTTTTTCTATGACCTTCCTTTTACTCTTAGGTACCTTTGTCAGATCATGGTGTGCCTCACTCTCAGACTGCCGTGATGATGGTTCCCAATCTTCATCCAGAATGGGATCATCAGAAGGAGGTGGGCTTGAAGAAGGTGTAGACACCAACCTTGATCTTTTCCTTGCTAGGGATGTGGAAGACAATGAATGATCATCAGGAGGAGTGGCTTCCAATGATACCTCGGCTAGATTGTCGATTTCCTGATTTGCCCCTACTTGGGGAGGAACAACTATTGTGGGCACTTGTGACCCTCCATGCACCTCTGCTTGCGCATCTCCTTCTACTGCCTCTCCTTCCACATCTACTTGGGCTTGTACTTGCACATGGTGTTGTTGTTGCGGCTGGGGTTGTTCAACACTTGTCAGATGAGTTATAACAACCTGTGTTGATTCAGGGACATTGCTGCTACTTTCTTGCGATGAGCCAACATCACTGGTCGATGGTGATTGGAGAAGTACACTGACTGCCTCTGAAGCACTCAAGGGCTTTGACTTAAGTTGGCGTGGTGGTGGAGGCACTGAACCCAATGGAGCGGGGGTGCTGCTCCCAGCTTGGTCCCCAGCAGATCCTGCTGCTGCTGCAGGCGTACTTTTTTTTTGCTCCCAAAAAACGCGGCGGCGTCACACCAGCCTCCTTGGTAACTTGCTTCTTCTGCTCCTTACTAGCAACTTTCTTGCTAGAGGAGCTACGGAGGCCTTTTTTTGGGGCCATCTTCTTCAGAGCAGGTCAGACAGCAGGCCGCAGTTGCACGAATTGTAGAGTTGTCTGAGGCCAGATGTGACGTCGCGTGACGCTATGCTGCACACACACACACCGCTGCAGGACTTCTTCCTGGCACTGGTGGTTCTCTTGAGTCTTGTGCACCTAAAAGCAATGGAGGACAGAGGAACATCAGTTCAGTTATACACCCCAAATAAATCGAAAAAACCCCAGAAAAATCAGCACAATCCCATGCCCTCCATGATGCTTAAATTCAAGACACCCCACAGAAAGACTAGGCACATGCAACACTCACTAGTCACTACCCCTGGTGAAAAGGCCACAACAACTGGCCCAAAAAACGAAAATCACAGAAAAATCAGCACAATCCCATGCCATGATGTTTAAATTCCAGACAACCCACAGAAAGACTAGGCACATGCACCACTCACTACCCCTGGGCCCTGGGCATAATGGATGAAAGCTAGGCAAAATGGGTGCAGGCCTGAGAACACTGCCTGCATTCAAAATGGCCCCCTCCATCACAGCACATGGCCAGGGCCTGTAGCAGCACTCAAAATGGCCCCCAACCACATGGCCGGTCCATCCACAACAGGCCCAAAAAACGAAAATCACAGAAAAATCAGCACAATCCCATGCCATGATGTTTAAATTCAATACAACCCACAGAAAGACTAGGCACATGCACCACTCACTACCCCTGTGCCCTGGGCATAATGGATGAAAGCTAGGCAAAATGGGTGCAGGCCTGAGAACACTCCCTACATTCAAAATTGCCCCCTCCATCACAGCACATGGCCAGGGCCTGTAGCAGCACTCAAAATGGCCCCCAACCACATGGCCTGTCCATCCAAAACAGGCCCAAAAAACGAAAACCACAGAAAAATCAGCACAATCCCATGCCATGATGTTTAAATTCAAGACAACCCACAGAAAGACTAGGCACATGCACCACTCACTATCCCTGGGCCCTGGGCATAATGGATGAAAGCTAGGCAAAATGGGTGCAGGCCTGAGAACACTCCCTACATTCAAAATGGCCCCCTCCATCACAGCACATGGCCAGGGCCTGTAGCAGCACTCAAAATGGCCCCCAACCACATGGCCTGTCCATCCACAACAGGCCCAAAAAACGAAAATCTCAGAAAAATTACCACAATCCCATGCCTTGATGTTTACATTCAAGACAACCCACAGAAAGACTAGGCACATGCACCACTCACTACCCCTGGGCATAATGGATGAAAGCTAGGCAAAATGGGTGCAGGCCTGAGAACACTCCCTACATTCAAAATGGCCCCCTCCATCACAGCACATGGCCAGGGCATGTAGCAGCACTCAAAATGGCCCCCATCCACATGGCCTGTCCATCCACAACAGGCCCAAAAAACGAAAATCACAGAAAAATCACCACAATCCCATGCCATGATGTTTAAATTCAAGACAACCCACAGAAAGACTAGGCACATGCACCACTCACTACCCCTGGGCCCTGGGCATAATGGATGAAAGCTAGGCAAAATGGGTGCAGGCCTGAGAACACTCCCTACATTCAAAATGGCCCCCTCCATCACAGCACAAGGCCAGGGCCTGTAGCAGCACTCAAAATGGACCCCAACCACATTGCCTGTCCATCTACAACAGGCACAAAAAACGAAAATCACAGAAAAATCACCACAATCCCATGCCATGATGTTTACATTCAAGACAACCCACAGAAAGACTAGGCACATGCACCACTCACCACCCCTGGGCCCTGGGCATAATGGATGAAAGCTAGGCAAAATGGGTGCAGGCCTGAGAGCACTCCCTGCATTCAAAATGGCCCCCTCCATCACAGGACATGGCCAGGGCCTGTAGCAGCACTCAAAATGGCCCCCAACCACATGGCCTGTCCATCCACAACAGGCCCCAAAAACGAAAATCACAGAAAAATCACCACAATCCCGTGCCATGATGTTTAAATTCAAGACAACCCACAGAAAGACTAGGCACATGCACCACTCACTACCCCTGGGCCATGGGCATAATGGATGAAAGCTAGGCAAAATGGGTGCAGGCCTGAGAACACTCCCTACATTGAAAATGGCCCCCTCCATCACAGCACATGGCCGGGGCCTGTAGCAGCACTCAAAATGGCCCCCAACCACATGGCCTGTCCATCCACAACAGGCTCAAAAAACGAAAATCACAGAAAAATCACCACAATCCCATGCCATGATCCAGCCCCTCCATGATGTTTAAATTCAAGACAACCCACAGAAAGACTAGGCACATGCACCACTCACTACCCCGGGTGAAAAGGCCACAACAGGCCCAAAAAACGAAAATCACAGAAAAATCATCACATACCCATGCCATGATGTTTACATTCAAGACAACCCACAGAAAGACTAGGCACATGCACCACTCACTACCCCTGGGCCCTGGGCATAATGGATGAAAGCTAGGCAAAATGGGTGCAGGCCTGAGAACACTCCCTACATTCAAAATGGCCCCCTCCATCACAGTACATGGCCAGGGCCTGTAGCAGCACTCAAAATGGCCCCCATCCACATGGCCTGTCCATCCACAACAGGCCCAAAAAACGAAAATCACAGAAAAATCACCACAATCCCATGCCCTGATGTTTAAATTCAAGACAGCCCACAGAAAGATAAGGCACATGCACCACTCACTACCCCTGGGCCCTGGGCATAATGGATGAAAGCTAGGCAAAATGGGTGCAGGCCTGAGAACACTCCCTACATTCAAAATGGCCCCCTCCATCACAGCACATGGCCAGGGCCTGTAGCAGCACTCAAAATGGCCCCCAACCACATGGCCTGTCCTTCCACAACAGGCCCAAATAACGAAAATCACAGAAAAATCACCACAATCCCATGCCATGATGTTTAAATTCAAGACAACCCACAGAAAGACTAGGCACATGCTCCACTCACTACCCCTGGGCCCTGGGCATAATGGATGAAAGCTAGGCAAAATGGGTGCAGGCCTGAGAACACTCCCTACATTCAAAATGGCCCCCTCCATCACAGCACATGGCCAGGGCCTGTAGCAGCACTCAAAATGGCCCCCAACCACATTGCCTGTCCATCTACAACAGGCACAAAAAACGAAAATCACAGAAAAATCACCACAATCCCATGCCATGATGTTTACATTCAAGACAACCCACAGAAAGACTAGGCACATGCACCACTCACTACCCCTGGGCCCTGGGCATAATGGATGAAAGCTAGGCAAAATGGGTGCAGGCCTGAGAGCACTCCCTGCATTCAAAATGGCCCCCTCCATCACTGCAAATGGCCGGGGCCTGTAGCAGCACTCAAATGGCCCCCAACCACATGGCCTGTCCATCCACAACAGGCCCAAAAAACAAAAATCATAGAAAAATCACCACAATCCCATGCCATGATGTTTAAATTCAAGACAACCCACAGAAAGACTAGGCACATGCACCACACACTACCCCTGGGCCCTGGGCATAATGGATGAAAGCTAGGCAAAATGGGTGCAGGCCTGAGAACACTCCCTACATTCAAAATGGCCCCCTCCATCACAGCACATGGCCAGGGCCTGTAGCAGCACTCAAAATGGCCCCCAACCACATGGCCTGTCCATCCACAACAGGCCCAAAAAACGAAAATCACAGAAAAATCACCACAATCCCATGCCATGATGTTTAAATTCAAGACAACCCACAGAAAGACTAGGCACATGCACCACTCACTACCCCTGGGCCCTGGGCATAATGGATGAAAGCTAGGCAAAATGGGTGCAGGCCTGAGAACACTCCCTACATTCAAAATGGCCCCCTCCATCACAGCACATGGCCAGGGCCTGTAGCAGCACTCAAAATGGCCCCCAACCACATGGCCTGTCCATCCACAACAGGCTCAAAAAACGAAAATCACAGAAAAATCACCACAATCCCATGCCATGATTCAGCCCCTCCATGATGTTTAAATTCAAGACAACCCACAGAAAGACTAGGCACATGCACCACTCACTACCCCGGGTGAAAAGGCCACAACAGGCCAAAAAAATGAAAATCACAGAAAAATCAGCACAATCCCAAGCCACCCAGCCCCTCCATGATGCTTAAATTCAAAACACCCCACAGAAAGACTCAGTGCACCCACCACTGAGTACCCCTGGGCAAAAGGCCCCAAAACAGCCCAAAAATCGAAAATTCCAAAATTGTACTTGCAGCAACTGTAATGCCCCAAACAAACTTACTTGTGAAATTTCTAATCCAAAAGTGATCCAAAGAAAGTCAAAAAGGCCTCAAATCCAAATATCCAGCAGCATCCACAAAAAGTAATCCTTCCAGCTCCAGATCCAAATGAAAAGTGACCAGGAGACGGACAAAGCACTGGGAGGAGCCTGCTGGACAGGAACAGGAAGTTGAAGACTGTGGGGCACTTCCTTCCTCCCACCCCCCCCCTCCCCAAAATGGACTCCTCGCAAAAAAGTGCAGGCAAATGTCAACCTAAGGAGTTATTCAGATAAAAATCATCATTTCAAGAAGGTTTATGCTGCTTGCTGGTGGATTTCTTGTGCCGAATTGCAAATTTTATATTTTCGCGTGTGCGAGATTGTTGCTGCTCGCCGCATCTCAAAGCTCGCAATTGCGAAGTACCGCGATACGTGATCACAGCGTACTCGCGTTGACAAACGCTCGCTGTAAAAGTTGGCAAGCCGCGATTACGTAATCGCGCTTGCCAAATTCCCGCGGGATCCCGCAGCAAGATCCAAAATGGCGCAGCACTCCCAAAATATCAAGAAAAATAACTCGGCAAATGATGATAAACGCCGCGCGCCGCAAAATTGTATCACCAAGAAAAAAAAAATCCGCTGCGTGCGAATTTGCGGATTTTGCGGGAAATTCGCAAATCTCGCGGATTGCGAATTTACCGAAAATCCGCAAAATCCGCGAGCGTAACGGATTTTCCGCCCATACTTAGTGAATATCATGGAGACTAGGAACCACAGTGTGTGCATGCATTCACTATTGTTTATGCCATGCAGAAAGCCCCCGTGAGGGTACCCCCAGTTCTGGAGGGAGGGAGGTTACTGTGAGTCCTGAGTCAGTGTCTGGCTGCTGTACTGATAGATGCTGGCATCTCACATTGTATAAATCTTATGTTGCCCTTCTTTACTCTCATACCTGCAGCTCAAGGCACACCAACGTAAGGCCGTGTGGAGGCGCCATAGCAGCAAAGGTGCGAGCCCTGGGGGTATCAAACAGACGACACACACACTGTCACAAGAGGTGGGATGACATCACCCGGCTGGCTAAGTAAGTGGCAGAGATCACCTTGGGGATGTTACCACGCACAGGGCATTTGGCACGGCGCACCATGACTTTGCAGATGGGACGCATACTGGCAGTGACCAATCCAGACCTGGATGTACGTCTGAAGGGGCATCAGCTGCAAGACAGAGATGGTGAGTATCTGGGGAGGGAGAGTGTGTCTGGGAGTGGATGCATGTGTACGGCACCTGTGGCAGCGGTGACACATGTGATGTGTGTGTGTTGCCATGCTGTGATGTGGGATGTGAGTGGCGACTGTGATGTGTGCCTGTATGAGGTATTGGCCCACCATGGACCTACTAGGCTGCTCCTGCCTGCAGTCCTCAATCCTTGACAGATTTATTGTGGACACATGGTCACTCTTCATTGGGATGGTGTGGGGAGTCCATATTGTGCCGAACTCCAGTGTCCACTTCATGAGTGTGACACCATGTCTGTCTACTTTGCATGCACCATGATGTTTGAGGCCCACACATCCGACAACAATGTGAAACAAGATTGGCACATGGTGCTTGCTATGGCCTGGTTGCCATTGTGGTATGTGTACTCAATACAGGTGTGTATGGTCCCCTCTGGTTCCCTGTGGGGCTGTCAGTGGTGTTGGGTGTTGTGGCCACATCATGTCCATGGGGCAGGTCAATGTGGGGTGGGGGCACTCCATCCACGGGCAGGGTGTTGTTCTGTGTGGCATCTACATGCTTCACTCCAGGCAGTTTGTCTGCATGACAGGCACAGTTGTGGTCTATATAGTGTGTAGCTGCATAGTGATTGCAGGGTGTGATGGTTACCATGTAGCTCTAGGCCTGTACTGTGCTGCATTGATCTGTAATCGTGTGACCAGATGATGACACTTACACAACCCTGTTTCTCTCACTAATGCAGAATTGCAAGGCACCACGGTGGAACATAATTCCGAGACAAGTGGTGGCGAGACCAGCACGACAGCGGCAGCGGAGCCAAGTGAGACTGAGCCAAGTGACAGTGAGCACACCAGTGCAGCTGAGGGTGACAGGAGTATGCTGGAGGAATCCGTGGCTGAGAGACAGAGTACCACTTCATCTGATGCCAGCGGTGATGCATTCATGTTAGCAGGCACAGGGAATGGGGAGTCTGCTGCTGCATCGCACACCCATTGGCCAGTGGCCAGTCTCCCATCCACTTCCTCTCGTGGTGGCCGTATCCATGTTACTAAGAGGGGAAGAGTGACATTCACACATGGCACCGCTGCCCCTGCACCTGTCCCCCCTGCTACCCTCAATGCAGAGTGCATAGAGCTCCTGCGGCAACTTTGCGTGGGCCAGACCGCCCTGCTCAATGCCTTCAGATGCCCACAAGAACAAATTAGGCCAGGTGATTGCCTTCATGGAGGGCATACACTCTGACGTGGGTAGGCTACACCGTACAGTCCAGGCATTGTCAGCCACAGTCACATCAGCCCTCCAACAGGCACATGCTCCCATTGCAGCTCAGGTGCCTGTGACGATCAGGCATTCAGTGGCCACATCAGATGACAGTGACCACTTGGCACCTACATCACCTAAAAGATACAACACTAGGAGCACACGTCAGACCCAAACAAAACAATCCCGACCACAGACTCCTTCTCCAAAGAAGAGCAGGGCCCCCCAATGTGCGCAGACAAGGGAAAGTCAAAGAGAAGCAATGCCAGAAGATCATTGTGGCAGACATCAGGCTCATTTGCTGCAGAGGCATCACCAGGTATTGACTCTCCTATGCCCCCAGAGGATGTGTGGCATGTCATGGGTACCCCTGCTGGGAGCACAGGGACACACCCCCCCATCACATCAACCCCAAAACAAACTACATCGGGGAAGGTTGTGGAGAGCGCTGTTGTGACCAGCCCAGTCATTGAGGCAGAGGAGAGCCCTGTTGTGAGCAGCCCAGTGATTAAGGCAAATGACAGCAGTGTTCTGTCCAGCACAGTGATGAAGGGAAAGGAGGGCAGAGTTGTGTCCAGGCCAGGGATGAAGGGAAAGGAGGGCTGTGTTGTGTCCAGGCCATTGATGAAGGGAAAGAAGGACAGTGTTGTGTCCAGGCCAGTAATGAAAGGAAAGGAGGGCAGTGTTGTGTCCAGGTCAGTAATGAAGGGAAAGGAGGGCAGTGTTGTGTCCAGCCCAGTGATGAAGGGAAAGGAGGGCAGTGTTGTGTCCAGCCCAGTGATTAAGCCAAAGAAGGGCAGTGTTGTGTCCAGCCCAGTGATGAAGGGAAAGGAGGGCAGTGTTGTGTCCAGCCCTGTGATTAAGCCAAAGGAAGGCAGTGGTGTGTCCAGGCCAGTGATTCAGGATAAGGAGGGCAGTGTTGTGACCAGGCCAGTGATTCAGGATAAGGAACAGTGTTGTGACCAGCCCTGGCAAGAAGGGACAGGAGGGCACTGTAGACACCACCCCTGGGGGAAGTGGGAAGGTGGGCACTGTAGGGGGTACACCTTCCAGGGAGGGTAAGATGGTCAAGAGGCGTAGCCCGGCCAAGCGTTCTGCAGGATCAAGCACATCACCAGAGGGAGTGCCAGTGTCTGCCCCTGATGTGGGATGGTTGGCGTGTGTGCCTGTTGTGTCAACACCACTTCCCATCAACCCCTACACTGGGAAGCCATTGCATGTTCCCAAAAAGTGGAAGGGCACCCCTCCAACCTCTCCCACCCACACAGTGTCAGAGGTGTGCATGACTCCACCTCCACGTGCCACTGTGCCTCCTGGTCCACACAGCCCTCCACCTTGCAGGCCCTCTATTATTACCTCATCACATGGGCCTCTGTCATCCCAGTCAAGTGGGCCTGCAGTCCACAAAACACGGCCAGGTCCCAGTCTGCATGACAGCCAGGAATGAGTTGTCAGCACACTGATGCGCCTGTGCCCCACACAAGTGTGCTAGTGAAGACCATTGTTTGTGACCTGTGTGTGTTGCTGGCCCTGTTGCTCTGCTGTGCTGTACTCTCCCCTGCCATGGACTCTGGCCCTGTTGCTCTGCTGTGCTGTACCCTCCCCTGTGCAGCCTCTCATGTACTTGCTGTCTCACCTGCCATGGACACTGGGCCTGTTGCGCTGCTGTGCTGTACTCTCCCCTGCCATGGACACTGGCCCTGTTGCTCTGCTGTGCTGTACTCTCCCCTGTGCAACCTCTCATGTACTTGTTGTCTCACCTGCCATGGACACTGGGCCTGTTTCTCTGCTGTGCTATACTCTCCCCTGCCATGGACACTGGGCCTGTTGCTCTGCTGTGCTGCACTCTCCCCTGCCATGGACTCTGGCCCTGTTGCTCTGCTGTGCTGTACTCCTCCCTGTGCAGCCTCTCATGTACTTGCTGTCTCCCCTGCCATGGACTCTGGGCCTGTTGCTCTGCTGTGCTGTACTCTCCCCTGCCATGGTCTCTGACGCTGTTGCTCTGCTGTGCTGTACTCTCCCCTGTGCAGCCTCTCATGTACTTGCTGTCTCCCCTGCCATGGGCTCTGGGCCTGTTGGTCTGCTGTGCTGTACTCTCCCCTGTGCAGCCTCTCATGTACTTGCTGTCTTCCCTGTCATGGACTCTGGGCCTGTTGCTCTGCTGTGCTGTACTCTCCCCTGTGCCAGGGACTCTGGCCTTCCTGTTAGTGTTTCACCTGTGCATATTCTCTACCATTTGTACATGATTTTGTGGCTTGCTGTTGTCTACTAATGTTGTATTGCTACATCTGTGCAATATGTGAATAAATACAGTTACTTCTGGTGTGTGTTTTATCAGTCTCCTTGCTGGTTATAGTCCATTTCTTGTTTGTATTTGCTTGACTGTGTACCATGCTCTATTTTTCAGTTCAACATTGCAAGGCTCTTTGTAGCCATCTGATTTGTAGACAGGGGTGACAGGGTCTTCAGTCCATTCTGGCCCTACTGATGTTGTACTCTATGATGGCTATTTTACAGGCCATGCAGTTATCTTGTTGGTGATTTGCTATTGTTGCATACTCTGTACACAGGTCATGTTGGAGGACACTGGCAGCACAGGGTGTGCTGCTGTTCAGAGGTTTTGTAGCTGGCTGTGATGTCATGAGGTATGTGTGTGTTTGCCTTTCTGTATGCCCAGGGGTGTATGTGTATGGTCATCTTGTGTTGGATCTTAGTCCTGGTGGCATGGCTTACATGTCATGTGTGGTGTCGGGTGTAGCAGAGGTGTGCAGTGTGAAGGGTGTAAGTTTGTAGTGTATGTATGTGTGCCCCTGTATAGTGTGAGACACACATGTGTCAGCCAGGAGTTGTATGCCTGTTGTTTGTTTTGTATTGCTCTGTGTGGATGATTTATGCAATAGTGTGGGCTGTGGGGAATGCACTGGTGCTGTGTGATCGTTGTCAGCCAATCCTGCAGTGCCTGTGTCCCTGGTTGTGTGTTGCAGTGTGTGTGTATTGTGCTTGTTGTTACAGTGCTTGTTTGTGTGCATGGGGGTGCATGGGATAAGCACCTGGCCTGTGACTAGCTCGGGTGGGGTGCAGTGTGGTTCGGGATGGTGGGTCCCTGTGATGTTTGTGCCCTGCCCATGCCTTGGTGTGGCCCTGCCTTCGGCATAGTGCGCATGTGTTAACCGCGGCAGTGACGTCACCGTGACCATGACGTTGCTGCTCGTTGGTGGACGTTGTGTGTCCCGGATGCTGTGGGGTGCCTTGTTGTGAGGTGGGTGATGTGTGGGTGCCCATGTGGATGTGTTGTGCCCCGCAGCAGGATGCCTGTGTGGTGCTTGGGCCCTGAGTCGGCATGTGTGTTGTGTGGTGCATATGTGTAGTGGCGTACCTGCGGCTGCGTCCGCAGCGGCCCATCTGGTGATAGTGTTGCAGCAGGTACATGACCGGATGCATGTGGAGGGCTGGGTCCATGGGGTTCATGTCGGGTCTCGGCGTTTGTGCTCCGCTGTCGACTTTCCGCCTGCTACAGCTGTGCGGTGTCTCCGCTGCGGTGCGTCTGCTTGTTTTGGCCATCGTAATTTGTTGGGCGGGGCGGATGTCATCGGGCATGGCGGAGGGTCTTGATTGGCTGCCGCGGTGGCGGACGCACTTTGATGGCGGTGTGCGGCGTTCCGCGGCGGACGGGAAATGACCCGTGTTTACCTATCCTAATCTTGCGGACGTGAGTTCCGCTGCTCGTGGGCGGTAAATGCTGTTTTTCCGCCCCGCCACCACCGCGGTGGTGCCACCGTCCGTCATCCTAATGGACCCCTAAGATGCTCAGCAGAAGACAAGGAGAAATTTTCGCTAGCTCAAAGAGAGTATGAAAAAGGCATAGTGTCAGTCAGTCAGTCAAATTAACTTTATTCGATTCAGTTAAAATCATACAAAGGACATAAAAACAAGATTATTTACAATTAAAAAACTATTAAACAATTTCTTTGCAATCGAATTAATTTGACATGATAGTTAAAAAAAGAATAAAAAAGTTATGCATACTGGTTTGACTAGTTCATACATTTTCTTGTTCTGGACGCTGCCACTAGGAAATTTGCCATGGCAAATGTAATGCGTATGTCTCCCAGGGATTTTAAATAAAGCATGGCTGGTTTCACCTGTAGGAAACCAGCTTCCCTTAAGACAGGTAACAGGTATTTTTTTTCTTACTACAGAGAAGAAATCACAGAACATAACAAAGTGCATCGTGTCCTGAACTGAAAAATTGTCACATGTGCAGGGAGGTGCTAACTCTGGTTTCATCCAGGAATTAAATTTACCCAAATAAAAATGTATAAGATTAAACCTAAATTTGATTAACAAAAATCTATGGAAGGGGTTTGTGACAAAACATAAATAGGGCTCGATTGCAGGTGAATAAAGTGAAACATAATGCAATCGTACTGTAGACTTTTGCAATTCTAATTCTTCTCGGAGCAAACGTTCCCTTGTCATAAACTGTTTTTTAATTATGTCCACGTCCTGCTTTGTTATACCAGAGGGAACAGTGAATAAATCTGGGCGACCCAGATCATTGAAGGATTTTTTTACATAGACCAACCATGGGCACTTAAAACAATTCTCCAGACTCATCAAATCCCTCATGATCATATGGTTTAACGTTAGTTCTGGGTTTAACCAAGTCTTAAGCCAATATATCAAAGGTGCCAGTCTCAATTTATCCTGGACATAATCCAGGCCAAGTTCCATATGAATGGAGAAAGTCGGGGAAGATTGGGGGAGGGACAGGAGAGAACGTAAAAACCTATTCTCCGCTAGTTGGGTTTTATCTATGCATGCATAGCCCCATAGGGGTGCACCATATAGGGCCACGGGAAGGGATTTACTATTATACAACTTTATGATTGCTTTCATTGGTCTATGTCCCAACCTTTTGCAAAACCTAGGATAGCCACAGATGTTCTTGTTACCGATAAACTTTTAGCTCGTATCTGAGGACCCCAGGTACCCTTACTATCAAAAAGCACTCCCAAATATCGGAAGACATGCACTCTCGAAACTACCTCACCTCTGCAACAAAATGTTTTTGCTTTGGCCCTTTTCCCCTGGGGGCCTAAGACCATAGTGTGAGATTTAGAGGCGTTAACCCTCAGGTCGAGCCGGTCCATAAAGGACCCAAATGCATCTAAAAGCTTTTGGAGGCACACCCCTGTACGTGCTATGAGTACAGCATCGTCCGCGTATAGGAGAGCAGGGATCTTAGCTTCTCCTACACGCGGAACGTCTCTAGCTGCCCCTTCTAGGTGCTTTCCTAAATCATTTATGTAAATTGTGAATAACAGGGGGGCTAATATACAGCCCTGCCTGACTCCCCGCTTCGAATGGAAGTGGGTCGTACATCTTCCCTCTTTTGTTACCCTAACTGCGGCGAATAGGCCCCGGTGTAAGGACGCTATAAACGCCACCAAGTCTTCCTCAATGCCCATCTTTAGTAAGATTTCCCATAACTTGGATCTGTTGACCAAGTCGAAGGCCGAGGAGAGGTCCATGAACGTTAAGTACAAGGACCCCTCCTTGACCACCGTATACTTAGCGGCCAACAGATGCAAGTTTGAGCACTGTTCTATCGTGCCTCTCTTTTCCCTAAAGCCGTACTGAATGTCAGCTAAACCCCCACATCCTTCCAGACTGTCCCTCAACCTTCCCAGAAGGACTCTGCCCAAGATTTTTATTGCAGAGTCCAAGAGGGATATAGGGCGATAACACCCTGGGTCGTCCCTTTGGCCCTTTTTAAATATGGGGACTATTGTGGAGGTCACCCATGTACTTGGAGGGGGTGATCGGTTTACAGCTGTAAACACCTTTGCCAGGATTCCAGCCCAAAATTTGGGGGAGTGAATATAAAAGTCGGCTGGTACCCCGTCTGGGCCTGGTGCTTTATTCTTTGTAGTGGCACGAATTGCCTTTTCCACCTCCTCACTGTTGAAATACAGGGGTATGGCCACCGGGCCCGGAGTGTTTTGTGGATCGGTGCAGTCGCCCATATCGCCATACACGGTACTAAAATGAGCCAACCATCTCTCATCTGGTATCACACAATCAATATCTGTGTTGGGTGAAGCCGAGAAATATGTGTGGTTAACCACGGCCCAGAACTGCCTACTGTCCCGCAATATGTCAGTGGAGGTAAGTTGTTCCCACGCCTCCTGTTTAATACTGTCCCGTCTGTGTTTAGTAGCCTTCCTGTATTCTTTTCTTAGATTTGCGACCAAGGCTCTATCCCTAGGAATTGTTTTAAGGGCAGATTTCAAAGCTTTAAGGGCCTTGGTGCAGGCTAAGTCAAACCACCTGTAGGGCTTTGATTCTCCCCTGCCCCTTTGGGCCGTAAGGTTAGAGGACACTGTATTACATATTGCCTGGAAGGCGTCCATGATGTCCTGGCCTTGAGAGGACTGATCTAAGCAGATCATAATATGATCATTTATCTGTGGGCCGATGTCAGAGTAGAAATCATCTGGTACCACATTACCCCATTTTAGCCGTCTACCCTGGTCTGTGGGGCGTAGGGTAAGTCCGGGTCTGGTCTGTCCTGGCATAGGTCCCATAAGGTCCCCCCAGCAGGTGGTCAGAACGATAGGATTGTGGTCACTAAAGGGGGATGGCACGGTGCAATAAGAAATAATGTGATTAAAAATACCAGGTGTCACAAAAAGATAGTCAATAACAGTCCCCGGGGATGTCCCCTTAAACGTTGGTATTATAGGTTCCTCCTCCCGTGCTGTAGATTCAAGGAGGTTGAGGTTGGCCAAAAGGTCCTCAAGTTCCTCGCCAGCCTTGGTATGTTCAAAATGCGGCGCCTCCTGATCCCCTGTCTCAGACCCTCCAATTGTAGCACAACCAAAGTAGCAGGGGTGGATGTTAAAATCGCCCATTAATACAATTTCATAACTTGTTAGGGTGTTTTGGCAAAATGAGTTTAAAAAAGCATCCAATTTTAAGATATTATCGCCACCAAACTCCATGTTAACAGAATTGTAGAAATTAATAAACAGGATGCTCTTTGACGGACCAATTTTCCTTTCTACAATTAAACAGTTTGGAGATTCATATTTGATCTGTTTCAGGGATCCACTAAGGTCAAGGGAAAAAAGAGTCAAAAGACCTCGTCTCGCTCTGCCCGAGTTACTGGGACAAGCTGCGACTGAAAAGCCCGAATAGCCATCCAACCAGAAACTTGAAGACATATCCCACGTTTCCTGCAAAGCAATAACATTATGGTCTGAAACAAATGATACCCAATCAGTGTCACTCATTTTTGAGGTGATTCCAGCAATGTTCCAGCTGAGTATTTTACAGCCTGCTTCCTTCGTGACTAGCGTGTTGGTCCTTAAGGTCTCCGGGGGCGTGATAGGCTCATCCCTTGTTAGTCAGTCCATCTCATCCAAGCCCGATAGGGGGGAAAACTGGTTGCTTATGCGCACGCTTATCCCCTCCTCCATGGGTACTACCTGTGGGACGTGGTGTGGCATAGTGGAGGGGGCCGGGCAAGATATTACTGGTTGCAGTTGAGTGTGTTCTTTTGGGCTTCTTCGTGCCGATGCTAACCTTCTGTCCTGCCATCTTGCTTGGTAAGTTATGTAAGGTTTGTGGCTGGGTAGTGGTTGATAGAAAAAGCCCAAAGGCACGGGTCTTATGCGATCCCCATATGATATTGCTGAGCCATCCCAGAACAACTTGTTTGCCACATCAGCCTTACAAAAATTTACAACCACGCAATCACCATAAGTTGTTTTTGATTGTTTGCCAATCCATCCCACCCTCCTTGCATGGATGATCAAGTCTGCTATGTTTCCTCCTCAACATTTCTCACCAGCCCAACACTTAGCTTTGGCCAGTAATTCCTTTCATTATTCCCGTTCCCCCTCACCCAGAGGGTCAACCCCAATGAATACTGCTACCAAAGGGGCCGCATCCGGTGGAAGATGCAGCTTGTAAGTACTTGGTAAAGCCCTTCTCTTAAATGATTGGGGCTTTTCAGGCGGCACAATTGGATCAGGTACTATACTGTGATTACTTATCGTAGGTTGCTGTAGGGGTGGGCAGGAGTCCTGAAGCCTAAGTTGTCTTGGCAGAGTTCCTCCTATGGGATTAATCATATCCATGACCCCCTCTACTCTCTTGTCCCTGCACGTCTCCTCCAATTTGCCATCACTCGCTTGTGTATTGTTAGGGGGAAGCGAGTGGATAATTCTATCTATAAGGGAGCATTTTTTTAGTAATCCTTCTAAGCATGTATTTAGGGTATCCACGATGTCTCTGGCAATACCCACCAACAACGGTTCAATCCTCGCCACAAAGAGTTCCTCCAGTTTTTCCTCCAGAATAGCTGGTGTGTCTCCAGTCACTGGTATACTATTGGGTTTTTTCCCTCTCTTGCGAGTGCTAGTTTTAGTGGCCAGCTGCAATTGTTCTCTGGCCGGAGGTTCCGGTGCTGGGTCATGTACTAGTTGGCCATGAGGTGGAGGGTTGACAATGGACACAATGGGTTCCAAGGGGACACTAGCTGAAATGCTTGGGGGTGGGGTTCCAGCCTCCACAGTAGGTAATGCAACTGATGCTAATCTTGGGGATGTCATTGCGATGCCAAGCTCTTGCTCGGCGTTTGCTATCTCCTTCGTTAAAGCCCCCACAGCCGAGGAGAGGTAAGACATGATGGAGTTAGAGTGCCTGGGCATTTTCGCATTTTTTCCCTCCTCCTCCACATTTGCATGTTTCTTTCTCTTACCCATCTTTGTTGTTTGATGTTAGCGAGTTGGCCCAGCCCGGCCTCCTCCGGCCCCGGACGGCCACAGACGGCCCGCCCTCTGCCCGGGCTCCGCCGCGTGCGTCCGCGATGTGGAGGAAGCTGTCTCCTTTTCTGCGCCTCAAGTCAAGTCAAGTCAAGTCAGAGAATTTGTATAGCGCACTACATACCCAGAGGGTCTCAAGGCGCTTAGACAGGGGAGGAGGATTACTTGTCAAATATCCACGTTTTAAGTTGCTTTCTGAATGCTAGGTGGTTCTGGGAAAGGCGAAGGTAAGCGGGGACTGAGTTCCATGTTTTAGCAGCCAGGTATGAGAAGGATCTGCCTCCCATGGTGGTCTTGTTGATGCGAGGTACAGTGGCGAGGGCTTGGCTGGAAGAACGTAGTTGGCGGGAGGGGGTGTAGAAGGACAGTCGTGAGTTGAGGCATTCTGGTCCGATGTCGTAGAGTGATTTGTGTGCGTGGGTTAGCAGTCGGAAAGTGATCCTCTTATTGACGGGTAGCCAGTGGAGGTCTTTAAGGTGACCAGAGATGTGTTCGTTGGGTGGGATGTCTAATATGATCCTGGCTGAGGCGTTTTGGATTCGTTGGAGTTTCTTCTGGAGTTTAGCGGTAGTGCCTGCGTAGAGGGTGTTTCTGTAGTCCAGTCGGCTCGTGACCAGAGCATGGGTGACTGTTTTCCTTGTTTCGGTGGGGATCCAGCGAAATGTTTTTCTGAGCATGCGAAGAATGTTGAAGCAGGAAGAGGATACGGCGCTGACTTGTCTGTTCATTGAGAGTGAAGAATCCAGGATGACGCCTAGGTTCCGTGCGTGGTCTGTCGGGATGGGTGCTTTTCCGAGGGCTTCCGGCCACCAGGAGTCGTCCCATGCAGAGGGGGATGTCCCTAAGATGAGGACTTCTGTTTTGTCTGAGTTCAGTTTCAGACGGCTTTGTTTCATCCATTCGGCAACTTCTTTCATTCCTTCGTGTAGGTTAGTTTTGGCGGTGCTGGGGTCATTGGTGAGAGAAAGGATTAGTTGAGTGTCATCCGCGTAAGAGATGATGTTGAGGTTGTGTTGGCGGGCGATGGCCGCGAGGGGGCTCATGTATACGTTGAAGAGGGTGGGGCTGAGTGAGGATCCTTGTGGTACGCCACAGATGACTTCAGTGGCCTCGGACTTGAATGGTGGGAGGCGGACTCTCTGGGTTCTTCCGGTGAGGAACGAGGTGATCCATTCAAGTGCTTTTCCTTGGATTCCGATGTTATTGAGGCATTGTAAAAGGGTGCTGTGGCAGACTGTGTCGAATGCTGCAGAGAGGTCGAGGAGGATGAGGGCGACTGTGTCTCCATTGTCCAGTAGAGTTCGAATGTCGTCTGTTGCTGCGATGAGGGCGGTCTCAGTGCTGTGTTTTGCTCGGAAGCCAGATTGTGAGGAGTCAAGGGATTTGTTGGCTTCGAGGAAGGCGGCGAGCTGGTTGTTGACAGCTTTCTCGATGACTTTGGCCGGGAATGGTGTCTGCAGGAAGTGGGCGGAGTTGTGTCCAGGCAGGCTGGGAGTTGTGGTCCGCCCCGCTCTGCGGCCGTGGGATGGTGCTACACGGCGGCGGGGGCGACCACAACGTCAGGAGCCCAGCGGCGCTGTGCGGGTGAGTGCTGTCCCAAACGGCGTCCCAAACGGCGTGCTGTTGGCCGTTGCGTCCCCTCCTGGGACCGGTGACCGAGTGTCAATGCCCCCGCTCCGCAGTGGGAGCTGTCTCCTTTTCTGCGCCTCCTGGCGCTGTCTGCAGGAAGTGGGCGGAGTTGTGTCCAGGCAGGCTGGGAGTTGTGGGCCGCCCGCTCTGCGGCCGTGGGATGGTGCTACACGGCGGCGGGGGCGACCACAACGTCAGGAGCCCAGCGGCGCTGTGCGGGTGAGTGCTGTCCCAAACGGCGTCCCAAACGGCGTGCTGTTGGCCGTTGCGTCCCCTCCTGGGACCGGTGACCGAGTGTCAATGCCCCTGCTCCGCAGTGGGAGCTGTCTCCTTTTCTGCGCCTCCTGGCGCTGTCTGCAGGAAGTGGGCGGAGTTGTGTCCAGGCAGGCTGGGAGTTGTGGGCCGCCCGCTCTGCGGCCGTGGGATGGTGCTACAAGGCGGCGGGGGCGACCACAACGTCAGGAGCCCAGCGGCGCTGTGCGGGTGAGTGCTGTCCCAAACGGCGTCCCAAACGGCGTGCTGTTGGCCGTTGCGTCCCCTCCTGGGACATGATCAGCAGTAGATTGCGGGTGCGCGATATATAGTTAGCGCAACTAACTATATATGCGAATTTCAATGGTTTTGTGCAAGTAAATTAAGGTTTTGTAAATGCTAATCCCTAACTATATATGGTCTATAACCTATGGTTTTTTCAGTGAATTTTTAAGGTTTTGTAAATGCTAATTCCTAACTATATATGGTCTATAACCTATGGTTTTTTCAGTGAATATATATATATATATATATACTCGAAATTCATGGCATGGCGAAGCAGTGGCCTAATTTCTTATGATGAATTCCGATATCTCAAAAAGGATCATCCTGTTATTCCCACTTTCTACCTTTTACCAAAGGTACATAAGGATGCCTTGATGCCACCAGGGAGGCCAATTATTTCGGCTATAGACAGTTCCACTGAAAATATTTCTCGGTACATTGACTATTTTTTGCAGGCATAGTGGATAGTAAAGCGGCTTACTTCTCTACCAGAATACTAAATGCCCACAACAAATCTAAATAAATCTTTATGATTGGGAGTGACCTGTGCAATGATGAGAGAACATTGCCCACTCAGACACCTACTCAAGAGCTCTGCAATCCCTTGAACAATTTCTTCTTGGACAAAATTTCCACCATCAAAGCCAGTATCCCAAACACTGCCAGTACGGAACCACTGGAAGATGTATCCAGTAACCAATCCACACTAGATCTCCTCCCACCTATCTGTCCTAAAAAATTATCAGATCTAATGACTCATGTTAAATCCGGGTCTCCTAATGACAGTTGTCCACCTTATGTCTTGAGGGACATTTTCTCAGTCATGCCTCATAGTGTACTCCCTTTCCTTAACAAGTCACTTGCTCAGGGCAAGGTTCCCAGCGCATTCAAGAGTGCTACAGTAATTCCTCTCATTAAAAAACGAGGGGCCAACTCCTCGAATCCCTCGAACTATCGCCCTATAACTCTCCTCCCCTTCCTGGCCAAGATCTTGGAGGCCCATGTGGCCAGGAGCCTTTCCAACTTTATTGAACAATCAGATTACTTAGAGCCAAAACACTGTGGCTTTCGGCCAGTTGCATTCAACTGAGGCAGTGATCCCCACAGTCCTGAACACTCTCAGAGCAAATGTGGACAGGGATGTCCACGAGGCTCTGGTGGTCCTGGATCCGTTGGCCGCGATCGACACGGTCAACCACAACATCTTGTTGAAGCGTGTCGAACAGGCAGGTCTACGGGGCCTGCACTCAATTGGATTCAATCCTTTCTCGCTGATGAAACCAAGCAGGAAGACTTGTAACTTTCACCACCCCCAAGCTCACGTCCACATGCGGGTGTACCACAGGGCTCATCTCTGTCCCCATTATTGTTTAATCTTTACCTTAGGCCCCTGATCCACTCATTAAAAAACAGTAATATCACAATTTGTAACTACGCAGACGACTTTCAGCTCATATTTTTACTGGATTCCCCTGATTCCGCTACTGAATTTCAAGCTATCATGCTTCATATTCAGCGCTGGATGGAGCTGAACCACTTGAAACTGAACCCAAGCAAGACGGAATTAGTGTTACCTGGGAAGAACGAGATCTGCTGGGGCCCGCTCTACTGGCCAGCTGAACTTGGACCACCCCCTACTCCCCCTCCTCGGTGAAAAGCCTAGGGGTCACCATCAACACAGATCTCTCGCTCAGAGTACAAGTGGGAGCAGTGGTTTTCTCCAGCTTTTTCCAACTGCGTAAAATTAGGAAAATCGCCAACTTGCTGACCCATTCAGCCCTCAAACAGGTGGTGATAGCTTTGGTTATTTCGTGTCTGGACTTTTCGAATTCGATCTACCTTGGCCTGCCGCTTTATCTACTCAAAAACCGACAAATTATTCAGAACCAGGCAGCAAGACTTATCCACAAACAGCCTAAATGGCTGTCTGCCAGACCTGGGCTGCTTAAACTCCACTGGCTACCGATGGCCCAATGGGTAGCCTTTAAGACTGGAAGCTTAGCCTTTAAGGCCCTGCACTATAAGAGCCCCAAATTCATCAGTAGTATGATCATAAAGCACGTACCAAATCGAAGTCTACGATTGTCAGCTCCCCTTCACCTGTTATCCACCCCAACCATCAAATGCAAACGGCAAGGAGGGTGATGTTTCTCTTACCTCAGCCCTAAATTCTGGAACTCCCCACCACTGGCATTCAGGAGCTGCGACAGCCTCCTGGGTTTCAGAAAAGCTCTGAAAACCTGGTTGTTCGAGTAGGCCTACACATAGTTCGTTCCGCGGCAACACTCTCCATGATTGGTGCCATGAAATCTCCGGGTGACCGTGCGCTCTAGAAGTTTTTATTAACATAACATAGGGCGCATTACCACCAAGGTAGACTCAGTCATCTCCAGCCTCTCTTTCTGAGGTTGGTATGGTCAGCCTATAGAAGTCCCACCTCTATCAACAGAGCATCTACTTTAGGTTTGAGTGCAACCTTCACATCTTTGATGGCTCGCAAAAGTTCAGCAAATTGCTCACGCTGAGCCTGGGAGCCTGCCGGATAAGGAAATGGCAAATTTCCCCCACCATCTGTGTCCCCCCGTTTTCTGCCATTGCTTGCCATAGATTAGGGCGACAAAATCTTTTTTTCGAGCAATCATGAGGATCCAGTACACAACCCCCGTTCAACAAAACAAGTCAGCCCCCTCAATCCCTGCTGTCTGGCAGCCTTAAGGAGTATCTACGCTTGGGGCCCCCAAACTTCCCCTCTGCTGTTGCTCACCATTATTGTAGAGGAGTTCAATGTAGATGTGCCCAGCTAGGTAGGGTATCCACTCTTACCTTGTAAATTCCAGGGGGAGGTGTGAAGATCAGAAAATTCTCCCGATCTGAAGGCTACAGATCACCCTCATTGAGGATGTGGCCAGCATGTCCCCCTAGAAGTTCACTTGCGTCGGTGGAGAGGGCTGCAGTTCTTGGTTGTCAACTAAGCCACGTCCACAATACTGTTGACAGAGGTCTGGGAAGTTTAGATCCCTAAAGCCTCTGTGAGTAACTGATTTATTCTGGTACAGCAATCTTCACTGCAACCAGAGCGGGGCGAACTCTTGGCGCCTTTTTTCACTTATTTCCCCTTCTATCAAGATGGCATTGATCCTGATGACTCGAGAATTAGTTTTTAACTCCTCCTCCATAAGGATTAATGGATTTCAGAGCACTCTGAGTCCCGGATACTAAAAAGCATTGAATACCACCCTCACTACATACCACTGGAGCTACAATAATCCATTAGACTGCGAATACTGAATGAAGTACCCAAAAGGGAGAAAATTGCTTTGAATACTACCACACTAGACCTATACATGGAATATTGATTCCTCCCCCGCGGGCACCTTATTAGTGTTGTCGGTCCCCAGCATTCACGTCATTAAGATACCCCATACCACAAGAGGGTTGAAACGATGTCGACAACTACAAAGGGAGAGCTCAAACAAATTAGGAGTTATTAACCTTGAATGGACTGTATCAGATATATAGGAGACTCCCCTTTCATTACCAATATCCATCATCCTTTTCCGCATTAGCACCATGTTTATGCACTGCTTTGGTTATGGTCACTTCACTGGGGTCACAAAGTCATGTCCAAATGTGAAGATATTTATTCCAACTGGAAAACAAAATAGCAAAATAAATTATACGCACTTAGGCTGAAGCAAGTACAGCTTAAATAATTGTTCTGTGGGTGTCTACAAAACTGTCCATAAATATCCCTGATACAAAAGTGACATACATAATTTAATTAGAAAATGTTTTTTATTTGCTTTAGTTGTGTTTGAATCACGCAAGATAAATCTAATCCTTGCTAAAATTCATATTATTTGTTTGAAATGAGTTCCTTGTGAAGATTGTTTTTGCTAATGAACGTCCAGGGATGTCAGCAACTCACAGCTGACTCTGGGTTCAATGGAGAGGGTGGGGTACCTTGTCACAGTGGGCTACTTATAGTACCCGAACTGTCAGGCTGCCAAGTCCATATCCTTGATGCCTCCCCTGAACGGCTGAATCAATGCACAGAAGGCTACGGCTAAGCAGCACGCATCGCGCAGCTCCTGATACCAGTGGGTCCCATCGCTCCAGCGAGTCTCTCTGCACTTTCCCAGTGTCTGCAGAATCCCACTGCTACCCCACCAGTGTCAGTTGGATCTGTAGGTCCTATCTGCACCCCTCAGGTGTAGCACGGAGCAGACAGCATGATGTAAAACAGGTTCACCTCGTGGAAATTCATTCCTCCTTATCCAGTTCAGTTGCCATCTTCCTGGTCCATTCATTGACAATGCTGTGATACTACAACATCTTTTTGAGCTTGGAGCGACTTGCCCTTCCTTCTTTAGCTATTTGTTCCTAAGAAGCCAATTAATTTGCTTGTGTCCTCCCTTGTAAGCTTGGAGTTGATCTGGCCCTTAAACTCTGGTTTGGTACCAGTCTGTTGACAGTTCTTCTGTCTCCATTGACTTAGATACAGCCTATATTAACCCTGTTAGCTAATCAATTGTCAGCCAATGCTGCAGGTGTGTCTGGATCCTTCACTGCCAGACAGGCATAGTCGAAGTGGGAAGAGCAGTCCTCTTTGAGTCTCTCTTGTTACCTCAATTAAGGACCATAGTTCATCAACTACAGTCCTGGAAATTATTGGCCTCCAATGCCCTCACCCACTCATTCCAAACATACAGCAGATCTAGCATCCAGGTTTCATTTTGAAATACATGCACTCATTTGCTTTCTTTGAATTTATTAAGGTACGGAAATGGCTTCCTTTATTCGCTCATAGTTCTTTTGATAAATTAATGGTCTGCTCCCAAAGACTGTCATACCTTCTTCGGGCAGTTGTTAACTTAAATGAGATGCCTCATGTTCAGCATCTCTACTGGGAATATCAAAAGTCACAAACAATTCCAAAGTCTCCTGGCCTTTCAGAATCCTGTGTACAAACGCTTGAAACTCTCGCTGGAAGTCATGGAGAGTTGGAAGAGTTTTTTCTGCTGCCACCCTGAATTTCTCTTTCTCTATGATTATCCTTTCTCACTCAAATTCCCTTCCTTTTTCCTGCTTTAAGTTCTCACCTTCCATCTGCTTTAGGATCTATTAGTCATGACTCTCCTACCTCCTTTCCTCTTGTTCTTGGTGAACTAAAGTTAAATTATTATACACACTCGGTTTGCATACAAATTGTCATCGCAAGAATCTGGGGGGGTCACACTGATGTGGAATATTACACAAATGGGGCGAGTAGAACGTGCATCGCTATGACAAAAAAAAAGGTCTGGTCAGGACTAAAAATTCACAAAATTTGCTAAGATGACACCACAATTTTATTAGTGGTTCCACCCATGGAACTGGTGGAATTTAGGTGCTCTGCATTACTCTTGTAACAGAGCTTATGACAAATTCCACCAATTGGCATGTGGCAGAATTCTTTCCTGCGAGGCTCCAGAAATGCAAGTGCAGGCATGATTTGGCATCCCCTAATGCCATTTTCTAACGCAGGCAGTCATAAGCAGTCACTGTCAGAGGGCTGCTTCTCAAGTAGATTTTCTTCTTAGATGGCAACAAAATCGACTCAAATGGCAGCGTGCTCTTGTGTACAAAATGGTGTTGTTTGTGCTGGTTTATCGGCATTGCTCGCACTACTATCACTGCATTGCACTGCAAGCAGACTGCATGCATATTTCGAACCGTTGTCAGAACTCTGCGGAATCTTGCAGAGTTTTTAATAGTCTGCGACATTCTACAGAGTGAAACTCTGTGCATACTTCCCACCTTTACATTTTATGTGATCAACCAGGGCATGGGCAGTGCCTCATGTGGAATTACAGATGAGTTTGGTGCTTCCCTCCAAGCCACAGGCCAGGATTTGGACCTAGATATGATTGTGGACAGGTGTAAGCCACAGTGCACAGGCTAGAATTGTCATGAACCATTAACATCACACACATCCGGCTCCCACGAAAGCAGTTTTGCCCACTCAGGAAACCCACCCCTGTCCCGTGCAACCAGCACTCCGGCTCCCACGAAAGCAGTTTTGCCCACTCAGGAAACCCACCCCTGTCCCGTGCAACCAGCACTCCAGAAATGTCAAGTGTAAGTGTGTAAACAGTGTTTTCACCTTCATGTGAATATTCATTCATTTCAATTTAAACTGTATGCTTTTATTGTAACCTTTTCTGGTATTTTGGTCAAGCGCTGTTTCGTTTTGATTGTGAGGAGACTGGAGAGAACGATGTGCTTTTACTCAGATTGTGCAATTGCTGGCGATTAATATTTTGCCAGTCATTTGACAGAGTGTTTCAGGGACGCGACCGCATGCTGTGAAAGCGCACGCAGAAGAACTGTGCGAGCGCACGCGGTGAAAAGCGCACGCAGGAAAAGGTGCGCGTTACGTCAGAGGACCCTGGGTGTGGCACAGCTATAAAAGGCCACACCCAACGCAGTCCTACGCTTTGCCTTTCGCCACCGCCCAACACAGGATCGTCTTGGGGAATCCTCGGAGCCTGCAGACACCAGCCAACGCCCTTAGGATTCCGAAGGTCTGCATCTTGGCATCTTCATCTCGGCATCGCGCACCTAAAGAGAAAAGACACGGAAGACAAAAGCTAAGTGAAAACTTTCATTTATTGTTTGACTCAACAGGCGCCCAACGCAAGCAAGCGACAAAAGGTTCAAAACTCGAACAATTTACCTGGACTAAGCATGGGCGGAAAATCCGTTTCGCTCGCGGATTTTGCGGATTTTCGGTAAATTCGCAATCCGCGAGATTTGCGAATCTCCCGCAAAATCCGCAAATCCGCGAGCAGCGGATTTTGCTCGCACTGTTCGCACTGTTCGCGTGAGTTCGCGCCCCGCGAATAAGTGCAAAATTGCAGAAATACGATCTTAGCAAAACTGAAACTACTTACCAGGTTCAAAAGTTCAGGCTCATCATTAGTAGCCATTTCCTGTAGTGCTTCCTGAGGGGCCCCTCCAGAGTTCAGTTGCCAGTTGAAACTATTATGTGACCCTGCTCTGAACCTCAGAATAGTTACACATATGCCACAAAGGTCCTGAATTACAGCTAAGGGAGACAAGCAGGAGCCAGGCTGGAAGTTCAAATCCATTAATCAGCCCCTAATTCATTATTGTCAGTTGGGGCAGGGCAGGTGTTGTAACTAATTTTGCAACAATGAAAGCACTTAGCAAGTGCAAAAGATCACTAATCAGGAAGCACTAAGGAAGCAGGTGCCAGCTAAAAAAATATTCTGTGACACGTTAATCAGCCCCAAATTAATTCAGGTCACTTGAGGCAGGGAAGGTGTGCTTGCGTTGCCACAATAATGTACACTGACTGGACAACCAGAGGGTGCTGTGATGAAACAGAGGGTGGCATGGATGGGCCAGAGGGTGGCATGAGTAGTCAGAGAGTGGCAGTGGTGACAGAGAGTGGCAGTGATGAAAAAGAGTGTCCCAAACAGGCTGGACACGTAGAAACAACAAGTTCGCGAAACTTGCGACCCGACAGGTAAGTTCGCAATTTGCGACATTGTACAAAACCCTCGCGAACTGGCAGAAACCCGCGCAAACACAAAAAAAAATCTGCAAATTCGCGAGAATTCGCGGATTTTGCGGATTGCGAGTTCGCAAATCCGCAAAATTCGCGAACGCGAGATTCGCAAAATTCGCCCATGCTTAACCTGGACATTGTTTTGAAGAAGTATTGAGAGAACTTGAGTGGAGATTTCCTGAATTAGACATTTCTTGATCTTTAAGGCTTTGAGAAGTATCAAGGCTAACTTTTGGGACACTAGTTCTATTTGAATGATTTGGTGCAAACTGTATCTTGTTTATAAGTTATTTGTCTAGGAAGAAAAAGTGAAGGAAGACACAATTAAAGACAGAGAGAGTAAGTGGGGTATAAATAAGTAAGGAATTGTGATAAGGAATAGGCAAATATAAGAAAGGAAGTAACTTATTCTTAACTGTTTATTTTCCAGTGGCAATGTGATTCTCTGGCAACTCGCCCACTTCAACACTGCCCTACTCTACTTCACCCTTCACGACGACAACACGGACGTGACGCCTAGGCCTTAACAGTCGCAGGTAGGCTTGCACTTAATTTACCAAGGAGAATCTATAGGGAAGAAAACTGTAAAACAGAAGATTTGAGAATAGAAATACAGGATAGTGATTACAAACAGCTTTCCTTTATTGCCTCGCAGGTCGACAATTAAGGAAGCAGGTAGCGTCCACGATCCGGCCTACCTCCCTGATTTCTATATGATTACCTCAGTGTAATGTATAAAATCACTAGGAATTGCCTAGAATTTGGGGAAGTTGGTCCATAATGTCTCTGCGGAATCCATCTACAAGTGGCCTACAGGTAAGGGTGCTTGTAACCTTGACAAGAATAGTGTGCTGATTGTGTCAACAAAAAGTTGTGACACCAGTATCACATGCAGTTAGGTAAAATCATGACACCTGTACATGTTCGTACATAATGCAGACTGCACAATGTATGTATCCAGTTCATAGAAATATAAAATCTGTGCACCTGTGTAAGACAGGCATCCAAGTTGTTTTTTATTCTACGTTTTGGGAGGGATTGCTCACTTTACTAATAATGTTTCTTCTGGTTTCAATGCTAGTTCAAGGTCATGTGATAGTACCCCATTGAGAGGCAGTGAAATGTATTTCTAGAAGATTCCTAGCAATGGGGTGAAAACCAGGAGTAAAGGCTCCCACTTGGTCAGGTTGAGGGTTCATGTTCAGTCTAACCTGCAGAATGTGGATCATTGTGAGGATGGAAAAGTGTTAAACAACAAATGGAGGAGTACCCCCAGGAAGCGCCTCAGTGCCTCCCTCTAGGATACATAGAGGTGCAAACAATGCTAAAGATGACAAATTTATCCTTTGTTGGAAGACCCCTCCCTCACAAACCTAGTTGGTGACATGCTTCATCATCGGGGTCCCACTCGGATAGCCGAGTGCCATCCGGGTGTGCTGCGATACCTGACTACAGTGGAGCGGGTTTGCTTTTGGATTTTATATGTGAAAGTGAAAAGGTTTTAGGTGATTTTAAAAGTTTTCCAATAAACTACTCACTGACAGGACTTTATTCCTGAGTGATTGGGCAACAATAAAAATGATTAGTTGGAAACTCTGACAGATTAGGAAGGCCTATGGTGTCACAAACAGTGTTGTCAGATAAAATTGGTCTACATGTTTCAACCACTTATGTAACTGTAGGGTTTTTGTCAGGACCAGTGATGGTAGCCCTGGTGGCATACACTCGCTAAGGTGTACCCTGCCCTTGATTATGTGAAGAAACCACTAAAAAGTCCTAGTGGTTAAAAAATAGTTGTTCTTCTCCAGCGTTTCCTAGAACAGAAACCTGTAAAGAAAGAAAAGAGGGGACAAACACACAGTACAATACATTAAACATAGGGTGTGTCTGAGGTGCTCCTCCTAAATGACATCCAAAGTGTAGGTCAAATACGGTGGATGTTAATGAATGACTCATCAAACGTCATATCAGGGTGCTATTGGGATAAAATAGGCACTATTGGGCTTCAAAATGAGCCCGTGAAGGTGTTTTACAACCCACTCAATGCGGTGTGTCTGTGCACTCACAACCCATTCACAGGATCAAATCGTGAGTGATAAAGGGTCCAGTTTATAGGGAAGAGACATCGCTCCCTCAATCACACAAACAGATTTACACATAGTGGGTGTTAATGCTCAAAACAATCGAGCGTGGTTAAAATCGATAGTTGGCATACTGAAAAACGAACATGGTTAAAATCGCAAGTTGGCATTGTGACAGACAATCCACCAAGCGGGCTAACAGCCAAACACACATACACACACAGTTAGGAAAATTTGGCGCTTACTTGAAGCACTAAGTTAGCAAGCTTCATGGGCGTCGAGTTGCTGTGACTAGATCCTGCCACAATCTGGGACGGAAAAAAGAGGGGATGAAGGGGTTAGGACTGCACGAGTGGTCTATGCGGAGCCTACCCGATGAAGTAAAGAATGTGGTGCCCGGTCGAAAGTCTTACTTGTGGAGAGTCTAAAGAAGGCAGCTTTGCCTAAAATGAAACCCTTCAATGATGCCCCATGGATGCGGAATGAAGGCTCTGAAGTGGTTAAAAGGAAACCGGCACTTCCTGGTGTGGCGGGGCGTGGCTATGCATAGAGACGTGGCAAACGTGAGGCCAGTGGTTATGGGGCGTGTTGTTGCTGCTTTCCTGTTGTCAAGGAGATCAAAGGGGAAATGCGCCATCATGTCTCCCGCTAGCCTCAATGAAGCATTGCCCTATGCGGAATGAAGGCTCGCACTTGGAAATAAAAGCCAACATTAGCCGTTATAGTGGGGGCGCATAAAAAGCGGAATTTTGCTGGTGAGGCCAGTAGTTACGGGGAGTACAAAAGAGGAAGACGTGCTTGATTCATCCAAGCTACTCGAAATAAAGCTATGCTCAATTCTTAACGGAAAGCGTCAGAGGAGTGGTGCGCTCATAATTTCCCTTAAAAATTCTAAAGAGGGATGTTATTAAAACATACAGGTAGCATCAAATTACTGTTGGGCCAATCCCAGGTGGTTTGGAGCTAAAAGGTGCACCCAAGTGCGAATAAGTGTGCCTAGTTAGGCCCATATGAGTATCTGGGGTGCCCTTGATTATAGTTGACTGAAAAACCAAACAAAAGCACCAATATTGCCACTTATTTTATAGGGGGGGGGTTATTAGTACCCACTCGGTCTACTGATTTCAACAGTACACCTCAGGACGCCTTTTTATCCAGAATAAATCGTTTTTATTTTTCAAAGTTTCAGCAAGAACATATTTCAAAAAGATTTCGTAAAATTCAAGAACATTGCCTATACCACTCAAATCTCTCTCATACAAAGACACAGTCATTCATTCCGACATACAACCTATACAACATACATAGAAAAAACATACAACAACAAATTACATCAATTAATACAAATAAGCATTTCAAAATTCAAATTATACAGTAAAAGAACAATTTTTTCATTTAGAAACATTTCTTTTTTTAGAATCCTAATACTGTAGGAAGAAGGTCTACGCGTTTCGATGACCCATTATTTTAGGGAAATCTCATCAGGACCACGTGGCTGCGAATGCAAAGAAAAGGAATGAGTCACTCTGCTAGAAGACCCACCTTCTGTCACTTAAATTGTAAAGGGGATTCTAGTCCTACCTCAAAGGTGCTCGTTGTTCTTAAAGGTCAAGATCTGCAGACCAAAGAGACAAAATGCAAACTATACTTAATATCAGCTGCTATCAAATAGCTACAAACCATAAAAACATGATTCAAATGTACTCACAGGCTTCGCATTCAGACCAGCCTATTTATCAGAGGAGATGGAATCTGTTTAATGAAAAACACGAATTGTAAACAAACTTTGTGAAAAAACGTGCGAGGACTTAGATCGAACTGCATGATTTAGTGAGGACAGCAGTATGCAGCGGGATTCTTACTTTTGAAAATGGTGGTGTCCGCAATCCAAAAGTTTGAATTGAGAGTAGGCGAGCTGAAGTCACGCCTGTGGAGAAGTTGAAAAACCGGAGTCAATAGACCCTGCCGTACACTTTAAACGTTACGCGCCTATTAGCAACGTTCGAAGCTGTGTTTACCTTGTGCCCGGTTGATGCCGCACGATTAAGGAACACCGCCGCCCGTCTCTGTCTCCTGCTTAGAGAGACTGCAGTTGGTCGCGCTGGCTTGGTGTAGATGTATAGGCGTCTCTCTACTTCCTGGTGCCAAGGGTTATGGGATATGTAGTTCTTGACCTGCATGAGTGTTCAAATGAGCGTCCAAATAAGCACGTATTTAGTATTAGATTCTTCATTATGATATGTAATATTAACTAAGTCTACAAAAGGAAGAAAGGTCACTATATCGGTAAAGGGAGCATAGGGAAAATAGCCGTTTTCTTTACTTTTATTTTCCATCTTAAGAGTGTCAGTACTTATAGAAGGGAATTATGCCCGAAAAGTTCTTCATTGTAGATTGGAGCATGTTCTTATAGTCGGTACATTTCTGACATTTCATTGAGGCCATCAATGGCAGTATTACATTTGACGATTAACCAGGCTTCATGGCGTGCCAATTTTTCTTCAATGTCACCGTCTCGTGGGTCCTTTTCGATTTTAGCTACAACTGTCCATTTCAACTCATCAACAGTGTGATTATTAGACATCCAGTGGTTCACCAGTGGTGCAGGAATGACTTTGTTTTTAATACGTGATTTATGTTGACTTATTCTGCATCGGATTTCTTGACTTGTTTTACCAATATACAATTTTTCGCAGGGACATTTTATGCCAATTGCAGATTCCTTGCAGATGCACTTAAAGTGACAGTCACTGTACTTTAAGTGCATCTGCAAGGAATCAAAATGAAACAGACAAACTCTTAAGACTACGGAAAAAACACATCCGAACTGACCTACATGGTCATTTTTTGCTCCAGCATTTAAGAGCTGGCACAATACCGGGAGGCTTACAGATCAAAAACATCCCAGTGATATTTACGGAGGACCCGATCTACAAAAAGGGTTATAGTTACATCGAGACAAAGTGCAGCCGAGACCTTATGGTGCTAACGGTGGAAACAGCACAATGTATTTCCTTAGAACAGCTAGAGGAGATCAAAGCATTGGAAGCCGAAATACAACAAAATCAATTAATCACGGATGCTAAAACACTACTGGATAAGGTAGAAAAGGACATCCAAGAATTTAAAGACTTTACTATAAACCAAAAGGAAAACCAGTTTCAAAACGATAAAAAAAACTTCAATCTGGAAAGAATCTATCCATACCTGCAACCTGAATTTTATTCAAGAGCCGACTCATGGAAATTTCTAGGGGAGTATCAAGGTAGATCTAATAACAAATTCATCACGTTTTCCGACACCTCATCTTCATCGAGTGGTAGTGAAAACGAGGGAGGAAATCAGAGAAGAAACACAAATAAAAAAGGTTGTTTTCAACAACAACAGGGCCCGTCGTCAGTGCCTTTTTTAGGGAGAGGCCAACAACAAAACCGAGCGCGCCCCCGATACAACCAACCATGGGAGATGTTGACACGGAGGCAAACTTACAAGAATTGGTAGTCTCACCGATTTTCAACCTTTCCAATAAAACTCTTACTTCGGCAGAAACAAGCATTCTAGAAAAGGGACTCTCCTTTGTCCCAGTGAGATATACCAATTTCATCAGATTAAAAACAGAGGCATTAGAATTCTGTAAGAAACTCAAACTCAAATCATTCTTTTCACAAACTGTTTATAACCCATCAATTGAGGTTACAGGGCTGAAAAAGAAGTCTATATTTTGCCCTCCGGCAAATAAATTGGCAAAAGAAATCATCACCTTTGAAAGAGTTATCTTATCCGCCATCACTCAAATGGAACAAGAAAAACGATGGACTAAATTTAATATCTCACAAGCTGAGAGAAAAGCATTGGAAGACCTTAAAAAAGATACATCTGTCACAATAAAACAGGCCGACAAAGGCGGATCAATTGTGATTTGGGATACAGAAAAATATACAACAGAAGTTATGAGTCAACTAAACAACCCTAGATGCTACAGAAAAATTCTAACAGATCCAACAATAGAATTACAAAATCAACTAAAACCCATTCTTGAGAAAGATTTTGAGGACGGAATCATTGGGAAAAAGGAGTATGAATATTTGAAACCAAAAAATCCACGAACTCCACTCTTTTACGTCCTTCCCAAAATACATAAGGATGCTACGACACCACCCGGAAGACCAATTGTATCCGGCTGTGATTCATTATTAGATCCCATATCCAAATTTGTTGATTTCTTTCTGAAACCTTTTCTCCCTCAAGTAAAATCATTTTTACAAGATACATCAGATTTCATTAACAAACTCCCTACAATTCAGTTTGAGGATATTCACGATTTTCTAGTTACACTGGATGTGACCTCATTATATACCCAGATCCCCAAAAATGATGGACTACATGCCATCCAACATATTTTGGAAAAAAGAGAAAAAACAACTAGGGTTCCGACAGATTTTGTAATGCAGTTAGCAACTTTTGCTTTGAAGAAAAACAATTTTAATTTTAACGGAGACTTCTTCTACCAAATCAGTGGAGTAGCCATGGGCTGCCCATTTGCTCCGGAGCTGGCTGTGTTATATATGGCATTATATGAAGAGCGATTTGTCTATCAAAATAACCCGTATTTGGAACAGATCACTAGTTGGAGTCGATACATCGACGATATTTTTATGACAAGGAAAGGAAACTTGAAAGAACTTAAACAGTTCAACGAATGGCTCAACTCAAGAACACAAGAAATCAAATTCAGCCTCAACTATTCTAAAGTCAAAATGGCTTTCCTCGACGTCGAGGTGTACCCAACAGAAGAGGGTCTAGTGACCACAATATACAAAAAGAAAACAGATCGCAATAAGGCATTACATTTCCGGAGTAACCATCCACACAATTTGAAAGAAAATTTGCCTTTTGGCCAATATGTTCGGATAAAAAGAAATTGTCATTTTAAGGATGAATACATGTTTCACGCGAACAATCTTACTGAGAACTTGGTAGCAAGGGGATACCCCAAAAAACTGCTCAAAAGAACGATGAAAAGAGCATGGTGGGTACCAAGAGACACTCTCTTAGAAAAGAAAGAAAAACCTGCGCTCAAGAGAGTTGTATGTGTTTCAACTTTTTGTGCAAATTCGAATCAGCTAAAGAAAAAGATACTTAAAAACTGCCATTTAGTTGAAAATGTGGACGAATCCCTAAAAGAAAAACCATTGTTTGCCTTTAAAAAGGATCAAAGTGTGGCAAATCATTTGATGAGAGCAGCGATAAAGAAAAAACAACCAACAGTCTGCTCTCTCTTAGGCCTACCACCCATACAAGGACACCACAAATGTGGCTCATGTACTTGCGGCTCAAGTACAGAAGAAGGTTCTCTTTTCACACATAATCAGATCCATTGGAAACATGAAAAATTCACCAATTGTAAAACACAATATGTTGTATATGGCATAAAATGTCCCTGCGAAAAATTGTATATTGGTAAAACAAGTCAAGAAATCCGATGCAGAATAAGTCAACATAAATCACGTATTAAAAACAAAGTCATTACTGCACCACTGGTGAACCACTGGATGTCTAATATTCACACTGTTGATGAGTTGAAATGGACAGTTGTAGCCAAAATCGAAAAAAAGGACCCACGAGGCGGTGACATTGAAGAAAAATTGGCGTGCCATGAAGCCTGGTTAATCGTCAAATTAAATACTGCCATCGATGGCCTCAATGAAATGTCAGAAATGTACCGACTATAAGAACATGCTCCAATCTACAATGAAGAACTTTTCGGGCATAATTCCCTTCCATAAGTACTGACACTCTTAAAATGGAAAATAAAAGTAAAGAAAACTGCTGTTTTCCCCATGCTCCCTTTACCGATATAGTGACCTTTCTTCCTTTTGTAGATTTAGTTAATATTACATATCATAATGAAGAATCTAGTACTAAATACGTGCCTATTTGGACACTCATTTGGACACTCATGCAGGTCAAGAACTACGTATCCCATAACCCTTGGCACCAGGAAGTAGAGAGACGCCTATACATCTACACCAAGCCAGCACGACCAACTGCAGTCTCTCTAAGCAGGAGACAGAGACGGGCGGCGGTGTTCCTTAATCGTGCGGCATCAACCGGGCACAAGGTAAACACAGCTTTGAACGTTGCAAATAGGCGCGTAACGTTTAAAGTGTACAGCACGGTCTTTTGACTCCGGTTTTTCAACTTCTCCACAGGCGTGACTTCAGCTCGGCTACTCTCAATTCAAACTTTTGGATTGCGGACACCACCATTTTCAAAAGTAAGAATCCCGCCGCATACTGCTGTCCTCACTAAATCATGCAGTTCGATCTATGTCTCGCACGTTTTTTCACAAAGTTTGTTTACAATTCGTGTTTTTCATTAAACAGATTCCATCTCCTCTGATAAATAGGCTGGTCTGAATGCGAAGCCTGTGAGTACATTTGAATCATGTTTTTATGGTTTGTAGCTATTTGATAGCAGCTGATATTAAGTATAGTTTGCATTTTGTCTCTTTCGTCTGCAGATCTTTACCTTTAAGAACAACGAGCACCTTTGAGGTAGGACTAGAATCCCCTTTACAATTTAAGTGACAGAAGGTGGGTCTTCTAGCAGAGTGACTCATTCCTTTTCTTTGCATTCGCAGCTACGTGGTCCTGATGAGATTTCCCTAAAATAAAGGGTCATCGAAACGCGTAGACCTTCTTCCTACAGCATTAGGATTCTAAAAAATAATTTTTCTAAACGAAAAAATTGTTCCTTTACTGTATAATTTGAATTTTGAAATGCTGATTTGTATTAATTGATGTAATTTGTTGTTGTATCTTTTTTCTATGTATGTTGTATAGGTTGTATGTCGAAATGAATGACTGTGTCTTTGTATGAGAGAGATTTGAGTGGTATAGGCAATGTTCTTGAATTTTACGAAATCTTTTTGAAATATGTTCTTGCTGAAACTTTGAAAATTAAAATCGATTTATTCTGGATAAAAAAGCGTCCTGAGGGGTACTGTTGAAATCAATAGACCGAGTGGGTACTAATAACCCCCCCCTATAAAATAAGTGGCAATGCTGGTGCTTGTGTTTGGTTTTTCAGTTTATAGTGAGGCTTGTCCTTATTGCCCGTGAGCCCAGACCTAGTTTTGGTTACGGCTTGATTATAGTTGAGCATAAAGTCTTGAGGTGGGGAAAGAAAAGGAGTGAAAAGGAAGAGTAGTGTATAAGGAGGGGCATAATACCCACTTAGTCTCAAAACAACATCCTTCAGCCAGGCTAGCAGATTGTGGCATACATTCAGATATGTGTCATAGTAGGTAATATACAGATTCAGGATAGCGCTTCCAGTTTAGGACATTGGATGGAGCATAACGAGCTATTTCATAAGGACAGGGTTCCACAATATATTATTATTCAATCCAGTCTTGTGCTTTGACAGCCTATAGATCCATTGCTGTTCTTTTTCAAAAAGGCGTTGTTGGAGTCTATCTCCTGATTTGATTTGCTCTATGACAGTCCACCTCATGTCATTAGGAGTATGGTTCTGCATGAGGTAGTGTTCATTGAGTCTATTCATTGATATTTTGCACCTAATGGTGCTCCAGGGCTCACATATTCTCTGTTTCACTCTCCTGCTTGTCATTCCCACATATTGTAGATTACACGGGTACACAATCCTGTATACAACATTGGTATTGTTGCAGTTGGTATGTGCTTGTGAAGTCCCCCCTTTTCCTGGTTCTAAAGATAGTGTTTTTTGTGTTTTTAGTTAAGTGGCAGACACTGCAATTTCCACATTTGTAATGTCCCGTAATGTCTGGCAAAACCCAGGCATTTAGAACTGTTGCAGTTTTCTCATGTGTGTCTCTTGGTCGTGTGTTCACTACGGAATCTTTTATACTCCTTGCTTTTTTTTACAGAAAAAACTGGCATCTCTCACTTCAGATTACCTGTATTTAACATAGTGAGTGAGTGAGTGAGGTAGACTGTCATAGAGCAAATCAAATCAGGAGATAGACTTCAACAACGCCTTTTCGAAAACTAACAGCGATGGATCTATAGGCTGTCCACCCACAGGACTGAATTGAATGATAATATACCGTGGAACTCTGTCCTTATGAAGTAGCCCGTTACGCTCCCTCCAATGTCCTAAACTGGAAGAACTATCCTGAATCTGTATATTACCTACTATCACACAGATGTGAATGTATGCCACAATCTGCTTGCCTGGCTGAAGGATGTTGTTTTGAGACTAAGTGGTTATTATGCCCTCCTTATACACTACTCTTCCTTTTCTCTCCTTTTCTTTCCCCCACCACAAGCCTTTATGCTCAACTATAATCAAGGGCACCCCAGATACTCATATGGGCTTAACTAGGCACACTAATTCTCACTGGGTGCGTCTTTTGGCTCCAAACCACCTGGGATCAGCCCAACAGTAATTTGATGCTTCATTCCGCATAGGGCAATGCTTTATTGAGGCCAGCGGGAGACACAATTGTGCATTCCTCCTTTGATCTCCTTGACAATAGAATTGCAGCAACACCACGCCCCGTAACCGCTGGGCTCACGTTTGCCACATCTCTATGCGTAGCGACGCCCCCACCACACCAGGGAGTGCCGGTTTCCTTTTAACTACGTCGGAGCCTTCACTCTGCATCCATGGGGTGCCGATGAAGGGTTTCATATTAGGCGAAGCTGCCTTCTTTCGACTCTCCACAAGTAAGTCTTTGGACCGGGCACGACATACTTTACTTCAGGTGGTAGGCTCCGCATAGACCACTTATGCGGTCCTAACCCCTTCCTCCCCTCTTTTTTCTGACCCAGATTGTGGCAGGATCTAGTCTCAGCAACCCGACGCCCATGAAGCTTGCTAACTTAGTGCTTCAAGTAAGCGCCAAATTTTCCTCACTGTGTGTGTATATGTGCGTTTGGCTGTTAGCCCGCTTTGTGGGTTGTTTGTCAGAATGCCAACTTGCGATTTTAACCACGCTCGTTAGTCAATATGCCAACTTGCTATCTTAGCCACCCTTGATTGTTGTGAACATTGACACCCACTATGAGTAAATCTGTTTGTGTGATTGAGGGAGTGATTTCACTTCCCTATAAACTGCACTGTTTTTCACTCACGATTTGAACCTGTAAGTGGGTTGTGAGTGCAAAGAAACACCGCATTGAGTGGGTTGTAAAATACATTCACTGGCTCATTTTGAAGCCCAATAGTGCCTATTTCATCCCAATGGCACCCTGATATGATGTTTGACGAGTCATTCATTGGTTTCCACCGTATTTGATGTACACTTTGGATGTCATTTATGAGGAGCACCTCTGACACACCCTATGTTTAATGTCTTGTACTGTCTGTTTGACCCCCCCCCCTCCCTTTTCTTTCTTTACAGGTTTCTGTTATAGGAAACACTGGAGAAATACAACAATTTTTTAACCACTAGGAGTTTTAAGTGGTTTCTTCACATAGTCAAGGGTAGGGTACACCTTAGCAAATGTACACCACTCGGGCTACAATCACTGGTCCTGACAAAAACCCTACACTTACATTAGTGATTGAAACATGTAGACCAATTTTATCTTAGAACACTACTCGTGACACCATAGACCTACCTAATCTGGCATGGTGTCCAATTAATATTTTTTATTGTTGCCCAATCACTCCGGAATAAAGTCCTATCAGTGAGTAGTTTATTGGACAACTTTTAAAATCACCTAAAACCTTTTCACTTTCACATATAAAATCCCAAAACAAACCCGCTCCACTGTAGTCAGGTGTCGCAGCACACCCTGATGGCACTCGTCTATCCGGGTGGGACCCTGATGCTGAAGCATGTCCCCAACTAGGTTGGTGAGTGAGGGGTCGTCATCGTGTGCACCTCTATATATCCTAGACGGAGGCACTGAGGCGCCTCCTGGGGGTACTCCTCCATTTGTTGTTTATCATTGATCAAGGGGACAAGGAGTATTCCCTCTACTTATGAAAAACCCTTTCTCTCCCTTTTGTTTTCATAATGAAGAAACAGAGTTGACAGTAATTCTCCTAACACTATCAGAGGGTGCATGGTAGTGATGCAGTAGGGTTTTGCAAAAATAAAACCTGCTCAGATTGAACCCCCAGTAACAATAATTACCAGTGTGCTGTGAATTGTTTATTTAAAGACACTAAAATAAGGGAAAACAATTTTACGTATGCGTGTACGAATGCTTGGAACTAGGCCGCAGATTGCGTTTGGTGAAATAAAATAAAAAGACTAATGCTGCTTTTGTGTGTGCAATGAAATTACATTCCATGAAAATAATAAATGTTTCTGATTTGTTTTCCATAGAAAAGCAAGCATGGGCCTACTTTACTGCATGCAAGTTTGGGGTTAATGTTTGGTTGAACAATCTAAATGTCCAAAAGGATGGTTTTGAGTCGAAAGAAAGAATGCAAAGGCTTAATATATGACCTTAGTGGTGTACTGTATGACTGCCATGCTTCAGAAAAGAAAATAATGAAATCAGTGGAAGAGAACAACTTCCTTCACGAGATGGCAGTGACCAACAAAGGAAGCATAAAGACTTCATACATGAAATGGGTGAAAGGAAACATGTACTATGATTGTGTTCAAAGTTGTTTCCTGGGAAAAGTCGGTCGTAATGCTGAATGTTTAAGACAAAAGAACTTCGAATAAAATGATCATGTTGAGAGTGGTTTGACAGTACACCCCCATCCTTAGGCAAGGAGAGACGGAGTTTGCTCTCATATTGAAACAAATGTGGGTTGGACATTTGGACATTTAGGTTTTACAGTATAATTGAAAATCACTGGTGGGTGTGTTTTTTGGTCGGCTGGTGTTCAGGTAGCGGGAGATTGTCGCTGTTGTCGGTTTGCTGTTTCCAGATAAAGGTCTACCTGTTTCCCGTTTCCTGACTTAATCTTTGCCATCTGACTTTTCTCAAGGGGCATTAGTGCCCTTTGGCCAGAGGGTAGATTTCCCTGAATCTTACTTGGGTTAGTATAGATTATATTCTGTATTTGCATAATTATTTGAAATGTATTTTGACTCTGAAACGTTTCTCTCTTCGCCTATCCACTCCTTCAATGCATTGTTTATTTGATATTAGTTTGTTTCTATTCAATGCTAATATTTTCTCTCTGTGATAATCTGTGTTTTGCATTGTGTGACTGTACTTTATGAGCATTCTTTTCACATTATTATTTCAATAAACATTAATTTCACACTGAGTTGGTTATTATTTAGTAGTATAGATAAGTACATAATTATTGCTATCAACTTTTCAACTACCAAAGTCCGTCGCCACAAATATAAATTGTAAGGAGAAATCCTGGTTCTATTATGTCATTGGTAAGTCAGTTATAAACTTCCATCACACTAAACCCAGCGTGAAGGGATTAGATGGATAGTGTAAATGGGCCTTTGTTAGTGGAAAATTATGGATCCCTGATCACTGTATCAGTTTATATGACTAGATTCAGTTTATAAGTAGAGAAAGTTGAACCTCACATGAACCAACTCATTGACATTAAAGATCCCTTTCTCCCACTAACAGCCCATTTAAATGAAGACTTCCTGCGTCTGGTGTATGTTTGTATTAAAGATCAATGTGGTAAAAGTGTTAAACTCCAGCTCCAAAAAGGACTATGGAAAGAACTGGAATCACCAGAAGGTGCCACTAGTCAGAAGTGTAATTGGCTTTTTAGACTATGGGAGTGGTGGCAACCCAACGAGGAATGCATTGCAGAAAGAGAAAGATAGAGATAGAGATAGGAAGATAGAGAGAAAGGAGAAAAGAGAAAGAGAGAAAAGGGCAGAGGTAGAGAGTGAAAGATATGGAGTGGGGGAGAGAAATGAAGAACAGAATATTTGTGGAAGTAAAAGGAATAGATTACTGGATATATAAGATCAGACAGAGGGCGGGAAAAAAGAGAGAGAAACAGAGAGCGAGAGGAGGAATGCGAAAGGGAGGGTCAGAAACAGAAAAAGTAGAGGGAGATGGTCAGATAAAAAGAAAGAGAGAAGGAAGGAGTCAGAGAAAAATGGACTGAAAAAGAGAAAAAAAAGAAAAAGACAAATGGGGCAGAGATTGGAGAAAGAAAATTACAGAGGATGGAGGAGTGACAAATGATACAAGGGAAGGAGAGAGGAGGGAACGAGTGTGTGTATGTTTGTCTGTACATGTGCAAGAGAGCAAGAGAAGTTATGATGGCCTCATGTTGTTGATGAGGGGGAAGTCAGTGAGATGATCTTCCCACTGTGCTTCCTCCAATGATTCCTTGCTAGATTGTAGAGTTGCTGTTGTAATCAAAGTTCAGAGGCCGTAGTGTAGATTATAAGTTGGTCTAATAGATCTTATTTTCATATAGATAAGTAGAAAGCTAAGCCTCACCAGGAGCAGCATCCTGCTGCTCAGCTCATATCTCCAAATGACATAATCCAATCCCACAATCAATCTCTATATTCTAGATGACCTCACACACTGGCTGAGCTGCAGCAAACTGGAACACTGGAGAGGATGCATTAAGCTACAATGGTCACCTTTTAGGATTTTCTTATAAGAAGTACTTCTTTGGTTGCTCTACACCTTGGGGTGAACCATCCAGATTGAGGGTCAGATGAGTATCCTCTCCCTCTTCCTTTAGGGAAGTGTTGTTTCAGTTGGAGTGACAGTTCAAAATGAAGGCTGACAAAACCAGGGAAGTCAGTTTTAAATAGCGCTGGTAAATGGAACTCAGGGTTCTGTCATTGTTGGAAATCCTAGCCCATGTTACGTTCTGGTGGTTATTGGTTATGGTGATGGAGCTTAGGGCTATGTCTAGCTTAGTTGCGTATGTTTGTGAAAAGGCCCTCCTGGATTGGTGAACAAAGGGGTTGTGGTCACTGTCCCCTCTTTTCATCACCTTTATGTCAAAAACTTGGGACCAGATCCTGATATCAAGAAATATATAATATACATTGCTATAGTACATGGCTCTTCTGAAGGTAGGTTTGCACAGGAAATTGGAAATTGTGCGGCCGTGTAATGCCCTAAGCCCACGCGTTACCAGGATATCAGTGATTTGCTCAGCAACCATTAATTGCAAGCTGTGAGGCAGCTGTTAAAAGGACACACCCTTTGCCTCATCCTCTTCATTTGATAGGGAGTGTGGAGGTTCCCCAGAAATGATGACTGTGTTAGAGTCACCAGCAACTATTTTAAGGCAAGAGGAGTGCAGGTGATCAAGCATTAAGGGCACATGATTTATAGTGCCAGTTTGGGAATTGTTTGGGGAAGCACAAATATAATGGCAATCTGCTTGATTTTAGGGGGACTGCCACAAGGAATTACAATGCCCAGGATGTCTTCGCTGTTGGTAGAGATAACCTTGGGCAGTTAAACATGTCCATTCTTAACCAAATAAGCAGGCCTCCAGAAACTCTACCTGCCTTTAAGGGTATGGTATTTGGTGAGAAGGATAAATAACCAAATAGCTTGCAGGAGGATAATATGATGACGCTGCTTGATGAATGTGTCTGCAATATTCCATTATATTAGATTGATAGTCTTGTCTGTATGCTTGCTTATGGTAGGACGGGGTTTAATGTATGTTCTGGAATTGGTAACCTTTCACTTTGAGGGTGCCTGGTGGCACTGTGTCGACGGTTCCATTCCTCTAGATCTCAAGTCTGGACTGTCTGAGGCTTCTGTGGGGGGTTTAGTTGGGGAACCTTTCCAAACACTGATTTACTGGTGCTTTTGTGCTGATAGACAGGGTCCCTGCTTTTGGCTGCAATAAGTGTGGATGGTATGCTCAGACGTGAGTCCCTTGCTCACTTTGCCACTGCATTCAAGCAAGCCGGGCTGAAGACAGCTGGAATGCCAGAAACTGGTCCTCGGAAGCTTATTTCCGGTCCAGGGAAGGCATGGCATGGCAGTTCGGCCTGGACTGTTCCCATGAGGCACAGGGTCAGACTGATTTGCATATGGCCATGTCTGAACTGGGGTGGCAGAGTGGGCCAAAGAACGGTGATGGATTAAACCCAGATCTTTTGACTGGGTGTGAGTGATTGATTGGTTCAGATGCTCTGTCCATTACCACCTCCTTTGGTACCGCTTTTGGCCGCCATAAGTGTGGCAGGGTATGCTCAGACGTGAGTCCCTTGCTCACTTTGCCACTGGATTCAAGCAAGCCGGGCTGAAGACGGCTGGAATGCCAGAAACCGGTCCTCGGAAGCTTGTGTCCGGTCCAGGGAAGGCATGGCTTGGCAGTTCGGGCTCGACTGTTCCTATGAGGCACAGGGTCAGACTGATTTGCATATAGCCATGTCTGAACTGGGGTGGCAGAGTGGGCTAATGAACGGTGATGGATTAAACCCAGATCTTTTGACTGGGTGTGAGTGTTTGATTGGCTCAAATGTTCTGTCCATTACCACCCCCTTTTGCACCGATAGACAAGGTCTGGCAGTTTGGGCTGGGCTGTTCCCATAGGGAGCAGGGTCAAGACTTGTTTGCGTATGGCTGGGTTCAAACTAGAATGGCAGGGCGAGCAAATATGTTTCAACAATAGGAGAGAGAGGGAAATTCGGACACTCTCAGTCCCCCAAATACATTTATGTCAAACAACAAAAGAGTGTCATATGTAGTGAGGGTGTAAGCACAAATACAAAGGATACCCACGTCAGGGCATTTAACATTTTAGTACTGAAGACCAGGGGATGAGATCTTTTAAACCATTGAGATGTGTCCCCAATCTGTACACCCATCGTTGTTCTTTATTTAGAGTAGCTTGGATGACACGAGCGCGCCTTCCTCTTTTGTACTCTCCATAACTACTGGCCTCCCCAGCCCTTTTTGTGCGCCCCTGCCATACCGGGTAATGTTGGCTTTTATTTCCAAGTGCGAGCCTTCATTCCGCATAGGGCAATGCTTTATTGAGGCTAGCGGGAGACACAATTGTGCATTCCTCCTTTGATCTCCTTGACAATAGAATTGCAGCAACACCACGCCCCGTAACCGCTGGGCTCACGTTTGCCACATCTCTATGCGTAGCGACGCCCCCACCACACCAGGGAGTGCCGGTTTCCTTTTAACTACGTCGGAGCCTTCACTCTGCATCCATGGGGTGCCGATGAAGGGTTTCATATTAGGCGAAGCTGCCTTCTTTCGACTCTCCACAAGTAAGTCTTTGGACCGGGCACAACATACTTTACTTCAGGTGGTAGGCTCCGCATAGACCACTTATGCGGTCCTAACCCCTTCCTCCCCTCTTTTTTCTGACCCAGATTGTGGCAGGATCTAGTCTCAGCAACCCGACGCCCATGAAGCTTGCTAACTTAGTGCTTCAAGTAAGCGCCAAATTTTCCTCACTGTGTGTGTATATGTGCGTTTGGCTGTTAGCCCGCTTTGTGGGTTGTTTGTCAGAATGCCAACTTGCGATTTTAACCACGCTCGTTAGTCAATATGCCAACTTGCTATCTTAACCACCCTCGATTGTTGTGAACATTGACACCCACTATGAGTAAATCTGTTTGTGTGATTGAGGGAGCGATTTCACTTCCCTATAAACTGCACTGTTTTTCACTCACGATTTGAACCTGTGAGTGGGTTGTGAGTGCAAAGAAACACCGCATTGAGTGGGTTGTAAAATACATTCACTGGCTCATTTTGAAGCCCAATAGTGCCTATTTCATCCCAATGGCACCCTGATATGATGTTTGATGAGTCATTCATTGGTATCCACCGTATTTGATGTACACTTTGGATGTCATTTATGAGGAGCACCTCTGACACACCCTATGTTTAATGTCTTGTACTGTCTGTTTGACCCCCCCTCCCTTTTCTTTCTTTACAGGTTTCTGTTCTAGGAAACACTGGAGAAATACAACAATTTTTTAACCACTAGGAGTTTTAAGTGGTTTCTTCACATAGTCAAGGGTAGGGTACACCTTAGCAAATGTACACCACTCGGGCTACAATCACTTGTCCTGACAAAAACCCTACACTTACATAAGTGATTGAAACATGTAGACCAATTTTATCTTAGAACACTACTCGTGACACCATAGACCTACCTAATCTGGCATGGTGTCCAATTAATATTTTTTATTGTTGCCCAATCACTCCGGAATAAAGTCCTATCAGTGAGTAGTTTATTGGACAACTTTTAAAATCACCTAAAACCTTTTCACTTTCACATATAAAATCCCAAAACAAACCCGCTCCACTGTAGTCAGGTGTCGCAGCACACCCTGATGGCACTCGTCTATCCGGGTGGGACCCTGATGCTGAAGCATGTCCCCAACTAGGTTGGTGAGTGAGGGGTCGTCATCGTGTGCACCTCTATATATCCTAGACGGAGGCACTGAGGCGCCTCCTGGGGGTACTCCTCCATTTGTTGTTTATCATTGATCAAGGGGACAAGGAGTATTCCCTCTACACATGAAAAACCCTTTCTCTCCCTTTTGTTTTCATAATGAAGAAACAGAGTTGACAGTAATTCTCCTAACACTATCAGAGGGTGCATGGTAGTGATGCAGTAGGGTTTTGCAAAAATAAAACCTGCTCAGATTGAACCCCCAGTAACAATAATTACCAGTGTGCTGTGAATTGTTTATTTAAAGACACTAAAATAAGGGAAAACAATTTTACGTATGCGTGTACGAATGCTTGGAACTAGGCCGCAGATTGCGTTTGGTGAAATAAAATAAAAAGGCTAATGCTGCTTTTGTGTGTGCAATGAAATTACATTCCATGAAAATAATAAATGTTTCTGATTTGTTTTCCATAGAAAAGCAAGCATGGGCCTACTTTACTGCATGCAAGTTTGGGGTTAATGTTTGGTTGAACAATCTAAATGTCCAAAAGGATGGTTTTGAGTCGAAAGAAAGAATGCAAAGGCTGAATATATGACCTTAGTGGTGTACTGTATGACTGCCATGCTTCAGAAAAGAAAATAATGAAATCAGTGGAAGAGAACAACTTCCTTCATGAGATGGCAGTGACCAACAAAGGAAGCATAAAGACTTCATACATGAAATGAGTGAAAGGAAACATGTACTATGATTGTGTTCAAAGTTGTTTCCTGGGAAAAGTCGGTCGTAATGCTGAATGTTTAAGACAAAAGAACTTCGAATAAAATGATCATGTTGAGAGTGGTTTGACAGTACACCCCATCCTTAGCCAAGGAGAGACGGAGTTTGCTCTCATATTGAAACAAATGTGGGTTGGACATTTGGACATTTAGGTTTTACAGTATAATTGAAAATCACTGGTGGGTGTGTTTTTTGGTCGGCTGGTGTTCAGGTAGCGTGAGATTGTCGCTGTTGTCAGTTTGCTGTTTCCAGATAAAGGTCTACCTGTTTCCCGTTTCCTGACTTAATCTTTGCCATCTGACTCTTCTCAAGGGGCATTAGTGCCCTTTGGCCAGAGGGTAGATTTCCCTGAATCTTACTTGGGTTAGTATAGATTATATTCTGTATTTGCATAATTATTTGAAATGTATTTTGACTCTGAAACGTTTCTCTTTTCGCCTATCCACTCCTTCAATGCATTGTTTATTTGATATTAGTTTGTTTCTATTCAATGCTAATATTTTCTCTCTGTGATAATCTGTGTTTTGCATTGTGTGACTGTACTTTATGAGCATTCTTTTCACATTATTATTTCAATAAACATTAATTTCACACTGAGTCGGTTATTATTTAGTAGTATAGATAAGTACATAATTATTGCTATCAACTTTTCAACTACCAAAGTCCGTCGCCACAAATATAAATTGTAAGGAGAAATCCTGGTTCTATTATGTCATTGGTAAATCAGTTATAAACTTCCATCACACTAAACCCAGCGTGAAGGGATTAGATGGATAGTGTAAATGGGCCTTTGTTAGTGGAAAATTATGGATCCCTGATCACTGTATCAGTTTATATGACTAGATTCAGTTTATCAGTAGAGAAAGTTGAACCTCACACGAACCAACTCATTGACATTAAAGATCCCTTTCTCCCACTAACAGCCCATTTAAATGAAGACTTCCTGCGTCTGGTGTATGTTTGTATTAAAGATCAATGTGGTAAAAGTTTTAAACTCCAGCTCCAAAAAGGACTATGGAAAGAACTGGAATCACCAGAAGGTGCCACTAGTCAGAAGTGTAATTGGCTTTTTAGACTATGGGAGTGGTGGCAACCCAACGAGGAATGCATTGCAGAAAGAGAAAGATAGAGATAGGAAGATAGAGAGAAAGGAGAAAAGAGAAAGAGAGAAAAGGGCAGAGGTAGAGAGTGAAACATATGGAGTGGGGGAGAGAAATGAAGAACAGAATATTTGTGGAAGTAAAAGGAATAGATTACTGGATATATAAGATCAGACAGAGGGCGGGAAAAAAGAGAGAGAAACAGAGAGCGAGAGGAGGAATGCGAAAGGGAGGGTCAGAAACAGAAAAAGTAGAGGGAGATGGTCAGATAAAAAGAAAGAGAGAAGGAAGGAGTCAGAGAAAAATGGACTGAAAAAGAGAAGAGAAAGAAAAAGACAAATGGGCAGAGAGTGGAGAAAGAAAATTACAGAGGATGGAGGAGTGACAAATGGTACAAGGGAAGGAGAGAGGAGGGAACGAGTGTTTGTATGTGTGTCTGTACATGTGCAAGAGAGCAAGAGAAGTTATGATGGCCTCATGTTGTTGATGAGGGGGAAGTCAGTGAGATGATCTTCCCACTGTGCTTCCTCCAATGATTCCTTGCTAGATTGTAGAGTTGCTGTTGTAATCAAAGTTCAGAGGCCGTAGTGTAGATTATAAGTTGGTCTAATAGATCTTATTTTCATATAGATAAGTAGAAAGCTAAGCCTCACCAGGAGCAGCATCCTGCTGCTCAGCTCATATCTCCAAATGACATAATCCAATCCCACAATCAATCTCTATATTCTAGATGACCTCACACACTGGCTGAGCTGCAGCAAACTGGAACACTGGAGAGGATGCATTAAGCTACAATGGTCACCTTTTAGGATTTTCTTATAAGAAGTACTTCTTTGGTTGCTCTACACCTTGGGGTGAACCATCCAGATTGAGGGTCAGATGAGTATCCTCTCCCTCTTCCTTTAGGGAAGTGTTGTTTCAGTTGGAGTGACAGTTCAAAATGAAGGCTGACAAAACCAGGGAAGTCAGTTTTAAATAGCGCTGGTAAATGGAACTCAGGGTTCTGTCATTGTTGGAAATCCTAGCCCATGTTACGTTCTGGTGGTTATTGGTTATGGTGATGGAGTTTAGGGCTATGTCTAGCTTAGTTGCGTATGTTTGTGAAAAGGCCCTCCTGGATTGGTGAACAAAGGGGTTGTGGTCACTGTCCCCTCTTTTCATCACCTTTATGTCAACAACTTGGGACCAGATCCTGATATCAAGAAATATATAATATACATTGCTATAGTACATGGCTCTTCTGAAGGTAGGTTTGCACAGGAAATTGGAAATTGTGCGGCCGTGTAATGCCCTAAGCCCACGCGTTACCAGGATATCAGTGATTTGCTCAGCAACCATTAATTGCAAGCTGTGAGGCAGCTGTTAAAAGGACACACCCTTTGCCTCATCCTCTTCATTTGATAGGGAGTGTGGAGGTTCCCCAGAAATGATGACTGTGTTAGAGTCACCAGCAACTATTTTAAGGCAAGAGGAGTGCAGGTGATCAAGCATTAAGGGCACATGATTTATAGTGCCAGTTTGGGAATTGTTTGGGGAAGCACAAATATAATGGCAATCTGCTTGATTTTAGGGGGACTGCCACAAGGAATTACAATGCCCAGGATGTCTTCGCTGTTGGTAGAGATAACCTTGGGCAGTTAAACATGTCCATTCTTAACCAAATAAGCAGACCTCCAGAAACTCTACCTGCCTTTAAGGGTATGGTATTTGGTGAGAAGGATAAATAACCAAATATCTTGCAGGAGGATAATATGATGACGCTGCTTGATGAATGTGTCTGCAATATTCCATTATATTAGATTGATAGTCTTGTCTGTATGCTTGCTTATGGTAGGACGGGGTTTAATGTATGTTCTGGAATTGGTAACCTTTCACTTTGAGGGTGCCTGGTGGCACTGTGTCGACAGTTCCATTCCTCTAGATCTCAAGTCTGGACTGTCTGAGGCTTCTGTGGGGGGTTTAGTTGGGGAACCTTTCCAAACACTGATTTACTGGTGCTTTTGTGCTGATAGACAGGGTCCCTGCTTTTGGCTGCAATAAGTGTGGATGGTATGCTCAGACGTGAGTCCCTTGCTCACTTTGCCACTGCATTCAAGCAAGCCGGGCTGAAGACAGCTGGAATGCCAGAAACCGGTCCTCGGAAGCTTATTTCCGGTCCAGGGAAGGCATGGCATGGCAGTTCGGCCTGGACTGTTCCCATGAGGCACAGGGTCAGACTGATTTGCATATGGCCATGTCTGAACTGGGGTGGCAGAGTGGGCCAAAGAACGGTGATGGATTAAACCCAGATCTTTTGACTGGGTGTGAGTGATTGATTGGTTCAGATGCTCTGTCCATTACCACCTCCTTTTGTACCGCTTTTGGCCGCCATAAGTGTGGCAGGGTATGCTCAGACGTGAGTCCCTTGCTCACTTTGCCACTGAATTCAAGCAAGCCGGGCTGAAGACGGCTGGAATGCCAGAAACCGGTCCTCGGAAGCTTGTGTCCGGTCCAGGGAAGGCATGGCTTGGCAGTTCGGGCTCGACTGTTCCTATGAGGCACAGGGTCAGACTGATTTGCATATAGCCATGTCTGAACTGGGGTGGCAGAGTGGGCTAATGAACGGTGATGGATTAAACCCAAATCTTTTGACTGGGTGTGAGTGTTTGATTGGCTCAAATGTTCTGTCCATTACCACCCCCTTTTGCACCGATAAACAAGGTCTGGCAGTTTGGGCTGGGCTGTTCCCATAGGGAGCAGGGTCAAGACTTGTTTGCGTATGGCTGGGTTCAAACTAGAATGGCAGGGCGAGCAAATATGTTTCAACAATAGGAGAGAGAGGGAAATTCGGACACTCTCAGTCCCCCAAATACATTTATGTCAAACAACAAAAGAGTGTCATATGTAGTGAGGGTGTAAGCACAAATACAAAGGATACCCACGTCAGTGCATTTAACATTTTAGTACTGAAGACCAGGGGATGAGATCGTTTAAACCATTGAGATGTGTCCCCAATCTGTACACCCATCGTTGTTCTTTTTCGAAAAGGACACTGGTGGTGTTTCTCTCAGTGGAGATCTGTTCAATAATAGTCCAGTTGATATCATTGGGAGTATGGTTTTGCTGGACAAAATGTTCGCTCATTTTGGTTTTTACTTTGCGGCACCTGATGTTGCTGTGGTGTTCGCAACTGCACTGTTTGATTTTGCGAGTGGTCATTCCCACATATCTTTTTTGGCAGGGGCACGTGATGAGATAGACCACGTTGGCGGAATTACAATGTGTATGTGTTCTCTGTGTCCATGTTCTGCCTGGTTCAAGGGAAGTTTTTTTAGTGTATGAAGTTAAATGGCACACACTACCATTTGAGCACGGATAGTGTCCGGTTATTGGGGGTAAACCCCAAGCACTAGTAACAGATCTCTCATTTGGAAAACTGGACGATTCTATTTTTGGCTGTGTATGTACCAAGGAGTCCTTCAGACTCCTGCCCTTTTTAAAGGAAAAGAGCTGTTTCTCCCAGGTTCTTTTGTTGCTGGTGATGATCTTCCAGTGTTTGTTGACTGATTTCTTTATTGCATCTGATAGACAGCTATATGTAGTAACACATGTGAGTGGTAGGTCTCTGGGTTCTCTGATGGTGTCCTCTAACAGCACTTCTCGTGGTTGGTTTCTTGCACGTTTATTCCCTTTGTCTAGAATTTTAGTGGGATATCCTCTTTATTTTAATCTCTGGGTGAGGTCAGTTGCTTGGATCCTATAGTCCCTGATATCACTGCAGTTTCTCCGTATCCTAAGATACTGGCCATAGGGAAGGTTCTCCCTGAGTGGTCTTGGATGGAAGCTTGAAAATTCCAACAGGCTATTTTTCGCTGTCTGTTTGTAGTGAGTTCTGGTGGTTAGCACTGTACCACTTACTGTGATAACCAAATCCAGGAATACCACCACCTGCTTGCTGATACAGTGAGTGAATTTCAGGTAGGGATCTAAGGTGTTGATCCAGGTCAAGAATTGTTTTAGAGTTGTCTCGTCGCCCTTCCAGATAAGGAAAATGTCAATAATGTACCTCCTCCGTAATCCTATGGAGGAGGAGAACTGATTGCTGGTGGGCAGGATGTACTTGGATTCGAAATCATGAACATAAAGTCCGGCTACACTAGGAGCGAAAGTACTGCCCATTGAGGTCCCAGTGCTCTGGAGGTATAGGTTTCCTTTGTATTTAAAGTAATTTTCTTTTAGGGCCATGGTAGCACATTGTAGTATGAAATCTTTGGGTGTCGTGTACTCCCAAACAATTGAGTCCAAAGCTATTCCTAGAACTCTGAGAGTATCATCTTCAGGAATGCTTGTATATAGACTCTCAAGTCTAATGTAACAAGGATAATGGAGCCTTCCTCAAAGGTAAATGGTTCCAGTAATTGCAGCATGTTTTTCGTATCTTTAAGATAAGTTGAGGTGTTCTGTATTAGAGGTTTAAAGTAGTGGTCACAGAATACCGAGAGGGGTTCAAGTAGTGACCCTATCCCTGATACAATAGGTCTGCCCGGAACTGGAGGTACATTCTTATGGGGCTTAGGCAGGGTGTAGAAATACGGTATTGTGTTCTCACCTGCCATGAGAAATGCCGCCTCATGCCTAGAGATGTGTTTATTCTCCTCTGCTGACTTGACCAAGTCAAGGATGAGTGACTTTAATTCTGGTGTTGGGTCTATTGTGAGGAGAGTGTAATTTGTCCTATTGTTCAGGAGGTTCATACATACTTTGTTATAATCAGAAGTGTTCTGAATAACTATGCCTGCCCCTTGTCAGCTGGCTTGATGGTTATTTCTTTGTTGTTCTTTAAGTCCTCAAGGGCTTTGTATTCCAAGGCGGAGAAGTTCTTGAAAGATGTTGTTATTTGTAAAGATTCCATATCGTGAAAAACCGCCTGCTCAAAGGCTGTTATTTCAGCTGGAATTGAATAAGGGGGAGGTACAAAGGTAGATTTTACTCTCAGGTTGGTGTCAAAATTGGGGAGATCCATCGTATAGTTTTCTTTCGACTCCAAAAATGATTTCAATTTAAGTTTTCTGAAGAAATCCAAAAGCTTGCAGTGGAGTTTAAATTTGTCTGGTCTGGCTGTGGGGACACATCAGAGGCCTTTTTCTAGGACCTTGACTTCCACTGGGTTCAGTGTCCTGCTTGATAGGTTAGTTACTAGACTCCCTGGGCACTCGTGGCCGGTGTCGATGTTTTGCTGCGGGTGTGATTCCCCACTGGGTCCTCCGTTTTCCCAGGTGACTTGGTTGTTGCCTCCTCTCCTTCCTCTTCCCCTCCCGCCTCTCTCTAAAAAAGGCATCTGATGTTGGTTCTGGGGAAAATGGGGCTGCATGTATGGATTCCAACCCATCAGCAGAAAAGTTGGTTGTTGTTGAAAGAAGTGAGGGGGTGGGCCATTACCTGGTGTTCCATATGGTGGCCACCTAGGTTGTTGGTTGCAGTAGTTGGACCTGCCTCTACCCCCTTCGTTTCTGTTTCTGGCTGTGGTCGCTGGACATGCTACTGTTAGACGAATTGCTGTCAGAGTCATCCGATTTATTGGAGTCTCTACGTGATGGTGTATAATCAGGATCTGAGTAGGGATACACCTTATTAAATTCAAATTTTTTCAGATTTTTTTTAAATTTGGTGACCTTAGATTGCATCAAGGAATCCTTATATTCAGCCAATTCTTTGTTACATTTGTCTAACTTCTTTTTGTAGCCTGTTATAGTTGTTTTAAAATGTGACTCCGTTAGTTGGATTTTAACCATTAGTGCCTCAGACAGGCGCAATGCTGTTTTTATGATTAAAACTAACCAATCACAAGTACAATGCCTAGCTATCATTGCCCATTATGTGCGGAATGTGGCATCATTGAGGAATATGCGTGGAGCATTGGTTACAAGGAGTCTTCTCAGGCGGTATTAGTTGTTAGGTATTGTTTCAATATAGTCCCGTGTAGTATTGTTCTGTTCGGTTAGTTTCTCCCATTCGGAAGTGTGAGAAATAGCTTGTGATATGGCTGGACCCGAAAAAAGATTTGGATCTGCGAGTAAGGCATCCACCTCCGCTTCAGAGTATGTGAGTCCAAAGTTCGCTATTGTTAAAAGAAAAGAAAATGTTGTTGGTACAAAATAGAGAGGAGTGATCTCTTTAAATGTACCAACTTGATTTCAAACTCTCACTGCTGCATGCTGCTTAATATGTTTCAACAAAAGGAGAGAGAGGGAAATTCGGGACACTCTCAGTTCCCCAAATAAATCTATGTCAAACAACAAAAGAGTGTCATATGTAGTGAGTGTGTAAGCACAAATACAAAGGATAAGTGAACCTTAATAAATCACATTGGAATTTATAAGGAAGCCCTCACTCACCACCTTGGGTGGTGACATGCTCCATCATCGGGCCCACCAGGAGATGCCGAATGCCTCGCTGGTGTGCTAAAATGCCAGAATACTGCGGAGCTGGTTTTTTCATGACAGTGATGTGAAAAAATGTGAGATTAAAAATGCGCTGTCAAGTATCACCTGGTGTCTCAAGAGCAGGTTGTCCCACATGCATTCTACCGAGCCGTAAACGCAAACAACACTGAGAGTCAGTGTCCAATGGCTCAGGTTCCCTTTGAGTGGGGGGGTGGTCTCCGGTACTCTTCAAGCAGCTGTGAGAACTGCCATGCCTGTAGACTGTTTGTTGGGGAACGACTTAGAGAGTTCACCTTGGGAAAGGTGGAGAAAAGTACTCACCTGAGGATGGTGGGTCTGCCTGACTGGGCTTGCGTGACCACCCAGTCAATGGTAGCCAGTTGGGGTGCTCAAGAGGTCCTGGAGCCTGAGTGAGAGACCCAGTGACAAGTCATCGAGAGAAGGCACAGGAGGCGTGGGAAACCGGCCCCTGAAGTTCCCACGGCCCAGGAGAAAGCAGACCTTTAGGGGGATGCCCTGGAGCCTACCGGGGAACAGATAGCTGAACTGGGGAACCTGCCTGAGCTGACCCATTGGCAGCAGGATGGAGACCCCTCCAGGGAGGAATTCTGCAGGGCGCAGAAAGAGTGTCCTTCTCTCATAGGTCTGTGGCAGCAGGCTGGAGACCAGGCCAACGATGATCAGTCTGGAACACATTTCATTTATTGGGAGAATGACCTCCTGTTTTCAGAGCCTAAGGTTGCTGAGCCTGGGTCAGCCCGTGCGCTGGTGGTACCCCAGAGCTTCAGAGCATTCCTACTGGGGCTGGGTCACGATATGCCATTGGCAGGGTATTTGGGGTAGGACAATACCTATGAAAGGCTTGTCACCTACCTTTATTGGCCTCAAATGCACAGGAACTCAGACGCCCACTGTAGGACCTGTCAGACTTGCCAGGCAAGTGGAAAGAGTAGGAGGAAGCAGAAGGCTCCTCTCCAGCCATTCCCTGTGGTCAGTACCCCATTCCAGCGAGAGGGGCCTCCGGACCCCAGGACAGCCATGAGCAACAGGTTTTTCCTGGTCCTGGTGGACCATGCCCCCGGTACCCAGAAGCCATCCCCCTGAGGACAGTGACGGCCCCCGTGGTGGGACGTGAACTGATGGGAATTTTCTCCAGAGTGGGATTCCCTCTAGAGGTGGTGTCTGACCGGGGTACCAATTTCATATCCAAGTATATGAAATCCCTTTGGCAAGAGTGTGGTGTAACCTACAAGTTCACCACACCTTACCACCCCCAAGGAAATGGGTTGGTTGAGAGTTTCAACCGTACCCTCAAGGGCATGATTATGGGTCTGGAAGAAATCATGAGGCGTAAGTGGGATGTCCTCTTGCCATGCCTTCTCTTTGCTTACCGTGAGGTGCCACAGAAGTCTCTAGGGTTCAGCCCCTTTGAGCTCCTGTATGGCCACCTAGTGAGAAGATCTCTAAGACTGGTCCAAGAAGGCTGGGAGCAATCTCCCATGAAACCTCCCCAGAATATGTATAGCTACTTGTTGGCCTTCAGGAACCAGACTAGGCGTTTCAGAAAACTTGCTGAGGCAAATCTGGAAGCTAGCCAGTAGGAGATGAAGCTGTGGTATGACCAGAATGACACTCTGGTAGAGCTTCAACCTGGACAGAAGGTATGGGTCTTGGCCCCCAAAGAGCCTTGTGCGCTCCAGGATAAGTGGACAGGCCCCTAGGAGGTTGTGGAGCGCAAGAGTCGTGTCACCTATTTGGTGGACTTGCAGTCCCCCTGGAACCCCTTGAGGGTCCTGCATGTCAACTGCCTTAAGCCCCACTTGGAGAGGTCTGAAGTGGGCATGCTCTTGGCCACAAATGATGGGATGGAAGAGGAGACTGAGCCTCTTCTTGACCTCCTGGTATCCACAGAGCAAGATGGGTCAGTGGATGGATTTAACCTCTCTCCCACCCTGACCCCTGAGCAACAGAAAGACTGCCGCCAGTTGCTGGAGCAGTTCTATGACCTGTTCTCCCTGGTTCCTAGTATCACAGATTGGTGTGTCATTGATGTGGACACAGGAGACAGTTTACCTATCAAGCACAAGGCTTACAGGGTGACTGACAGGGTCAGGGCTTGTATCAAAGAGGAGGTATCAAAGATGCTTGCTATTGGGGTGATTGAGTCCTCCAGCAGTCCTTGGTCCAGCCCAGTGGTCTTGGTCCCGAAGGCTGCAGCACCGGGTACCACACCCGAACATACGGTTCTGTGTAGACTACAGAGGACTCTATTCAGTCACCAAGACTGACGCACACCCCATCCTCAGAGTGGATGAGATAATTGATCGGTTAGGGGCTGCACAGTGCCTCAGCACGTTTGACTTGACATCTGGGTACTGGCAGATCGCCTTGACTGATGGGGCCAAAGAGAGGTCAGCATTCTCCACACCAGATGGGCATTTCCAGTTCCGGGTTATGCCATTTGGGATGAAGAATGCCCCTGCCACATTTCAGAGGTAGGTCAACCAGGTGTTGGTTGGGCTGGATGAGTTCAGTGTCACCTACCTGGATGACACCACAGTGTTCAGTGTCACATGGGAAGAACATCTGCACCACCTCTGGGAAGTGTTGATGGCACTGCGCAAGGCAGGCCTCATGTTCAAGGTGAGCAAGTGCCAGATCAGGTTGGGTTCCCTGGTGACTTGGGACACAAAGTTGGAAGCGGCCAGGTGGTGCCCCTTCAGCCCAAGATTGAAACCATCCTGGCTTAGGAACCCCCCAAAACCCAGACAGAGGTGAGGGCCTTCCTAGGACTCACCGGGTACTACAGGAGGTTTGTCCAGGGGTCTGGCAACATTGTTGCACCCTTGACAGAGCTGACTTCCAAGAAGCAGCCCAAGAAAGTGATTTGGATTGACACCTGTCAAAAAGCCTTTGACACCCTGAAAACTTCCATGTGCACGGCGCCCGTGCTCTTGGCACCCAACTTCTCCAAAGAGTTCCTTGTGCAGACAGATGCTTCAGAGCATGGTGTAGGGGTTGTTCACTCAAAGATGACTGAGGAGGGCTGGGACCAACCTGTAGCCTTCATCAGTAGGAGGTTACTTCCACGGGAATAGAGGTGGAGTGCAATTGAGCGTGAGGCTTTTGCTGTGGTCTGGGCACTGAAGAAGCTAAGACCCTACCTGTTTGGGATTAACTTTAGGGTTCGGACAGACCACAGGCCCCTCAGGTGGTTGATGCAAATGAGGGAAGAGAATCCAAAGCTGTTGAGGTGGTCCATTTTCCTACAGATTATAGATTTCACGGTGGAACATCGCCCTGGCACTGATCACGCTAATGCTGATGGTCTGTCCAGATTTTTTCGCCTTAGTGATGAGAACTCCCTGGGGTAGGGTAGTTCTCCCCACATTTTAGCTAGAGGGGACACGTGTTAGACCTGGCACCATTGGCGTGGGTCTCCCTTCCATTTTTGTTGTTGTTGCCTCATGTGTTTTGCTGGTGTTAGCTGCTCAGAGCACTGTGCTACTGCCAATCAGTGCCACAGTGCAAGTGCTCCTTGTATAAAATGTATATGGTGATTGGATTCCATGATTGGCTTATTAGGTTCACTGTCAGACCCCAGTAAAGTGCGCCAGGAGTGCCCAGGGCTTATAAATCCAAATGCTGCTAGTGGGCCTCCAGCACTGGTTGTGCCACCCACAGAAGCAGCCTTGTAAAAAGTGTCTAAGGTCTGCCATTGCAGAACCTGCGTGCAGTCTGGTACTGTCATGCTGACTGGGTAAGGGCACCCCATGCCAGTCCCTAAACCTTCCTTTAACTTCATATTAGTCACCCCTATGGCAGGCCCAAGGGCAGAATGCATTGTAAGTGTGAGGTAGGACAAGCCCTGATGATGTCCTAATAGTGAATTACAGCCATTTTCGTTTTTTCACTTTTGCAAGGCTACCTGTTCTCATAGGCCAGACTGGGCTGTTAGAATTGTAACATCCTATGATCCTAACAGACTCAGGGAACATGGTAGAAATTTGAGTTTAGTATGCCTGAACTCAGAATAATAAAATACATATTTTAGTAAAGTTTATTTTAATGTTGTCTATTTGAAAATACCACTTTTAGAAAGTTGGTATTTGCTTGCCTAAGCTTTTCAGCCCGCCTCTGCTAGGATGTGTATCTGCTGTCTGGTTTCTGTGTGTGACAGGGCTGGTGAATTCCAGGAGACAGGCTGGGCAGCCAGGTGGTGAATAGGAGGATTACACCAGGATGGGTGGGAGGGGTGCCCCTTGACTCTGAATAGGGCTGTGATCTGCCACCACAATGCTGTCTCCACCCCCTGTGGAGCATCTAATGTCTCTGCCCTGCACCCTGAAAGAAGAAGGTAGCCTCAGGTCAACAAAGTGCTCAAGAACTGGACTGAACTAGGCAAAGGCTCCCTGACATCAAAGAACAAAAGATTTGTAGCATAAATATAGGAGCCCTGCTCCTAAGAAATTAGATCCTGCTTGAACCAAGAAGAACCTTTGCCCGACAAGAAGGAACTGGGAAAACTGTGAGGAGGAGTACTGTCTCTGACCTGGGGAATTAGCCTGCAGTGGTTGCCTTGCTGGGAAAGGAGAGGAAAAAGACTGAAAAAGACTTTGCTCAAATTGTGCTTCAAACTATCTCCAAGAGCTTGTGGGTGAGCTTGCCCCCTGAATGGACTCCCAGGACTATTGGAATCCTCCTTCCTTCACCAGCGAGCTGCTGAACTTAGCTCGATCGTCCTTGCAGCTGGAGCCGCGATTTCAGTGTGCCTCGTCCCCCCGTCTGCTGTGAAGCCTGTGCCCGGCTGCCCCACCCCGTGAGACTCCGCTCTGCACCGAGCCGTGCTCGCACCAACCAGCCAGGACAGCTCGCACTCTCCTTCACCCTCCCCCTTTTTGAGCCGCACTGCTCACCTCGCCGCCCCCACCACAGGAAATCAGGATCGGAGCGCATTGCAAGGCGAAGTACAGCCTGTACGCTCGAAGCGTATCGGCCGCCTCACACTGCGCTCCTGGGTTTCCACAGACCGCCCCGCACTCCAGAGCCCGGCCCGTAAGCCACGCACCGGCCGCCTCGTGCCGCGCTGTCTGCACCGGGAAAAGCAGCCCCCACTACTGAAGGCCCCGCTCGAATGCCGCCCCGCACTGTGACCGCTTGAGGACCAGGACCATCCGCCTCGCCGCCCCGTGGCCCCCGCTCTACGCCTCACCCAGAGACACCGCATCCAGCCGGGATCACCGCACAGAGATGCCGACAACGCTCCAAGTCCGCCGTCACGCCCTGTACGCTTCGTCCGAGCCGGATGCCTCACATCTAGAAGGTACTGTCAAAACGACTCACACCCCCTTGCTTACGGTTCGGACTGGAAAGTCCGCAGCGCCTGCCCAGTTCTAATAGACATTGTTTTAACCTTATGAGGGTCGGACAAGAGTGCGTGAAGTGCACAGAAGAAGAAAATATGCCTTTTTAAGAACCCTTAAGAGCTAAATAGTATTGTGGCCTCATTTTTAAACGTTATTGGATCTTGTGCTAAGCCTTATATAAAGAACATTTATTTTTGATACAAACCTAGTGTGGTATGCTTTTGTGGTGTTGTCCCTGAGTTACTGTATGTGTTCACAAATGCTTAACCTAAAACGCTTCTGAGATAAGTCTAGTCTGCTTGTGCCACACTACCTAAAGGGTGAGCAGGGATTATTTTAGAGGGTGATCCCCTTATCCTGACTAGAGGAGAGGGTCCCTCCTTGTCACAAGTACTTACCTGTGCCAACAAGAGTCCCTCAAATCTAACACAGGCAAAGACACTAAGGGGCATAACAGCAATGAGGCGATAAAAAAATATCGCCGCTTTAGCGTCCGTTTTCGGACGAAAAGCGGTGATAATTTTATCGCCTTATCAGCAAGGTCACGTTATAGTGTGAAACCTCGCATTATCTCCATTTCCCCTAATGCCTAGCTTTGCATCTCTAATGAGATGCAAAGTGGGCGATCCTCCCCAGGATAACGGGAGAAATGTCTCTAAGCAATATTTCTCCTATTATCACGACTCACGCAAAGCAGCATAGCAACAATCGCACAGTTGGCAGCTTGCACTCTGAATTTTATCACTTTGGAGATAAGCGTTGCTGATAGCACGCTATCTCTGCGATAAAATTCAGAGTTGGCCGGCGATAATGATCCTCACGCTAAGATCGCTGAGCGATAACTATCGCCGCCCTTGCTGATGTGCCCCTACCATATTAGAAGTTTAATCGTGTAAATCTGTATATATCTCACTAAATTTGCAACATAATAATTATGAGAAGACAATCATAGAGTAGTCTGTTAACCGTCCTATGGCGGGGTTGGGGTATTTCAAAAGTATAGGGGAGGGTGGCCTTAAAGAATTATATATAGCTCTAGGAAAGTAATGCACTCAATTACATTCAAATATGAAGACCGGATCATTAATTCTGTCAATTAATTGTTCATGAGCCACCATCTTTGTCATGGCATTCACCCACTCTCTGTGGTTTGGCACTGCAAGTGTATTCCAATGTCTGAGTAGGCAGAGTTTGGCCACTCCCAGGGCAGAGTCAATCCTTCTCTTCTGATGGTGAGTTATATCTTGAGTATCATGTATCAGTATACTATTTGAAAAGACAAAAATTTAGGAACGTGTGTGACAGGTGGACTCATACTGACAACATGTAGTACTGAATATGGATTAACAATTCACGCTGTAACATATAGTCAAAAAATTCTTTAATATTATTTATATTATATTGTCATGAATCTAACCTACTAACATTCATTGGTTTAGATCCAGCAATTATACTCTTCTTGTGCACATTGTGCTTTTTGTGTGTCACAATACATTACAATTTATATATACAATTAATCAATAGATCATAAGATGCAAAATTACTAATTATTGTTCAAAAACATGGCTAGAAATTGCTTATGATTGCCTCCTATTTATACACACAGTATCATGTATCAGTGCCAGGGATGCCGAAGGAGGAAAAGTTCTATATAAGTGTTGGCAAATTGTGCACCAAATCTGATTCCAGTATGGTTGGATTGTAGAGCTTGACCAGAGGATATGTAAAATGTCTCCTTCTGGGCTCTCACATCATTCGCATGCTGCAGTGTGTGAAAATGTCACTCTTTTTGGTAGGTAAAACGTCCAGTGCCAATCCTGGATGATTTTAAGGACGCTGGATTTAAGATGCGCTTCTCTAAGGCCTCTGTCATGTGTTTGCAGATGATCGGCTCCATCTTCTTCAGTATATGTTTTAGCAGCCTAAGTTCCTGTGTACAACGCGGAAAAGTATTCAGTCGCTGTGTAGTACAGCCTCGACATCAGAAGATGGTGTTCCTGAGACCAGTTTTTTATAACGTTCCCGTTTCACTAGGTATAAATGGAAGGACGGGGAGTAGGGAAGATAACTCTAATGTCGGGGTCCTAGTCAGGCATGCAAACAATGTTGCAGCTGTAGGCAGCGCCAGAACCGGTGGTTGGATAGTATCTTGTGATAGGCTTGTGAGGGACGTCAGTCATTCATCCTCGCACAAATGTCCATTTAAAGGGCATGCAATCAATTGTGATGGCAGCATTGTGCCTAATCTGTGCATTGGTATGAAGGCAGCCATGTTCTCATATGTGTTGTGTGTAGTAAGCGATACTCTTTCTATTTCAGACAGAATTTTGCTTTGAGGGTCTAGTGATTCTTTGGGTCCTCTATAAAGAGTATGTGACCCCTTTGTGTCTACTTGTAGTTGTTCAATGTATAACCACATTGGCATTTCTTTATGAGGGTTAGGATGGTATGCCATTTGAGCATATTGTGCGCCCTATAGCAAGAGGTCATGGGAGGTAGTCGTAAATCACCAGGGGGTGGTGGGGGCATATAGTTCTGCTGAGGCAAGATGGGATGGCATCTGACCCCAAACTAATTTATGTATTACGATGTCAACTTTCTGCAATAGCCCAGTTAGTATTGAAAGGAAAGCATGACAAACAAGGAGTTTAAGTGTGGGATTTCCACCATTTTTATGGTTTACACTCTGCCCCACATAGAGAAAGGTAAGTCTTCCTATTTTTCAAAATCAGTGGTCATTTGGTCAATTAATTGTCTTCTATTTTCCTTTTCCAATGAGGAAAAGTATTTGCTGACCAGCATTGATAAATATTTTAATCTGCAGCCTGACCACATTGCTGGCAGACTTCCCAGAACCCATTTGGTCTTTGAGGATGTCATGGGTATGGCTTCACATTTGGCCCAGTTTATCTTTTGCCCTTAGAAGACAGAAGGTATCGATGAGCTGAAGCAATGTTATTATTGAAGTTATAGGATTACTTAGAGGCCCACGGACATCGTCCACATAAACCATTAGCCTGACCTCTCCTGCCACAGTATGGATTCTTGATAGTTACATGGATAGTCGAGTGGCAAAGGCATAGGACTTTAGAGCCAGGAGGAAAACCATGGGTGACAGGGACAGGTCCTGCCTGGTGCCCCTACAGTTCTGGACTGTATCCAATAGGATACCATTACAAGTAATCGGTACTGCAGGACCTTGATACAACCGCCTAACCATCATTATACATTTCTGCTCAAAGTCAAAGTGTTTCCTATTCCTGAACAGGTATGACCCTTCTACCTGTTCAAACACTTTTTTAGCGTCAAACGGTAGTGGCATTTTCCTATCTGAACCTTGCATCGTTTGCCAGCGTAGGTGTTTAAGAATGCACAAATGACTGCAAGAAGAATGATTGGGTGCAAAACCGACCTGATACTGTCAAATGTATCAGCTTACTAAATCTCATCAACAGGATTTTAACTTAAATGTTCACATCTCAATTGATAAGAAAGATCAGTGTATATGTGGCTCAAGACAACTAATCAAGGCCTGCGCTGAAATGTGTGTGAAGACGTGGACTAGTGATTTTTAGAAATGGCCTTCCTTTTTGCCTTCCTCCTCCCATTTTTGCTAAATGTTTGCTGACTTTAGGACGCTGGACACTTTACCATTGCTAACCAAGGATAAGGTGCATGTACTCCACAAAGATCTGGGCGGAGCATCTGAACCAATCAAACACTCACACCAAGTCAAAATATCTGGATTTAATCCATCACCGTTCTTTAGCCCACTCTGCCACCCCAGTTCAGACATGGCTATATGCAAATCAGTCTGACCCTGTGCCTCAGGGAACAGTCCAGCCCAAACTGCCAAGCCATGCCTTCCCTGGACCGGAAACAAGCTTCCGAGAACCGGTTTCTGGCATTCCAGCCGTTTTCAGCCCGGCTTGCTTGAATCCAGTGGCAAAGTCAGCAAGGGACTCATGTCTGAGCATACCCTGCCACACTTATGGCATCCAAAAGCGGTACAAAAGGGGGTGGTAATGGACGGAGCATCCAAACCAATCAAACACTCACACCCAGTCAAAAGATCTGGGTTTAATCCATCACCGTTCTTTAGCCCACTCTGCCACCCCAGTTCAGACAAGGCTATATGCAAATCAGTCTGACCCTGTGCCTCATGGGAACAGTCCAGCCCGAACAGTGATGGATTAAACCCAGATCTTTTGACTGGGTGTGAGTGTTTGATGATTCAGATGCTCCGTCCAGTACCTCCCCCTTTTGTACCTGCTTTTGGCCGCCATAAGTGTGGCAGGGTATGCTCAGACGTGAGTCCCTTGCTCACTTTGCAACTGGATTCTAGCAAGCCGGGCTGAAGACGGCTGGAATGCCAGAAACCGGTCCTTGGAAGCTTGTTTCCGGTCCAGGGAAGGCATGGCTTGGCAGTTCGGGCTGGACTGTTCCCATGAGGCACAGGGTCAGACTGATTTGCATATAGCCATGTCTCAACTGGTGTGGCAGAGTGGGCTAAAGAACAGTGATGGATTAAACCCAGATTTTTTGAGTGGGTGTGAGTCTTTGATTGGTTCAGATGCTCCGTCCATTACCACCCCCTTTTGTACCACTTTTGGCCGCCATAAGTGTGGCAGGGTATGCTCAGACGTGAGTCCCTTGCTCACTTTGCCACTGGATTCAAGCAAGCCGGGTTGAAGACGGCTGGAATGCCAGAAACCGGTCCTCGGAAGCTTGTTTCCGGTCCAGGGAAGGCATGGCTTGGCGGTTCGGGCTGGACTGTTCCCATGAGGCACAGGGTCAGACTGATTCGCATATAGCCATGTCTGAAATGGGGTGGCAGAGTGGGCTAAAGAATGGTGATGGATTAAACCCAGATCTTTTGACTGGGTGTGAGTGTTTGATTGGTTCAGATGCTCCGTCCATTACCCCCCCTTTTGTACCGCTTTTGGGCGCCATAAGTGTGGCAGGGTATGCTCAGACGTGAGTCCCTTGCTCACTTTGCCACTGGATTCAAGCAAGCCGGGCTGAAGATGGCAGGAATGCCAGAAACCGGTCCTCGGAAGCTTGTTTCCGGTCCAGGGTAGGTATGGCTTTGCAGTTCGGGCTGGACTGTTCCCTTGAGGCACTGGGTCAGACTGATTTGCATATAGCCATGTCTGAACTGGGGTGGCAGAGTGGGCTAAAGAACGGTGATGGAATAAACCCAGATCTTTTGACTGGGTGTGAGTGTTTGATTGGTTCAGATGCTCCGTCCATTACCACCCCCTTTTGTACCACTCCAATTGTTGGGGGCATCGCCTGTGTCGACATTGAAGATCATGTATTTATCCTGATAAACACGGGCATATAGGCACAAACTTGTTGCTGCAGCGTCTTTCTGAAGGATAATATCCGTTGCTTCATCCATTTTACTAGTTCACCGCCTTTAAACTAACACAGCGATTCATGCCCAGACTCCCCTGCATCCGAGGCCAACTGTAATGAGCATCCTGCCGCCCCCAAACTAGTGCCTCCTGGGGCGGACCGCTCCCGCCGCCCCCTCCCCCCCCCCTCCCCCCCTCCGTACCTACGCCTTGTGCAAACGGTTGTTTCAGCTTATACATTAGCTCGTAAGAAGTACTTGTGAAAAAAAACCTGTGTGTGACTACCTAAATGTACATCATGGACAGATAACATAACATAACATTTGGATGGTTAAAGCTCGCGCTGAACCCGAAGGGCATCTCGGAGCTAATTGGCAGGTGTCTACTGATACCTACATTCCAACTGGGCTTGCTCCATCACCCGCTGCATGTTTGCCTTCAATAGTGTTTCAGAGTTCTTCGTCTTTCCTTACTTTGCAAGCAGACATATTAGTAAGAGGCGGGAACGATAATGCAGTATCATTGCACAGTTGGTAAAAGCTCATTGTGCTCATATTTTAGCCTCTGCCCTTTGGAATTCACACAACTGCTTTATGTTCACGTTCAATGCGTGTAGCACGTCACTTTTAATGTAAAAATGTAACATTAGATCTTAATATTATTTGCAATGGTGGTTACACCCTCATTTGTTTCTGTGCCCGCCTGTGCTGTTCTCTAGTTGTAAAAGGCATTTTAAAGTTGGTGGTTTTGTTTTCAAGTTATTGTTCAGCATATTTTTACAACTCATTTTACTCTTCTCTGGTCTAACTCATTGTCCTTTGCTTTTTCCGCTGGTAATAGCTGGATGTTTAGATGTTCTCATGTTCTCAACAATAAAATACCAGTGTAAATGCTTTAATCTTGCTGTTTGAAGAGAGAAACTTTAGCCAGATCCTATCAGGTAGTTGCTATTTCCGTGCACATTTTTTAAAAGTACCTTGTCATCATATGATAAGCTACATTTAGTCATTAACACAATCGGCATATTCGTGTGTGAATCTCTTGACTGTAGATACAAAATCCTTGATTTGAATAACATGACTTCAAAGGGAGCGTGTGTGGTTATTGTTTGTTTTCTTGCAAGTGCTTTCTCCCACTTTACATTGTACAGAAACAATTTAACCGGTGTCTCCCTTAAGGTTTGTTGTGTTACTGCACTCGTGCTAAAAAAGGCCCCTTTTAGTTTTCGAGTCACTTTATTTTGTCATTAATATATCTGCTATACGCCCAAGAGCACTTTGTGAAGCACTTCACTTTTAGAGCTAAAACATGTCTGTTTTATTTGGCAGTTGTTCTTACAAGACTTTCATTAGCCTATTCACCAATAAAAACAGTGTGAAGGCCTGACCCATTGGCTATGCAATGATGGGTAAAAGTGTTGCCTGGTATGCATTTGGCTCTTGTTCTCATCACCAGCTGTATTAGTATTTCATGACCAGAAAGGCCTTTGGTGATTATAACTACGTCTGTAGAGCTCAACTTGGAAGAATACATTGCGACCTCCAGAGTGAAGAGGGCTGTGGAACTATGGTTTGTTGATTCGTTTTAGGCACTGATAGCAGTATTTAACAGAGGTTAGAGACACATCCACAGCCCACTCTCAAGTAAATCCTCTGCCTGGTAAATCTATCTCTCAGAGATTTAATAAATGATGGAGACGAGTCTGGGACTGTGATGCTCTTTCTACTTTATTGTTAAATCAACACAGGGACTGTAAAAATCACGTTAGGTTCATAGAGAATAACATGTTGAGGAAGAGAAATGAAAGATGATCCCTTGTGTGGAAAGTTGGAAAGAAAGGGCTTCCAGCAATCAGCGTTGTTGCAGAATCCGCCATGTGTATTACATTCCCTAGTAGAGGCCCCCCTGCAAGAGAAAAACAGGCAATACTGAATACCGTGCTCCTGATAACTGAAAGGCAGACTCTCCATGCAGACCTCAGTAAAACTAACTGGTGCTGTGCCAGCAGACTTCTTTGGGCATGGTGAGCCAACATAAGCTGCCATTGATTTTGCCCTGCATCAAGTTCTTGAGTTGTACAAGGAGTGACAGTTAAGAAAGACATTTAGTAGGATATCTCAGGGACAGTTGTAACAAAAAACAAACAAAACAAAGATGTGCCAGGGACCTACTCAGGAGGCCACTGCAGCTTGCCCCAACCATTGCCCCTGCCAGCCCAGTCAATGACAGGACCAACACAACCATCATACTCTAGCAAAAGTAACAATTCAGATTATTTGAAGCCCCCATCGCTATAAGAATGTCTTGGGAAGCATGCATTAGCCCTTTGAAGTTTATTCTATTCAAAAACAACTTTTGTGTGCTCATCTTTCCTTTAGACAAACAGCACCACTATGTGAATTACTTTTATAAGTACAGGCGTTGGCAATAAAGTCCCTGTGCCGAGCACCAGAAACCACCAGCTCCAATTAAGCACTGCCCAGGGAATTAGTCCAGGTTTGCGAGTTAGTATGTTGCCAGGTTTCTTGATGGTTTAGATTGATAAATGTCTGGTAGTGGTGGTATGCATGCTGCATCAGGATGATACCAAAGGGATAGTCCTTCAGTTCAATCTACAGTCCAGAGAATGCAGTCCTGTTAGTTAATGTACTGTGTGTTGCACGCACCTGTGAACTTTGTGGAGAAAGTAATGCAGTGTACAAAAAGTTGTAGTCAGATACATTCATTTACCAACTCCATAATAGGGTCATGGTATAAACACAATTTTGTATGTTATTGTGTGCTTTTTTCAACACATTTTATTGCCTTTTATAAACAACAATGCATCTGCAATTGCAGCAATACACTTACATATTCCAATCATCTGTCTCTCATAACACATATCCATTTATTACAGAATGGAGTCATACACTTCAGAGACATTAAGCAATTAGTCCCAGTTCAGCTGTCTAGTCTACCTCTGTGTAGGCATTATACCCCATCCGAACTTGTCCCCAACATCCCCCCACCTCCCCTGTACTGCTGCTGCCTATGATATCACACTACATCTTTCTGGGTTGCACTGTGGTCTTATATCCTGTACATCCGTAGCATGGGGGCACTCCCCATGGATCTTGGGGGACCTTTCCATTATGGATTCATCCCCTCTAGCTCTGGCTCTATTCCCTCTTTCCGCTCTTGCCTCCCAGGGCACCCCTGTCCAGATACTCCCTCTGAGGTGGTGGATTTCAATTCTAGGTTAGAAATGTTCATGTCTTCCAGTAATATCTCCCAAGCTTGTGCTCTCGCAATCCTGCCTATACCTTTTCTCGCGTTCCTGAGCAGAATTCTGCCCTCGCTGCTTGAAATTTCTCTAGTTCTTGGTTGAATCTATGGAGGCTGGGGCCATTCGGTGCCTTCCATTTACCTGTTAACTCTCTTTTTGCCAACATAAATGCAAGGTCTTGAAATTTATCGGTGACTTTAGTTTTGGCTGTATGAAGGAACCTGTTTAGTGAAACATGTTCTGGTGTGCGTGGTATTTCCCGCTCTATGATCAGCGCCACTTCTCCTCTCACTTCCTGCTAGTAAGTTCCTAAAGATGGGCAACTCCATAATATATGTATCAAATTTGCTCCATTTTCTCTGCATCTTGGGCATTCTGCATCATCTCTGTGGAAGAATCGGTTAATTTTATCTGGAGTAATATGCCCTATGTAATATGTAAAAATCAATCAGGATAAATTTCGCATTGTGAGAAACCTTAGTGGCTCATTGTAATATGTTTCCCAGTCATTGTCCTCCAATAGTCTGCACAGGTCTTCCACCCATTTAGTCCGTAGTTCTTTGAGCGAATGTGTAGATTCTCGTTTAATGGCTCTGTATAATCAGGAAACCGCTTTTATGATTCCCCCTGCCAATCCAATGTATTCAGAGGTATCATGTGTTGGTAGCTCTGTCAAGATTACTGCCAATTGACCCTCAATCCTGAGAGTACACCAAACTCTTCCATCATTAGCTTAGCCCCTCTTAGTTCCTCCTCTGTATCTTTTAAAAAGAGCAGTAGATCATCAGCGTAGAGTGCTATATGGTGTGTTAGGCCCCCCGACTGCAGGCCTCTGTACTCTTATCCGGATCTCGGCCTACATGCCAGTAGCTCCATGGCTAGGGCAAACAATAGTGGGAAGAGGGGGCACCCCTGGCGCGTGCCCCTCTCCACCCAATACTGCGCCGAGATTGCGCGACCTGTGCCGACCCTAGCCACTGGGTTCTCGTATAACAGTCATGCTCATTTTATAAATCCGTGCTGACTCCATTTTTGCCAATACGGCATACAGGAATTCCCATTCCAGGCTATTGAATGCCTTCTCTATATCTATTGCGAATATTTCTCCATCTGGGTAATCTTCTTTACTCAGCTCTAGTACAGCAAGGGGACCCTGTATATTCAGAGTTGTGTTCCTGCTGCAAATAAACCCGGCCTGATCTAGGTGGACCAGGGCAGTCATGTGTGGGAGCAACCTTGTTGCCAGTATTCTACTCAAGATTTTGAAGACAAGCTTTAACATTGACAGGGGCCTACACACAGTGCACTCTAGCAGGGACTTATCTGGCTTGAGTAGTGGGATCACCACTGCCTCCCGAATGGTCTGTGACAGGAGACCTCTTTCCCAAACTTTTGCATATACCTCTACCAATCTAGGGGCTACCTCCTCCGCATATGCAGCATAGAACTCCGTGGGAAACCCATCTGTGCCTGGAGTGTTTCCCCTAGCTATGTTCGTTAAGGCCACCCTCACTTAAGGCTCAGAGATTTCAACCCCCAAGTGATCTGCATCGTCCCTCAGTAGGGCATAGAGTGGGAGTTCCGCCAGGTACTCCTCCATATCTCCTGCCTCCCCAGGGCCACGACTCTTGTACAACTGCTCGTAGTAGTCTTGAAATCCGGGTTTTTTTTTGTCCTGCCTATATAACGAGCGCCTTGCCTGGTCCACAATTTCCATTATGGTATTCCCGCTTCTGGTCAGGTTGGCAAGCCATGCTAGCAGTCTTCCTGCTTTATCCCTTTCTGCAACAGTCCTGTCCGTCAAAGCACCTCAGCCGCTCTTCTTGTTCTGCCACTTCTTCTTTCGCTCAAACAGCTCCTGTCTCAGTTCAGGATGCTCAGCCCTTCTCAGTTCTAACTCCCTAAGCTCTTGGTCCACCATATCCACATCCGTCATCAATGTCCTTTGTACCCCAATGGATGTTGCCATGCAGCGCCCTCTGATGACAGCCTTAAATGCCTCCCATTCCATTCCCCTAGAGTCAGTAGAGAAGGCCTTATCAGCAAAATATGTGGTAATATCACTCCAAACTTCCTGTAAGAACACCTGGTCCTCCAGTGCCTCAGGCGTAAGGCGCCTGGTTGGAATGGGTTGCTGCTGAGTTGCCCACTGTATTTTAGCCAGTAGTGGATTGTAATCCGAGATGGTACGAGTCAGATATTCTGCCCCTTGGAGCATTGCATGTATGTCAGGTGAACATAGAAATGTGTCCAGTATGACGTGTAGGTCATGTGTGTATGAGAGGTGAGAGTATTCCTTATCTAGGGGATGAGTGCTTCGCCACATATCCACAAGCTCCCACTGAGTCTGCCAATCCCTAAAAGTGTTGGCTAACTTATAGACTGGTGAGTCTCGGAGCCGAGGGTGTGATCGGTCCAACTCTGGGCCTGCAATGCAATTAAAGTCACCTCCCATGATGACCGTGCCGATCATGTAGGATGCTAATACTCCAAACATCCGCTCCAGAAAACTACTCTGGTCTACATTCGACCCATCTATATTAATTAGTGTACTGTCTTGTCCGTCTAGCCTCCCCGCCGCTATGACATATCGACCCTCTGGGTCTACCTTGTGCCCAATGTGCTGAAAGGGACCCCAGCTCTTATCCATATGACTACCCCCCTTGCAAACGCCCAGTATGACGTGTAATATGCTTGCCCTCCCCATCTCCGGTGCAGTGCAGCTCCATCTGAGGCTAGTGTATGAGTCTCCTGTAGCATTGTTATATGGATTCCCTTCTTATTTACCTGGGAGGATATTTTATATCTCTTATGCATGGAGTGCAGTTCCCTAACGTTCCAGGATAACAGATTATTGTCTGCCTTTTTTGCCATTGCTGTTTCTCATCATTTCCCCTCTCTGCTCCACATGTGCCAGGCCATCAATGCTTTCCTCAAAATTCTGTAGACCTGGATGCCGTATTTCTTTTCCCTCTTTGGCTAACAGCAGCACCCCAATCACAAAACATAGCACCATTTTAACCTCCTAACTCCCCTTTCCCAGGACAAGTGAGAAACTCTCTCCCATCCTAACTAAGCACTCCGGTGCTAATACAACAAGTGTCCAAAGTTTTGGGTAGCGGCAAAGCCAGTGTCCACCCAAAGGAAAGCCTTACCCCGCCCCCGGATCCCCCCACCCAGTGCATGCTACATTTCTTATTCAATGCCCAGTGTCGGGCCCCTTCCCATCATTTCCCCCTGTATACTTGCATGTCCTGATAACCTTCCGGCAATATCATCCGCCATTCTGGGAATTATTTCAGGGCGAGTCTGACTGGTTTTGCCCATTGTGCTGGTACTAGTGTCCGAGTCTGAGTCTCTCGGATCTTCCCACGACATTGAAGATATGCTCTTTGCCCCTTGCTTGCTCATGGATGCCACTGCCCCCACAGCATTCTCTCTGTCTCGTCGTGACTCTTCTACTGTGGGTAAGTTCCTGGATTTTCCTCCTTCTCCTGCAGTGCTTGTGTTATCCCGGCCTGATGGCGCATGCTTTTCTTCTTGTCTCTCATGTGGTGCTTTCACATCCACCCAGTCCCACACGTCCTGTGGAGTTTGAAGAACTTGGTTTCTCCCGCAGGGATCATCTGGAGCTTGGCCGGGAATATCATGGAAGATTGTACCTCCATTTGTCGTAGTTTCCTTTTGACTGCTGTGTAGGACGCTCTTTGCTTTTGTGCTTCCCTTGAGAAGTCCGGGAAAAGTAATATGATGCTGCTGTCAATTCGGAGTTGACCTTTGGTCGGGCTTGGCTCAGCACATGGTCTCTGTCTTTGTAGAAGACTAGTCGGGCTACTACTGGCCTCAAAGGCCGTCCTAGCGGGAGCACCATAGTTGCGATCGTGTGTGCCCACTCCCGAACAAAGTATGGTGACAGGCCTTCCTCGGCCACCCCTGTTCAGAGCCAGTTTTCTATATAGGCCACCATGTCATTCCCTTCAATTTTCTCTAACAGACCTATAATTCACAGGTTATTATTGCATTTTGCTCTATTTTCAGCGTCTTCCGCTCTGAGATCCAGCACTTGGATTCTCTTCTCTATCTCAGCAAATCTCGGAGCAGACGCAGTCACCTGAGGCTTCAGCTCATGGATCTTCTTCTCTGTCACCGTGACCCGATCTGCCAGCTTCCTGGGATCATCCCTGAGCAGGCCTAGGTCTTCTCGTAGTATATCAATTTTTGTTTCCACTGCTGTTCTCGACATTTATATGACCTTCAAGATATCATAGAGGCATGGGTCCTCTTGGGTCTCCATCTTATTAGTGCTTGCTCATGTTCTTGGGTGTGTGTCCCCAGACTCTTTTCCTGTCGACGCATGTTGCTGTTCTGTATCCCTCCTCTTGGATACTCTCCCCATGGTTTTGATGGCGCTCTGCTTGGGGATCCCCCCGTGCCCGCGTTGACGTCCGGGACGTGGATCTCTGCTTTTTCCGCTTGTGCTGGATAGCACTTACAGCCATTCCTCTGCCCTTCTCTTCATTCTCTGTGTCCGGTGCCACTATTCCCATTCGGTCAAGGCTTCCCCCAGTCTCACTTTGCGTATGTTTTTTTTATTAGCAGCTCTCATCTACCTCATACTGGTGCTCAGCCTACTAAATGGGACTTTTGAATGACACCTCTGTTCCTGTTGCTTCTGGTCAGCTCTCAGCTCTGTCCAGGCGTCTATCGCCCTTATCCTTTTCTGCTGAGTGCTACATTTAGCAATACCAAAGGGGGTTGATGGACGGATCGTTTGAGCAAATAAAACACTCATCCCCAGTCAACTGATCTGTGTTTAATCCATCATCATTCTTTAGCTAACTCCACCACCCCAGTTCAGACATGGCCATATGCAAATCAGCCTGCCCTGTGCCTCGTGGGAACAATCCAGCCCCAACTGCCAAGCCATGTCTTCCCTGGACCGGAAACAAGCATCCTCGGACCTTTTTCGTGTTCATAACCCTCATCAGCCAGGCTAGCTTGAATCCAGTGGCAGAGTGAGCAAGGGACCCACGTCTGGGCATACCCTGCCACTTAGGGTGAACAAAGCGATACCAAAGGGGATGATGGACGAAGCGTTTGAGCAAATCAAACACTCACCCCCAGTCAACTGATCTGACTTTAATCCATCATCATTCTTTAGCTCACTTCACCACTAAGTATGGGCGAATTTTGCAGATTTGCGGTCTGGGAATTTGCAAAAAAATCAGCGGGTTCGCTAAAAAATTTGCGAACTCACGGATTTGCACAAATAGAACGTTTTGTACTTTCTACTGGCTAATCAGTAAGTGCTACCTTGTTGGGTAAATGTATAGTGCTTTTCCTACACTACAGCTGCGTAAAGTGCCAGAAGAGTTGTCTCCAGTGACCATGGGTGTGTTACTATGCCATCGCGCCGCAGGGCGCAGGGGTCTCTTGAGTGAGCTGTCCATCATAGTGGGTAAATGGCGGGAAGACAGTGCACACCGTTAGTGTGTGGGCGAGGCCAAACGGGCGGGCTTCTATGCGAGTTCACATGCCTCTTGTGTGTATAAAAGGTCAGAGACCGATCAGAGAAGCAGATGAGGAGAAAGAAGCTCCTGGTCACAGGAACTGCAAGGGGATTGCGCTTGTGAAGTCAAGGATGCAAAGGCCTCTCTATCCATCATCACAGCTAATTTTGGATGGTAGATATGGGGAGAAAGCACACCTGCCCAGCCGCGACAAAGCTCACAATTGTTTTTGGGCTGATGAATGCGTTACTGAACTTGAGCTTCAACTCGAGCACCTGCTTTATTTATTTCTGTAAGTGCTTCCTGTTGAGGTTTAATTTTTGTGACAGGAGCATCGTGCCAGAATGAACGATACCCTTCATATTTATCCAAGAAGACACCACCGGTTTGTGCGATACCTCTACTCAACTGCCCAAAATCCGCCCGCAAGCGGATTTGCGAATTTTTCCGCAATTTCGCGAGATTCAAGGATGGCGAAATTGCCGAAAATCCGCAAAATACGCGAGCGGAACAGATTTTGCGCCCAGGCTTATCCACCACCCCAGTTCAGACATGGCCATATGGAAATCAGTCTGACCCTGTGCCTCATGGGAACAGTCCAGCCTGAACTGCCAGGCCATGTCTTCCCTGGACTCGAAACAAGCTTCCTGGGACTGGTTTCGGGTTCATAACCCTCACAGCCAGGCTATCTTGAATCCAATGGCAGACTGAGCAGGGGACCCACGTCTGGGCATACCCTGCCAACTTATGGCAAACAAAGCGATACCAAAGGGGATGATGGACTGAGCGTTTGAGCAAATCAAACAATCGCCCCCAGTCAACTGATCTGGGTTTAATCCATCATCATTCTTTAGCTCACTCCACCACCCCAGTTCAGACATGGCCATATGCAAATCAGTCCGACCCTGTGCCTCAAGGGAACAATTCAGCCCGAACTGCCAAGCCATGTCTTCCCTGGACCGGAAACAAGCATAATGAGAGCAATGGATTTAGGCCCAGATCTCTGTACTGGGGTGAATGTATGACATTCTTCTGCATTCTGTCCATCAACTGCTGTTTTTGCATTTGTCACCCAGTGTGGGACGGGTATGCTCAGACGTGAGTCCCGTGCTCTCCATGCCACTGGAATCAAGTTACCCTGGTTGATGAGGACTGAAAGCCCAAAACGGTCCTAGGATGCTTGTTTCCAGTTCAGGGAGGACCTGGCTTGGCAGTTCGGGCTGGACTGTTCCCTTGAGGCACAGGGTCAAGACTGTTTTGCATATTGCTCAGTTCAAACTGGAATGGCATGGTGAGCAAAAAACAATGGATTTATGCCCAGATCTTTGTACTGGGGTGAATGTATGACATTGTTCTGCATTCTGTCCATCATCTGTTGTTTTTTCAAGTGCTATATTTAGCCTTTCCTGTGCAGCACTTCTGAACTGCTTGGATTTCGGTGTGAGTGGCTGGATAGTGCTTCTCCTACTTTCTGTAGCAACAGTATCTTCAAGGTTTAGTGATCGGGTGGGTCCTTACCCTCCACAATTGTCTCATGAACTGTGTCTGGTCCCTTGTGTATTGTTTACCACGTACACAGCAGTTCCGCTCGGGGGCCTCTGGTGCTTTTCACTCCCTGTAGCGTTCTTGCCTACAATACCGCTTCAGAAGGCTGTCCGCTGGTGCCCCCTATTAGGCCGCAGGCCACAGTCCTTAGGGTCCCTGACACGCGTGGGCTGTTATTGCGGCCCACAGGCCTTCTTTCCATCTGCCAGACCCCCTCTCCCCTCTCTCTGCAGCGTTCCAGTGGAGGTGCTCCCTGGTATGCCTCAGTCTTCCAAGGGGATTTATTATGTGCCAGAACGTTCTTCTTTTGCTGCCCTCTCCCACCAGGACGCTGCCGGCAGGAACCGGTCACTCTGGTCTCCTGCCTGGTTTCTCTTTGTAAAAACAACAATTGATGGACTGAATGTGGATCAATGTCACACACTCCCCCAGTCAAAAGATCTGGGCCCAAATCCATCGTTTTTTTGCACTCCACACCACCCTGGGTTAGACAATGGTGATATGCAAATCAGCTCTGACCCTGTTGCCCCATGGGAACAGTCGAGTCTGAACTACAAAAGCCATGTCCTTCCCAGAACGGAATCAAGCATCCGAGGACCGGACCGGTTTCGAGGTAACACCTCTCATCAGCCCGGCTAGCTTGACTCCAAGTGGTGTGGAGTGCCTGGGACCCACGTCTGGGCATCCCCAGCGCACTTAGGGCGGCAAATGCAAAAACAACAATTGATGGACTGAATGTGGATCAATGTCACACACTCCCCCAGTCAAAAGATCTGGGCCCAAATCCATCGTTTTTTTGCACTCCACACCACCCTGGGTTAGACAATGGCGATATGCAAATCAGCTCTGACCCTGTTGCCCCATGGGAACAGTCCGGTCCGAACTACAAAAGCCATGTCCTTCCCAGAACGGAATCAAGCATCCGAGGACCGGACCGGTTTCGAGGTAACACCTCTCATCAGCCCGGCTAGCTTGACTCCAAGTGGTGTGGAGTGCCTGGGACCCACGTCTGGGCATCCCCAGCGCACTTAGGGCGGCAATTGCAAAAACAACAAATGATGGACTGAATGTGGATCAATGTCACACACTCCCCCAGTCAAAAGATCTGGGCCCAAATCCATCGTTTTTTTGCCATCCACACCACCCTGGGTTAGACAATGGCGATATGCAAATCAGCTCTGACCCTGTTGCCCCATGGGAACAGTCCAGTCCGAACTACAAAAGCCATGTCCTTCCCAGAACGGAATCAAGCATCCGAGGACCGGACCGGTTTCGAGGTAACACCTCTCATCAGCCCGGCTAGCTTGACTCCAAGTGGTGTGGAGTGCCTGGGACCCACGTCTGGGCATCCCCAGCGCACTTAGGGCGGCAATTGCAAAAACAACAATTGATGGACTGAATGTGGATCAATGTCACACACTCCCCCAGTCAAAAGATCTGGGCCCAAATCCATCGTTTTTTTGCACTCCACACCACCCTGGGTTAGACAATGGTGATATGCAAATCAGCTCTGACCCTGTTGCCCCATGGGAACAGTCCAGTCCGAACTACAAAAGCCATGTCCTTCCCAGAACGGAATCAAGCATCCGAGGACCGGACCGGTTTCGAGGTAACACCTCTCATCAGCCCAGCTAGCTTGACTCCAAGTGGTGTGGAGTGCCTGGGACCCACGTCTGGGCATCCCCAGCGCACTTAGGGCGGCAATTGCAAAAACAACAATTGATGGACTGAATGTGGATCAATGTCACAGACTCCCCCAGTCAAAAGATCTGGGCCCAAATCCATCGTTTTTTTGCACTCCACACCACCCTGGGTTAGACAATGGTGATATGCAAATCAGCTCTGACCCTGTTGCCCCATGGGAACAGTCGAGTCTGAACTACAAAAGCCATGTCCTTCCCAGAACGGAATCAAGCATCCGAGGACCGGACCGGTTTCGAGGTAACACCTCTCATCAGCCCGGCTAGCTTGACTCCAAGTGGTGTGGAGTGCCTGGGACCCACGTCTGGGCATCCCCAGCGCACTTAGGGCGGCAATTGCAAAATCAATTGATGGACTGAATGTGGATCAATGTCACACACTCCCCCAGTCAAAAGATCTGGGCGCAAATCCATCGTTTTTTTGCACTCCACACCACCCTGGGTTAGACAATGGCGATATGCAAATCAGCTCTGACCCTGTTGCCCCATGGGAACAGTCCAGTCCGAACTACAAAAGCCATGTCCTTCCCAGAACGGAATCAAGCATCCGAGGACGGGACCGGTTTCGAGGTAACACCTCTCATCAGCCCGGCTAGCTTGACTCCAAGTGGTGTGGAGTGCCTGGGACCCACGTCTGGGCATCCCCAGCGCACTTAGGGCGGCAAATGCAAAAACAACAATTGATGGACTGAATGTGGATCAATGTCACACAGTCCCCCAGTCAAAAGATCTGGGCCCAAATCCATCGTTTTTTTGCACTCCACACCACCCTGGGTTAGACAATGGCGATATGCAAATCAGCTCTGACCCTGTTGCCCCATGGGAACAGTCCGGTCCGAACTACAACAGCCATGTCCTTCCCAGAACGGAATCAAGCATCCGAGGACCGGACCGGTTTCGAGGTAACACCTCTCATCAGCCCGGCTAGCTTGACTCCAAGTGGTGTGGAGTGCCTGGGACCCACGTCTGGGCATCCCCAGCGCACTTAGGGCGGCAATTGCAAAAACAACAAATGATGGACTGAATGTGGATCAATGTCACACACTCCCCCAGTCAAAAGATCTGGGCCCAAATCCATCGTTTTTTTGCCATCCACACCACCCTGGGTTAGACAATGGCGATATGCAAATCAGCTCTGACCCTGTTGCCCCATGGGAACAGTCCAGTCCGAACTACAAAAGCCATGTCCTTCCCAGAACGGAATCAAGCATCCGAGGACCGGACCGGTTTCGAGGTAACACCTCTCATCAGCCCGGCTAGCTTGACTCCAAGTGGTGTGGAGTGCCTGGGACCCACGTCTGGGCATCCCCAGCGCACTTAGGGCGGCAATTGCAAAAACAACAATTGATGGACTGAATGTGGATCAATGTCACACACTCCCCCAGTCAAAAGATCTGGGCCCAAATCCATCGTTTTTTTGCACTCCACACCACCCTGGGTTAGACAATGGTGATATGCAAATCAGCTCTGACCCTGTTGCCCCATGGGAACAGTCCAGTCCGAACTACAAAAGCCATGTCCTTCCCAGAACGGAATCAAGCATCCGAGGACCGGACCGGTTTCGAGGTAACACCTCTCATCAGCCCAGCTAGCTTGACTCCAAGTGGTGTGGAGTGCCTGGGACCCACGTCTGGGCATCCCCAGCGCACTTAGGGCGGCAATTGCAAAAACAACAATTGATGGACTGAATGTGGATCAATGTCACACACTCCCCCAGTCAAAAGATCTGGGCCCAAATCCATCGTTTTTTTGCACTCCACACCACCCTGGGTTAGACAATGGTGATATGCAAATCAGCTCTGACCCTGTTGCCCCATGGGAACAGTCCAGTCCGAACTACAAAAGCCATGTCCTTCCCAGAACGGAATCAAGCATGCGAGGACCGGACCGGTTTCGAGGTAACACCTCTCATCAGCCCGGCTAGCTTGACTCCAAGTGGTGTGGAGTGCCTGGGACCCACGTCTGGGCATCCCCAGCGCACTTAGGGCGGCAATTGCAAAAACAACAATTGATGGACTGAATGTGGATCAATGTCACACACTCCCCCAGTCAAAAGATCTGGGCCGAAATCCATCGTTTTTTTGCACTCCACACCACCCTGGGTTAGACAATGGCGATATGCAAATCAGCTCTGACCCTGTTGCCCCATGGGAACAGTCCAGTCCGAACTACAAAAGCCATGTCCTTCCCAGAACGGAATCAAGCATAGAGCATAGAGTTTCTCTTTGTGGCAGGGGGACTTTCATACATGGTCCAGGCTTCTCCTCTCCCCACTGCAGGGCCAGGAATCCCAGGGGGAAATCACCCAATGTGCAGACAATATTTCCTCTAATGAGGCCTCCCAGATCCTCAGGCCTGCTCCGTCTTAGGCCATGGTCACCATCTTGCCCAGCTCGAAGTCCAGTCTCCTGCTGTCTGCCCTGAGCCCTTGTTTCGTCAGAGGGAAGGATCCACAATGCTCCCACATCCGCTTGCAGGCCGCTTTCACCTGTACCTTCCTCCTCGCTAGCTCCTTATTGCCCTGGACTCCTCAGGGCCCCACCAGCTCCATTTCAGTCAAGGTGGTCTTCCGCTTATCTGCCCACTTTGATCCTGCTGCCGGCTCTCAGCTCTGTAGTGTCAATGGGACTGCTCTTGGTGGTCTGCCCAGGAGATGGGTCCCGTCTACAAGCAGACCACCGATCTCCATGTACTTGCTCCGGGGCCCGGCTGTCTAGCTGCAAGGCACCCTCTGTGCCGTGATGCTTGGCCACCGCAGTGCCTCCGCAGCCCTCCGCAGTGCAGCCACAGCTGCCTCTGCATGATCTTCGCCCATGCCGCTTCTCACTGTGCAGGTAGCAAGGGCATTTACTTTCCTGCCATCTATGTGCTCGTAATCAGCGTCTGCTGCACCTCACGTACCTGAGGCATCCTAGGCGCTGTCTTTCTCCGCCAGTCAGATCGAAGCCGCCATTTTACTCAGACGTGCGGTCCCTTCACCAGTTGTGGTTCTCTGTCTGATCTCGGTGCTCCCCCACTTGGTTTGATTCCCCAGGGTTGGGGTGGATATCGCCTGTGCATGGGGCCCCTCTATATCGGGCAATATGGCACTGGATGGTGGAGCACCGGCGGGAGCTCAGGCTCAGGCTCCCGCTTCCATCGGCGTCCGGCCACACCCCCCAATTTTTTTTAAGTTATTGTATCGATATCCTGATATAGTCTTTTTGTTGTAGAACTGAATGACACATAGCCCTTGAATTATACATTGAAATGAGAACTGTTATTGTTAGGGACCCTGATGAAGACCAGTTTGCTCTTTTGAAAAAAAATATACATTTCTTCAAATAAAGAATATTTACAGAATCGACTGCCATTTGTTCGACCTCAGACTTGGTAGGTTTTTGTCTAAGGATAGCTACATGTTGGCCTTCTTGGTAACTGCATCATGGTTTGAACCCCTTGTGGCTATAAGGCACTGGTGCCTGTGGGCCTAATCTCACCTTTCTTCTCTGTGCGATGACTGTCACTAGGCTGACTCTGTGGGTCACATCCCCTCAAACCTGCCTTGTGAAAACTGCATCCTAATGTACTGGCATGCTGCATATGCTTTTCGGATACTGACCATTGTATTCTTTGAGGTTGGGAACCACCGACACATGCTTCTGTAGTCCCAAACCTGCTGCTGCTGAAAAATACATCTATCGGAGTCTGGGGCTCTGACAATGATCTATTGTTAAACTGGTTTTTCATTCAATAAGTCGCCTAAAAGTCAAGGGCACCATTCTGTGCTGGATCAGGTGCATGGGAAGTGATCCGATATGCTAGCATTTCTTCCATAACTGATTGACCTGCCACGTCTAATGTACATTTATTTTAGGGTCTTATATTTGCAGTATTCATCCAGAAAGGAGGCTTGCACACCAGAGTAGGACAAAGAAAACTTCAGACACGGAACATGTCTGTTAGATTTCCACTTTCTCTTGAGAATGTTCCTACGACTGTGAATGTATGGCAACAAAAAGCCCTTTTCCTCTTTGGAGTTCCAGTATATAAGAGTGTGAATTAGTGTATACCTTATATGGGATTATTCCAGGATAGAGCCACCTATTTATTATGCCATGTTTCATTATCAATTCCGGTCCTGAGCGGATATTACACACAGCAAGCTTATTCTCGATATTTTGTAAATGTACTCTTTTTTGAAACTTTAGAATGAGCATCAAAAATTTTGAAAGCTTTTTTTTAGTGTCAGGGTCAAAAAGCAACAATTGTGGAGTGGTAGGTAACTATTAGTTGTATTATGGCCTAGCTACGACAAGGTTAGAGTTGAAGAATGTTGAAAGCTTTTTTTTACTGTCAGGGTCAAAAAGCAACAATTGTGGAGTGGTAGGTAACTATTAGTTGTATTATGGCCTAGCTACGACAAGGTTAGAGTTGAAGAATGTTGAAAGCTTTTTTTTAGTGTCAGGGTCAAAAAGCAACAATTGTGGAGTGGTAGGTAACTATTAGTCGTATTATGGCCTAGCTACGACAAGGTTAGAGTTGAAGAATGCATTAGCTATTTGAGTCCTCATTATAAGTGTCCTTGATAACTGCGCTTTGTTCAGTAACTCCTGGACTGATATTTACTGGGGCATGCAGATTTTGATGCAGGTTGGACCCCTGCAGATTTTGATGCAGGTTGGACCCCTTTACATGACACACATTTGTAGTTGCAAGTTATTTATTGGACATGGTAAATTCGGACTCAGCGCTAAAACGATTCACCCAAAAACCGGGCAACTCGTAATGAGGGCCTCAGTGTACATTGAAAAGTCAACATGTTTCTGTACACATTACTGGCCAGTATTGGTCTGGGGCATTCATCTAGAAAAAACACACCTCTATGTTTTTAAAATTATAGCCTTGCAACTGGCCAGGTCCAGTGGATATCCCTTGAGGAATGACTGACATAATATCAAAAACAACAATATTATGAAGCAAAAGTATTTAAAGAAAACCACTTTCCTTGCACTCGCCGCATCGGTGATGCGGTAAGCACAAGGTAAGTGGCCCCAAAGCTCTTACCTGCACCGGCTGTGCTGGCGCATGGGTGTCGACCTTGCCTGCAAGATTGCTTTCGTGCAAAAACAATCCTGGGAGGCCTATTCCTCTTTCTATGTGTGCTGAAGACTGCAGCAGACATATAAAGAGGAAGAAAGGAGGGGAAAAAGAGATATTCCACCTTGGTACGCCACCCCTAGGAAGGTGTAAGATTTTGGCACATCCCAAAGTTTACAAGTTATTGTAATTTTGGGGATGCATCAAATTGATGGGAGTTGCGTGGTAACAGTCATGTGATACCCATGGAAGCCTTCCCAGTACACGTAACGCAACGCAGCAATTTGTGCTGCGTTGCGTTACTCCAGATTTTTGAAGCCTCTCAGAGCCATGCAAAGTGGCTTTGCGTGGCTTCAAACATTTGACTTAAAGGTTTGCCTCAGGCCTGTACCACGTTGCGTGGTGCAAACATGATGCAACCCTTGTATAAATGAGGCCCAGAATGTGCAACTAACACAGCCTTCCTGCTCAGGTTTCATCTGTCTGAGGCAAACTCCTAGGTGCTTCCTGGCACCTGAGACAGAACCACACCCGACCAGGGATGTGGGAATTTGGCAGATATTAATTTGAAGACAAAACTATGATTTCTCAGATAGATAAGTGGAAAGAACTCAAAATTATTTTTTAAAAGCAGCAGAATCACCTAACTATTCAGGTTAGTTGGAGCCAATATTTAAAAGATACCCAAAGCGACTTACGCCCTCATTGCAAACAACGGAACCTGCCACACCAAGAAGATTAGCAACAGCTACTATGCCATCCTGTAACACAATCAAAGAAAAGAAAATGTAAGAAAAAGCCACCATTGGAGACAACATATGATACATTACGAGAATCCGGTCACCTTTTTATATCTGTACATTTTTATTAAAATGCATCAAGAATGAATTTGAAAATGTATTTAAGCAGAGGTTTTGTCATAGTTCTAACAAAAGAGCATCATTTCAGATTGTGTAATTAATCAACATTTGGTTTTACCTCCTGGCCGCTTATAGGACAGTGCAGATGGAAGCAAGGGCAATTCCCCAATGTTTCAAGACAACTACTAGATAAGCAACTCTTTCACTTTGTTATCAAACAAACGGGCATATTCTCAAGCCCCTATCGCCACCACAATGTTACTGAAAGTGACGTTGTGGTGGCAAAAGGGGCCTTATTCACAAGGCAGCGTTAAGCCACTTAACGTGGCTTAACGCTGCCTTGCGAATAGGCCCCCTTTCACGCTATATTTAGCATGAAAAGGGCATGCAGTGGGTGTTGCGGTGGGCATTCCACTGCAACACCCATTGATATTTACGCCGCCCCCTATTCACAAGGGCAGCGTAAATAGGAGCTAACGCCAAACTTAAGACCAGGAAAACCCTGGTCCTAATTTGACAATACGAGGAGAAATGTTTTATTTCTCCTTGTTTATGCAATTTCCATGTGCGTTACCTTGTGCTTATGTTATGGGGGTTTATGCAAATGACAGTGGGATGAATGGGCAGACCAAAGGAGCTTAAGTATTGTTAATTTGGACAAAAAAGCAATTTGCATGTTCTTGAGGGGCTGCTCCCCCAGCTCATATGGGCAAACGTTGAATTGAATTATATGCCACATATTAATCCGCCTTGGTAAGTCTGGGGTATAACCATGGGACCCCAAATGCATGCCATTTCACTATATGGAGATGATATGATCCTTTATCTCCACGGTGCCTAAAGGGACCTGGACTCCCTTACCTCTGCCCATCATTATGTACATCGTCTCAATTCATAGAGCATGTCCCTGAGAGACGTGTCAGCTAGGACCGAGGCTCTGACATGATCCCCTTAGACATTAAAATACCTGGGGATACAGATCTACCATCAAGAAGAGGATCTTCCAGAGGACAACCTTGGCAAGGTTGTGTCTTCTCTAAGAACCTAATTAGACTTTTGGATAACCCTGCTGTTGTCAGTGGCAGGCTGTGTTGTGTTGTCAAATGTGGTGATGCTGCCGCAACTACTCAACCTCTTCTCCAACCTCCCAGTCACGATCCCCACACGCACTCTTGGGGACTTAGATTCCCTTTTGCAAAAGGCTATCTCGGGGAAACCGGTTGTACTATGAACTCTACATGTGGCCTACTGGCTACAGAAATTTACCTCGAAGCAGGGGAACCGGTGGGTGTGAGTCTCAGCAGGGACGTTCAATATCCTTAGATTCTAGGCAAATCACTTAATCTCCCCGTGCCCAATAAAAAAATGAATCCGTCTGTAACGCAACTGGCGCTCATGTGAAGTGCTCCGATACCGTCAGGTCTAGTTTATGCTATATAAAATCCCCCCCCCCCTCCAAACTTCCCTTGGCATATAAAGCATGGGGGCCCCAAACTTTACCCAAAATGAGCTCGCTTCTCAGCATTAAAGGGTGGCACTTTGGTTGGTTGGGCACCACGCCGTTGAGGTAAGTCTCCCCCAATCAGATATATTCACTTGGCCCATCTTAATAAGCAATTACTCCCAAGGGACCAACATCTACACCATTTGCAGATAACTCAGGAGTCTTTAAGGCGGGTTCCCAAGGGCTATAACTGCTTAACTCTACTCTCTGCTTGTCCCACTGAGGGGGGTCACAATGGGTGGCTAAGTTCTTACCAGCAGCACTCTGGTGGTCTGGGAGACAGTGCTATTCATGCGCTTGACAAACTCTTTCTTAATTAGAGCACATGGGAATATTAAGAGAGTGCATACAGGCATAAAATAATATACGTAACAATCGCAAAAAACGTTTCACAAACTTATGGTCTGTGCTTACTTTAGAGCAGAAAGAGACAAAGTCAGATTTTCTAATTCATAATTCCTCAAGATAATGGATCAGAAATGTGTGGCTGCCATTGTTGAACACAGCCCACAAATCAGTTAGAACAAAGCACAGACAAAACCTCTTCATAGATGTGGATCATTCAAGACAACGAGAAAACTTAACAGATCCTTGCTTGATGAATGGATGGTAAAGGATATCTGATGATTCTTCCACTTAAAACCCATTAGGTTTCGTTTCTTCCGCCTTCTATGTATGATATTAAACACATTCAGCATATCCCTCCTCAGATACTACTGGGTGTTCATGTCCCTATCGTCTAACTGGTAGGGAAACTGAAACCCTGATAGTAAGATGCTTACATTGTGCAAAAAACACATTACATTGGCAACTCCTGACATTGTTGTTGAATCAGTGGACAAATTATTAATGCAATAGCTTTCTTCATATGGAATTCAAACACACAACCACCCTACTGATCGGCACGTGGGCATATGGATTGTATGCTGGGAATGGATTTATTTGAACGTTTAAAATAAACGATTAACATTTTTCATCCCTGAGCGACCTTCCAAACAATTTTCAAAAGCAAACATTTAACAACAAAAAAATGAGCTAAGCTGAAAAATCATTAAGATAAATTATTTGCAAATTGTTTTTACCAGTTTCTTTACCAGCTCCCCTACTGGACACTCTATTCCTTCTACTAGATTGTTCTGAAACACAAAATGTCAAACAGTGAATGAGATTAAAGTGTACTTTGAATGCTAACAAGCATATAATCATCGAAATATTTATAGTTTAAATATACACATTCACGTTGGTTTCGGTGCATGTGTTCCCAGTCCTCTAATGTAGACACACTAAGATAAAAGCAGACTGTGCATATGGTCACACAATTAATTTCACAGATACAGGGACCATCAGGACAATATGCACCTTGGGCCCCAGGCCAGGGCACTGCTGGAGGTCGAGTCCCTCTCCCATCATACCTCTGAGGTGCAGATACTTTGCAGGTTCTGTTTTATATTGAAAATGGCTAAGTATAGAACATTCTTCACAGCGATTGTGCTGTCAGCCTAACCTTGTTTACATGTTCCCTTGGTGACTCAGAACATCCATGAAGAAAAACTGTAATAGAACATATGACATGAGCAGAATGCTCATTGCACATGTGCAGTGTGAAGTTCATGAATCTGCTTCTAGACACCTGCGAAGAAGTGAGTGACATATGCACACCACCTTGTTGTGCTTGGGCTAGACTCCAGTAAATATAGATGGCGAGTCGTATCGCCACCACAGTGGAACAACTGTGTTTCCCTAATCCACCATTTCTCTACACTACAACATGAGCTCCACAAGACAGGTAGCTTAAAGTTGGTTCTGCCAATGGCTCACATAAACTATATAAAGACAGTCAATGCATTGGTAACTCAAAGTCAAAGGCTAGTATGAACATCCTTATATCCACAGGGTGCTGACGAGGCGGCTGTTAGCACATCTGGTCTTTTTTGATTCCCTGTTAATGAATTTTCAAACAAATTGATAGTTGTCATTGGCAACTCTATATTGGTACATTTATTGCCCCTTCTGATGTAGACCCCAATAAACGTTGCACAAGAGCTTAAACCAATGTGAACTTTTTTTCTGCAGCCTGCATAACTTTGTATGATATATATTCATGATTTTACAGACAGCTGATACAACCATACTGTTTTCCTGTTACCAGTTAACCTGAGTGGAAGGTCCTTTCCTAGAGAGCGAGGAAGTGACAGAGAGAGAATGTGTGTGTGTGTGTGTGTGTGTGTGTGTGCGTGTGTGTGTGTGGGTGTGTGTGTGTGTGTGTGTGTGTGTGGGTGTGTGTGTGTGTGTGTGTGTGCATGCGCATGTGTGAATGGGTGTGCGTATGTTTGTGCATTTTGTACACCTATTTTTGTTGACCAACACTTATTTGTTCCTTATCAGGCTTTCATCCTGGGGAAGACCGAGAGAAAAGCACTAAAGGTGTAAATAGAGAGGAAGACAAAGAAGTAAAAACAGTTACTAAGGGAGAAAACCGAAAAAGAACTTGCAAGAGTGAGATAAAGGAACAGAAGTTGTGTGGCGGTGGATGAAAGAAGCCTGAGTTGGGATTAAGACTCCGCAGCCTTGGTGTGTGTCACCCCGATATTCGTGGACCCAGCCTCCGGCTTTTAGGTAAAACTTTGGGCCCTGGCACCTACTGTTTTACAAATTAAGCACTTTCAGTAGCGTCTTCCACCTGCACATTTTGGATTTTTAGTTAACAGATTCCTTAATATTTGTAATAAAGACATATTGAAGTGTGCATTTTTATTTTAACACCGAAAAGTGTAATATGAATAAAAGATGTTACAATATACTTTAAGTCACACGTGTGAAGTGATTTTTCTCCTTCATCTGAGACTATCTATCATGACTGAATCCAATCCCTGTTAAATTCCAACCCTTGCTTCAAATGCACCATTTCACTCCTGTGGAAGTCCCCTACAAAAAGAAGTTTCATAGAATCATAACAAAATCTCCTGTCTACCTTCTTCTTATGCATTATTAAGCAAGAACAGTAATCCAACATTTAGCGCTGCATTCTTAGTGCAAAAAGCACCCTTGTGTCCAAAATCTGCTAGCTGATGCATTTTGCGCTAAGAATAAGAGACCACCCCTGCGGCTAGGGGAGGGGGGCCTTTAGTGGGCATTCCGTGCACACCTCTGTAGGTAAGTTTCGTTTTCAGAGGTTGGACGTCATGGGGAGGGTCTCTCGGTAATGCGAGACGCTTGGTGGGCGTCTGAGGACCCTCCTCCCAAGGCGATAAGGAGAGCAGCACCCCGGGGTGTGGCTCTCTTTCGTCTCTCGCCTTGGTAACAAGAAGGTCAGCCGAAGAATAGTTGCTGCGGACTCGGGCCTGGTGGCCTTTTTGTTTTACACACAGGTGAGAGGCCATAGCGTAGCGAGGGCTTAATGCAGTAGTGTATGGTGCCGGGAGCCTCAGGTTTGGGCCCCGGTGATACCGTATGTTCATTCAGGATGGTTTACTTTTTTCCCTTTTGTTGCGCAAAGTTCAAATGCATGCGGGCGGTAGGAGGAATCTGGCCTGCCTGGTAGTCTTGAGGCGGGGGTAGCGAGCGGCGATATTGCGCTGAGCGAGTGCAGGGATATTAGATAGACGCAGGAGGGGCGTTGCCTTTCAACCCGCGTGGCGTGCTGCAGTGCGCGTCGGCCTAGGGTTCCGAGGTGAGCAGGGTTCGAGTCTCTAGGGATATGTGGCAACATAGTTAAAGTAAAAAATAAATAAGTAAACAATAGAACAAGGAGAGAAGAGCGCAGCGTTATGCTGGGGCGCAATGCTTAAGAGAAAGATTGTCTGGGGTTTTAGGAAGCACATTTGCGTATGCGGCGGGGTAATGGGTTTCACCTTTTGCTTTTATGCCGATTAAGTATGTCACAATAAACATGCTCCTTGTAGGTGAGTGGAGCGCAGATCTTTTGCTGCGGGGTATTACGGCAGAGATGTGGAGGAAATGGGAGGGGGAGCCAGAGCGCGATGTCAAGGTGATTGATGGGCTAGGGGCTCCGTGATAGTGATTCAGGTTTAGGAGACGCGTCCTGGAGGCACGGAGGGGCGCAGCCTGAGGGCGCTGTATATGCAGGGCTGTAGTTCACCATACGCTGCACATAGGATAATTCGACATGTGGAATGTATTTTTAAACGATATTCAGGATAAGGAAATTGGAAATTAGATCGCACAAGCTGCTTCTTCATTCAATACGGATTCTTGGGGTGTTACCTCAGGTATGTTGGTCGCATTATGAGGTACAACTGCTGCAGCTAGCATATTCCTTAGCGTTCTTGGGGGCATTCCGGGTATCAGAGCTAGTGCCAAGCTCCAAGAGGGAAAGACAGGGTGGAATCGCCATTGATGATGTGGTGATTGCAGCGGGCTTGCTACAGGTCAGGGTACGGAGGTCGAAGACAGACCCACTGGGGAAAGGAGTATGGGTGCAACTGAGAGCAAGTCAGGGGGCGGGCTACTGCCCGGTGATGTTGATGGAAAGGTTCATGCAGATGAGGCCGGGATGTGAGGACAATAGGCTGTTGGTGCATGAGGATGGTACACCGCTGACGAAATTCCAGTTCACGCGAATATGCAAGCGGGCTCTGGAATTGTTAGGAGAAGACATAGCTCATTTCACGTCACATTTGTTCCGTATTGGGGCAGCTACTACAGCAGCGGAATTGGGATTGTCACCGGGTGCAATCAAGAGAGTGGGCAGGTGGAATTCAGCGAGTTTTGAGCGCTATGTGCGACCACAGCTGGTATAGGTGGGGTGGTATTTTCAACAGGTTGGTATTTACGCACTTCTCTCTTTCTATTTTTTCTTTGGTCTCGCTTTCAGGGGTGGCAAGTCAGAGGATGCAAGTATGCTGGTGTGGCGATTCGGTCATATGCAGAGCGGGGAATTGGTTTGGAGAGTCTGGGGTGGACATGACGCAAAGGGCCTTGGGAATGGTCCTCAATTGGTTAGGGTTAGAGGGTCTGCGGGGTGAGGACGTTTCAGCTCATTTGCGGAGTGCGCTCAATAAAGGTTTGCCTATTCCAGACGTGCTTGTTATTCATGTCGGGGCCGAAAATATGGTCCCAGGGGGCAGGCGGGGAGCCAAGGAGGCATTATTCTCTCTTCTTACTTGGATCAGAAGGGCTTTGCCGGACACAGCAATTATTTGGTCAGAGGTTCTCACTCGGAGAGAGTGGGGGGGCGATGTGCCGTCAGCAGCAATGAATACGTCAGTGAGAAAAATGAATAGAGAGGTGGAAAAGCTGTTGCGGGGTTCACAGATACTGGTTATTAGACATACCTTGCTGCAGACATGGACTCCAGATGCGTATCGGACAGGGGGGGGTGCACCTGACCAGGGTAGGGCTGGAGGTGTTTGTGCAAACAATTCTGGGGGCCATTGTGTTACACCCTGGTATAGTGGCAGGGCGTTATCATGGGGGGAGGGCAAGAGCACCAGTGGGGCTCCTTGCCCTGTGGCGGGGTCCCTGATAAGAGAAAAGGCTGAGGGACTCCTTTTGGACAGAAAACGGTTGACCCTGGAGCAGGGGAGGCAGTTATGGCGGCTCTAGGCTGGCGGGAGAGGGGCCGTCCTGCTGGTGGTCCTGGACTCTCTGGCTCTACCCTAGTACCTGGTGGCTTGGAAAGGGGGTGGTGTTGTGTCCTGCTGGTACAACACTCCTCTAGAGATGCCAATTTGTATATATTTGGTAAACTGTGGCGCATATGTATGGGCGCAGCATTTATGTGTTAAATTTAATAAATGGTAAATGTGGGAAGTTTTACCCACAACTGAAATGGATTTTGGTATAATAATAAAGCTACGCAGAGGACATCAATCATTTGTAAGTGTTTTACTGGGAGAGGGGTGAGCCTGGGGTAAAGAGCGAATGGCACGAGATATCCCCACTAAAGAGCACTACATGCTACAGGACATGAACAACAGTGGTCAGCAGCTGCTCACTCGCTCCTAGTTCGATGTTGCTTCGCTCCTGCTGTGGGATTTTTGACCCAAATTACTCAAGCTGGCGTAATTGCCTAATTTCAGTAATTTTGCATCGCAAGAGTAGTGCCTAATTACTGAAATTACTCAGGTTACTCCAGCATAACAACATTTTCGCCTAGGCCTAGTTAGGAGAAACTACTGGTTTTGATGTAATCAGAGAGCAGTAGTCCATTGTCAGCAGGTTTTGTGCTGGACTTCACTCGGACTTTGTGGGCGATCGAGCCCTGAGGCCCAAGTGTCCTCCCTGTGCTAATGGAACAACGGGTGGCCACAGGAAGAACCTCAATGTCAGCTCAGCATCAGCATCGTAATTTGGTATCTTCGGCATCCTGCATCCTTTGCATAAGGACCACTCCTTTGGCTTTTGTGTCTGTTCACCGAAAGGGCCTGAATCTGCACTGGCGACTACTTACATCCAGGGGTACTTGTTGAACTGGTCCTGATTGGTCCCTGTGACCGGCTCCTTATTGGTGATGGACCCCTAAGAGTGACCTTATAGGCATTTTCAAGTTGCAGTAGATTGCAACCATTTATTGCCTGCACCGCCCTGGCTCGCCCTAAGAAAAGCCATTGAGTATTAGTAGGCCTGGTTGCAAGAGTCACCTTTCCTAATGTTCTGTGTGTTCTTGCTCACGAATCATGTTCATTGTCAGAAGGTACATTTCATTTAGTATGAAGCACTGCACTGGCTGCTCTTTAGTACCACTGAGTCCTGAGCTTGCCACTATTCCATACTTGCCAATCCTAGTGACTCAGAAGGTAGGCCACTGCTTGTTCTGCTAGTGAACCAGTGACAGATTCAATGCTATTATTGTGCCACTTCTAAGGAGACCACAACGGGCCTGTGCAGTTGTATCCCTGCACTCCCGCATCAAAACAAAAACAAAGTGCAGCCAGGGATTATATGGCCTTGGATCATTTCAGAAACAGATCCCGTAAAATGAGACCAGGGGTTAATTAACAGGGCTGACACTGGGAAGCGCACCGCTTATACCCAACCCTCACTTCAGACAAAAAGCTTCTCTGAAATGTGTCCTTTCCTCTCGCCATACAGGAAATGTGTTTATGCCACGGATTGCCAAACCATACTAGCCAGCATTCTACATCCGTAAAGCAGTTTTAAAAATGCTTCTTAGCATGCGGATGACATCACAGAAAAGAACAAATCACGATCATTTACCTCTCAGTGACATCATGGGAAATGGCCATGTTCCCCTCCGGTGCAGAGCACGTCCACACGGAGTGGGGGTGCAGTTAGAGGGTATCCTAAACGGATCCAGCTGATTCTGCACCCAACAGAAACACAGTATCTCTTTACTTCCAAATGTGGACTCCGGCTTTTGTTTCCGACTCCTCCTATATATCCTTTATGTTAGAGGGTGATTGGGTGTGACTGTTTCCAGCCTGCACATTGTTCTCAGCCACACATGGCTTCCAGGTTCAACCTTTTTAATTCAACGATAGAGCTTATAGGCTTTGGCTTTATCAGAACTATTCCCCAGCACCAGCAGGAAACAGAGAAAGATCCCAGGGACGGAAAGAGGCCTGCGGAGAAACAAAAAGGATACAAAAAAGGATACAAAAAGGGAATGCGCTAGACAGAAGGTATAGTAAGCATTATAGTGACTAAATAGAGCAGAAAAAAAAGGAAGGTGAAAGCACACAAGGCAGGGAAGAAGACAGAAGGAAGAGGGCAAAACTGCAAGTTGTGGATTAAATATCTACCCAGCTTGGGCAAAGTGAAAACCCATTGGGTTCCACCTGATAACTACATGAGAAGTTATTTGGAAAAAGGAATGCATGATATCTTACAAATACTGCTGTGTGGTGTGATGCAAGACAAACAAAAAGAGTTGCCATGCAGGCATAGAGCGCCCGCCAATGCAGAGAACTGAACATCTGCTCTTGCTGTAAATGCCAATATAGTCAAGGAATATTATCTATTTCGTGGCATTGCATGAAGACATAGAAGTGATCTAAGAGTAACAAATACATTGTGAGGCGATGGCGTGGATAATCAAGGGCAAGGAGCTCATTTCAAGTTTAGGGGCGGGTACGTAAAACACTGGGGTTAATTGGCCATGAACCTATAGCTCTAAAATATGGCTCTGATGAAAGTGGGGATAGCACTCAACACAGACAGGAGCTTATGGTTCCTTACATCCCTTTTCAAGGCGACCCACCCTTGAAGGGATGGGTTTTAAACAAATGGAATGTTGACAGTAGTGTGTGTGTGTACTGTCCAAATAATAGATGGCAAACTGAAGGCACGCTTGAATACTTAAATATAAGCCCTCAAAACACATTAGAATGACAAAATAGAACCTTAAATCAAATTAACACCACCTCCCTTTCCAACCAGGAGAGTTTTACATTAATAGATGTACAATCAGAACAGATTTTTGTGGATAAGGTGATATCAGTGGGAGGCGCTGTGTCGTGTGCTCTTTTAAAATCTTTTTGATTGTATGATCAGGTAGACGACCGGCTTGGACCAAATATTGCCCTGTTTAGAGATCACATGTGAAGAAAATACTTGAATTGAGGAAGCTGCATTTTCTGAGTATTGACCTGGGTCTGGCCAGGGTGGAAATGAGGTTAAACCAGAACAATCTGGAGTCTGGACAAACTGAACATGCAGATAAGAAAGGGAAAAAGTGCGCGCGGAAAGGTACAGCACTGCAAGAAAGTGATAATTGTTTGTGGTTGCAAAGCCATTGTCCTAGGACCGATATTTGGCACAGAAATTATCCTAACGGGTACCAGGAACAGAAAGACGGCATCACATGGTGAGAGCATTCATAAGGGTCAAAACAGGATTTGTAAAAATGTCAGTCTTTCTTTGAGGACCTATATAGAGTTTTCAAAGTGAACACTGAAAACCCTTAAAAGCTACTTGTGGAAATATATATAGTCTGATGTGGCAGATGTTGAGGGATACTGCCCAAAACTAATTGTGTGTGGTAAAATGACACGTGGAAAGGTGAAACATGCAGCAGGTGATGCTCTTGTGGAGAAAGGTTTTACTGAACATGAGAGTGGCATTTGTAGCACACTACTAGCAAGTGGTGGAGGTTGTAAACAGATTTCTGAAAAAAGTTTGATGGCAGCAACATAACTGCAGTGCGCTGTGTACTGTAGGCCTAGGCAACTGTACCACTAACTATGTCTTGCTTACAGCGTGTAAGATTTCTTTAGCTGGAACCTGATTTTAGCATAGATTTGGTGCTTAGAGGAGTGTGTCAGACAGTTTTGTATCACTATAACTATAACTATATAGACCAAACGCATGTGGCAGGTTTTTATGAGAAGTTATTTGGCGGTTTTAACATTCGGAGGGACAGGTAGGAGAATAATTGGTAGATGAGGAAGAAAACACAAAGACTAAGGACAAGTGTAGTAAGGTGATTTTACCTTGGATTTTGAGGAATATTGCTGAGGCAACTGGTCAGATAGGCTCAAGTGAATTTCTTGGACTCTTGCCAAAATTATGAAAGGACCTGAATTCAAAAGCACTAGTGGGAGCCAGAGAAGTTTTAAGGCAAGGGCAAAGTGGCCCAGTGCCCAGCCTTTCAAGGGGGACCTTGATAGAGCCAGCTCTGTCCCTCAGAGAGTCTTGCTTATGACCTTGAAGAATACTGAAACAGATTGTTTTAAATACCCTTTTCTTTTAATTTTGGGGCAGATTTATGTTAACTGGCGCATCCCCAGGGATGCGCCAGTTAACATGCGCCACAGTGCGCCACAGCTCCGCCAGCCATGGTGCGCCGCATTTATAATGCGGCGCACCATGGTGCAAAAACGGCACAGATGCGTGACGCATCTGTGCCGGAAATGTGGCGCATTGCTGGAGTTGCGTCGCAAGCGCGACGCAGCTCCAGCAAGGCTCGGGGTGCCCCATTTTAAGAATGCTGCGTCAAGACCTACGCCTGCTTCAAGCAGGCGCAGGCTTTTGACGCAGCATTGGCTTAAAAGTGACTGAGTGAAATCTCATAGATTTCACTCAGCCACTTTTGCGAGGCGCACCTGCCCCGGAACGCCCACCCTGCGCCGGAACGCCCACAAGTGGCGCAGGGCTTTACAACGTGACGCATCTGCCTAGATGCGTCACGTTGTAAATCGTTCGTAGGGATGCGCCATGTTTACGCCGCCTTGCGTGACGCAACAGCGGCATAAACGTGGCGCAAGGGCCTCATAAATCTGCCCCTTTGTTTTTAATGCTGGTGATGCGTGAGTCTCTAATAGATATTTTGCAGTGAAATGTCGTGTTTATGTTTCATGCAACATCCATAAAATGTGTTTCTTTTAGATCAAAACAGGTCCTGACAAATGAAAAATAGGAGGGTGTCTCAGAGATTATTATTTGCAGTAATATCCCTGAATGTTATATTTAAATGCATTTAGAATTTGTATGAGTTGCCTGAGCACTGTCAGGGACCTGGCCAAAGAGGACATGAAAAAACTGATATTGGATCATAAATTCAAAGCTGTTCCCACAAAATGTGATCAGCCCATGGCACCAAAAATCCTTAAGATGTCCCTGCTTTGAGCAGAGGAGCAAGGGTGTGTATGTAGAACCAGAGGAGCTGTTGAAGCTGGGAGGTGCCAGGTCAAGGGAACTGAATACAAGCATGAGGGGCAGTGGTTTGAGACAATTTTGAGTTTGTGAGGATGCTTAGGCGTGCCATTGGTGGGCAGATTTTGAAAAATCCTTTTAGATGTTTTCAGTGGAACTGTGGGGACTCAAACTTTTGGGGGACACATTTCTTTTAAATAGGAGTAGCAACTCCAGGAGCTAAATTGGACATGGAAATTAAGGAGATTTTTGCCTTCGGCTATTGCAGGTATAAAGATTTAGGGGGACAATGAATGACAGAGAGGAATACCTACCTCCTTTCTTCTATTATTACACATTTCAGTCAGCTAAGTGGGAAGGCAAAGCTGGAAATGTGTACATATGACCACATGATTGTTAGGTGATCATGGGCACATGCAGACAATATGAGTTAATGGAAAGAGATGACCTGTTTCTTTAAAAATGTGGAAATACACTGGTGAAAGGAAAAAGACACACCTGTTTTTGTTAGCTGTACATCTCGAATAAAAGGAATGGATACAGTAGACAAAAGTGAAACCAGCTAACCAGGTTAAATTAGGGCTATTCGAAGGGGCGTGGCTAGCGCCCGAGGAAGATGGCGGCACTCTCGTGACTTGCCTGCGAGGTCGGGGCTCTCTGAGGGATTTTTGCACACCAACCGCGTCTAGATGTGTGGCACATTAACTAAAACAAAGTCGGAATGTGACAGCTTTCAAATGGAGAGTCTCTCATTTTATTCCTGGCAAGCTTTGCATCTCAAATGAGCGCTGTGCTCACAGCTGAGGCACTGACGGCTGTTATTCTATTTTGGCTACGCAGAGGGAGCTGTTTTTCATTGTGTATTTTGTCTCCATTGACAGCAGTTATTCACGCTTGACAAGGAAACACACCGGCATGTAATGGAGCCCACAAGCTAAGTTCTGAAAAGATTTTTTGCATCTCTTTGACCCGCAATGCCCCTATTCTGCCCCGCTATACTCCTAACTAAATAGAGCAGCAACCAGGCGCGCAACACCCATTGCACTCACCGGGCTTCAGCCCCCCCCGTCGTGTGTGGCAGCCCGGGATGAGACAGACCCCGGGCACACATAGAGCCGCACCTGAAGTTTAACAGGTCTTTAAAAGACTATTTGAATGTGAATGGCCTTGAAGTTGTTTCACCCCTTCTAAGAGCCCCAGCAGCCCCACTCTGCCTACTGATTAAAGGTTCAGCCCCCCCGAAATTTTTTCTTAGCCCCCCCGAAATTTAGCTGTAGTTGCGCCTTTGGCAATAACTATTACTTTAAAGCTGCCTGCATGCTGAGGTAATCGCTGTTACCGCGCACTGAGGAAATTATTTAATGCCTTCATATTAATGACTATTCATGTCTGGCACGAGAAGTTAAGGAGGAAAGTGAAATTTGGCCTTTTTCAACGCACTTATCAATTTTTTATTAGCAGGCTTTGTTTAGGCATATCAGTCACCTCATCTCTAAATTGCTAATTTGTTTATGTGGAATTGTCGTATCATTTGGTTGATTTTTCCAATGCTTGCAAAGTTACATGGAAGTACCTCACAGCTATTTATTTAAAATGTTTTTTCAATTTTTTATTTTTTATTCTAGCATTAGGTTTAGCATGCTGTGTTGCTCGCTATGCTGTTGAAATGTTCCTGTAATGACCTATGGTGCCTCACATCTCACACATTCTCCTCTCATTATGCTGAAGGTTACCCCTTTTATACCTTGACTAGCAGCCTGCCCAGACCTTGTCCGGGAGCAATCAGGCTTCCCCGACCCTCACCCACCCCGACATAGCAGCCCGTCCCGAAATGAGTGTTGAGGGCACCCGTCCTCCCCGTCCCCCGCCATGAGTGTTCAGGGCCCCCGCCCGCCCCGTCCCCCGCCTGCTCCAACCCCCGCCTGCCCTGACATTGTTCATGGGTCTCCCGGAGCCTTACCTCAGCCGCCGCTCCTCCCTCGCGATCCTCAGTTTACCGCTCCGCCGCTCCTCGCCGCTCGTCACAGCTCCTCCCCGCCTCTCCGCCCCTCCTCACCGCCTGTCCGCCGCTCCTCCCCGCTTGTCTGCCGCTCCTCCCCACGCCATGTCCGCCGCTCCTCCTCGCGCTCCTGGACGCCGTTCTCCCCGCCCTCCTGATGTCAGTACGCAGGTTGCGACCGGTGCTTCTTCCACGGGACTACTTTTTTTTCGCTAAATTTTATAAATAACGTATATTTTTTTACTTTATATAGCCTGTGTCCATCTGCACACCCTGACGATTACAACAATGTATCAGGTGTGCGGATTGGCGCTGTGGTTCCCGAGTTTACCCGCCTCAAAGGTTCAAAGTTCTTCCTTTATAATAGTAGCATAGATTAATGTTAATTGGTAAACGTGTGTCACAATAATCAGTTACATGCCAAATGCACATGATTTCCATTACAGTGTATTTTTTCTATTACTGTTAAATGGAATTGCATACTTGCAGTTTTATATATCCTTTTACATATAGACCTCTACTCTTCCTATTGTATGGGCAGGTTAAAAAGGGTATCCCCTCTGCATCCTCCCACTGCAGTTTCATTGTTCGTCCAAAGTCACGTGCAAACTTCATTCAAATGGAGGACTCCCAAGCATCAACACCCAAAACAGCTGCTTCTCCAGCTTTGGCTAATGGTTCCTCTTCTCTTAATAAGGTAACAACTAAACGTCTTAAAAAGGACCCCCCATCTCCACCAAAGCAATCTGCGTCTGTTTCCATGGATCTTCTTTTGGAGGAAATCCGAGCCCTGCGACCATTTGTCGAAAAGACAAACTCCAAGATACAAATCCTAACAGACGGCTGGGAAAAACTGGAAGAACGAGTCACTAAGGTAGAGCATAGTGTTGAAACTCTCAATGCATCTTACACCAAAGTAGACATTCTTCACTCCCAAATCCCATCTCTGCAAAAACAGGTTGAAAACCTTGAAAATAGAAATAGACATAACAACCTCCGCATTTATGGCCTATCAGAAGGCGTGGAAGGGTCGGATCCTATCTCTTTGTTCCCAAAATTCTTACCGTCAACACTGAATCTACCGGAGGACACTACTCTTAATATACAACGTGCGCACAGATTGGGCCCACTACATTCCACATCCTCAAGCATGAAAAGACCAAGAGGAGTCATATTGTATTTTCTTAAATATACAGATCTCCTCAAAGTGCTATCAGCAGTTAGGCTCCTGAAGTGCATTTCATTCTCTGGCCAGCAATTGATGTTTTCGCAGGATTATGCCAAATTCACAGCAGATAGACGTAAGGAATTCCCTGCTTTGCATCCACCATTACGTTCTATTGGAGCACGGTTTGGACTGTACCACCCTTGCTTGTTCAAAGTCACCCTCAATAATAACACCATGACTTATGACGATCCAAGAAAGTTGAAGAGTTTCCTTAATACACACTTCCCAGAAAAGATGGACATTTCATGTACTCACTTTAAATAGCTTCTCTTTTGTTATACACCGGAACAGGGTTTGGCTTTTCAAGATGCTGTTTTACTTCCATAATTTTAGAATCGTTTCTGTGTTTGTTTAATGGTTTGTTTTATTCTCATTATCTTCTTCCACTTCAGGTCCTGACCGTATCTTACCTGACATCATAATTTGTCATGACATACTTCATCCCGTCTGTATTAACCATTTTTGTTTTGTTGTTGTGTTTGTTTTGTGTCTATTTTACACAGGACCTACCTCATGTGCTTAACCTATCACTCTTGAATGTTGTTTACATCCCAAATTCTTCCTCGTCTTGCCTCATGGAGTCCAGGTACATCATCATTCCATGTGGTCTCTCTCCCCCATCCTTCCATTGTTTTGACTTCTTTATGAACATGATCCTTTTTCTTATATTCTTCTTTACAGCTCTCATCCTTTCTCCTTTATCCCTTTTTTTTTCTTATCATACATGGTTGAACTATTTGTCTCTTTTTCCAATCTTACTTCTTTCTTTTCTTCATCTTTGTCACCCTCTGAGTTTTTCTCAATTGGTTTTTAATATTCAATATCTTTGTACCTAGTATACGGTTTACTTCAACGTTTTTTACAGTTCTCAATGTTTGGATTCTCATTGGTTCACTTATGCTTTTATTACTGTCATGTTACACATGTTTTTGAAAATTGTCACATGGAACGCCAGAGGCTTGAATTCCCACATTAAGGGACAGAGAATCCTTTCCCACCTCTCCAAATTAGATGTTGATTTTGCGTTATTGCTGTGTTATGGCGCATTCCTGTCCTTTCACCAGTACCGGCTCACAATGGGCTGCCTGAAGACAGTGCAGGCACCCTTGCACCATTGTGTAAATGTGCCTCCGTAGCAAGCAGGACTGATTTTTGTGCAAGAAAGGGGATCTTCCTGCATGAGAGCAATCCCTTGGGGCAATTTCCTCACAGAATGCAGCACACATAGAACGATGAGTAACAAGGAGAAATAAAAATATTTCTCCTAGTTATAGCTCCTCCCGGAAAGCATAGCATTTTGGTACATTCCAGGTCTACAAGTATTTGTAAATCTGGAAATGCTGCAAAATCCTTGGGAGTTGAGGGAGAACGCCCATGCAACGCCCATGTAATGTTTCCCTGGGGCAGAGTAACGCAACACAGCGATTTACACTGCTTTTTGTTACTCCTGATTTATCAAGCCACTCTGGGCCAAACAAAGTGGCCTTGCCTGGCTTAATACATTTCATTTTGGGTTTGCGTCTTGCACATTCCATGTTCTGTGATGCAAACCCCTTCATTATTATGTCCCATATTGTTTAGAATTATATTCATTTCCATGCACATAGGACATGTACACATGCAATTGTAGGCTCTGTCCTGGCTGAATAAACAGAGATACATAGAATCGTGTTTTTTGGTCCCGCGCTGTACTCACAAAAACTCTCTTCCGACAAGGAGAAGAAGTCGAAGGTGTCAGAAAGCAGCACTTGCCTTTCCATGCAATCCCACAAGTATGAGGATTCCTGATAAAGACGGATGGAACCTGCAAAGGCAGTACTGCATAAACCCCCCCCCCCCCATCACTCTCCTTCACTCCCTACAGACGGCTGGAGGGCTTTAAAAATAAGAACATACTCTAAATCACCATTATGTGCATCTGACATGATAATTTAATTTGCAGGTTAGGAAACACAATGGTCTTTTTCAGTACAAGGGATTTCCGCCACAATACAGGACAGCTAATCATCAACAGTACCAGCAATGAGTCCCTTCAATCTTTGAAAATCCAGAGGAGTGGGTGAATCAGATGATAAAGTGATGCAATATTATAACAGTGCACAACATCTCCCAGTTTTGGCAGTTGCCTCTGACAGGACAAGCAGGACACTCACAAGCTACAATATAAACGTGTATGAAAGCAGACCAGGCGCTTAGGATAAAAAGAGATAAAGAGCCTCATTCTGATTTAACAAAAACACACTTACCAAAATAGAAGTTACCAGCTCAGCAATTGGAGCAAGACATGTCACTCCTTTCTAAAAGACAATTTAAAATAAATAGTTAGAGCAAAGATCAAAAAGGGCAACATCATTGCCATAACCATTTCTATTTTAAAAATAATGTGTTATTTCTTTAGAAGCCGACCTGCTTATCTCTGACTGAAGATGAAATTGTACAGTAAGTACACAAATAGGTAATATATCAACAAGCATTGACAAAACCAATAAATCCTACCTTATGCTGTGGTTTTTAACAATAGTGTAGAGCACAGGTACTCATAGTACGACCCGCGGGCCTCCAACAGCCGGGCAAGCCTTCCCTGGTGGCCCGAGGACCGTGCAGACCTCATACCCATGTTTTTAATTTTTTTTTGAAGAGTGTCAGCAAACACCTCGGCAACGCGACTCTGAGACTCTGCTGCTCTGTGGGGGCCGGGCGATTCCTGCATTAGTCAGAGTGGGGCTGCAGGGGCGCTAAGAGGTGAACAAAGCCTCATTAACATGTGAATGGTCTTTTAAAGACCTGTGAAGTGCTAGAGTGCGGCTGTGTGTGTGTGTGCCCGGAAGCTGTCTCAGCCCGGGCACACACAGGCAGGGTAAAATGAAGAGGGTGACAGAGGACGAGGGAGGGAGGTAGAGGGAAGGAAAGGGAAATAGACAGAGTCAGACAGAGGGAGAGCAAGGGAGCCCGAGGCAGGGCGAGGGAGAGCGAGGGAGGGAGACAGAGGCAGACTGAGGGAGAGCGAGGGAGAGCGAGGGAGGGAGAGCGAGGGAGCGCGAGGGAGGCAGACAGAGGCAGAGCGAGGGAGAGTGAGGAGGGAGACAGAGGCAGAGCGCAGGAGAGCAAGGGAGGGGGACAGAGGCAGAGCAAGGGAGAGCAAAGGAGGGAGACAGAGGTAGAGCATTGAAGAGCAAGGGAGGGAAACAGAGGCAGAGCGAGGGAGAGCGAGGGAGAGCAAGGCAGAGCGAGGGATGGCAAGGGAGGGAGACAGAGTCAGAGACAGATAGAGCGAGGGAAGGAGACAGGGGCAGAGTAAGGGAGAGCAAGGGAGGGGGAAGGAGGCAGAGCGAGGGAGAGCGAGGGAGAGCGAGGGAGACAGAGGCAGAGCGAGGGAGAGTGAGGGCGACAGAGGCAGACAGAGGGAGAGTGAGGGAGGGAGAGCGAGGGAGGGAGACAGAGGCAGATAGAGGGAGATCGAGGGAGGGAGACAGAGGCAGACAGAGGGAGAGCAAGGGATAGCGAGGCAGAGTGAGTGCGATGGAGGGAGACAGAGGCAGACAGAGGGAGAGCGAGGGAGAGCGAGGGAGGCAGACAAGGTAGAGCAAGGGGGAGCAAGGGAGAGCAAGGGAGGGAGACAGAGGGAGAGCGAGGGAGACCAAGGGAGGGAGAGCAAGGGAGGGAGAGCGAGGGAGGGGGAGCGAAGGAGAGCAAGGGAGTGAGACAGAGGCAGATAGAGGTAGTGCAAGGGAGGGAGACAGAGGCATACAGATGGAGAGCGAGGGAGAGCGAGGGAGAGCGAGGCAGAGTGAGCAGAGCAAGGGCGAGGGAGGGAGACAGAGGCAGACAGTGGGAGAGCATCCCGGATGCAGAGCAGCATGTCTAAAGAAGAATTAATAAAAAGCTTGATGCGGCTGCCTAGGTCATTGTGTAGACCAACCATGACAAATATTTATTTTTCCTTTTTATTTACTGATCCACTTGTTTTTTTTAATAGTGGGTGATGGGAAGCACTACGAGATAGACACAATTAGGGAATGAGGGTGGGGGAAGCAACGTGGTGGGGATAAGCAACACAAGGGAGCGAATGGGGAAGCAACATTAAGTGCTGGGGAAGAGAAAAGCAAACGAGTAAGACAGAAAGCAAAGCTGAGTGCAATGGTAAGAAAAGCAAATGGATGAGAGAGAGAAAAACGTGGAGCAAATAAGATGAGAAGTACAGGATGAACATCACAGAGAGGGATGGGGAGAAGCACAAGGGTGTGAGAAAGAAACACAGAGCGCTGATAGGGCGAAACAAGCACACCAGGGAGACAGCTGGAAAACACAGGAACTCTCATGGAGTTCTTAAAGCAAAAGAAAATTGGTTCCCTAAAAGTGAGCAGTGGAGGTACACAAGCAAACTGCCATCTAATAAGAAGCAGAAAAATTAGAGTAATAGTAAAGCAAAACAATGGTAAGCAATGGGCAGACTGTAAGTCCTTCTTTGTTCCTTCTAAGCCCACAATATGTCTTGTCTCTGCTGTCTGGTAAGCTCGACCTACAAATTCTAAATCAATAACAAGACAAGGCTGCAACTTGATCAAGAACAGTGTAATCACATATTAGTTTATCACAGCTGTGAAAATAGAAAAGTCAATGGTGTCTAAATTACAAAATATAGAAAGCAAACACCCCAAAATGTATAAGTAATAAGGGAAACATAAAGCAAATAGAAAAGGATGGTCAACTCTTGGCAACAGACGAAGATAGATCAGAAGAGATGAGTTTATTAAACATTTGATATTTGTTTGGTAAGTTGGATCATGGCCTGCTATGAGGCCCCTAGAAAAGAGTGGCATTTGTCATTGAGACTGTTATAATGGAGTGTAGCATTCTTGCAAGGATGAATGTCACTGGTTCATTCAGGTCCTTTCTTTTAAGCTCCCAGACCTGTCTGATGGAGCTCCCTTCAACTCTCATCAATATCTACATGCAACTGCTAATTGTGGTGCTCAGGAAACACTCTATCAGCCATTGCACCTAGGTTGATCACTGCAAGTGCTGATTTAAGAAATAAGTCACAATTTTGGGCAATACTGTTGTCTAATATAATTGAAGAGCTGAAGAAGCACATTAGACAGTGGTAAATAGTTGCTTGTCACAGGGACTTTAAAGGCCTGTGCTGCCTTTGGCTGAAAATGTAACAGCATTTTTTGACATATCTAAAAAATACTGCAAACCATAACACAATAACATACACAAAACAACATAACTTAATTAAAACAAAACTGGGCACAACTCAACAAAGCAGTCAACCCAGAACATAGGGGCTCGTAACGATGGCGGAACAATCACCACCGCCGGGCCGGCGGTGGGGATCTTTCGGCCATGATAATGAGATTTACCCACCTCCATATTAGGATGGTGGTGGGTATCACGGCGTGTGCAAAGTCAATCCGCCACTTTACCGCTGGTAGTAATCGCAGCGATTGCCTGGCGGGCAAAGCAGAGAGACTAATATGGTGGCAGTGCCTAACAGGCATCATCCGCCATATTAGGAGGTGCATATTGGAGAGGCCTTTCCATGGTGGTGAGGCCGCCATGGAAAGGCTGGCGCGGATTGGGGGCCTGTTGTTGGCCCCCTTCTTTGGGGAGGTGTCGCTGCACTGGGGTAATAATGGTAACCCCTGCATTTCCATGCACCAAGTGGCAGGCAGGGCGTGGTGCCTGCCACACAGTTCACGAAAATGCGGTGCAAGTACTTTCAACATTGCGGACGGTGATGCAGCCAGCAGCATCGCACGCAATGTTGAAAGCCGAGGATGCATCCACCAGTATGGCGGGTGCATCCTACTTGCAGTGCTGGGACCGCCACATGTCTGGCAGGCGGTCCCAATCACTGCTACGGTGGCAGGTGGACCAAGTCCGCTCGCCATCGTATTCAGCCCCATAGAACCATAATATAACATCATATTAAAATAATGCAGTACAATATACAGTACAAAAACAACAGAACACTTCATTATCACAATAAAAAGACACACAACAAATTTGTAATGTTATAATACTTGGTGCTTATATAGTGCAGCGTTCACCAGTTACTTGACCTACTGACATTTATTCTGTCTATGGTCTGCATTTATCATTCATCCACCCAGGGCCGGCTTGAGGGTTGTCCAACCAGTGTGGCCACACAGGAAACTGACCTGGGTAGAGGAGCACTGCGTTTAGCAGTAACTTAGAATTTAAAAACACCTGCTGCAGAGTTCCTTGTTTGTCCAGATTTGAGGCAGCAATAAAAATGTCAAGCTAACTCTAATGATTAAAGCCCTGCTAGAGAGAGATAGGTGGAGTTTTGTGTAGTGGAAATTTTGACTCGCCATAAAGTAGCGCAGAGAATTAATATGCCTGCTGCAAAGGAAGCATACTGTGCAGATCAAGGATCTATATTTTATGTGGATAGCTGCGTGGATTACTGCTTTTATCACAGAGATCCTTATGTTACCGCAGTTCATTAGATAGAACCCTAATATAGATCAGTGACTGTTATGAACTCTCATCAAAGAGCTGCATGCAAATTCCATAAAATAGGTTAGGACATTATATTTTTTTACCCCAGTCTTTCATCATCTATTCCTAATGCTGTTGAAAGGCTCTGTTTGGGTATACAATCATATTAGTAAGGCCCACCTTTACCAGTGCTTTGAAACACATTAAATGTATGTAAGAGAGGGGCTATTGAGAGATGAGGGACACTTTGACCGGTAGCAGTGAGGGAATCCGAGGAGGTGGTCATGGGCAAAAATGATTGTCGCACTAGGTGGCACCATCACTAAAGCCCACCCTGCATGAATGAATGAATGAATTCGGATTTCTAAAGCGCGGGTAGCTGCCCTGAGGCGTCCAAGCGCTAAGCATATCTCTGAGGTGTGAGTTAGGAGGAAGGCAGATTCAGTACCATGGTTATGTGGTGAACAGGAGCGTTTTCAGCTGTTTGCGAAAAGAGAGAATGTCGGGGTTTGATCTGAGATGCTGGGGTAGGGCGTTCCACTTTTTAGCCACATTGAAGGAGAAAGATCGGCCTCCGGATCTTGATTTCTTTATTTGCGGTACAATGGCTAGATGTGCAGAAGTGGAGCGCAGCTGTCTAGTGGGTAGATAGGGTGTGATGAGAGGGAGGTTGATGGTCGGGCCTTGCGACCAGAAAGTCTGGTGTGCGATGCAGAGTGATTTGAAGTCTACTCTTTCCTTTACGGGGAGCCAGTGCAGTTTCCTCAGTCCGGGCTTTACTGAGCATCCAGCACATGTTTCCTACTGTAGGGCTTTTTTTCCTGAGTCACCTATGTGGCATGGTTTGGAGGGATTTTCGCAATGTCCCATAAGTGGAGTTGGTCTTTTTAGCATACAAGTGTGTGTTGGTTTGGCTGCATGAAGGTTCTCAGCCGGGCTGAGCTCTTTCCGCACTTCGGCTGACTGGTGTCAGTTGATTGTTGACTCAGAAGGTCCTTTTTATGGCCAACTAATGATGTCATAGCTGCTAATGGCTGTGTGTATCTAGAGAGGAGGGAGCTGTGAGTCAGGGAATCAGTATCCTGGTGCAATATCGGCATTTTGTCTTGTTAATGTGTGCCAATTTCAATTGTCGGATGACTTCATTTGTCTGTCTAGAATTATTTTTGTTTAGGTCCTATCCCGTGAGTTTACTTCACCGTATTTCCTAGTGGCTTCCAGTTTATTGTTTATCAGCCTGACAAGCTCCCTACATAAGGATCCCAAACCCTGGTTAAAGAGGTTTGGGACTAGGCATCAATAGAAAGGCTGCCTTGTGATGTCTGGAAATTTGAGGGGTAAATAGGGTGTTGTTGATAAGTATAATGTAAGGGTGTTGGTTATGAAGCCGCCAAGGCAAAGTTTGTGTATTTAATGCATTTCAGTTCACTTCCAAATTGCACATGCACTAACCTGCATGGGTGGTTCCATAATGGGAGGGGTAGGTGTGATAGTGTTATTCATTGGTTTGTGGTAGAAAAGGAGGCAAAGTGTTGTTTCGAGCTTAGTACGGTTTTTATAACTAGTATGTGGATAAAAGAAGTGTTGGCTTCTAGGTTTGGGGTATATGTGGAATTACTGGAGAATGTGGTGCCTGTATGATGAGGCAATATTGTATTGGTATGATAACAGTGTCATTTTTATTGTCATATGATGTATTGTGGTGTTTTTTGGTGACTAAAGCAAGATGGGTATTGTGAAACATAACAGGTGTTATATTAAGATGGATTGGAAATTGGAGGATATGATACAGTGGTCTGGGCAACATCAGATGTGTGTATGTATTTGCATTTAGGAAAATTATTTTTGAGATAAAAATAGGGAATATGTCGATAATAGTTGGTGTGTGTGTAAGGAGGATGTTGTAGATTTGAGTCCAGAAGTGTATTTCTCTGTAGTACTTTGAGTTAAATATTTGGTATAGTCGTGAACTGAGAGATAGATAAAACTAGAATATGGAAAAAATAGAGATCGGGAAGACAAGACTTATTGGGGGTGAGGTGATTGGTAAACGTATTTTGAGTAGACCTTGTGTTTGGCTTAGTTGTGTGAGAAGTGAAAAGGTATTTCAAACATCCCAGTTTTTTAGATTCTGTGAAGAGCAGATGGTCTGAAGTTGAATGTGACAGTGAGAAGAGAAATTTCCATTGATAAGAGGAATCAAGTCAAAGCAAAATCTCATAAGATATTTTGCAAAGTTAGGAAGAGGCAGGCACTGGTACTCTGGTAGTGCCCCAGGCGTATAAAGATCCAATGTTTTTAAGTCCCATAAGTCATGGTCTCTCAGCTCTTAACTTTGCCTCATAGAGTTTCACAATAGACAAGATGGAAGGGAATAGAAGGTGAAAATTGTGAGATAAAAAACTTAAGAAAAGGTGGCAGAAGATGGTAATAGTAGAGGTTAGGAAATTAAAACTTCAAGTAAGGGTCTGACAGATTGCAAAAACAGACGAGTGAGAGGGTATATAAGGTGTTTGCATCAAGCACTGCTTACCAACATGGACATGAATAGCACAAGTCAATAAAGTTTTGTGATCTGGCTATAAGAGTTTTTTAAATGTATGCAGATGATAACACCTAGCCGCTAACGAAGCCAATAGTTCTCACCTTTGGTATCTATTCTTCCTATAGCCTTTTGAAAATTCTCTATAGTGTTCAGTTTTTTCACGACACTCTGTAACATCATAAAAGAAATAATGATAAAAACAGGACCAATGCTATGACCTTAGCTGATCGGCGCATGCCTGATGACATATTTGTGTGCAGGCATTAGAATGTATGTGCACTTCATTTGCTTTCATTTTTAATTTTTACAGATTGAAGATGCAGGTACCCCTTGGCTCAGTAAATGAAAAATAAAGATTATGTAGCTCAAAATTGCTAATTTTGAAAATGAAAAGGACCGAGTGGGTGGTGGGTACTAGAGGAGCGAATGGTATGAGCATCCAGTCGCTTTTCACAAACACATAACAGCATGAGGAAACTTCACCTCCCTGCCTGGTTCCTCCATGCCCACCACCTCTATTTGCAGCCTCACTTTGCCTTCCCTCACCACACCTAACCTGCTCAAATGGTCCAACTTGCCCAGGTTGAAGCACAGTAGCATAAACAAAAGGACAGTGTTAGAGAAAGGGCTTCAAATAGTGCCACATAGCTCCCAGCAAGCCCTCTAACATTCACTGGCACTGCACTGCATCAAGCGGTATCAAGTTTGGTGCTCTGTACAGGTGCACCATAGAGCAACCCCTGGAGTTCTCGTAATTTGAGGAGCAAGAATGGAAAATGCACGTGGACAAGGCACTGGCAATGGCAACTGTAATCTTTCAGCCAGCCTGACCTGGTTTTAATCCTCAAGAGGTGAGCGCTCATGCCCTTGCGTCCAACTCCCAGCCATAAGGAGAGGGTGTGGCGACGCCTTCTAACCACAAGACAGCCCACGTGATCAACTGGCAAAAAAGAACATCAGGAGCACAACGTGAGGGCAAGCTCATAAAAGGTTGTTCTTTGGGAGAACTCTGCTTGAAGAAGAAAGGAAGGACAGCAGAAGAGGCCAATCCAGGTCTTAGTGCGGCTTGCTGCCTGGTGACACCCACCCGCCCATCCACCCTCTCAACTTCCTCAACTGCCTTCGCAGAGTCAATCTTCATCCGCCAGGAGTGCATGCTCAGGCCCTTGTCCAACAAGAAAGTTGGCCAAGAATTACTACTACTACAACTGCTCCTAGAAAGCGACTGTTGACACTTAAGACAGGACCAAAAATTATTAGGGAGGATAGTGAGCTAGAAGAGCAGGAAAATTGAACCATATTGATGTTCCCAAATTTAACTTGGAGCTGACCAATACTAAGAGACCAAAGAAAGAAAGAAAGTAAGGTCAATTGAAAGCACTCAGGACCAGACTCAACATACCTCACTAAATTCCATTTTGACACAGATAATTGCCTGACAGACTCAGACAAGCCTCCCTGAGAACAAAGCTTGTGGTGACAAAGATCTTTTATGCCAACAACTGACTAAACGTCAAAGTAATGAAGAGAGAGCTAGGGTAATGGTCAGACAATGGTAGCTCCTTAGGGCTTTAGCTGAAAAAGAATAAAAGTCCCAGTAGATTTAGAGATAAGGGAGAGACAATATGATAGCAGCAAGGGAACTAAATCTTTATCAAAGGTTTCCTTAATCTGATCTAATTGAACATTGTGCAGTCACATTGCTAAAATATAATCGTGAGTTAGGCATGGTGCGATTTCGGTTTCTATGTTTGGATGGCTAGTGGATGCTTACTTGCTGGGAGGGGATAACTCTGACATTCCAAATGATTTCACCCTTACCCCTTTAGCCAGCCCTCCCTTGCCCAAGCATAAGGATTAACATCTCCCACCACATGAGAGTGTGTACAGCTATAACGTGTATTATCAGATGTTGTCTGATAATGTAAAGGTCATAAAGGTTGAGGACTGCTTCATCTGCTCTTGTCTTCCTGCTTCAGCAGCTGAAGGAGTGGCTTACTTCCAACTGCCTCTGTCATTCTCGTTCTCCTGCTCTGTTTTAAAAAAATCTATTTTACCAACAGGATTCTAATAAACTGTGGGGCATATTATCAAGAACGGCGTTAAAAATTATCGCCGGTTTAGCGGCAGAAAACTGCAGCTAAAACGGCGATAATGGACTTCATATTATGCCCTTGAGAATTCCAATAGAAGTCCATGTTCTGATGTGAACATGGGCTTCTGTTGGAATTCTCCAGGGCATATTATCAAGCCCATTATCGCCGTTTTAGCTGCAGTTTTCTGCTGCTAAACCAGTGATAATTTTAACGCCATTCTTGGTAATATATGCCCCTGTGTTATTCTGTTTGTGATGACCCTTTAGTGATTGTACCTATTGTCAATGGAGGAAATCTGTATCTTTGGGCTACTAAACACATTTCTCATCCGCTCAGAAGGCCAAAATCGAGGGATCAGACACACTATATGATAAAATTCATTACCCCCTGTGACTAACATGAGCATTACTATCACAGCTTGCTTGACATAACTTGCAGGGTTATTCAAGACAAGAGAGTGTTTATAGATTAATTGAACAAAAGAATAAGAATAGACAAAGAAAGAAGAGAATGAAAGATGAGTGCAGAGCACATTACTGAGAAAGGTAAGGGGAATTTAACAGAACCGCCCCCTAGATTAAGCATTGAAGTCACCAAGAAAAGATCATTACCCATAATACAACCGCCAGAGTGAAACAAGACGGTTGAGAGGTTGTGATGGAATGAGTGTGAAGATAATTATTTAGTGAAAGGAAAAAAAAATTCTAATCTAGAAGTCAGCATTAAGATCCTTTACTATGTGTGTGGTCAATCTGCTTATTTCCAGCTACTGCAAAATTGGGTAGACATTTGTTATGCCCCTTTAGTGTTTTCCTGGGTCTATCATGCTAATGAGTTAGATTTTCCACTTGAGAAATGTATTAGGCAAAGTAAGCAAAGTTTTAAACAGATACTCAGTGATATCTTCGGGTCACTTATACCCTCTATAAGGATAGTATTGAATGATGTGAAGATAAGAAAATTGTCCACATTAGTTGATTGACTTGCCACTAATATTGTGAGCTCACTGACAGTGGTTAATAAAGAATTGGTTGCAGTGAAATCTATGATTATGCAAAACTGCTTTGCAATTGATATACTCCTTGGAAAGGAAGGTGGGTGCTTGCAAGTAATTCAGGTTTGAGCATGCTGTTCATGCACTCCTCACATAGATAATAAAATTGGCAGCTGCATTACATACATCACAAATATAACACATTAATTAATTGATTAATTGAACTGTAAGAATCAGGTGCCTGGGAAGGAATAGGATCATTTTTTGGATCCACTGTTAATGGATTTCTTAGGATACAGGACTGGTTAGGTAGTGTTGGATTAGGAATTTTGAAATTACTGTTAACCCCTCACTTGATCACACTGATTGTGTGCTCATTTTCTTGAAGTGCTCATTTTCTTTAAGTTTTGCAAAGTAATTTCATCACAGAAGGCAATGAATTGTGGGCTTAAGAAGCCATCAACAATGATAGGAAGAAAGTGGAAGAGACTTAATGTTGAGGGTGAAGAAATGCATAGCAAGCTTTATGACACCCTAAAGGATCTTGGAGAGACTAAGGAGAAGAATCCAAAGTTGATGAATGATGTGTTGAAATAAAGAATTTGGGTGAGGATTAAATTCATCGGCGGGTTGTGAGTGTCAATTTTCTGTCAATAAAAAGAGCATTACGAATTGAGCTTATGCTAACATTAGATTGTGTTTACACTGTCCTTCAATTTACCTCACAATAAACCAGGTGATAACTACTGCTGATTCTTCTTCTAAATAAAACTTGTCTAGTTTTCACTGTAGTAAGCATAAAGTGTTTTCAGAGAAATTTCCTAGTACGGAATCATGGACTGATCCAACTGTTAAAAAAATTTATCAGCTTAACTGCACAGTAAAGACCATGAGAATGGTCGAATCTCAGTGTAGTACTGCCATGAGAGAGCCCTCAAACATATTATGTAGTAACATGTTTCATCTAGCTTTTTTTCTATTGGTCCAAACACTGTATTCCCATATAATGTATGGAATTCTTTGCCTAAAGCCCTCTTCAAGAGTGTGGATTCCGCTAGCAAAGAGACCTCCTTTTCCCCACTCTACTAGGCAAATCTACGCTGGAATTCATTTAGAACTGTGTTGATTTATTTGTAAGTATGACTTATATGCTTTGCTTCTAAACTTGTTCATGACACCTTTTTGATAATTTGCCTTTTAATTCTTCATATAAACCATTAATATAAGAATGTGTGTCTGTTTTTCTTATGAGCCTTTTTAGCAGTATTGCATGGGTTCCTTTATTTAGTAAAGTTACTGTTTCAGTCATGAAGCACTAAAGTCCATATCGGGACTGCACTTCTCCCAATCCTAGCAATTGGCATGATCCATGAGTTAGAATGTGCTATAGATTTGCGTGCCAACACCTCTAATGTTTGCTGTGTCTATTAAGCTCAGACAGGTTAGTCAACTGACTCTTGGAGTCAAACATGATTACCCTGGGCTAAAGGTAAGCATGTACAGCCTTCCTTCTCAGACAGAAAGGCAGTGACAGTAACAGGGTGTTACTCTGGCAGCAGGGTAGTCCTTCTTTTGTAACTTCCACATGTACAAAAGTGTTCTGAAGTGTGGCTATGGAGGTCCAATATTTACACCTGATATGAGCCTTTCTGTGGGTGGATTCCCTGTCCTACCCCCACATCTGATTCTGGAAAGTTTTTCCACTTCACTTGTCAGGGCTCCATATTGTCTGGGGTATAAAAAGGCATGTAGTACTGGTGTCAGTTTCCCTTGTATGTGAGTGAGATGAAGCCCTCTTGAAGTGCAAGTGGAGCTGGATACATCTGCTTTCAGTCAACCTGTCAGGATGCCCCATCCTTTCGACACCTAAATACCCTTTAATGTCACTGTCAAACATACGAAAGTCGTTTGGGTCACACTCTGGCTGTCCGTGCATTTTTGAATTCTCCACCCACCCTGCCTAAAAACGCACACTAGGCGGGACAATATGACCAGCCGCCCGATGCATTCTGGGGACAATTGTTGGCCGCTTTGGACTTTGCACTTTCCATATGAGCTCAGGTGTCTAACTCGACCACACCTAATGCTTCCCTTCTTTTGATAGATATTTGTTTGGTCAAAAGTGCCTGCTACCTTCGCAAAGGGTTTGAAGCACCTGGCTAACAATTATCACATTTCCCTGACTGATGAGGGTTATGAACCCGAAACCGGTCCCAGGATGATTGTTTCCGGTCCAGGGAAGACACGGCTTGGCAGTTCGGGCTGGACTGTTCCCATGAGGCACAGGGTCAGACTGATTTGCATATGGCCATGTCTGAACTGGGGTGGCGGAGTGAGCTAAAGAATGGTGCTAGATTAAACCCAGATCTGTTGACTGGGAGTGAGTGTTTGATTTGCTCAAAGGCTCTGTCCATCACCCCCTTTTGTATCACATTTCCCTTTTAGCCGCTAAGTTTTCAACCATTATCGATTGCCTGCCTCACAGTTTAGTTTTAAAGCTCAACTAACCTCCAAAAGAGCACACCAGCTTATTTCAATGAGTGCACAGCCTCCTCATTTGTCAATGTTTAAGATGTTTGTATTGATCTGTACAAATAAGATACATTTTTACTCTTTTAAAAGCTCCTGCGGCACAAGACCTACTTCAATGTGTTTGCTGCTTACTCTTGATCAGATGCCCCTGTGCCTAGGGGAGGGTTGCCCTTAATCGCGCCATGGGCCTGAGCTCCTCCAGTACCAGAAGGGGGCAGAGGGAAGGGGTCAGGTTGGTGACATCATCGGGGGGTGCAGTAGAAACCAGTACGGGCATTTAAGGCTGAGCACCAGCGTTTCCGGCCTCTTTCTCCCCTTGGATCGCAAGAAAGAAGCAGCATTGTTGTGTCTTTAAGGAACGAGGATTCCGGTCAGTGGCTGGTGTGTTTGCATTGTAAGGAGGGGGCCCTGGTGCATTGCAGTTACTGTGTGGACACTGCTGCCCCCGCTTGCAGGGGCAGCCGTGTACTATTTTCACATTGTAGTTGGGGGGAGGGGGTTGGTGCCCACACTGTAGTCATCACCCACATCGTTGTCGGGTCATCGCGCCAAGGAGCACATCAGATAATAAACACGTAAAGGGTCCTCGCAATTAGGCAGAGTTGGGGGATAGTACCCAAGGAGTGCATTGTGCTGAGGAGCTCGTTACATAATACTGCAGTCATGGCTGCTCTCGGGGAGGGTGGCTACAATTAGGCAGAGTTAAGGTGATAGCCCCAGGTCACCACCCAAGGACCGAATAGAGGATAAAGAGCCTACTTCTATATGTGGGGGTTGCTGGGTTTTGCGGTAATTGCGGTAATTGCGACCCAGATAATCATCCGGCCATTGCGCCAAGGAACACATTGTGTAGTAGGTATGTGTAAATGCTGGAATGTTGTGCCAATGAGTGCATGAGTGGCAAGGGCCTAGCTTCTCACGTGCTTAGGGAGCGGCCGCGAGGTGTGTATTCAGTCAATGGGGTGGGGGGGGCGAGGCCTTGTTTGAGGAGGTTGGGCCTGGGAGTGCAGGAATATTTATGGCCCAGCTGCTCCCATACATGGGGAGTGGCCGTATTTGGGAGTCTCACATTTGGGAGCATACACAGGCATTAAATTCATAGGTCATGCGAAGTAGCGCATGTTTAACATTGGATCCTGCAGCTCCTAGTTGCGGCCTCAATGGTTTATCTATCTGTCGCAATAACCAGCGCATAATTAGCTGGCACATGCGCGAAGCCCAGGAATATGGATATCTGGGTTGAAATGTAAATAGCACCCGGGGAGCCTACATGCACTTGTTTATATTGCATGTGGTGTGGGGGCAGTCTGCATGGAAAGGAGAAAGGGGGGCCCCAAAAAAAAAAATAGATACAAATTATAATTCACCACAGGCAGTGTTCCCACACAATAGGTGAAAGGATGTGTGTGTGTATATAAAAATAATATTAGTTTTTGACAAGAGGTACATGGCACGGAGATCGCAGGAAGCTCGGATACCAGGTGTGTACAAGTAATTTCTTTGATTCCAGCTTGTAATTTGCAAAAACATGGCGCTGAAGCACGCACACTCAAATCTCGGTAAGTCAGCGACTCAGGAGGACTTCCACGCCCTCAGCAAGCTTTGGAAGGCTGCAAAGCGGCATGGCATGGAGGTAGCACTGCAGAAGTTGGCGGGGGGCCAGAGCAGCAGCAACAGCCAGACGATGGGGCACATAAACGGCAGAAGAAGGTCCTGGATCGCTATAGGGCGGGACAGCAGGACAAACCCAGCGCACAGGCTGAATCAGTATCCGCAGTGGTGGGTGAGTCAATTACCCAGGACATGGCCGCTTGCAGCTTCGACCAGGCAGCGCAAGTGTCAGTACTTAACACAAGTATTTTTGGGGAGGGGCAGTGCATAATAGTGATTTCATCGACAGCGACATATGTGGGATCACCACAGGTAGGTGTGTCCCCTCAATGACGCAAGGGGTAGGGAGCGGTGTGGCCCAGCAGGCCCAAGTAATGGTGAGGGGTGCGCTGGTGCCACCACAACCCAGGCCAGCTATGGCAACGCGGGCACAAGAGGGGTTTGCCATGCAAGTGTGGGCACGGGCAGAGGTGACGCCGGCGATGGTGGGGACAGGAGTAGTACAGTCTCTTGCCACAGAGGTGATGGTGGGGGCAAGTGTAGCACACTATCCTCCTGTAGTGACCCCCTTAATATTTGGGTCTACCTCCTTGGTGCTGACCCCTATTTCAGCAGTTGCATGGCATGTATCTACAGAGACGAGAGAAAGGATTCACAAGGGAGAATTTGTCTTTGATTTGATCAATGCAGGGGTGGTCCCAAGTAGGACCAGAGCAGGGTAAGGAGAGTAAACTAAAGCCAAAAATGGTGTGGGTAGAGTGGTCCTTAAAGAACTGGGTGACACGTTTCTCGATTTATGCGGCTATTCTTACTGAGAAATCCCCCTCTTTAGCCCCACAAATATTTAGTTGCATGTCACACGCACTTGGTGCGGCCTCAGAGTTCCAAGTGTCAGAGTGGCTACAGTACAACTTCAAGTTTAGGCAGATGAAAGCGGTAAGGCCGGAAAATAGGGTGGGGATCAATATTTGGGAAGCAAAGTTCAATATGTCTAAGGTAACTGGGAAGGCAGCTCAGTCCTTCAGTTTTGACAGGAACATGGGAGATAAATATCTGGCCTGCTGGCAGTACAATAAGAATGAATGTATCAAGGGGGCAGCATGTAGGTTTAAACACATTTGCTTCCTCTGCGGGGGGGCAAGGCCATCCATAGTTTAAATGTTTTAAAAAGCATGGGAAGCCGAGTAAATAAACATCCCCTAAGGGTAACAGCCCTCTTAATGCTAGCAAGCTACCGTTACTAATCGTCTTCACATTTCATGCATCTCCTCAGCAAATATAAAAATAGCAATGACGCACACAAGCACTACTATGGTTTCAAGGACAGGTTTTGCATTCCTTTCCATGCACCAACTACATCAGTTCCAACCAAGAAAAAATTGTCAATCGTGCTACAGCATGAGCTGGTGCGGGACATGATTATGAAGGAGGTGCATGTGGGGAGGGTTGTGGGTTCTTTTAGTTCTCCATTATGTGCCTCCTTGCTTTGTTTGCCGCTAGGGCTAGTCCCAAAGAAGGAGCCAGGCAAATTCTGATTGATTCACAACCTCTCCTACCTCACTGGTTTATCTGTAAATCATGGTTTGGACCAGAAACTATGCACAGTGAGGTATACCACCTTGGATGATGACATTGCAAAACTGCAGCGATTGGGCAAGGACGGCCTCAATGGCCAAGTCAGACACAGGCACATAACGCCCTCTACCCGTGCACCCAGAGGATACTCGCTTGCTAGGTTTCACTTTTGAGGGTCAGTGCTTCCTCGTCATCTGCATGCCCATGGGGTGTTCCATAGTGTGCATGCTATTCGAGACTTTCAGCAGATTCCTAGGAGTGGGTGGTGAAGGATTTTGAGTCATCAGAGGATGGGGTGCATTACTTAGATGATTTTTTGTTCATGGGTCCCCCAGGCAACCGGGCATGTGGGAGGACTCTGCAGGTCTTCCAGCAGCTGGCACAGGCTTTGGGGGGTACCTTTGGATGATGACAAGAAAGAAGCCCCAGTGACGTGCTTCTCTTTCCTGGTTATTGAGTCAGACTCCATGGTAAGGGAGTGTAGGTTGCCGTAGGAGAAGGTAAAGGTTTTCAAGGATGCGGTTAACATCTGTTTAACAGCCAGGAAGGTTAAGCTACATCAGCTGCAGGTCTTGGTAGGGCAATTAAACTTCGCCTTGAGCGTGAAACCCATGGGAAGAGTTTTTCAAAGAACATAGCACGAGCAGTGACTGGCATATGGGCCTACGGACAAAGCACCACCACATCAGATTGACTGCAGAGTTCAGAGAGGACTTAGAGACATGGGAGGGTTTCCTAGATAATTTCAATGGAACACTATTGTGGCAGCAACCAACACGGAACAGCGAGATGGAATCCCTCTACACAGCTGCGTCGGGCAGCATTGGGGCAGTATTGGGCTCTAGATGGTGCATGCAGCATTGGCCAGGGGAATGGATTACCTCTGGGATCCCACGCAGTGTTACCATTCTAGAATTGTTTCCCATCATTGTAGCCATACGCATTTGGCGGGCATCAATAGCCAACAGCACGATCATATTTTGGTCAGACAGCATGTCATCTGTCACAGCAATAAATAATCAAAGCGCTAAATGGCTTTGGGTGTTGCAATTGCTGAAGACTCTTATTATCTTATGACTCTTGCATAACGTGCATTTTTACTGCCAAACATGTACCAAGGGTGGATAAAGCAGTTGCTGATGCTTTGTCTCGGTCTAAGCTGGCAGAGTTCAGGGCACAGTGGCTGCAGAAGGACAAAGTGATGGCGAAGTTCCAAGAGGAGTTGTGGAGGCTTGGTGCCCCATTGCCACAGACCTTATTGGAGCGCTGCTGGCACCAAAGACAAAAGGTATGTACGCAAAGGCTTCGGGTGTGTGTGATGCATCGTTCAGATCAGACAACAAAACAGAAAGGTTCCCCCCAGAAGGAGTACTAGGTTGTCTTGTGGGTCAGAGAGACAGGGGGAAATCTTTGCTCCTAGTGCGCAGGCAACTGTCCCCATTGCCTTCTTTGCCGGATTAAAAGGCGTCAGGGATCCCACCAGGGACTTTAGGGTATGGAAGGCCTTCCATACCCTAAAGTCCTTGGTGGGATCCCTGATGGGAATGCATGGTCCCAGGCCTGGAGGACAACAAACGACCTATAAATGTGGATAGGTTGGGGATGATTTTGGGGGTCTTGCAACAGGTTTGCAGGTCCCAGTATGGAGTAAAGCTATTCAGCCTCACTTAATCGATGGCCTTTTTGGAGGCCCTGCATATCTCAGAGTTGGTGGCTTCCTCAAAGAAATGTGGCAGATGTGCTCCAGGAGGTAGGGGCGATCCATCTCAGGGTCAAGAGATCAAAGACAGACCTGCTAAAGAAAGGCGCATGGGTGAAATAAAAACGGCACCCAACACCCCGTATTGTCCAGTGGCATTGGCAAGGGATTTCCTCAGAGAAGCCCTGTGGTGGCCTCAACCAGGCTTCTAGTATAGAGGGATGGGGCACCAATGACTTGATACCGGTTCACTTAGGTGTGTAAGCAGGCGCTGGCCCACCTGGGCGAGGATTCAGCGCAGTTTATCTTCCATTCATTTTGCATAGATGTAGCCACCACTGCAGCAGCCATGGTCCTGCCAGCAGAGGCAATCAAAAGGGTGGGTCTTTGGCAACCAGCATGTTTTGAGCAGTACGTGCGGCCAAATCTGGTGTAAATAGAGGTATGATGCCCAGGGGCCCGCCAGTCATGATCATAACAGCAATTCTCTCTCTCTTTCAGTTGATGAGCACGGGCCAGTATAAGTATGTTAGTGTGGGCATTCCTTTATTCGCAGAGCAGCAATTCCACGGTTCCAGTCTGGAGAAGGTCAATGGGAATGCAGGTTTGCACACCATTGGGTGGGAGTGCTAATACTGCAGGATCTATTTGGGCAGCTCGAATAAGGTAAGAATCAAAATTAGTCCATACCCCGATCATTTTGGCCATTCCAGATGGTGGGAATGATATGATACCACTAGGCAGTCGATGGGTGAGGGAGGCCTGGTTCGCAGCCATGTCAAGGATTAGAAAATACTTACCAACACCATCAATACTGTGGTCAGCAGTAACACAGTGGGTGGTATGGGATGGGGGGCTCCGGTTAGGTCCATGAACGGGTCGGTAAAGCAGCTGAACCATTGGGTCAAAAGAATGTAGGCAGGTGCCAACAAGCACACAATTTGGCACAATTTGCTCCAGCTAGGGAAAAGGGAGCTGTTCCATCAGGACCGGGTGCAAAGGGTAGGAGCTCTTTATCCAGACAATACTGGGGGCAATTGCAGAGTACAGTCAGTGCGGGGTGAGAGCGAGGGCCCCAGCGAAGGCCCCAGGGAGCTTCTGATCTTGTGGTGGAGCACTGACAATTAACAACAAATTGAGATGCACAACAATGGAAGTTCAGAGACTGGATGGACCCCAGGAGGGGGTGGGACTGGCATGTACATTGGGTAGGCTGGGAGGGGGGACTGACCTGCTGGAAGTCCTGAAATCTACTGCCCTAACCCGCAACGTATAGACTGATAAGTACCTTAGGGAGACAGCGAGGGTTCAGGTACCCCGGTGGGCCGGTGGTCTATGTGGTGCCCTGGATTTCACATAGATTACTGTAGCATGTTTTGGCCTGCTGGCACACGTTCAAGACGGTGCCTTTTGCCTTATTGCCTTTGACATGTTAATGCCGCTAAAGTGTGATGTTGTAAATATTTCCTATATAGAAGTAGGAAACTTGTACTTTCGCATTGGTTTGTGGTTTTTGAATTACCTTGTTTGATGTGAATAAAAGGCTACGCCTTCGACAACATACCCAGAACCTATGAGTTCTTGGGCACAGCGGACCGGGAAAGAAAAATGAGGGAAGTATGGAAGGAGTGAATGGTACCTTGTGTGCATACTATGTGTTAATTCTTAAATTGCTTGGCCTGAGTCGTTCTTGTCACGTATCATCATGTTTTGCTTAAATCACTTGATTGATTTTCCACTAAACAAGTTACATCTAGTGAAGGTTTTAACTAACTGCACGATAAACTGTTACTTACAGCGACAAACCAACTGACTGCCAATGTTGGATATTCAGACATTTCAGTGAGGTCTGGGTGAGAATCTAGACTCTCAAAGTCATTCCATCAATTGATAAACAGACACACTGAATCTTTCAGAATGGATATTAAAACATTGACATTGTCTTACAAGAAGGTACTGTATTTCTTTTAAAATTTTTATTGTCTTTTCCTTTGATCTTGCCGGGTCCTAAAAGAGAAAATTAGGAGAGTTGATTATTAAAAAAATAATGAATAAGAGACAATTTGCAAAACATGAATTAACACTTCCATAATATAATAAACATGAAGGAGCGAGAGATACCAGCAAAGGCAAAATGTGATGGATGAGATGCTCATGGGAGATTCCCTGGGAGAGTTTCAAAGGATAGTTTTTGAATATGAGAAACTGGGGGATAGACACCTGTCTTGCTCCATTTACACACACTGCATTGGGGAGGTTACTGAGACAGTTCACAATCTTCTTAGTCATATGAGTTCTAGAGGTGTGACTCTTACACGTTCTCAGAAGGCTGAGTTCTGGTGTTTCCGGTAAAGTAAACTACCTTAAGAAGTGTCCTTCTTCTGACTATAGGTAAGCACATAGCACACTCAGATTACTCAATCTTTATTTCTCAAATTCTTCATTCCTAGTACATTAATTAAGTGCACAAACAGTACTTGATAGCCGCCCTACAGCCCAATCAAAATAGACTTGCTTCTTGATTCATTCCCAGAGACTGCCCGCCTCCATCTGGAGAAATAAGCACTGAAGTTTCCGCCTTTATTTCCTGCCTTTGCATCCCTCACTGATCAAGGCTAAAGCACCTCTGATGGAATTGTAAGTATTATTACAAGGAATATCAGTCATGTAGATTACTAGTGACTAATCTCCGCATTGATTCCTCTTTACAGTCGCTACAATAATAAGAATACACTCAAGTCGCATACTTTTATCTCCATGCTGTTGACTACAACAAATCCACACCAACACCATATGCAATATTCATCATGTGCTTCTTTGTAAACACAAGAACTTACTGTGGACAATAACATAAAAACAATAAACAAATCCAAGGACCCCCTCATCCAAATCAATAAATATTGATACACAAATGTTGAATGCATTGCCTAGAAGTCAGCACAACAAATGTCTTTAATTGGCTTTTAACCACCAGGAGGTGACAACTGGCCACCCCACAAAGAATACCTATTCATAACATCGATACTGCCAATTTAAAGTAGTGTTGACAAAATGTGCCTTGAGAGGGATAAATGCTTACAGAGCTAGAGGCTTTTAAAAAGCGAAGCACGGTCTCCTTCATCCATGAATAAGATGAAAGAAGGCAGAACAAAGTTTTGTTCCCAGTAAAAGATAGCAATCACATTTTGATCGAACTCCCAGACCCAAATATAGGACAATATTTGCAAGAAATATCCTTAAAAAATTACGCCTTTCATGGCAAGCCTGTCAGCTTCCCCATTGCCTAGGCAAGAGATTACCACTAGGAAGATCTTCAAGAAAAGAACCATAACCAAAGCTCCTATTGGAGGTTCAACTGGTAAATCATGCTACAAGCCTAGGACCAAATAAAGATTCTACTATAGAGCAAAGAACTTTTTTTTTATATAAACTTTTTATTGAAGTTCTTGTATCATGATTTCAATATGGAAATAACATAAATTGGCAAAAATAAAAAACAAAGAAAACAGAATACATATAGCCTTAAACAAAATTATTTACAGAATACATAAGTCCAACATTACTCAAAATATAACCTCCAGATTTTATCAAACTTCTTCGTCGCACCAACTCGCTGTGCATATCGCAGTTCGCTCTTTCTAACATTCCTCATTTTATGTAGCCAGGAATTAAAGGAAGGAACTTGTATTGACTTCCAATTCTGGAGCACCAGAGACCTTGCCACTGCCATTGCAATAAATAGTAGTTTAACCATTTGATCAATCAAAACAAGATCTGAATCATATCCATACAGTACTAATTTAACATTATAAGTAATCTGGATCCCACAATACTTTTGCAAATATTCGAAAATCTCATTCCAAAAAGGCACAATTTTACAACAGTTAACTAGAATGTGAGACCAGTTAGCGGGAGTATATTGCTGACATCTAAAACAAGTAGCACAGGTGTTAGCGTACATTTTAGCAATGGCAGCAGGAGTACGATAAAGAAGCCATTTACTGAAGAATAGCATTCTTCTCCAGTTAGATCCTCGAAGTACACTGAAATTCAGCTTATTTATACTTTTCCAGGTATTAATAGTGAGCACATGATTCTCCTGTTCTTGCCATTTTTTAATGGCTTTTAAACTCAGATCTACCTCAATATGTTGAGTTAAGCAGCGTTTCCATACCCCTGGTTTCCTCATCCGAGGAGTCAAAAACAGATCATCCCATAACTGACTAGAAGAACTAATAAGTCTAGGCTCCACTTGTTCCAATATTTTAAAGATTGAAACATAGGAACCTTGTAACATAAAATTTCCCGGGATTAATAGTTGCATCTCTCCCGGTAACAACCAAGCGTCTTCACTTAAAAAATCTGAAAGAGTATAAAACCCAGCACGTTCCCATTGTAATACAGTATCCCCTCCCATTTTCATTCCCATAAAAATGAGAGCATTCCTTAAGGGAGTTCAGGAATTATACTGCGGAAGTGAATATCGTTTGAGAAAAGCGTCACGATGCTTAAAAAACCAGAGCATCATCTTGTATCGAGTGAGTTTTGGCGATTTAGGGATATGCAATGGAGATGGGATCTGCGCCTCTTGACAAATTTGGTCAAAGAAAAAATTAATAAATACGTTTGGACTCTGCATTCCAAATTTAAATCGATTTAAATATTGGGCAAAATAAGCGCTATAATAATTTCTTACATTAGGCACGGATAAACCTCCCAATTTAGTTTCCACATAAAGAGTCCCCATTGCTATCCTGGGACTTTTTTTGCCCATATAAACCCTGAAAATAGCGATTCCACTTTTGAAAAAAAACTGCTGGGCAGAAAGCAAGGAATGGCAGAAAATAAATAATTGAAAAGCGGAAGAATGTACATTTTTATAAGTGCCACCCGCCCCAAAATAGAGAATGGCAACGAGTCCCATCTAGCAAACAAGGATTGAACCTTCCGTAGTAGGGGATCAAAATTCAACATAACTAAACCAGACACCAAAGTAGAAAACATAACCCCCAAATACCTCTTCGGTCTTAAATTAGTACAGCCAAATAAATCAGCATGTAAATCCACCTCACCCCCACCAAAAACTAGTATTTCAGTTTTTTTCTTATTAATCTGATAACCTCCAAAAGCTTCGAATTCTTGAAAAAGCTGTAAGGTAGCAGTTTGAGATTGAATATCTGTCTTGATAAGTACCATAATATCATCGGCATACAGTTTAATTTTTGCCATAGAAGGGATCGGAGGAGGAATATTCACAGATTCACGAATTGCTGTAGCTAACGGTTCAATAAAAAAAGCAAAAAGAATAGGGGACAAGGGGCAACCCTGCCTGGTGCCCCGTTGGACCGAGACTGTACCCACCATAACAGAATTAATAATTATATTAGCTTTAGCACCTGCGTACAAATTTTGAATTAAACTAACATTTAAGGGGGATTCCAAAATGCTTTAAAATACCAAATAAAGTTTTCCATACCACCAAATCAAATGCTTTTTCCGCATCTAATAATAAAATTAAAGCAGAGATTTTTTTTGTCTGAAAGTAATCTAGAGCCTCAGTAAGAAAATGTGTATTGGTGGCTAATTGCCGACCTGCCACAAAACCATTCTGATCTAGATGAATAAGATCCGTTGCGATGAAGTTAAAACGTATTGATAGTAATTTGGTAAGGATCTTATAATCAGTATTCAGTAATGTGATAGGTCTATATGAGTTAGGGTCTTTAGGGTCTTTACCTTTTTTCGGGAAGCTAACAACTGTCCCCTCCCCAAACGAATCTGGAACTTGCCCACCCACTAACATATAATTAACTAATTGTAATAGTAAATCAGAAAAGGCACTAAAGAAAACCTTTAAAAATTCTGCCTGAAGGCCATCCGGGCCACAAGCCTTACCAATTGGTAAGTTTTTAACCACTAATTCTAATTCTAACTTAGTAAACAAACGCATCATTACTCCGCTATCTGCCTGAGACAGAGAGGGCATATCATATCTAGCTAGAAAATTAGAGAGCCTGGAATGATCTATCTCTTGATGTTGGCTGTATACCTGTTTATAATGGGACAACATTATGGTACCAATACCGTCCGACTGTGATGTTTCTATCTGAGTAACTGGACACTTTAAAGTACGGATCAAATTTGCGGCGGCTTGCTCTTTTGCCTGCCACGCAAGGAGTTTACCAAAGAAATTACTCTCCTCATAAATCCTCTGAGATTGTGTCTGAAATTGCTGCTCGCTCTGTGTAAAAAAAAGCGTACTGAGATCACGTTTGGCCTCATTCAATTTATTTTGTGCAGCCCCAGAAAAGTTAGCTTGTCGAAGCAGAGTCAGCATACGTATTTTTTGATAGAGTAATATCCTAGCTTGTTTAATAGCACGCCAGTCTTCTGCGTCTTTACTGATTATAATACCACGAATAAAGGCTTTTAATGTGTCCCAGATAATATGCAGTGGAGCGGTACCTAAATTGCGGGCAATAAAATCTGAAATCTCTAATTTTAAAAAAGAGACCCAGCTACTATCCTGTAGATATGTCTTATTGAAAATCCATCTCTTAGAGGGCCTAATTTCTTCCCGTACTTCAAATTCAATTACCAACATTGCGTGGTCTGAAAAACCGTTATGCAGAAATTTTTGATAAGAAAATTTTAATAACCTAGAGGCAAAAAAAAAATCTATACGAGAGGAGGATCTATGTCTTCCTGACCAACACGTAAATTATTTTTTTGTGGGAATTTTGATCGCCATGGGTCACAAAGATCCAATAAGGATATATTCTGCATGAATGACCTTCTTGACTTTGGTTTAGATTGTTTTTTAAAGGCTCCAGTGGAATCTAGGTTTATATCCATCTGAATATTGAAATCACCGCCTATAACTATATCCCCCCTAACCAACAGCAATGATTGAAATAATTCCTCATAGTTGGGGGCACGATCTTCCACTGGGGCATAAAAACTAACAAAAGTGATTGGCCTTTTCCTGTCTTTTATCAAGCACATGGCCCAACACCACCGCCCTGCTCCCCCTTCTTCAAACTGAATAATTTCCGCATTTAAGTTCCGATTTAACACAGGAAAACCCTCGATATGAGTACCAAGTTTTAAACATAGAAAAAGAGTTAATTTTATCCGCTGGAATATGAGTTTCTTGCAACATTACAACAGCTGGACTCTCTGTTTTAACCCATAGTTCGATCGCTCACATTTTTCTCCTATTATTCAGCCTATTAACATTAAAGGAAATCACTCTAAGCCCCCCTATAGCCATAAATTAAATCATAGAAAACAGCTTCTTGCCAAATATTTTTCCAACTAAGCCCCCCAATAACCATATATTTAAATCATTGAAAACAACTTCTTGCAAACATATTTTCCCATCACAACCCAACAAGAACTTTGTTTTTCCATTTTTCCCCCACCCAGCCCATTCCCCCACCCAGGTGCTCCCCCCTTGCACCTAACCCCGTGGCCCTGTACTTCACCTTCACCTCCCTCCCACGCTGGCCACAAAGCACTAACCCCTCTCATAAGGCGCCTTGTTATTGCGCCCTGTTCCCGTGACCCCCCAGTTCCTCGCCTACTCCTCCCCACCGTGCCCAATAGTATCCAGATTTGCGGTCAAGAGAAAAGAAGAAAAAAAAAAGGAAAACACCTCCAGCACCCATCAAACCAGATCACCCAAATCCCAAAACTAGCCTACCCCTGCACCAACTGGTCAAGTATCTCATGAGCCTCATCAACATCGGTTAATAAATAAAATCTGCCCTTAATCAAAACTTTTAGCTTTGATTGCTGTGCAATCGATGCTTGAGCGCCTTTTTCCTTAAATAACTGAAGAATCTTTACAAAGTCTTTTCTCCGTCTGGCAGCGGTAGCTGACATATCGGAGAAAATCCTACACTTGATAGTAGGATTGGCATGAAATTGTCTCTGCTTGAAAGCCTGCGATAAGATTATTTCTTTAACGCAGACATCAGCAAAATTAACAATAATAGTCATAGGCAACGGAGAGTTGAGAAATGGGCGTGCTGGAACTCTATGCGCCCGAGTGATTGTTAAGTCTCCCTTAAACTCAGGGACGACCTCTCGAGAAAAGAAAGAAGTTATCCATTGCATCATGTCCGACCCCTCAATGTTCTCTGGTACGCCCGCTATTCGAAGGTTTGACCTTCTATTATAATTTTCTAGCTCATCCAGTTTAATTTCAAAAGCCTTCGACAATTTGGATACACTAGACATCTCTTTCTGCACAACAGTCATATTGTCCTCCAAGCAAAGAACTTAAAGACTGATCTCAGCCGTTTTAACTCCTACAGAGAGACCATTCCAGACTCTCAATGACCACAAAGCACCATCTCTATCTTGGGGTTCACATACTGAACTAATGGAATCCCTTATGACCAAGGTGTGTCCACGACCCTAAGTCCATACCATACTAGAGCAGCAGTATTGACTGTTCTTCAGAGTCCAACTAGTGAGAATCTGTTCCTGGCACCATGACTGGACATGGCCAGCTAGTGTAATGAAGTGGTGCTGTTTAGCCCCTATGGGAGATTTGGATAGAACAAGGCAAATCTCTGAAAAGCCCATAAACCCATGTCAAGCTATCGTAACCTCCAGGCTAATAACTTTAAAGGGTGCATGAGAGTGAAAACCAGCAAACTATAAAATGACATGGCAATTATGAATGTTCAAAGTAACAACATCTCAATCACCAGGGCAGATCATTTTCACAACTGTGACAACAACTTGAGTATTCAGTGAAATTGCAGAAAGCTGTATTGGATCTGGTCCTTACACAGAAAGGGCAGCACATCTACCTCATACACCCACCAGAAGGACCCTGGGGAGGAATCTGATAAACACACATTACATCAGGGCCATGGAGAGGTCCACCATTGAAGACTCAAACCTACAGTGGAAAGGGTGAAGTTACTACGAGGCAGCCAAAAGTCTTGGCACAAAAGGAATATCCTTCTCCAATAGTCTGCCCCCTTGTGCCGGCTATCAACTTATTTAATGTCTGCTCATGAAATCCATGTCTAACAAAGCCCTTTACCTCTTTCTACTCCTCTTTTTTAAGCATGCCTTAACAATTGTCATTTTGTTTTTTGTCTTTACGGTCGCCACCTGGAACATGAAAAGCTTCTTTGAGCCAGCTGGACTGCTGCCTGTATCTTCCATTTTAACAATGGAAAATGTCCAAGCAGCAGGAGGGACAATGAGGCAAGATGAGTCCCATCTATGCCAATAAGTGGAATCTTCTTATATAGTTTGTAAAGATCAACTGAATCATAACATAAGACATACAGAAATGACACAGGTAAGTTGGGAGTCGGGATTGGGTGTGATCTGTAACATTTGAAAGATTTCCAAAGGAGAGAGCCCTGCATCATTGTAACCAAGCAACCAATGAGCTAATATGCTAGGGGTACCACAAAGACACTGTCAGTACTAAACTCCATGAAAAGAGCGCAATACCAAGGCTTGATTCACCATATTCCTCTATGCCTAGCGCCACTCTCTGACATTTGCTTGTCCATTCAGCATAATTGTGGACACATGCCACAAGCATGATAACCCTCAAATACATTACAAGACCAGAGGCAACCATTGTGCATTAATACTTTAATGCCACTCCACGCAGCCACTTAAAAGTCATACATCATAAAGAAACTGTTTAACAGAACCTTCAAAGCATATAATAGGCTCATGCACAACCGTCTGCCTATTTTAAATGTGGATAAGCACCTTGTTTTCATATACTTGTTGTTTTCCTTTGCTGAAGTTGTATGTTTCTTTCATTAGGTGTGAGGTGACAGTGTCTGTTTTGGCTTGTGTCTTCAGATCTCTCTCTCATTTCACTGGCGGTCTTCATTTGGGTACCTTGTGCACCCTTCAGGGTCCTCCTGTCCCTTCACGGGGCCTGAGTTCTCATTTAATGGGGCACTCCTTTTCGATTTAAGAAGACTTCTCCCTGCACATTCTTGCATGGCTTTGGGCTTGTGCCTGCTGGCCTCTTCAACTCCAGCAGCCGAACGTTCATGCTGGTGGCCCAGTGTGGTTGTGGGGCAGATATCCGCCCTCACTTGCACTCAGAGTGCACTTTTCCCCAACTTGCCCCTTAACTTTCCTCTTGTCACCTTGCTATGACACGTTGGGTAGGGAATTAACTTTCCTTTTGTTTGGGAATTTAACCTCACGCGTCTCCTATGCATGATATTCCAGGGAACTGAAATTAGATGAAAACACTGGGCAACGGGTGCAGATCGGCCATCCCAGAACTCCTCTGACTCTGTTTTGCGTTTAGGATGCAGCTGATTGATAGAGCAACACAATGCTGTCACGATAACGGTTGACTGATGTAGTCCCTCTGCAATCAGCTGCTTTACCCCTCTCTGCTACTCAACATTTTTTAACGGCACTTTACATAGCCATAGTTTAGGGACCCTCTTAAGTAGGGCGCTGCCTTCTCCTACCTACCTTTAGTTACTTAATAACAGATTATTTTTTTTCCAGATGGAGCCGAAGGCTTTTTTAGGGAGTTGCCTTCTGATTTGAAATTCTTCATTTTTGATTTAGTGAGGTGCGATTTCTCCCTTTCCTTATAAAACTATTAAAAGTTTAGTTAAAATAATGTCGGATTGGGAGACTGAGGCCCCTGAAGTTTCACAGACACAATCTAATGAGGTCCTGATTAAAAGACTACTACAACAAGAGATGCATACATGAGACCCTGGAAGAGGTTATGGGTAATAAGAGACCAAAAGCAACTGATGAATAGGATGATTATGGTTCAGTATCAAGGGGAGACTCTGACTGGGGTACAAAAGGGGGTAAGAGCGCAAAAAGGGATAAAACACTTGTAGATGTCTTCTTCCCTAGTTATTACGGGCGGTCCAATCACCAGATCCTAAATGTACACACTTTTTTCAGATGCTCAAATTGGCACACAAGATACTAACATGGGGGAAGAAGAACGTCTGAGTGAGGGGCCACTAGATGAATATATCTTTGACCTACACCAAGGAGACGTTGATGTGGATAACCTCCTTTCAGAAGATTAGGCTCCATCTACCTCTAAGGGGATAGTGAAGCACCCTCGGGGACAAGATATGTTTTCCCCTCACAATATCCGGCACCCCAGAAGTGCGAAGAGGTGGCTCCAGGATCACGTGGGTTGGTTCACCAGGAGATGGATCAGCAACCCCCTTGAAAAAGAGGATCTAAATATTCTTATAGCTAAATGCTGAAGACCTGTGATCCACAAAAAAGTATGTTTAACTCATAATCTAGTTCTGGAGGCAATCACTTTTCTTTTCAAACTTTGCAGGAATCCTAGAAAAGGTCTGGAGAGGTCCATTATGCATGTCAAGATCAACTTCTTGATGTGTTAGGTCCCCTCACTAGAATTATAGATCCAACAGAGGAAGACTACATCAGTGAGACCCCTGTAGATGTTAAACCTCTCAGGGGTTGGGGAGGCGCTAGAGGGCGCACTGCGGGATGGCTGGCTAAAGAGGAAGCTCCGCCGGACGGAACAATAATCAGCACAAAATGCCGCGTTTAAGGCAGTGCTGGTGAACCTACAGACAGCAGTGGTGATCAGAACGATTTGAGCACCAAGTGATGCGGTCGTGATGTTGACACCTTAGCCAGCAAAGGAGAAAATCGCCGGTGAAGACTGCGGGGGTATTCGGACTGGCAGCCGGTAAAATGGCGGATGCGGTAATGTCCTCGACTGCGATCTCAGCGCTGCATACTCCACTGTGGGGCCAGATTGAGAGTTCACGTTTTGGCGATAAATGAATAGGACAAGCAAATTCTGCATACCTAACAAAAGAGCACTTTTCAACATTTAGGGAGAACTGTAATCATTCGGCGCGAAAACGGCAGTTACCTGTTCCAAGATGGCGGCCCCCAGATGCGAAGAGGACAATAACCGCAATATGCAAGGGTAATACGCGAAGGCTGCGCAGATGAATTTAATCCTCAACCAATTTTACTGAGCGTGCTTTGAGAATAAATAACTGATGGGAGGCTCGTGGGACTGAATGGCTGATGTCTGTTGTGTGGAGAGACATAAACGAAATGGCGGCCATATGTCTTGCGATGTGACGCGCTCTATGCTGTGACGGCTTGTGACATAGCGCAAACTAAGATCGGACTGAGGTGCACCCTGCTAGAGCTGTCGTCCCGAACTGGTATATTGCACACGGTACCCTATACCTGGGTAGACACCAAACACAAGTGTTAAAGACCTCTGCTTGGTTGCAGACCGCTATTCACGGCCACGAGCGAGAACGTTTGTGGGCTCAAGAATTGTTGCTGGCTGAGGACAAAGTTGCATCAGAGAAGATAAGGATTGAGGAGTATTGGGGAAACCATATTGAGTGCATGCTGGGACTACGTCTGCGCAGCGCCTGCACTGCGAGTACCACAAATGTCGCAAGACGCGTCAGCGCTACCAACGAACTACCGCATTAGTTGGCCACGCGACAGCTAAACACCAACTTCTACTACTGCGCCCTGGTGCATCTGCTGGTGAACACACTACCACTTTGGCCACAGTGAAAAAGTTGTTGGTCTGGTTGCTGCAGTAACATCTATGCAGAAGGCGACGAGAGGCAGAAAGAACACGGGGAGGTAGGACCAGCCGCAACACACGGCCTCAGGCAGATACAATCTACCATCAGACGGAGGGTCCCCCAACTGCGCGACGATGGGAAAGCTAGAAAGCGGTACAAAAGGGGGTGGTGATGGACGGAGCATCGGAACCAATCAAACACTCACACCCAGTCAAGAGATCTGGGTTTAATCCATCGCCGTTCTTTAGCCCACTCTGCCACCCCAGTTCAGACATGGCCATATGCAAATCAGTCTGACCCTGTGCCTCATGGGAACAGTCCAGCCCGAACTGCCAAGCCCTGCCTACCCTGGACCGAAAACAAGCTTCCGAGGACCGGTTTCTGGCATTTCAGCCGTCTTCAGCCCGGCTTGCTTGAATCCAGTGGCAAAGTGAGCAAGGGACTCACGTTTGAGCATACCCTGCCAACTTATGGCGAGCAAAACTGTACAAAAGGGGGTGGTGATGGACGGAACATCTGAACCAATCAAACACTCACACCCAGTCAAGAGATCTGGGTTTAATCCATCACCGTTCTTTAGGCCACTCTGCCACCCCAGTTCAGACATGGCCATATGAAAATCAGTCTGAGCCTGTGCCTCATGGGAACAGTCCAGCCCGAACGGCCAAGCCATGCCTTCCCTGGACCGGAAACAAGCTTCTGAGGACCGGTTTCTGGCATTTCAGCCGTCTTCATCCCGGCTTGCTTGAATCCAGTGGCAAAGCCAGAAAGCCAGAAAAGCAGCAATCTAAACTCACTTTCGGACCACGGAGATCGGTGCGAGGCCCCATGAGCGTGTCTGATGACGAGACGAGCATGGATGGGGCCACAGAAAACTATGCAATCTAGCATCCAAGACATAAACGGCAAATTGAACCATTTAACTTGTCATGTGGACAACATGGCGGCAAAAATGGACAGACACGGCGAGAGGCTGGATGAAGCGGAAACGCAGCTGTCGGCAGTGGAGGACGAGGCACATGCTACCACCACCAAACGCGGCGGGATGGACAAGGTACTGGAGGTGCTCAAAAACAAGGCCAAAGATTTAGAGGCACGCTCGAGAAGAAATACAATCAGAATAGCGGGAGTGCCGGAGTCTGCCAACACAGGCCGTATGGAGAAGTATGTAGAAGACCTCTGTAAAGCGATTTTCAGCGCGGACCACCTATCCTCCATCTTCATTGTGGAGCGAGCTCATCGATCCCAGGCGCCTCGTCCACCACCTGGTGCAACTCCATGGCCTATTGTCGCAAAGGTATTAAACTACCGTGATCGGGATGACATACTGAGGATGGCAAGGCAACGAAAAACCATTGAACATCAAGGCAATCGCCTAGAATTCTATCCAGACCACACACTGGCGGTACAACAGGCAAGGAAGGAATTTACAACTGCAAAGACCAAACTGCGGAATCTGCAGATTGAATATGCGATGTTATATCCCGCTCGCCAAAAAGTCACTTGGAATGGCAAAGCGATGATACTACCCAGACCGAAAGCAGCCCACTTCTTTATCCTGAAAGTCCATGAGCAAAGGAAAGAAGGGACACAATCAGACCACACACAAAACAAGAATAATTACCTGATGGATCCTCTGTCCCCTAGCAAGAGCGTCATTAGTCGGTATAGCACAGCAGAAACTCGTCAAGACCTGCAACTCTAAGGTAATGTGTGATTGCTCAGTGATGGAAGCGGATGGCAAACTACTGTGATTGCTGGGGATACCACGCTTTATAAGCTTAGTGGACTGCCTATCACAGAATCTACGTGACTTTATGATGCTCTTAGGCATACCTACAGATCTTCTCTACATAGAAATGGGCAACTGCATTATAAAACTCATCAGCGAGGAGACTGTATAAATTAAGGGTGAGCGTAGTTCGCGAAGTAGCGCTACGCGAAGCTATGCGAAGCGCACTTCGCACTACGTGAACTTCACGCAGCACTACGCGAGCTGTGTAGGAGCATGTTCGCACTGTGCAAGATGCGTTTTCAATGATTGCACAGTGCGGACAAGCATCCGGCACTGTGCAATCATTGAAAATGGCATCTTGCACAGTGCGATCTGTAGTTTTCTGCTGCCCGAGTAGATAATTACTCGAGCGGCAGCTTTCTCAACGCGAACTGGTAGTTTCTCATTGAGAGCGGTCGCGAGCATGCGCAACCACTCACAATGAGAAACCTTACCTCCCCGCGTTGAGAATCTCGCTGGGATGTCATTTTGCTTGCTCGCGGTCGCGAACATGACGTTCAGGACCGCGAACAAGCAAAAAATGAGCGCTGCATTACGCGTGTTCGCACTGTGCTACGTGCAGCTCGCGTAGTGCGAAGTTGAGCAAACTTCGCAAACTCCGCGAGCGTAGCGTAGTGCTTCGCCCAGGGTTAGGATAAATGATACTATGCCATATGCCATTTGACTAGATACTGTGAGGTATTACCAGATAGTTTATACGGTGATCACTGGGCTTTAGGGAAAGGACACATCTAAGACACCCTGCCTACTGCTATGACACTTTCCCCCTCCTCTCCTACATTGCTAAGCCTGACCAGGCCACGGCGCCAACTGCCAGCCACCAGACTGTATATGGGAAAGGTGGTGACACACTTCGAATTCTATGCTGGTGAGAGGGAGGTGCGCGACTTTGACAAATATGCAATCTAACAGTTTTTCAAGGAGTAGACTGGCATAACCGGGCCGTTCTGACAGAACAGGAGTGGTCCATGGCCTGCACACTGACCCAACTGCTGACGTCAAACGGTAACCTTAGATTGATCCACGTCAAATACCTACATCGAACATATTACACACCTGCAAAACTCTATAAGTATGGGTTACGCACGGAAGCGAACTGTATACGATGCGGTCATGAATGGGCTGATTTTCTCCATTTGGCGTGGAGCTGTGTTAAAATACATGACTATTGGGAACGGATTACTGGGCTGTTAACCGAAATGGTGGGGATACCTGTAGAATGTACTATAAAGAGTTGTTTATTGAGATTGCTGCCAAATGTAAAAGCTTTGAAACACAGGTTCTGCATGGGTGCATTGCTGCTAGCTAAACACAGGATTTACATGAATTGGGGCAACAAAAATGTACCATCTACAAATCGCTAGCTCGCTGATATGTCAAACTGCCAAGACACATTGCGCACATACGAAGATGAGCTACCTGCCCGGTCGAGACCGCGCGACTACTGGAAGTATCTTACAGAATATTTACGAGCCCATCCGACTGGTGATGATGTCAACTAATTTTATCGTACGATGTGACTTACCTGATATGTATATGCATGCATAATGTATGACCACGAACACTTATTACCAAGGTTACCCGGAGGATGAATGCTGTAGTGTAATGGTTCATTCGCAGTTTATATGTTGTATTACTGATGACACAGTTGTGCAAAAACTAATAAAGAAATAAAAAATAAAAAAACTCTTAGGAGTTGGAGTCAAGGGGCATTGGTCCTTCTTGGCAATGCCAATGCTGTCCTCAATGGAGAGTGACATAGAGTCGTATTAACCAAGATTAGTCTAAAGTTGGGTGAGCTTGCTGAGAAGGAACCCTCAGTGAATCCTAAGGGCCTACTCTTTGTGAGGATATGATCAATTCTCTGGGTAAATATGTGTCTATATTCACACCCCTTGACAAGGCTCCATCCAATATTAGAAGGGTGTATTATTGTGGAGTTTTGGTTGGGCCAGCTGAAGAGACCTTTCTGCCAGCCAGGCCTTCCAGAGGCCTCAGTTTAGACAAAGGGGATTCGGAAAAGGTGTTCAGTCCAGTGCTTCATCTTCTTTCTACCACAAAGAGGATAAGCCTCAAGTGCAAGAGGATCTAGATCATCTGGTCAAGATTTGTCCAAAATCCGGAGTGAGTACAACGATTTTCTTGTTTCTTCGTCCCCGGGAAGAGTGTGGAACAGTCTCAGGTTTGTTTTCCTGGAAAAAATTACTCAAGACTCAAGGGTTTTAGAAACCGTTCAGGGTTTCACAAATAGAGCTCTAGAGATTCCTCATCTGATTGTTTTCCACAGAAACTTAATTCTACCTTTAAACAAGGCGAAAGTGGTAGAGGAGAAGTGAAGTCTATGCTGAACAAAAGGCGCAATAGTGGAGGTGCCCATAGAGTGCAAGATTTTCATAAGCATGCTCTTCCTTGTAGAAAAAAGGACAAGGGGGGCAGACCTGTGATAAATTTAAGAGACCTAAACAGGTCTTGTTTACAGACCCTTCAAGATGGATGGGATCTACCTCCTAATCATTATGTTATTAGAAAAGGATTTGACTGGTAAAGCTAGAGCTGAAATATGCCTATTTCCCCATCCCTATCATCCAGGAGTGGCAGTGCTATCTCCAGTTCACTTGGCAAGGCCGTCTATGTCAGTTCAAAACACTCCTCTTTGGTCTTTCTTAAGTACCTTAGCGCTTTACCAAAGTAATGAGAGCAGTGAATTCTTTTCTCAGAGAGAGGGGAGTACGCATGGTTATATTCCTGGACGAGATTCTAAATATGACCCAATGTCAGAATCAGATTCAGAAAGATTTGAAAACAATGATATCTCTTCTGTAGAGCTTAGGTTTCATAATAAACAGGGAGAAGTCTCTTCTTACTCCCGCCAGGTCCCAATGAAGAAGATTGCCAAGATTCAAAGGAGATAACATATGTATTAAAACAAGATTCCTTAACTTTGGAAAGAGCTTGCCAGACTCCTGGGCCTCCTCTCTTCTACCATTCAGTTTATTTTTCCGGGCCCTGTACACTATCGTGCTTTACAGAGGGTAAAGGCGAAGGCTTTTTGGGGTGGCCCGTAGTATGGAAACAGGATATACCAAGACAAGGAGGCCACATTAGATTTGACTTGTTGGCTGAATAATATGGATGCTTGGAATGGCTTTGCAATCTTTAGTTGTTCTCTGGAATTTATTCTGGAGTCATGTTCCAGTATTCATGGCTGGGGTGCTCGACTAGGTACACAAGACACAATGGGGTGTCTGGTCTCACATTGAAAGGTCTCAACAAATACATTATCAAGAATTGACAGAGGTCTTTATGTTCTTATCAACTCCAAACACCATTTGCAAGGCAGAGCCATTCTTCTGAAAATGAACATACATAAATTGGTTGGGGGTACAAGATCCTCAGACATTTCAGATTCAGCCAAGAGACTTTGGGTGTTTTGTCTGGAGCACAGTATCAACCTGGGAGCAGAGTATCTCCCCAGGGAATACAAAAGTGACGGCTGGCTGGAACTCGATGATTTTAAGGGATTACAGCGACTGGAAGTTTAATGAGATCTACTTCAGAAGCCTGTCTCAGTTATGCGGTCCTTTGAAATTAGGTCTTTTTGCAGGCAGACTGGCATTTCAGTTAAAGAAGAACTTCAGCTGGAGGCCAGACCTGGGTGCTCTGGCAGTGAATGCTTTTCTGCAAGTTTGGAAGGAAACTTATGCTTACATCTTTACCCCTTCAGAAAGTCAGGCAGGAAGGATGCTTACTGGGGCTAATAACTCAGTTTTTGCCATCCCAGGCATGGTTTCCAATGACCCTAGAGCTAGCTTGTGAAAATCAATGTTTTCTTCCTGCCAAGCAAGACCTACTAAAAGACGTGAATGGAAGACAACATCCTCTGATTCTAGCAAGCACTTTGAACTTTCTTGCCTGGAGAATATTAGGAGATCTAGGGAAGTGTCAGGCCTTGAGGAGTTCTGTTACCCTGGAACCCACAGTAGATGCAAATGAATTTGGATTACATGGTACATTGGTGCTTTAAGAGGGACCTAGATCCTGTGGAAGCCACTATTGTTGAAGAGGTGAATTTCTTGCTGGATCAGTCCGATGAAGGTCTTACCTGTATAATTATTAATTGCTGTAGGTATGCAGTTTCAGTTGGACACGCTCTAGTCAATGGTAAAAGTGTTGGAAAAAATGTAATGGTCTGTACCGTTCTTAAGAGTCTTAGGTTAAGGAGACACCCTAGACCTAAGTATGAGACCCTTTGGGATGTTAATTTAATATTGAAGTTGTTCTCTTCATGGCTAAGTAATACATATCTGGATCTCAAGAGACTTTCTATGAAGCTTGTTTCCTTGCTCCATTTACTATCCTATCACAGGGTATCAGATATCAGAGATTTAGAGGTAAGTAATAGCATTTATGAAGCCTTTGTGATACATTTTGAGTTGGTTCGACGAACAAAAACAATGTCTACATTTTACCCAAAATATCATTCTTTCAAACAGTTGTGTGTTTTTTATTGCATAAAAGAGTATGATTCCAAGGTGAAAGAACTTTATCCTGGTGATACAGAGCAACTTCTGATCTCCTTTGTGAAAACTTTTAGAGATGTAACATCCAATACAATTGCACAATGGGTTAAATGGACAATGCAAGCAGCGGGTGTTGACCTCCAGAGATTTCCAACTGATTCTATAAGAGGATCTATGGCTAGTCCATCCTTTTGGAAGGGCAGCACACTGGAGGACATTCTGAGAGCCGCTGATTGGTATAATTCTACTACCTCTGCAAATTATTACTGTAGACCAATTGAACATGTCAGATGTAGTTTTGAAGAACTACCAACATGCATAATGGTAACTTCCAGTCTAGTAAGGAAATAGCGATTCTCCTTATTAATTTACAAGAAAATCTGAATTTCATTAAAGCCACAGAGGCTAACATTATTGCACCCTCCCATCCCTTCTCAGGATTGGAGGTTCATAAAAATCTATGTATATATATATATATATATATATATATATATATATATATATATATATATATATCTAGTAGGGGGACATTAGTGCTTGTAATTCTTTGTCGAAATTATTTAAGTTTTTAAAATAAGGGTATAATCATTATAAATAAATGTCATGTTATAACGGATACTATGTTTTTATCTAAAGCAAACCTTTGTTATCTCATGTTGCCATGCTGCCTGTAGCTTTTGAGATGAAGCATTAACATCTCCTCTTACTTTAAGATAACGTCCAATAGTTCATTTCCTGATTGGATGTTTTGTCTTTGATGGACGTTTGATGTTGCTGAAAGTTTCTGTACCCTCATTCTCCCATGAAGTTTCAGTCAACTGATGTTCTTCCATTGTCTTTGGATTTATTTTCTTTGTGTGAACATGATAAGAGAGTTTCATCCGCATTTCAAAGAGGCAGACTGTGATGTGCATGAGCCTAATATATGCCTTGAGGGTTCTATTCTGGAACAGTTTTCTTGATGATGTATGACTTTTAAGTAGCTGCGGAAGTGGCATTAAAGGAACAATGCATAATGTTAGCCTCTGTGTCTTTAAAGTCCTTCAGATTCTCTTGTCATTTTATTAGGAGAATCACTATTCTCACTGTACAACAGAACCCATGTAAACTCAAATTTAAACTCTGATTAAATTGTAATCCAGGAAATATAGTATTGTATTTGCCAGAACTGCATGTTTCTAAGGATGCACACTGGAATTTCCAGCACCTGTTCCCACTCCACATCTAAAAATTTACAGCCCAGTTCTTGCTCCCACCTGTGCTGGAGGTAGTCCAGATTACTTGCTGCGTGTTGCCTAAGTGAGGCTGCAAACCACAGCGTGAAGTGTTCATCCTGTCCCATGACATGTATATATTGTATGGTGAGGTACATCTGTGGTTCAGTTCAGAGGTCACTCCACTTTGCAGTAAGTGTAGGCACTAGCGAGCGATGTAGGAGGAATTGGCCCGTGGGAGTCCCTCCTCCTCTACCAATGCCATGTAAGGGATAAGCGTCCCATCATGATATAGGTCTCCAAAAGATTGTATGCCTGCCTTGTGACAGTCCCGTAGTTCAGCAGCTATAAGTACTGAATGACCTCTGGGGGAATCCTGCTAGGGGTGGCACAGGCACTTAGGGTGTTAGGAGCCGAGTTATGTAGAGGCTCCCACAGAAGCAGCTATACCCCACGCTAAGCAGTAGGGGCTCTGGAGGTCTTGCTTTCGCACCAGGATGAAAGAGCCTGATCATCTGTATTAATGTGTAAGGCGGACGTGCGGTTGCTGTATCAGTGCACTGCCAGCATCCACCTGGCTATCCACTGCAGCTGGTCAGCCAAATAGTAATGTTCAAAGCATGGAGCTGCTAAGCCTCCCTGGTCCGTGGACTAGAACAGCTTTTTATTGCTACCCTGTGCCGGGGACCACCCCATATAAAATCCCTGACCATTTTCTCCATGGTGTTAAAAAAGGGAGAGGAAACGTATAATGGCAGGTTCGTAAAATAGTGTAAGAGTCTCAGAAGGGTCACCATTTTTGTGAGTGCTTCTCTGCCTGTTACGGTGAGCAAAAGATCGCTCCATAACTGCATGTGGGGTCTGTTGGTTGCTAGTGCCCTACTCAGACTTCCGTCAAATAGATCCGTTGGCTGACTATATATTCTTATGCCCAGGTTTCGAACGTGTCCACTCTCCACTGCACCCTTCCGCCATTAAGGAGGAAACCTGGGTCACGGTTCCCCTCCCTGAATGAGTATATGCTAGATTTGTCAGCATTTACCCTCAAGCCTGATACTGCTGCAAAATCACCCAGGATCTGAGCTAGCTACCAGGGAATGTTTTCAATGTCACTAAGGTAGACTAGGATGATCTGTGTATAACAACACCTTATGTGTGCCATCACCTAGAGGAATACCATCACTCAACTGTGTGGGTATCATCTCCGCAATGGGATCTATCGCATGCACGAACAGGAGGTGGGACAGTGGACAACCCTGCCTCAGCCCTCTTCACACTGGAATTGCATGCATTACATATGGGCCCATTTTGGCTCTGACAACCGGCTCAATGTAAAGCATTCGGGGCAGCTGTAGAAAGGTGGGGCCTATTAATATTTCTTGAGCCTTGTAAATAGGTAGTCCCAATCTAGGGAATCAAAGGCTCTCTCAATGTCTAATACAAGACAGCCTTACGCCAGGCGTGCGTGGCATCATACGCAATCCGGAAGAAGCTGAGCAAGTTAAGCAAAGTACTGCTGGACAGTACAAAACCATTCTGATCCATGTGGATCAGCGCAGGGACCACCTGTGTGAGTCTGCATCAACCTTTACTAGTATCTTGTAGTCAGTATTGAGCAGAGCAAGAGGCCTAGACGAGCCAATGTCCATTGGGTATTTATCATGTTTTAGTAATGACACCAGGTGTGCCTGTCGCAGAGATGGAGGGAGCTGCTACCTCTCTACAGCTCCATCGTAATGGGCCTGTAGACGTTGTGTGAGCGACACCTGATATGCCATATAGTACTCTTCTGGTTGTCCATCCATCCCCGGCGTCTTACCTGTGGCCAGGGACAATATGGCATCCCTGATCTCATCTGACGAGATCGATTCATTCAGTATTTTGCTACGTGCTGGCGTCACCTTGAGTAGTTGTAGATGGCCTAAAAACTGCTCCAGGCTCTGCATATCAATGTGATATGCAGAGGCTGGAGCAGTTGTGATTGATAGAGCTCAGTGTAGTGTTGTGTCATGGATACGGGTATTTCAAATATGTATATAGTATGAGTCCGATGTCTGTGCGCAGTGGGCCTATTGGCTTACAAGTGTGTTCTTGCTGCATTAGCCAGGCAAGCATCCGAACTGCCCGGTCCGTACGGCAACGGAGGCGTTCTAGCTGTTCAGCGTGTTCTGCGAGCAGTGCCTTCAGGTGGCATGCATCCCTACCTCCCCCTCCCCATATATTTCATGCCGCAGGAGTTGTGTTTCTATTTTTTTAAGGGAGTCAGACAGCTGCCTGCTTATGTTCCAGGTTGCTCTCAGGCAGTGCCCACTTGTTGCTACCTTAAATTCCTCCCATTCCAATGATGCATCACTTGAAGTTCCCTGATTAATCTCAAAGTATTTGAGGATTGCCATTCCCTGGGTTGAACGGAACGCTGGGTCTTCCAGCATAGCTGGTTGGAGACGCCATGTGGGGACCAAGGGATGGTCTGCCTCCCAGGCAAGTTGCACAAAAGGGGGTGGTGATGGACGGAGCATCTGAACCAATCAAACACTCACACCCAGTCAACAGATCTGGGTTTAATCCATTGCCGTTCTTTAGCCCACTCTGTTGCAGCAGTTGGGGGATGTGATCGGAGTGTGTCCGACCTAGGTATTCTATCTTCCAAACAAGGGAGAGCAGAGGGTGTGAACCCACAATACGGTCAAGTCGCACATGGAGTCTGTGTACCGCTGAGTAATATGAATAAACCAGTGTGTCATGGTTAAGGGTGTGCCATATGTCTAGTGGGGCTCAGTGAGTGAGCCAGCCTGCCAGAGCTTGCGCATTAGAGGCAACTGAAGTTGTGGTGAGGGGTGGAATGAACTCTCCAGATCTACATTAAGCACTGAGTTAAAATCACCCCCACCCCAGATACCATGGGATTCCACTTCACGTGGCCAACACGTCAGTTAGGCTGTCCAAGAAAGGGTGCTGGTCCACATTTTGCGCATAAATGGAGCAGCATCTTACCAATCAGTCACCCTCCCACCAATGTTTACCTGCCTTCGGTGTCTGTCACCTCCTCCCCACTTATAAATAGGAGTCCGACCCTTATCCAAATTAGGGCGCCACGCACGTTGGCTGTGCGAACGCTCCGACTCTGTATGTGTCATGTGCTTTTCTTGCAGTACAGTGATGCCAGTGAACTTGCGCTTCAGATCAGAGTATACTGAGTATCTACACACCGGCTTGTGTATACTGTGCATGTTCCATATGACTATGTTTGCTTTTGTCATGTCTGGGTATTATGTTGTTCAGGGTGGCTTACGGTGAGCAGGGTGTGGCAATTCATGAGGTTCGTGGGTGTGCTCTAAAGTAATAATGCTAAAAACAAAGCATGGGTTTGAACAGGAATGTGGATAACTATTAAGGGTGAACTCAAGAGTGACATTCGTCCAAACTGGGGTGCCCAACTATGCAAGTGTGGTGTCTGTTATGGGTGTGTGTGGCTAGTTGGGATTTGTTGATCCCTTGGCATTGTGACCTAGGAATGAGTGTTACCAGCCAGCCCATAACTGCAAGTGTATGCAAGGCATGTGCGTCGCTGACCACGTCATTATGTGGATGTTGCTCGTGTCAATGTGCCCTTGTTTTACATCATGCATGTGATCAATTTTCTTCGGAAAGTTTTCCAGGTGAGCTTCTACTTGCATGTTCATTTCCCCTCACAGTTCCGTGGGCCTGCTCACAGTCATATGATGTCATCTGCCGTTTGTGGCGCAACATCTACGGGTTGGCGACCAATGAGTTTGTCAATTCTGGAAGATGTCGAACCACTGGCAGTTGTCGATCCGGTATGACTCAGGTGGTGGTCCACACTTTGCACCACGGCTCTCCATTCTCCTCTGCTCAGGCTCGAGAGCTGTAGAAGTTGTGGTGACATTTTTGTGGGGGGGCTTTCATGCTTGCCACAATGACGTCCTCTCCTACCAGGCTTCCTCAGGGCATCCTCCATGCATGGCCTGGGCCCTGTCCACAGCCCTGAGTCCTCCAATCAGCCCCAGACCTCGGAAGGTGAATCAAAGAAGTAGGCCACACCTTTTGCAACCACTGTTAGTCTAACTGGGAATAACGGGGAGTAACTGTGTTATAGGTCGCAGATTTGATGCTTCACTGCATTGTAAGTGCTCCGGCGCTGCTGCCCCTGTGCTGTATAGTCATGACCTGGTTGCCATGGACATTGATGTCTGCCAGTTTGCGGGGTTCTCGCAAAATATCACTTCCCAGTCTCTGTAATTGAGCAGTCTGAATAGGAATGTGCATGGACAAGCACCTGGGAGATGTTTATGAGTTAGTACCCAATATGCCCTCTTAACCACAAACTGCGGTGATAGCACCCTGGTTGGGAGCAGTCAGCATACTCCTCTTGATTGCATCCCTCTTATCCTTCCAGAAGGCATATCACGTGGACCTTTATTGCAGCGGGAGCACCCCTCCATGTCCTCTACTTTTTCGGTAAATGCGTGTATTCGGTCTAGTAGGTCTTGTAGGGCCGCAGTATGGCTCTTTGTAGTGGGTTTTAACTCTGTTAGGGATTGCTCCTTTAAGTGATTTTTTCTGCCAAATTATGGTGGTCAACGAGCAGTAGGTTGAAGTTGGAGATGACTTTGTCGATTTTAGACTCCAGAGAAGACCTTGTCTGGTCTAGTGCGGGCCCGATCTTTTCCACTGCAGCCATTACGGAATCGGAATCCAACTTAGTGGAGAGTGCTGTGTTTTGGCGCCTCTCCGGCGTTGTCCCTCTCCACAGGCACTGGCTCTGAGCTGCCAGTGCTTGCATTGGTCTGTTGTGCATTAGTGCCTAAGGGACCCTTTACTAACTGTTGTGTTGTCAACATTCACTGGAAGTGTCTGGTAGCCTTCCTGCCCATGTGTTGTGGGCCGATTTGGTCATGGTATCAGGCAGGTCTGCGTCAAGTCTCCAGTGGCGAGTATTGCACGGCTTGGTCGAGTGCAGGTGCTGCATGCCCACCTCATGCTGTGGACACCCTACATGATGTGAGTATCACCAACAGGGTTTACGGTGGTGTCCAGCCCAGTATCACCTCTCAGTGTGTAGTCTCGGGCATTCAGTCTCTACTGACTACCATTCCTGGATGCAGCTCGAGCAGAGCCAACCGAGGAGGTGCAACATCAGCAGCGCTCTCTAAATGTGGCCTGAATCCATGCCCAAATGTGTTCTGCCCCGATCATTTTGCGGGGGTGTAGTATGCCGAACCAGGGCCTCTTCTGGAGGAGAAGCACCCCTGGCTTACACTTGTGGTACCTCTAGACATCACAACCACGCCCTACGGTCATTGACTGGGGCGGATCTTATCCCCAGACCCGCGCAGCTGTACTTCAAGTGAGGATGCATCACTTGTCTCATGCTCCCCTCTACATGGGGTGTCTCATGCTCCCCTCTACACGGGGTGTCTCATTGACCTGTTTCACTGGCTTCCAGTGGCTCCCATGTGGCCCAGCTCTCAGCGAAGCTCGCCCTGCTCTCCTCCTTCTCTATCATGGTACTGACGCCATCTGACCAGTGATCCTGTCACTTCCAGCTCCTGCGTCCTGGTCAAGGAGCCCCTGCTATACGTTAGGCCTCACATTCCTCATTGGGCTCCGCAGGCCAGGCCTGTGGTGCAGGACTTGATTGTTCCCTTATGACATACAGGGGGCACATCCTTCCTCGCTGTCCATGCAGTTGCAGGCACTGCATTCATTCTGTTCTCATCTTTGGTGAGGGGCAGGTTCACTGCCGCTCGGCACCTCCCCCATTTATGGTATTACATTCTGTTTGGAACCTGGGGTTTGGAGCTCGGGCCCTTCACACGTGTTGGGCCCCAAATGGCACGCGGACGCATGCTGTTTCACCTCAGCTATCACCATACTGAGGTCCGCAGGCAGTGCAACTCATCTGCACCGACCTCCAGCTTGTTCCGCACTCCTTACTGGGCCAGTGTCCCTCCCTGGGTTTACACCACCACAACTGAGTTTGGTGCCTCCTGCGACTCGTCTCCTGCACCCGCATCTGCCGCCAAGGTCTCAGGTACCTGCTCTGTTGATGATCCGCGTGCCCATGGGGACTCTAAGTGATGATCAGCAACTGTACGCATACAGCAGCCTGTTACCTCATCATGAGCCAGATGTAGGTCGCCAAATACCGGTCAGTAACGGCCGATTTCGGCCGTTACGACCGGTATTTGGTTTTTGAGATGTAGGGGGCCCAAATTTGATCGATTCTGTAAATTTACCGAATCGGTAAATTTACCGATTCGGTAAATCTAGATGTAGGTGGCACTGAAAACAGTGCCAGAGGCCCTACAGAATTCGTTATTTACCATCAAATACTATTTGACGGTAAATAACGAATTCATGTGTACATGCACATCTGTGCATGTACACCTGTGCCATGTGGCACACATACATGCCTTAAGGGCATGTATGTGGTTCACATGGCACACAAGCCTGAATCAAGGGTGCAACAGGGTGTCAAAGTGACACCCTGTCCCCCTTGTCAATTCGGTAATTTTACCGAATCGGTATTTACAGATTCGGTAATTGCCATTGGTTCCTAAGGGCCTCAAGGTCCATAGGAATCAATGGCAATTACGGAATCGGTAAATACCGATTCGGTAATTACCGAATATTACAGATTCGTTAAATTATTCGGTAAATATACCTACATAGCATTTACCAATTTGTAAATACCGAATCGGTAAAATTCGGTATTTACGAATCGGTAAATGCCATTTACCTACATCTGGCCCCATATGTGTTACGATGGTGCAGGATTGTCATTCTGTGAAGGATAATTAAAGGATTGATGCTGGAGCTCTAGAAGCTTGCGTCCACCATGGAAGCTGCCTAGCCACAACCCCCTGAAAGTTATAATTGTATTACTGTACTGTGGATTTTTGTCGTTTAGGTCTTGATTGGTGTAGATAAACTGGTGGGGTGTCCATTTGTAGTGTTTTCACTGTATTACTGTTTGTGTTCACATGTGCTTTAAACACTACCTTTGGTATAAGCCTGTCAGCTCGTGCCAAGCTACTAAGGGAGTGAACAGAGGTTATTTTAAAAGTGTATCTCGCTTACTCTGACTGGGAAGATGGGTCCCTACTTGGACAAAGGTACCTACCTCTGCCAACTAGAGACCCCCATTTCTAACAGGGGTGATGGGGTGGGAGGCAGCAACCTGTGCAACACTAACCAGCCCTTTAATTTCTTGAAATAAGAACACATCCTTATATCTGGACACCCCACCCATGAGGTTAATCTGTCACCCACAGCCCACTACATCTAGAATCATCACTATGATCTGATGCACTATCTACAATCAGGTTACTGATTCCAAAGTAAATAACAGTAAATTAAAAACAATCTTACTTTATCCTTCAGCGCACAGCCAAGTTCACCGATCTTTTGCACTAAATGTGGCAGGACAGTGCCTAACTACAAAAGAAAGAAGCACAAAGGTGAGAAGAGCCCTCCAAAGGCAGTAAAAACAGTTTTTCCGTTCAATAACTGAAGATGTAAAACTATTGGTACTTATTGCCACAGTTAAAAGGTTTTGCCTTTCATTTACCATATTCTATGGCAATGACAGGACACAATTGATCAAATGATTACAATAATCATTGCTACCATTGAGACGGCACAATGACATACATAAGCAAACGTTTGCTTATTTTTGGCCTTTAGATTCTCACATGAAGTGTGCCAGGAATCATTTTTTTTAATTGCTTTATTTAGGATGATACATACATAGCTCACATTTGTATGCAAGAGACAATCAACGTTTTGTAAAGGACCAATTCACAGCAGAGTATACGTACAGTCACAGTAATGCATAGCAGTTTCATGGACTACCTCATTTCCTATCTCATCAATACAATCCGTGGATACATCATTGTATGGTGCATGACAAGAACTACACATCTTTCACATATGTCTCTGGGGGAGCCAACCAACAGGGGCGGGGTCTACTACTTCACGGGTTCCACAGAAGTTTCCTATTCGCCAGCATCCAGGTGTGCCAACAAGTATGACTGGAGTGGGCCCAATATATCCCTTGGGCGTGAAGCAGTCAGTAGCAGTTCGGCATATAAGCTTGTCTGATCCTGCCATAAAATCATATCACCCATCTATTCCTTCAATTTAAGTGCCCTCCCTCTGCCCCACCGACATGCTACCTGCCGTTTTGCCAACATTAGTCCAAAGAACACATATTTGCGGTGTTTTGCCGGGATCTGCTCAATATAGCCAAGTAGAGCCACCAAGGGAGCCCTTGGGAGTTGTATGGAAACCATATGGTCTAGTGCGGTGAGGACCATATTCCAATATTCGTATACACCTGGACAAGACCAAGCTAAATGATGGAAGTCAGCAGATTCCGCTCTGAATCTGTCACATCTACTCGTGTCTTGCAGACCAAATTTGTATAATGTTAATGGAGTATAGTAACTACGCTGAAGAAATTTGTAGTGAGTGATGCGCAGGGGGCTATTCAAGGAAATTTGTTCAGTTTGTTTACAACAAAATACCCATTGTGTGTCAGTGAGGGGGTGTTCCAATTCAGCTGATCCATTTTTTGCTGGTGGAACATGTGGAATATGGAGCATCAGTATATGTAGCATGGTATAGTGCAGACACTAGATGTGAGTCTGTGGGTGTATGTAATACATGGTGTAATGGTGAAAGCAACATAGGCTGCGCTGGATACTCCAGTGTGCACTCTTTTAGCCCATGCTGTAAGCAGGTATATACAAATGTTTCCATTGTAGTGGACGGTGGGTCTGAGAAGAGTTGGTGTAATGTGCGGAATTTACCAATTAAATTTTAATCGCCCCATTGGCAAATATTCCGGGCCGTCTTTCTAAACACCCCTTCCTGCAGCAAGGGGCTCTGTAGATGATATACCAAGGGTAGCAGTGGCGAGTATAAATATGCTGTTTGTGCTCATCTTGCTATATGTTGCCAGGCCTTGAGCATGCAACCCATGGAGGTGGGATGTGATTCTCGGGGCTTGAGCGTTGAGAGTATTTCCCCCTCTAATGGGATAGGGTGTGCGAGCCAGTGTTCAGTTGCTACATGAGGTGTGTATCGAGGGGGGCTGAACCAAAAATGGGCAAAGTGTGCCTGAGAGCACAAGAAGTATAATTTGAAATTGGGAATATCAAATCCCCCCTGTGCACATGAACGTATTAGTGTGTCCCATTTTATCCGGAGTTGTTTGCCTCCCCATATCAGCCTGATCTGTCCTGCACGTAGGCTAGAGTAAAAATGTTTACCCTGGTCGTATGGGATATTTAAGAACAAATATAAACATTTAGGTAAGATTACCATTTTTATTAGGGAGATGCAACCTGCTATGTTTAATGGAAGTGCATTCCAACGAGTCACACATCAGTGATATGGTCCATTGTGCGCCCATAATTCAGCCGCATCAGCTCCTCCCGCTCCGCCGTAATTGTGATCCCTAAGTATCTCACCTCGCCATTACACCAGGCTATGGAATAATCTATAGCAAATGGTGTAGCAACTTCAGTCAGTGGGAAAACCTGAGATTTAGCCCAGTTTATATGAATCCCTGATATGCCACCAAACTTAACGAACTCCCTGAGTAGTGGATTCAGATTGTGACGCGGTTCTTTGACATAGAGTGTGACATTGTCTGCGTATAATGATATAAGTATGGGGTGTAAGAAACATTGTAACCCACTCTCATGATGGTGTGTTCTAATTTTGGCTGCTAGGGTCTCCATTGCAAAGGCGAATAGTAGGAGGGATAATTGGCACCCATGGCAAGTGCCCCTCGAAAGTGCGATCGGGGACGAGACCAGTCCATTTACTTGGACTTTGGCCGTGGGTGCTGTGTATAGTAGATTGATATAGTTCATGAATCTGTTAGGGATACCCAAACATTGGAGTATTGTGAAAAGGTAACCCCATTCTACCAAATCAAAGGCTTTTGTGGCATCTAGAAAGACCTCCGCTAGTTCCAGTTTGGGTCTACATTTTGAAGTATGGAAAAGAATGTCCACCAATTATGAGCGGTAGCCTGCCAGGGATGAAGCCGGCCTGGTCTGTTAAGACCGACGTATCCATCAGGAGCTTGAGCCGGATGGAAGTGAGCTAGGAATCATGTTTTAATCAACCACGTCCTTCTGTCATTACCCATTTGGAACTGGTAAAATTTGTAACTTTTACCTTCAGGGCCCCATTCCTTCTTGAATTTGGGATGCCCACTCACAATACTTAGGGGCAGATCTACAAAAAAGTGCAGCAGCGGAGACATACATTTAGGAGTCAGATGATGATACTGACTCTACCCCTGGAGTCTTTTTAAAACTATTTGCACAATCTTTGCTTTCTGTTTTGTTCCAACAGTTTTCTTGTTTTAAAATTGTGTGCTGTGGCTCTCTTACCCACACTTCTACCTCAGCTGATCAGTTGTTTCCACGCAGCACTCTGGTCCACCACACGGTTTCCCCCTTGTTGTGGAGACTGCCGGCTCTTTGAAATTCCGGTCTGCTGTTTGCGTGGGGCTGCTGGGGGTGGAGCGGGCTGCCTATATAAGTCACATGTTGTACCCGTCGCACAGCGGACGTGGGCAGCGGGCGTGCCAAAGGTGCAACAAAAGAAGGAGAATAAATATGGATAAGAAATGTTTAAAAGATGGCTAAAAAATGAGTATCGAATTAAAGCAGACTGTGAATGGTTACATGTTGCTGTGCGACTGGTGTTGGGGTGACATGAGTTACCCCACCCTTCTTCGTGGATACAAAGGTGCACCAAAGGCAAGCCCATCTGCACCCGTCCGGTGCTAGGGGCCAACCATCATGCCCGTTTTACTACTTACTCAGCAGCTGAACTGAGACAATTACAGGGGACGTGGACCTTAGACCCTGAGATTCTGTTTATCCTTAACGAGTTAGGGATCTCGGCACTTGAGGATACAATGTTAGGAGTCGCTTATGGTGGGGAAACCTATACAAACGACAAGGCCCCTTCAGTTACTATTACTCCTGAGGTGAAGGATATTGCAATCAGCTATTTGAACACTTGTTCAATGGTAAAACATCAGCTCGAATTATTTCAGCTTATTGACTCTGATAAACCTGATATCCTCCTACTTTCAGACTCGTGTCTCTCTGATGAATGTGCCCCTGAAATGGTGGCAGTAGTACCTGATAATTACTGCATTCTTCTGTTAAACAGGCCCTTAGGTAAAGCTGGGGGAGGGGTTGCAGCTGTTATTCATCGAAACTTCAGTTTACTGTACTGGGGATCACAGGTATCCCTTTAATTGACAGTCTAATACTGAAATTTAAATCATCCCAATATTCTTTTATCTGCTGTTTATTTTATAGACCTCCCTATCTCATGCCCACATTCCCTCAATTGTTGGGTGAAATGATTTCACACTTAGCTATAAACTATGCCAGACTTCTCATAATTGGTGATTTCAATTATTGGCCCAGTGACGTACGGGGAAGTACTGAATCCTTAGATATCACTGATCTTCTTTCTGGAATGAACTGCATCCAACACATGAAGAAGGTACCCACATAAAGGGGCATATTCTAGAATAAGTTTGGTCCTCTAACTTAGAAATTTCTAAGCCTACAATTTCCCTGTGCACCTAGTCAGACCACCATCTTATCCCATTCACGATATCTAGTATTTACCCTCCCAAAAATTACAGGAAATAAATCCCTTGGCCAGAAATTGGAACTGTGTCAAAATTAGTGACTTCTGCTCACTATTAACTGCCACTGTCCCTATGGCACAGGAACCATTTGACATTCAGGCTAAAAATATCGAGATGTGGATTGAATCTGCCAGCAATCATATCATCCCCTTAAGAATATCAGAATTAAGCAATCTCATGATGCCCAACGTTAGTTTTCCAATGATTTGAAATTTAATAAACTGGCACTACGGCAAGCTGAACACGTGGAGGCAGGATTATTCCTTGGACAAAAAAGCTCTCTATGTAACACAACTAAAAAAATACAAAAAAGCCATTCTTCAGACTAAGGTAGACTATTTCTCCTTAAAAATTATTAACTCGGCTAATAAGCCCAAAGATATTTTCTCTATAGTGGACAAACTCACCAACCCAGACGGAGTCACTATGAAACTCTTTCCATCGCAGGCCTTATGTGACTCTTTCAATTCTTATTTTATTGAGAAAATCGCCATTATCAAGGCCAGCATCTCTCCTCCCATGTCCACACTGCCATCTCCTGATCTATGCAAAAATCCACTTCTTCTAGACCAAATCCCCTTAATCTCAAAGGAAAATTGTTTCACTCTACTCAAAAGAGTCAGCTCTGGCTCTCCCACTGACTGCTGCCCGCCTCATATTCTACGTGAAGCTTTTCTTACCTCCCCGGATCCTCCCCTTTTATTTCTCAACAATTCCCTCAAATTGGGTATTGTCCCCTGCACCCTCAAAATTGCTGAAATTGTCCCCATCTTGAAGAAACCCAATTCAGATCCTCTGGTCCTCAGGAATTACCGCACCATTTCTCTGTTGCCTTACTTAAGTAAAATTTTAGAAGCCCACATGACAGACTGCCTTTGTTCCTTTATCGAACAATCTCACTTTCTTGACTCTCGCCAGACAGGATTTAGACCTGCCCACTCAACCGAGTCAGTCATTCTTGCAGTCAAGGATGAGCTCAGAGGGAGAGCTGACAAGGGCCTCACCCAGGCTCTGAAACACCTTGATTTATCAGCCACATTTGACATGGTCGATCATTGTCTCCTGATCGACAGTGTTAGCATCGCCAGGATACAGGGAATGGCACTAAAGTGGATCTCTTCCTACCTTAGTGACCAATTCCAAGCAGTTTGCCTTGCTCGTTTCTCTTCTCACAAAAATAAATTAACTTGTGGGGTTCCCCAAGGGTCTTCCCTTTCTCCCTTTCTGTTTAACTTGTACCTTTTACCTCTGATTCGGTCCTTACGCGGAAAAATGGTCGAAACTTTCAACTATGCTGATGACCTACAGTTAGTGTTTGACATTAATTCTTCCGCCTCCTAAGTGTTTAACTTGCAATCTGCTATGAGTTTTATCAGTGATTGAATGAATGATAATCACTTGAAATTCAACTCTGATACCACTGAGCTGATTCTCACGGGTGGAACTGTTAACCCATGGAATTTTAACTTTTGGCCCTCTATGCTGGGCAGCCCTCCACTCCCCGGTAGCTTTGTTAAGAGCCTGGGGGGTCCTGATCAGCAGTTACTTATCCATGAAGGCCCGGATCAGCTCAGTGGTCTCCTCTTGTTTTTACCACCTTCGAAGAATCCATAAGATCAGTAGATTCTTGACCACTGAGGACTTGACTCTGGTTGTCTTAGTCAGCAAGGCTGATTGCCCGTCAACCTATACGACATCATATCAAACCCTTGATGATGATTCTACACTGGCTCCTAGTGGCCAAACCCTGTGCATTCAAACTAGGATGTACCATCTTTAAAACCTTAGCCGGGAATGGCCCAGATTCATTTCCTCGAGGATCCAGCACTATATTACTTCTCAGAATTTACTCTCCTCCAACTCAAATTTCTTGATTACCCCTTCGCATAAACGTAAAAAACATGGAGGGCTTAGCTTTGCAGTCCTGGCTCCGTAATTTTGGAATTCGCTCCATATGGAAGTGAGGTTGGCAACCCCTTATGAGCAATTCAGGAAATTGCTAAAGACTTTCATTTTCTCAGTCATGTCAGTTAGCCTATTGTGCTGTAAATGCTACTTTCTCCTTTGACTTCAGCGCCATGAAACCGCCTGGTGTAGGTGCGCTTTATAAGCACTTTTAACATAACATAACAGCGCAGCACTGCAAGCTCTTTGGCTCCGCCATGCTGCGGCACTTTCAGAGCACAGGAATGCTACATATTTACTATGATATGTCGCATTCCTGTGCCCTCCCCTGCACTGGCGCAAAATGGGGCTGAGCAATGGGGTGATTGTTTTTGCGCAGGAAGGGGCACCTTCCAGCACAAAAACAATCACTAAAGTAATTTTCCACTTTTGATGAATGCTGTAGAATGCAGCATGCATTGATCCATGCAATGCTTCATCCCCTGGTGAGGCGTAGCATTGACACGGAATTCCAGATTTTCGATTCCTCGTAAATCTGGAAGTGTCTCATTCCATGTGTATTGCGTGGGAACACCCACAGCAACAGCCATGGAACGCCCCTTCCATGCAAAGTGCTGCGTGTGAAGGGGCCATATTTACAAGGATAGGAAAAGTCAAGCAGGGTGGCTTTTCCTTTCCTTGTAAATATGGAGAAGTGAAATGCGCCTGCAGTACATCACAAAAAAAGACATACTGGTGGCGCAGGGGACTCATAAATCTGCACCTAAGAATATAAATCTTTTTGGAGGGCCAGGCACTTGTGTGACCCACTTATGTCCAGACTAGCCTCTCCCCCGACTAATCTTTTTGTCAGTTTAGGTGGTTTTCTGCTTGCACCTTTTTCAGTCAGGTACACTGGTACATTTCTGTGGCTGGGCAATTCTCTTGCTCACTAACTTACTTTGGAATTCTAATTCCTAAACTGGAACTTATACCTCATTTCACTGCAATCCAACACTGCAGACATCAGCTGTCATCACTAGGAGTTCTAAGCAAATAATTCAGTTAGCTATTCGAGCATTTTCCATTACGTTTCTTTTCCCTCAAAGTTAACCCCCACTTAAATTGCTGCCTTACATGCCCTCTTAGTTCACCCAGATGAACTCTAACCCGCCGGATTGATGATTCAGATTGTGATGGATTTGAAAGTTGTGAAAATAGTGGGGTGGCTGTTTCCCTACTCCCTACATCATGAATATTGTCAACAGCACTAAAATGTTTTGAGAAAGGCCAGCAGCCAAATTCGATCTAAGCCTGTCCATCTATCCAGTGTCTACAACATTTAAGTTGATCATATTAACTTCCTTTGCATTTTCCATATGTATTTAGCTTCCTAGGAAGGTGACATAGAGGAAAGAACAATAGATCTGCCTGATTAGTCTAGGGTAGCATTTTTTATAATGTAATTGGAAGAGTTCAAGTTTCCTAGGGTATGCCTTAATGATCACACAGAAGCTCCTTGATGTATTTTTTCACCTCCCACTCATGTCAGGGCCTTTTGTACAGATATGAGCAAATGTTATTGCCATGTCCTCTAACTTCTCTGGCATTATCTTATCAGTTCTAGTTGCCAGAGCCCTTCTTTCTATTGAACAAAACCCCCATTAGCCTCCCTCAAAGTCAGGACTTTCTGGCATTATGGTTGGAGTGGAAGATGCCTTCACAAAGCCTGCCACCTCGATAGAGAGATTCATGGAAACTATGAGAAATGACTAAACTCTATGAGCTCTCAAACTCATAGGCATTCCCTCGCTAAAATCCTAAGATGTGACCTTGCCAGTATTAAGCTTCAACCTACACAACCCTTGCCCAGGACACTTTTTAGAATGCCCTACCTCAATACATTAAACAATTATTCCGAAAACATTAGCATTTCTTTTTCTAATGCTAACAAAGCTTACCAAACGTAATCTCCAGTACCCACCTGTCCTAGGCCTCTTTTGCCCACCACCAACCTCCTGAATTGTTCATCATACCTGTGTACCTGACCTGCACGTATAGGAACATGACCAGACACAGGAGGATTTATGCACAGATGTAATGCTTTCAAGAAAGCATGTATGAGAACCAGTCTTATTATTCCAAAACATTTCCTCTTGCATTTGATGCAAATGCAAATGTATTAAGACCTAGGCCACAAACAACTGCGGTCCCAGGCTGAAATGCCAGAAACCTGTCCTCAGAAGCTTGTTTCCGGTCCAGGGAAGACATGGCTTGGCAGTTTCCGGCTGGACTGTTCCCATGAGGCACAGGGTCAGACTGATTTACATATAGTGATGTCTGAACTGGGGTGGCAGAGTGGGCTAAAGAACGGTGATGGATTAAACCCAGATCTTTTGACTGGGTGTGAGTGTTTGATTGATTCAGATACTCCGTCCATCACCACCCCCTTTTGTACCGCAGATTAACATGATAGCCATGAACTGGTGCCTACTGTCTCCATTATTGCTCATGTTAGACGTTATCAATATTTCCTCTATTTTCAACAAGCTGTGCATGAGAAGATATTGTCACTTGATAATATAATGGAAGAAAATGACAGTCAGAGCCAGTATGGCATGCTGGAATATGAGGTCATGTACTTTGTGCTACAAAATGTCTGGGTCCCTTCCAATATTGCTTCCACGGATATTTTATAGGCATCTTTATTTTGAAGTTCAAAGACAATATTTCGATTTTTTTCACACAATCTAGAACCCCACATTAGTCATGTGTGGCTTGTGCTTATAAACCCTGTCCTGGCAACTTGTGGAAAAGTTGGAGAAAACCAATCCATGTTTTTACTGGACAGTTCCTAGGGTTTTTGTTAATGTCTTAAGGCCAGTGGCTGGAACCAGCTAAGATTATTATTGTTGAACAGGCTCCAACCCCAAAATCCATCTAAGCGGTACAACACTTCTTGAGTTTGGTTATCTCTTATCAGTTGGGTTTCTCTAATTTCCCTCAGATAGTAACCTCAATATTTTAATTTCTAATAAAAGGAAGAAGGTTCTAGAGGACTCCCAAAGCCTTTCAGTTAATCAAGACTAAACTCAAAAGGGCCCTAATCTTGATACACACGCATGCTATCAATATTTCTATGTTGAGGCAGGTATATTTAGAAATGAGTAGAAACTATCTCATCCCAATCTGGGAAACCTTCTCCTGATGCATGTTATATCAGGAAATTATGTTACAATGTGATAGGTAGCAATATTGGACAGTCAAGGAGGTGTTCTAGGAGTGGAATCACTATGCTTTATAGTCCCGACATCAAATTATCTACAGATCACTATCAAAGTCAACATTTTAAATCTGCTCAGTTGTGATGACTTCTCTTCCCGGATTATGAGTGCCTAATAAATTGGACAATGCAACAGAATGACAGATACCCTCTCCTGGAACAGAAAGCACCAGAGAAACGTGTATCAACACTGATCATCCCAATTGAATATATCATTGTTATCATGGGTGATGACTTCAACAACAAGATAAGATCAGAAACTGTGTGTTTGGAACTGGGATGGCTAATTGTCAAGATGGGTGACTGGTTGATCAAAATCTACTGCATAGGAATGGGGAATTGTATCTTCTCTCACAGGACTTAAAACTATTTGTCTTAAGGCTGGACACAACACACACTTGGATAGTCCTTTGGAGACGACTAAGACTTACAGCCACAGGGTATTGTTGGGAGATATTTGTTAAGAATGCCAGAGCATATGTCGGAACTTGTGACATGTATCGTCTCCTAAGCTGAGAGAAAACAGCATTGAGGACTCATATCATTCATCTCTGTGCCTCCCATTCGTTGCTATTCTGATTACACAAACCTGATACCCAACTTGACCAGGTGTATGATTTTGCCTTTTTGATGGCTGGGGTGGTAGGTCTTCTCATGTAAAATATTCATTTCCTTGAAGAATTTCCCTCCATGATGAAGATTTAGATCTTGGTGGATGGGTTACTCCATCACAACAGTGATGGATATCCCGTCCACCAAAATATAAATTTCATAGGGTATAATGGGATTTATATGTAGGAACCCATCCGCCATGCATAGGCAACATTTACCCCACTTACTGGATGATGCAGGAAGAATGTGTCCCAACCCGTCCATGTAGGAGCAAAAAAAAGAAAATCAATGCTATTGTGCAAAAAAACACAGAATGACCTACACAAAGCCAAAACTAGAAAACGTTTGTTTACTTGAAAAACTGAACGCCTCAGCTATCTGTTCCAAGTGAGCACACGTGGTGTCCATGAAAGCATCTGGCTAGCATGACATTTCATGTTGCAAACGTGGGTCTTGGATAATTTTTAAATGAATATTGACATTATCCCTTTATCTTTTTGACTAGGACTAAACTGCAGCTGGGCCTTTACACCTTCCCTGTCAGATACCCAGCTTAAAAAACCAAGATCAATCATTCAAATACAAAGTTTTCACAATCTTAGATTCCCAGCAGAGAGGCAGCCTGTTGATTTACCTATTGTCTATTGAAATTTGTGGTGTAGAGGAAAGTACATGACACCCTGCCAGCCTGGATTATGACTGACAACTTATGCGTTCCTTCCATCATCAGTATCAACAAAAGCAAGGCCCTGGGAGAGTTCCTAAACAGTCGGGGCGCTGTCAGGATTCATATGTTAGCTTTACAGAATGCACCATGACCTATTGCCATATTGTCCTTCTCAGACATGTGAAGGTTCTTCAAATTGCCCATATAATGATGCCTGAAGAGCTTTATATAGGGCTCATGGGAAATTGTACTGTGATTGTAATCATTATATTATATTTGTAGAAGCACATAAGGGCGATTTATCTAAGGATGATAGTGGAAGACGATGCTTGACCCTGCTCCAGGCAGGTCGCTCCCCCACGCCGCGACAGCACCACCTGTTGCGCTGTAAGTCTGCTTGCTCTGTATTGCTTGTTTATTGCCTAATTGTTCGCTTTTTCCCCCTTGGTACCTGTGCCTGTGCCCTCCTTTGCCTTCTGCCCCACTTTCCCGCCTCTGTGTCCCCTGCGGCGCCACCCTCTGCTCGCCCATTCATCCACTACCCCCCTTCCAGCTGCTCCTCCCTCCCACCTCCACTTCTTATGGCGGCCACTGGGCGGTGAGGAGAGTGACCCTTGACCCTGCTCCAGGCAGGTCACTCCCCCATGCCGCAATAGCACCACCTGTTGTGCCATAAGTCTGCTTGCTTTGTATTGCTTTTTTATTGCTTAATTGTTCGTTTTTTCTCCCCTTCAGTTATCATTGCTTCAATCTGTGCCCTGTGCCTTCATTTTCCCTCTGTCCCCTCACCGCTCCTGCCCCCGTCTTTCCCGCCGCTGTGCCCCCTGCTGCATATTCCCCCCTACTTGTACTGTATTGCCTCTGCTTAGCTCTTAAATTGCTTGTTTCTCCTCCTTCACCCTGGTTTCTGTGCCCTGTGTATTGCCTCTGATTTTAAACCTTTAAATTGTGTGTTTTTTCTCCTTCACCCTTGGTTCCTGTGACTGTGCCCTCCTTTGCCTTCTGTTCCCTCACCGTTCCTGCCCTTATTTCCTGCCGCTGTGTCCCCTGTGGCACTGCCCCCGTTCACCCATTCGTCAACTCCCCTCTCCCAGCTGCTCCTCCCTCCCACCTCCTCTTATATGGCGGCACATGCGCTGGCGCACCGCTGGCGCACCGAAGAAACACCTAAGGCAAACCCGTCTGCGCCCATCCGCGCCTGGACCACGCCCAGCGCCAGAATTCCTGGCCCCGCAAAATCCACAACGCCTGTATCCGCTAGGATGCCAGCACCCTCCTCGCGCTCAACACCAGACGATCACAGTCCTGCTTCTTGGCCACCCTGAAGCGCACCCAGAAACCCTTCACCTGCCGGAACTGCAGCTTCACCAGCATCCGCCCACCAAGCCACCCACTGTGAAAGAACGCAACAACCTTAGATGCATCCTTCTCAACACCCGCTCTGCCCGCAGACACGCCGTTGAACTCTGGGACCTACTCGACTTAACCTCCCCAGACGTCACCTTCCTGACGGAGACCTGGCTGAACCCCTCCTCGGCAACCCAACATTGCCATAGCCATCCCGGATGGCTACAAGATCACCCGCAGGGACTGTGCCAATGGAGTAGGAGGAGGAATCTCCATCGTCCACAGGAACACTCTCAGAGTCTTGACCAACACCGACGACACCCTCAGCACCGCGGAACACCTACACTACCAGATCCACACCGATCCCAACACCACCCTGAGAGGAATACTTGTCTACAGACCCCCCGGACCACGGCCACAGTTCAGCAACTCCATCGTCGACTTCGACAGTACACACGCCCTCGCCTCCACAGACTACATCCTCCTCGTGGACCTGAACTTCCACCTTGAGAACAACAACAACGCAACTCCACCACCCTGATCGCCAACCTCGCCAACCTCGGACTCAGACAACTCGTCACCACACCCACACACTCCGACGGCCACACAATTGACCCCATCTTCTCCACAAGCTCCCACGCTACCTTCAACCACACCACGAAACTCCACTGGACCGACCATCGCTGCATCCAGTTCACCTTCCGGAAACCCTCCATGCATCACTGCACCCAACAGATGCCTCGCTGCTGCTGGAGCAAAGTCACTGAAGATCAGCTAACCATCACCCTAGCCCAGAGCCCATCCTCCGACTCCACCGACACTGCCGCCCACAACCTCAGACAACGGATCGACGACTGTGCCAACACCCACGCCCCAATCAAGAAACCCTCCAACAGACACATCAGCAAGAAAGCCAACTGGTTCACGGAAGACCTCCAGGCCTGCAAGCAAATCTGCTGTAAGCTAAAGAAGAAATGGCACCACAAACACCGGACAGCCACGCAGCCCACAAGAACGCCACACGCAGAGACCATCAACTCATTAGATCCGCCAAAAAAACCTCCTTCAAAGACCGCCTAGACAACACCGCTCACAACAGCAAAGAGCTCTTCAACATAGTGAAGGAACTCTCTAACCCCAGCTCCAACACCAACAACATCCCCCCTTCGCAAGACCTGTGCGACTCCCTGGCCACCTTCTTCCATCGCAAGATCGCAGACATCCATGACAGCTTCAACGTCATGACCGCCCCAACAACCTCTGAGACCTCCGCCCTCACGGCCACCTTCCGCACCGAACCCCTGCACTCCTGGACAACAATAAACGACAATGACATCATCAAAAATCATGCACACCATCTACTCCGGATCTCGGTCAGACCCATGCCCACACCACATCTTCAACAGAGCCAGCTCCACCATTGCACCCCATCTCCGGAAAGCCATTAACATCTCTTCGAGACAGCTACCTTGCTGGAGAGCTAGAAGCACGCTGAGATCAACAACCTAATCAAAAAACCCAAGGCTGACCCCTAGGACCTCAAAAACTTCCATCCCATCTCCCTGCTCCCGTTTCCGGCAAAGGTCATCGAGAAGACCATCAACAAACAACTGACCCGCTACCTCGAGGAGAACAGCATCCTGGACCCATCCCAGTACGGTTTCTACAGAAACCACAGCACCAAAACTGCCCTCATCGCTGCCACTGATGACATTAGAGCCCTGCTGGACAACAGAGAAACTGTGGCCCTCATCCTCCTGGACCTGTCAGCCACCTTCGAATTTGGCTGCCACCGCACCCTACGCACACGCCTCCACGACGCAGGGTTCCGAGACAAGGCTCTGGACTGGACCACCTCCTTCCTCTCCGGCAGAACCCAGAGCGTCCGTCTCCCCCCTTTCCTCTCCGAAACCACCGAGATCATCTGCAGCGTACCCCAGGGCTCATCCCTCAGCCCGACGTTGTTCAACATCTACATGGCACTGCTCGCCCACATCGCCCGAATGCATGACCTCAACATCATCTCATATGTTGACGACACCCAGCTGATCCTCTCCCTCACCAAGGATCCCCTCACTACCAAAACCAACCTCCACGAAGGAATGAAAGACGTCGCCGAGTGGATGAAGAACAGACGACTGAAGATAAACTCGGACAAGACAGAAGACCTCATCCTCGGCTCCACCCCCTCGGCCTGGGATGACTCCTGGTGGCCGACCGCATTGGGAACAGCTCCGACAACCACCGACCACACATGCAACCTAGGGTTCATCCTCGACTACACTCTCTCCATGACAAAGCAGGTCAACGCCGTCTCGTCCTCCTGCTTTAACACCCTCTGCATGCTCCGCAAGATCTGCAGGTGTATCCCCACCGCAAGAAGAAGAACGGTCAGCCAGGCTCTCGTCAGCAGCAGGCTGGACTATGGAAACGCCCTCTACGGAGGAACCTCGCCCAAACTCGTGAAACGACTGCAATGCATACAAAATGCCTCTGCACACCTGATTCTCGACATCCCTCGCCTCGTCACTTTCAAGCTCTTTACCTATGCACACAAGGCACTCCACAACACTGGTCCAAAATATCAACAGACGACTCAGCTTCTGCATCCCCAAACCCCAGCTCTGCTCCGCCGACCTTGCCCTCGCCACAGTCCCCCACATGCGAAGAGCAACCTCCGGTGGCAGATTGTTCTCCCACCTCGCCGCCAAGACCTGGAACACCCTCCCCATCCTCCTATGGCAGATCCAGGACCTGCTAACCATCAGAAACATCCTCAAGACCTTGCTATTCGAGCAGTAGCAGCACCCCCGCCCCCCCAGCGCCTTGTGACCCTCACAGGTAAGTAGTGCACTTTCCAAATGTCTGATTGATTCATTCAAGGTAGAAAAGGCTTCATGGATTGCAGACAACCTCTTGGGAATCTTATGAGGTCAAAGAAACGTTCAAGCTACTGGTTGCCATTTGGTTTTGAGTGTAACTATATAATCACCGCACATAAAGCCCTTTCTGCTAGGTTTCCCTCTCTGACATCAGTCTTCTTCAAATGGATCAGCCAGTCCACCAACCAGCGGATGCAACATCTCAGTCCTTAGACCTAGCTCAAGTGGGAATGAGTGGCTGGAATTGTTTGTGTAAAGTAAGTTTTTGTCAGTGTGTAACACAATATACTTCAGCTGTGTCTCTATGAGTTGTGTTCTTGTGTCATTTGTGTTTTGCATTTATACTTGTTATCTGTTTATATGTATGTGTTGAGTTATTCAGAGTATGGTTTTATTTGATGGTTGTTGTATTTATTAGATTACTAGTCTTGCATTTTCGTAAAAAGATAGATGGTGTAGTGTCCTATTTGTGATCCCATTAAACCGTCCATTGTCATTGCCCTTCATACCTCAGCCCATTAAACTGTAACTATTAACATTGTTATGTTCACTTCTTCCTTGTTGAATATCTGCAAAAATATAGATCGTGCAGTGCCCTTTAGCCCTCATTTTTAGGTCGAGCCTGAGCCAGCTCGCAAGCACTGCTCTGGCGATCTGTTGCAGTAGAGTAGGGGAGAGAAGCCCCGCACACTCCCTGCCCATGTTTTTCATTGGCTTGTGTCTTTGTCCTTTATAAATGCTGTCTTCTGATTCCTAAATACGCTTGTTAGTCCCTCCTTAGTACGGTCATGTCTTCATTTGCAACCTTCCATGGCTATTGGCCCCTTTACTTGGCTGCTACACGATACGTGTACTATTTTCTTTATTAAGTTTCTCTTACGTTAGGCACAATGATGTGCTTTGCTTACATTCAGCATGCCATGGAGGCGTTTACTTTCAAAGCAGCCGGGACATTGCGGCTGCTTGTTTGCAATGCCATCGGTCTTGCAATTTTTTAATTACGATGGTGCCACGTGCATATATTTTATGTACACAGGTGCTGCGCTTTGCTTTAGCACGGCACCGCTTATTGTATTTTGCATTTATTATTTCCCTAGCCACAGGCTGTGGTCGGCAAGATTGCGCCTGTGACCTCTGACCTTGGAACAGCAAGAGTAAACGTGCCGTGCCTTTTTGTCCTCCCTAGTCCAGGTTGCTCGAGTTCAGCAGAGTAGTTAGTAAAAAGAGAAAACGAGTGTCAGATGATGTTCACCTGCGCTATCGTGCAGCCCAAGACAAACCAAACACCTAGGTGCTCAGTGCACTGTTCACCCTCACGGCGCATGTCATTCATAGCAAGTGAGCTCAGAGTGAAAAAGAGTGAACAACCTTTACAACAAAACTTTTACAACACACTACCATTACAACGCGGTCATTACAACGCAAACCATTACAAGGCATTGCGCTGGGGGGGCGCTCTAGGATAGGGAATAAGTTTAATTTACTATCCAACACCTTCCCCAGTGTCCACGGGGACTGGTGTTGGAATAGTAAATTAAACTTTTCACTATCCAGCACCCCAAAGCGCTATGCGTTGTAATGGATTGCGATGTAAAAACCGCGTTGTAAAGGCAGGTGTTGTAATAGCCTGCGTTGTAACGTCATACATCCGTGAAAAAGTATCAGTTGAGGTCAGTTAATTAATGCCCTTTCAGTGGGTGTGCAGGGCACCACTTCCGGTCTCTGAAGCCGAGGTGAGGGATCTATGGTTTCTTATTTCATTTTTTTGCTCCTTTTTTTAGCCGTCTTTCACATGTCCATAGTTGAGATCCTTGCACTAAACTTAAAGCTGCTATGCTTTAAGCATGGGCGAATTTTGCGAATCTCGCGTTCGTGAATTTTGCGGATTTGCGAACTCGCAATCCGCAAAATCCGCGAATTCTCGCGAATTTGCGGATTTTTTATTTTTTTGTGTTCGCGCGGGTTTCTGCCAGTTCGCGAGGGTTTTGTACAATTTCGCAAAACGCGAACTTACCTGTCGGGTCGCAAGTTTCGCGAACTTGTTGTTTCTACGTGTCCAGCCTGTTTGGGACACTCTTCTTCATCACTGCCACTCTCTGTCACCACTGCCACTCTCTGACTACTCATGCCACCCTCTGGCCCACCCAAGCCAACCTCTGTTTCATCACAGCACCCTCTGGTTGTCCAGTCAGTGTACATTATTGTGGCAACGCAAGCACACCTTCCCTGCCTCAAGTGACCTGAATTAATTTGGGGCTGATTAATGTGTCACAGAATATTTTTTTAGCTGGCACCTGCTTCCTTAGTGCTTCCTGATTAGTGATCTTTTGCACTTGCTAAGTGCTTTCATTGTTGCAAAATTAGTTACAACACCTGCCCTGCCCCAACTGACAATAATGAATTAGGGGCTGATTAATGGATTTGAACTTCCAGCCTGGCTCCTGCTTGTCTCCCTTAGCTGTAATTCAGGACCTTTGTGGCATATGTGTAACTATTCTGAGGTTCAGAGCAGGGTCACATAATAGTTGCAACTGGCAACTGAACTCTGGAGGGGCCCCTCAGGAAGCACTACAGGAAATGGCTACTAATGATGAGCCTGAACTTTTGAACCTGGTAAGTAGTTTCAGTTTTGCTAAAATCATATTTCTGCAATTTAGCGCTTATTCGCGGGGCGCGAAGTTGTACTGGGAAGCCGCGAACAGTGCGAGCAAACTCCGCTGCTCGCGGATTTGCGGATTTTGCGGGAGATTCGCGAATCTCGCGGATTGCGAATTTACCGAAAATCCGCAAAATCCGCGAGCGAAACGGATTTTCCGCCCATGCTTACTATGCTTTTTTACTGCTGCATATTCGTTTGTGTTACTTGTTGTTTTTTGGATACATGCACATGGACAGCAACAGAGCTTCAGCACGGGAGCTACTAAAAATTAGCGTTTGAAATATAAATTAAAGTGCTGTCCTAAATAGATTTTTTTTCTGTGTTCAAGGACATTGTTTGCCTTCAATATGTTTATGTCGTATGCAAAATTGTTTTTTTAGTAAGCGTTATTGACTTTATTTACTATAACACGAAAGAAGTTTGTTAGAATCGGGGGTCTCTGGTTGGCACAGGTATGCACTTGGGACAAACAGGGACCCTCTCCTCTAGTCAGGGTAAGATTACTACTCCTTTAGAAATAACCCTTGCTCACCCTCTAGGTAGTGTGGCGCGAGCAGACAAGGCTAATCTTCAGGGCGATAGTTAGTTAAGGATTTATGATCACACACAGGAAACCCACTGACCCACCACAAACGGACACCAGTCGTAGGATTGTATCAAACATACGTAGACTTTATGTAAAAATATATGCAGAATTATTACAAGACCATATAACGTTTAGCGAATGAAGGCCACCAGATTTAAATAGGCAATTGTTCTTAAGTGTTCTTGGTTAGCAAGGTACGATGACAGGGAAAACAAACGTTGCGGAAACTGGATCCGATGCGAACTCGGAATAGAGTTCCAATGTACCTTGCGATGAGTGTCTGAGGCGTTTCAGGCGTGGCTACTGGTGAGGACGGACCCTGGGCGAGGCCAACGGTTCTCCAAAGGATCTATCTGGCTCGGAGCCCCCTCGAGGTGCGAGGAGGGTGAGCGGGACGGTGTGGAGGGTTGTGGCGATCCGGGATCTGATGCAGCTCAAGGGGCGAGGCGCCGTTCAGGCCTGCGGGGCGTACTACTTTTTAACACACCAGTTCGTACCTGTAGATCTGTGTGGGGCGTCGCGTTCTCGGGCAGATGGGTGCAGTACCAAGTCTCCGGTACCACAGTATGGAAGGCCTTCTTGAGGTGCGGCACGGCCTTGGTATGCAGGAGGGCAAAGCGAGACAGTCGGGTACGTACGGACCGTCCGAGGCTATCAGATGCACTCCGTGCAGATTCTAGCGAGAGAAGATGAGAGGCGCATATCGTGCTCCATAGTAGGCGAGGTGACAGGAGAGCCAGCGGCCCGGCACTGAAGCGGAGAGCGAATCAAGATTGAGCGGGGCTCTCTGCGGCGGGGCGACCAGGCTCCGAGTTGTCACGACCTTGGAGGGCGAAGGCACCCGAGTCACAACTCTGGCGAGGAAATAAGAACTAAAGGCCCAACAGCAAACGGGCACAGGCAGAATAGAGCCCAATGGTCCTGGGGTTCCGTTCAGGGGGCAAGCTCGTGATCAAGCACTTGGAGATAGTTTCAGGCACAAGTCTTCAAAGTCCTATCTGGTCTTTTCCTCTCCGTCCTCAGCAAGGCACAACTGCAGGATTCCTCCTCCTCAGCTTCTCTTGGTCCTTCTAGTCCGGCAGAGGTTCATCGTGGTCAAAACTGGAAATAATTTCTTAGGAGCAGGGCTCCTACCTTTATACTCGGTTTCATTTGTCTTGGCAGGCCAGGGGGCCTGAGCCTGGTTCAACCTGGTTTTGGAGTACTCTGTTGACAGGACGCTGCCGTCTTCTTTCAGGGTGCAGGACAGGGACATCAGACGCTCCGCAGGAGGTGAAGCCAGCATTTTGGTGGTGGAGCACAACCCTATTCAGAGTCAAGGACTACTCCGCCCACCCATCCTGGTGTAAGCACTCAAGTCAAGAAATACTTTATTCGGTTCGAATTTTCAAAACCATAAAAGTACAGACATATATATAAAAAAAATGGTCCAATAATCACAGTACATCATTAAGAAAAAGGTTACAATTAATAATGCAGCAGTATTAAAAACGTTACAGGATAAAAAGAACCAAGTTCAGTTTTACAGTACACAGAATGGTTGCTACATATTCTACACCCAATTAATCTTTTTGCCCAGTCTCATTGCAATAGTTAAAAACTTGGCCACATTATAAATTTCCCAGATATCAGTTAGCATCTGGAGGTATAATACCGCTGGTTTAACCTGCCTGAACCCTTTCCCCTTTAACAGGGGGATAATGAATTTTTCCCTAATAGTTTTAAAATGGGTACAAAAAAACAAGAGATGGGCAGTGTCCATAATTGAGTAACCGTCACAATTACATATACTCAGTTCCGAATCCCTGGTCCAGCCAGGGCGACCACAGATTAACAAATGAACCTTGTTCAAGCGGAACTTGGTAAGGAGATACCGGTGACTTGGGTTGTTTACAACTTTCAGGTAAAGTTCTGGTTCGTGATCTGAGGAAACAATCAGTTGATGCGACCTAACAGAAGGTTTTCTCAACTCCTTGTTTTCTCTGTCCATTCCACTATGTAACAAAAAGGTGTTTTTTGCCCACTTCAAATCAGCCTTTACGAGGGCAGAGGGATTGTGGAACAGCTCAGGCCTACCCAGCTTAACACAAGATTGTTCAACATATTTTAGCCAGGGAATCTTATTCCAATGGTCTAGTTTAAGGCAATCCTTCAAGATTTCATGATTAACATCAAGCTCTGGGTTGAGCCATACAGATATCCATTTCAGGAGGGGAGCCATAGCGATTCGGTCCTCCAAGAAATCCACCCCACATTCCTGGTGTACAATGAAGTTTGCTGTGGATTTTGGCAAAGAAAGAATGGTTTTCAAAAAGTTATCTTCGATCACTTGGAGAGATTTAGCGGGCATAAAACCCCACAGGTCTGCGCCATACATGGCGATAGCTATACATTTAGCGGCGTACACTTTTAGGACAGCCTCTATAGGCTTCACCCCAATTTTGCGTGAGAAACCAAGGACTGCCGATATAGAGCGTGCTAAGACCTTTTTTTTCTCCAGCAACTGGGGAAGCCAAGTGGAGCGATCATCAAACACTACACCCAGGTAGGGGAATCTGGGGACTCTAGATAATTTGTGGCCATTACAGTGTAGAGACATGGCATATTTTTTGGCCTTAACGTGGGGTCCTACCACCATTACATGAGATTTGCCAAAGTTAATACCGAGGTCCAAGTTTGTCATAAAATTATAAAAAGAGTTCAACAGACTTTGCAGACCCACAGCAGTTCTAGCTATAAGAGCCGCATCATCTGCGTACAGTAGTGCGGGCAATGTATATTTCCCTGCTCTAGGTATGTCTTTACAGGCTAAACCCAGTGTTCCACCCAAATTATTAATGTATAAGGTGAACAGCAGGGGAGCAAGGATGCAGCCCTGCCTGACACCATTAGTGATATGAATTTTTCCTGTGCAATTCCCTTTTCTGTCATAGCGAACAGTGGCGGTAAGGTCCTTATGAAGGTCTGCTAGGAAGTACACAATGTTTGGGTCAATACCTATGCTAAGGAGCTGGCCCCACAACTTGGACCTATTCACTCGGTCAAAAGCCGAGGACAGGTCCATGAAGGCAATGAATAGGGATCCGGGCTTTGCTTTAGTATATTTTCCGATCAGCAATTGTAGGTTTAGACTCTGATCGATCGTGCTCCTTCCCTTTCTAAAACCATACTGAAGGGGGGAAAGGGTATTAGTCTCCCCTAACCATTCAGTAAGTTTACTGAGGACCACTCTCCCTATGACCTTAACCGCAGAATCTATCAGGGATATGGGGCGGTAATTTCCTGGTTCCCCCCTATCTCCTTTTTTAAAAATAGGGACAATTACGGATTGGGGCCATGATTCTGGGATACCTGTTTTAAAAATGCTGTTGAAGACTCTAGCTAAAATTTTGGACCAGAATAAAATATCCACTTTAAAAAGATCAGCTGGAACCCCGTCCGGCCCAGGGGCCTTATTGCTGGTCATTTTTTCAATGGCTAGGCCCACCTCTTCCTCATCTACCGTTAGGCTATACGGGTGTTGATATAAACTAGTCGTGTCCTCAGCCCCGGTAGCTTCCTGCTCATACACGGATTTAAAGTGCAAATGCCATTTGTCTTCTTGGATACCACAATCCAGTTCGCTATTGCATGAGTCCGCAAAATATGGTTGGTTGACCACGGCCCAGAATTTGGCGCTGCTTTTCAAGACGTCAGTTGAGGTCAGATCAGCCCAAGCATCCTCTCTGATCTCACGGCGTCTTTTCTCAATGGTAGTCTTATATGCTTTCCTGAGGGTAGCCACAAGTTTTCTATCAACAGGATTTGATTTTAAAGCTAATTTTAATTTGTGGTTAGCAGCCGAACATTTATGATCAAACCAGCCTACCCTTCCCTGGTTTTTCCTTTTACACTGTTGTGTCAGGTTAGACATGATGTTGGCAAGTATCCTTTTGTACGCTTCTAAAACCTCAGTGTCCCCCGCCTGAACATTTAAACAAAGTTCAAAATCCTCCTGACTATTTGTACACAAATTACCAAAAAAAACCTCAGGAATAATCTTGCACCATTTGATTCGACGGGCCTGGTCAGTTGGTCGTAAATCACATTTGTCTACCAGACTCAAACTACTATCATTAATATCAAATACATCTTTAACTTTTAGTACAACAATATTGTGGTCACTAAAATGGGACCTTACAACGGTATAACAGATAATATGGCTGCTGTAACTACTGCTCAAAAAAATATAATCAATGGTAGACCCACTGCCATGGCCCGTAAAAGTTGGAATGCCCTCTTCCCCCCCAAGTGGCAACATTAAACCATTTTCAGCTAACAATGATTCTAGAAAAGAACCCTGGTCTGTATGTTCAAAATGGATGTTCTCATCGTCTGGGGAGCCAAACAGAAGGTTCGGAGGACAATCTTCTTGGCAACCGTGGACATTGAAATCTCCCAATAAAATAACAATACAATTGGCCTCCATGGACTCTTGGAACTTAATTAAAAAAGAGTTTAACCTCTGTAAATTATCCACTGAGTGTTCTCTATCAAAAGAGTTATAGAAGTTCACTAGTAACACAGCGTTAGAGCTCCTATGTGTAATTAAAACTGCAAGGCAGTAGGGGCTGCCAGTGGGAATTTCTTTATAGGTGCCTGAAATTTGTGCGGATATCAGGGTAATCAGGCCACCTCTAGCCCGCCCTCTCAATGAACTTACGGCTGGAAGGAAAAAGGTGGTATATCCATCCAGTGTAAGCAGATTTTCAGTCACCCACGTTTCCTGCATGGCGATAATGTCCATAGTGCCTATAAGGTCTCTCCAGTGAGGGTCATCAATTTTGTTCCTAAGGCCTGCTATGTTCCATGTGGCCATTGCGATCGCCTGACTACCTCCTTTATTCCCTTCAATTACAGACAAATCTGTCCCCCCCTCCATGACCTGCTCTGCGGTAGATGTTCGCTCAGTACTTGGGTCAGGATTTGAGTCTTGTGGGGGGTGACTACTCTGTAAGGTGGTGTGTGAGGCGAATAATGATTGTGTAGCATAGTGGCCCACTGTTTGTCAATCTACCCAATCCAAAAAGGACGGGTGATCGTAATGATTGAACGTTGGGACATTAAAATAATTTTCCTGCCCGTTTACGTGATAATAGTCATGATATGGATGTTTATTTTGGGGGCCAGCGAAAAAACCACCCTGAGAAGGTCCAGCTCTCCTTCTCCTGACCACAGTCCACCCATCCTCACCCCCCTCCTCCCAGCCACGAAATTGAGCCTCCCAGGGGGGATTAAACTTCTGTCTAAAGTTGGACTCCTGAGGGCCCTTTAACCAACTCCATCTTTTGTCGGGTTGGTTCCCTTGAACATAAAAGTAGGAGAGAGGCCTGGCCGTAACCGTGCTCGCCTGATGTCGCGGTGTACCGGCACAGATATAATTTACTACCTGTGGGTGCTCAAAGGTGACCACCACGCAGTCACCTTGTAGGTTTTTCCTATTGCCTCCCACCCAAGGGGTTCTCTCCACCATTAGGATGTTACTAGGCATGCCAGGCGGTAATGGAAAGTTTTTAGTCAGCCAGTGGCACACCTTATTTTTTAGGGCTTGGTAGGACTCCATTTCAGTTGGCCCAAGTTCAGTGACCCCGGTCAAGATAACTACATAGGAGCATGCATCCGGTGGAAGGTGGATGTTTCTCCGTGGTTCTCTCTTTTCCTTTGGGGTCTGATCCAATTTAGGAGTCGGGGGTGTGGGTTCTTTAAACTTAACTTGAGGGGTAACTTTGGGTTTAACAGGATTAGAAACTGGTTTTGGGTCAGAAATTTTTGAGGAAGTACCCCCTGTGATGATGGTGTTGGTAGGATTAATGGGCGCATTTTTTTTAAGAGAGGGGGTATTTTTATCAACCAAGGGAGGCTTATTCATGGCCTTTTTTACGGGGGGTATCTTGTTATCTAGGCTAAAGCTAGGGGCGCTTATATCTTTATGAATGTTTTTTAAGATAGTTTCTAAGCAACGCAACCTGGCTTCAATAGGTTCAAGCAGAATTTTTAACATTTGAAAGATGTTATTATTTACCATGTTTAAGCTGTTCCTATCCTCCTCACTTCTAACATGATTATCTACTTCGCCACCTAGATCCAAAATTTCCTCTAAACTACTGTCTATGACTGTATCATCTGGTAAACTTAGCGGTAAACCCACATTAGTTTGTATAGCTCCATCAATGTCAGCAGTGTTAACAACCAGAACACTATTGGAGTTTAGGGGCACCAGGTCTGAGGTAGTCTGATCTAAGATCTGGGCATTCAGTGCTTTCTTTCGCTTGCGTGTGACAGATTTGGACTTTATTTTAGGAATTGCTCCCTCTTTCAAGCCCCTTTCAAGTGCATTTTCCCCAGAAACATCTTCAGACTCATTTAATGAACCACTCTCTGCTAACAAAGCAAGATTAGGTGTTGCCTCCAAACCTTCTTGCGAGCTAATATCATCATGAGCCCCCTCGTTGTGTACGATAGCTGAGGTGTTGGGTTTTGTGGTTGCATGCGGAGTACGGGCTTGAGCTATGAGGCCTAGGGAAGATCTCCTGGCCAATGCCAAGTCTTGAGACACCCTTCTGTCCATTAAAATAATCCCCTCATCTATTAAGGCATGAGTCCGAACGATAAAATCATCGAGGGTGCCCGTCAGTTTTTTGGCTCCAGCAGCTGCCATGCTTCTAGTCTCTCGACAGTTCATTACAGGCCAAAAATAAAATAAAAATAAAATACAAAGTGGCCGGGGTTACGTGTAGGCAGTAGAAAATAAGTCTCAAATGTTGGTCCCAGTGATAATAACAAAGGTAGTAGTGAGCGAACTTACGATTATGTGGAGGGTCCGTTGGTCCAAAGGCTGGGAAATTATTGACAAAGGGTGTGGCCCAGACCAGGCTCCTCAGGCCTCTGAGGGCCACAGAGGGCCCGCCCTTTGCCCGGGCTTAGCCCCGGGCGTCCCGCACGCGTCCCGCGTAGCGGGTGTCGGCAGTTACTAATGAGGAGATGAGGCGGTTGGGGGCGGGGCAACCCGGGAGAGCGTCCAGGTGCAGGGGATGGCTACACAGGGACTCCTGGGAAATGGAGTCCCTGTCCCTCACCTGGTGCTCGCAGCCCGGGCAGAGTGTTCCCTTCTTCCGCCCAGTGAAGCACACAGTGCGCCGCCAAAGCTCTTCACTTCAGCGAGGCAGCCCAGCCCAGCAGTACGGGCGATGCGGGACCCGCGCAGCGGGTTCCGCGAGGTGTAAAGGCAGAGGGTCAATCCAGCAGCAGGGGTCAATCTAGCAGCAGGAACGTTGCAGGGGTGGTCCACGAAGCTCCCTGGTCAGCAGCAAATGATTCAGGCGTTTCCCAACTGGCTCTGGTAAGCGGCAGCCTTTGACCGGCAGTCGGGGGCGGGGCAACCCGGGAGAGCGTCCAGGTGCAGGGGATGGCTACACAGGGACTCCTGGGAAATGGAGTCCCTGTCCCTCACCTGGTGCTCGCAGCCCGGGCAGAGTGTTCCCTTCTTCCGCCCAGTGAAGCACACAGTGCGCCGCCAAAGCTCTTCACTTCAGCGAGGCAGCCCAGCCCAGCAGTACGGGCGATGCGGGACCCGCGCAGCGGGTTCCGCGAGGTGTAAAGGCAGAGGGTCAATCCAGCAGCAGGGGTCAATCTAGCAGCAGGAACGTTGCAGGGGTGGTCCACGAAGCTCCCTGGTCAGCAGCAAATGATTCAGGCGCTCTGGTAATCCCGACTGTCCCCGGGAATTCCCCAGCCCTGTCACTCACACAAACCCAGACAGCAGATACACATCCTGGCAGAGGCGGGCTAAAATAGTCAGGCGAGCAAATGCTAACTTTCTAAAAGTAGCAGTTGCAAACACAGGATATTAAAATAAACCTGACTAAAGGAAGTATTTTATTATTCTGAGTTCAGGCATACCAAAGTCGACATGCCACCGTGTTCCCTGAGCCGGCCGGGACTATAGTGTGTAATAGTTCCAGCCGCTCACCTTGGCCTAGGAGAACAGGCAGCCCTTCAATAGTGAAGAACGAAGAAGGGCGATAATTCACTACTAGGACATGCCAAACACATCAGGGCTTGTCCTACCTTACGCTTACAATGCACCCTGCCCGTGGGCCTACCATAGGGGCGACTGATATGAAGGTTAGGGAAGGTTTAGGGGCTGGCAAGTGTGGGCACTTGCAGAGTCAGCGTGACACTACCAGCCTGAACGCAGGGTCTGCAATGGCGGACCAGAGACATCTTTTGCGAGGCCGCTTCGGTGGGTGGCGCAACCAGCGCTGCAGGCCCACTAGCGGCATTTGTATCTTCAAGCCCCGGCACTCCCGGTGCACGTTACTGGGCACTGACAGTAAACCAAATAAGCCAATCATGGAAATCAATAACGGATACACTTTATATAGGGAGCACTTGCACTGCAGCACGGATTGGCCGTGGCGCAGTGCCCTGAGCATCGAACACCAGCAAAAATATCTGAGGCACATCAGCAAAAAGTGGAAGGGAGACTCACGCCAAGGTGACAGGTCTAACAGGTGTACACTCACAAGTTGAGTTGCTAATTCTTAAAAAAAGGCAGGAGATGATGAAGGAAAGAGGCCTTGGCAAAGCAGTACTCATGTCAGCACTCTGATAGGTCTGTACAAAAGTCCAGGCACAAGCATGTGGAGAGACATATTGGTTATTCAGATGCTTTTGTGATGGTGGACTGTTGTGTAGTGACTCATCTAACCATTCACTACTTTTTCTTCATATCCTCTCACTTCTTTGGTAACAAGTGTAATCAAGTCTTCATTATGTTGCATGAGTTTAAACATTCCACAACATGTCCCCTTCTGAACAACTGGCACTATAGATCCAAGGCAGCAGGCTGACTATTCCCTAATTGCAAATTAGCCTACTGTATTCTCATAAAAACACAGTGACTTCACCACTGTATGTCCATTGAGATGTACATGATCTGCTGGAGGTCTGTCAGTCTTCTTTTACTTCTGGTCATTGAAGCATTGGTCAAGTCCAAGATAAATCATCACAATGCATGAAATCCTGGCTGCAAAAAATGCCACAGAATAACCAGCGGGTGGTGCAAGAAAATATGACCATGCTTCAAGGGAAAGAGGAAAGTTACATTGGATAAGTGTTGAGTTACATGTCATTATAGTGCCTTGCTAAGGAAACTATGTTTCAGTTACCTAAGTTACGGTCACCTACGTTACCATCAACTGTCAGTGAAAAACAGAGTCCTTATTCAAGCATCTAAACAACTAACTAAAATTGTTTGTTAACAATACATTGTAAAGGGTGGTAACACCTGTTACTGTTTGCCCCAGATGGAGCGGGGATTCGAAAAAGAAACCCGCTCTTGATGAGTACCCGTGTAACATATACTAATGTTAAGTAGATTGAATACTAATGTGCACCTATACATTACATGAAGATAAACTGCTTCGCAAAGTGCATGAAATTAATCTTAACCAAAGGTGAATAAGTGAAGATATAATAATATGGTGAGTAGAATGTGTCATGAATGGCTTACACTGCAAATGGTGCGCGTTGTATACTAGAAGGCATGCTGTGCGACGCTTAAGAAAGGCTAATTAACGTTGCTTTTACTTATACTATGCTAGAATACCTACTAACCTGGATGTGGGTGAAGGAGGGTGGTTAACAGTGAACGTTTTATTATCACATTATTAATAAACATCTGTTTTCAGTTCTTTTAGTAATTGGACAAGTCGCCATGTTTTTTAACTTGACCAAACTGTGATAAGTGAAACTTGCAGCGCGTGCAAATCACGTCATACTGTGGATAAATCTGCTGAGCCAGCTGAAAGAGTGTGATGCAGTGAAGGACACAACACTTGACGAGCTGCCAATTTCTGTGCTTCCGTGTAAAGTCTGCGAATTTAACAAATGTATAAGCTTTGTCCTTAACATGATAGTTTTTCCTCCTGAGAGAGTAGGGATGTATATTGAATAGGTGGGAAACAAAAATGAACAATGGGTAGTTAAAGAAAGCGTGATCTAATGCGAAGGACCATCCACCCCTTGTTTTCAACCAATCCCGTAGCTAAAGAAGGAACCATTAGCAACTTTATTGGGATGGACATGTACAAAAAAGGTATAAAGAATAGGTGATTTAGGGGTGGGGTTGGGTTGCTGCCACAAGATGTTCGAGGGAGACGGAGAGAGTTAGGGTGTGTTCCTGATTTTAGGGTAGCAAAGAGGCCTAGTCGATCTAGTCCTATCCTTATCCTGATCTTAAGTCTTCGATCCCAGACACTCTGATCGGGGGTCCCTTGCCACTACCTAGGCCTGGGTGGTGGTTTCCTTCATTCTTATTTCCCTGGGTTGGTATCTTTGATAACTCGAGAATTTATTTTGTGCTTTGTCTCTTCATATATTTTTCTGAAATGAGAAATTATTTTGATGCCTATATTGTCTGATGTCTCTTCATCTATCCCCTCCTTGTGACAACTGTATTTGTTGAGATTGAATATTTGCAATATGATTATTATATTGTATTCTCTCTCATGAGGTGCTTTTCCAAATTAATGCATTGAGTTAGATACAATTTTACAACTTACAAAAAGTTTGTTGTTATTTGCATCTGTCAATGATTTGAAATGACTATTTACCTTCAATTATTCAATTAATTGTTCCATCGATCAAGTAGATGAAGAACTGATCCTAGGTGATTTTATGTGAATTTGTGGAAATCCATAACTATTGAAATGGGTTATATGAATTGATAAGGAAATCGAAAACTTGAAACTTGACCACCAGCGCATCAGGGACATTGGGGGTTTATGCATGGGCCACAGTACATGGAATAATTGAGTATTCGTCCCTGTCCAAACTATTGGGTCTGCGCTGGATCACCCCCATGGTCAAGACAGCCATAAAGACTTTGGGCTTCACTTAATGTTTGGTAGAACGGATACTCCAACACAATGTGACAAATGTGATGGATGCCCATCTTCCTATTAGTAGTCCCAAAGGATATAATACACCTCTAATGCAGAGGCCAGGATATCAGCCGTTTTTGTGACGCAGTAGTCCATATGCCAAACTCTAAAGCAGTGCCTTTGTTGGCTGCCTACATCTTTTCTTCATCAGGCACAGGTAACATAAGATGTTTTCTGCCTAGATCAGGGTTCACCAAAGTTTGTCCTGGAGGGCCGGACCCAAGCCAGATTTTTAGCATATCCCCATTTAGATTAATGTAGTTATCTTGGAAATTTGGCATGGATCTGGCCCTTCAGGACCCACTTTAAAGAACACTGGCCTAGATATATTAAGCAATTGAGTGCACTATATAAGTGTTTTTCAATCAATCAATTAAACATTGTTTCCCATTGTAACAAGTATCCCAGTAGCACACTCTACCTTTTGCGGATCTCTTCCCTGGTCAGTGTCCTGAAGCGGTCTTCTTTGACATTGGAACCAATAACATGCTAATGTACATAAAGGCCACTTGGGGCAAGCCTGGAGTAACCTACAAATCTCCCAATGGCAACTGTCTAAATGAATGCTTTACCAAATTCTCAACAGCATAGTAGGTGCACTAGAGGCAACATTGAGGAGGATATGAAACATTCTCTTTTCATGTATGCATTCTGCATACAGGAAGGTGCCACAGAGGAGAATGGGAGTTAGCCAAATGGAACAAATCTTTGTACATCAAATCCAAGCCCCTATCACCAATGTCCAGGCGGTTAGAGAGTGAAACCTGAGGTCTCCTTTAGGCAATGTCATTTGCACCATTTCTGTGGAAGAAGATGGCTTGGTTCAATTATCGCATATTGGAATGACTTTGAGTGGGCATCAAGAGGTCATTGGCTCTCACCAACGAGCTTATGATGCTTTAAAAACAAGTTGACCTTTCTCTACACTGTTCTGAAAAATATCAGTGATGTTAACTATTTGATTTGGAACTATATCTACTTGTGACACAAGCCTAAAGCCTTACCCTCAGCCAGTGGAATTCATAGTGCTCCTTGTTGCTTTTGACAAGAATCATGAGGACAGCAATTCCATCCTCCTTATGCAAACAGAGGGCTGGAAAATATGGCTTTTGCCCTACAGCATTGAAAGTGCAACTCCATAAATGTTAAATGATGTTCCCCGCTTACTGGGTTAAAGGAACACCTTTCTTCTTATTTTCCTTAAATTCTCAGTGGTCTTTTATGCATTTGATCATTGTTGTCTAATATTAATCCTAGAGAGCTGCATGAGCTTCCGTGGTCACGCCTAGAGCTACTCCACTTACTTTGTAGCCAATCATTTTCAAATAGTAAACAATGATGACAGCAATTCCAAAATGGTGGCAGTGCCATGAAGTGATGCCGAGGGCTCAATATTGGCGTTCTCTCTACCCAATATCTATATATTGAGCCGATGACATTGATGTTTAAGGACACCTGAGTGTTCCTCCATCAGTATGTGTCTCACACTCCTCTAGATCAAGCCATCATCCATTCGTGATCTTTACATCCTTTGCCACAGACTAGCTGAACTCCATTCCTGGATTATGGTATTCGTAATGGGGTAGCAGGGATCTGGCCAAGCGTTTTTAGTGCCTTCACAGATTTGCACCATGTTCCCCAATGGGGTATACAGATATTGATCATTATGGAGGCGCCATTCCTATAGCATTTATAAAATAAATTCCCTGTTATTTTTATGTATCCAAATATAAAATGACTATTGTTTACCATCATATTTATCGGAACAGAAGCCTTCATTTTTTCATTCTGAATCTATAAATCAGATTGGATGTTTTTGAAAACATCACACAATGTGAACCAATAAACCCAGGCAAAAAGACAGAATGTGGTGAAACGCGCGGTGGATGTTCCAATGAGTAATGCAAATGTAGTAATTATGAAATATGGATTAATCAAAGTTGATTCTTTGTTCCTGAAACACTCACATTCGATACCTCCCAAGTAAGCTACCATACTTTGACAGATCTGCAGCAACTTTGTCGAACCCGACAAGTCAAAGCTTTGAAATGAACGCACGCTCGTGTAATTCGGAAAATGTCTAGAAACCCACCTCCTTTGCATACACTCTCTCTAAAATTAAACTTGTAGTCCACTGCACAATCACTCGTCTTTTCTGGTCATTATTTTGTATTATGGTTGTTTGCTCTGTACTGTGTTCCTTTAGTTGATTGTAAAATGCACTAACTCTTATGATGTAGGCGTGCTCTACAACACCATTAAATACATTAATAACAGTGGGTGAGGTGAAGGAGTATAACACTATCCCAGATTAACAGTGTAGCAATAGGGGAAGTAAGTCCTTGCTTTGACAGTTCTCTCTTCTCTTCTCTATTAGTCCTGAATGAACCTTGTGGTGAATCCTAAACATCAAAACGAGTGGAAATTTGGAAGTTAAGTTCAAGACCAATCACATGTTTAAAAAATGTCAAAGAGTTCATAAATTACAATCGTTTTCCTAAGTGTAAACGAGTCCTCCATATCCCTGGGCTAGTCGGGTTTTGCTTGATCCAAAGTAGGAGACAGCAAACCACAACATGCCAAGGTGGCAGAGTGGGCTAAAGAACGTTGACGATTAAACCCAGATCTGTTGACTGGGTGTGAGGGTTTGATTGGTTCATATGCTCCGTCCATCACCACCCCCTTTTGTACCGTGTATTGATTACAGAGCATCCATGCTGCCACTAATATTGATACACTTTCCATCCTTCAATCTGACAGGTTTATTGACACATTAGGGGCTGGCCACTTTCTGAGCACCTTTGATTTACATACTGGGTGTTGGCAATAAAACTCCATGCCTAAGACAAGTGTCTCGACCATGGAAATCGTAGTCCCACTTTTGTCAGCAATTTTGGACAACAGAATGCCACAGGCATCTTTCACAAGGTTGCGAATCAATGACCTGGAAGCATTTTGCTTTGTCTGACTTGATGACCTAGCAGTGTTCAGTGACACGTAGACAGCCACCTTGATCAAGTGATTGGGAGAAAGGTGGAAAATCTCAGAGCTAAAATCCATGTCATCATGGATTTTGAGAGCCCCAAACACTGTGACTGATTTCTGTGCACTTGTGAGGCTCTTAGGTGACTACAGGAACGTTGTGGAGAAGTGCAGGTCCATTGTGCTTTCATTCAAAGCACTGACTTTCGTGAGGCAATCCAAGAAGGTGAGTTGGACAACGAGGATGATTGGGCCTTTAAAGAGCTGAAAGACTCTTTTTGAGGGACCGATCTGGAAGCTGACAGATTTCATGTCAGATTTTGGTCAGCTGAACAGATGTCTCTGACCATGGAATTAGATCCATGACTTCAATAAGAAGGCTTGTGGATGCCCCTTGACTTTTATTTAACATGGTAGCAAACGAGAAAGGTTAGACATATAGGTGTTAGGTTTCATATTCATCGTTTTTTGTTTGGAACTTTATTTACTATCCATTTTGATCGCAAGCTCCCAATGAGTCTGAAAGCAGTGAAAGGGAGAAATCCCAGGTTGCTACTGTGGGCCATTTCCTTATAGTGACTGTTCTTCACCTTTGAACACAAGGACAGAACATGAAACTCAAATAGTTGAGACTCTCCTCTATTTTTCCCATTTTGGCTTATTTTGGGTAATTCCTCGTTCCTAGCGGTCCCCCAAACCTGCATCCCTATTGCACAATAGAGATACCCCCAGCGTTTAATAAGATTGAGGAGCCCAGGATGATCTCCGAAGTTTTTAGTTGGTGACCTCCTCCACTCGCCTTAATTCATTTGATCGAACCTTGCTGGTGGCAACACTTTACAGATTTTCGGATGCAGTAGCTATGGTCAAGGTGAAGCATTTTACGGATTTTCAGGTTCAGTAGTGGTAGCTGGGGTGATGCATACTGGGGCTCACAATTTGAAAGACTGGAAAGATTCAACCCATGTTACACATTGCTTTTGCATTGACAAGTGTTGATGTAAGACTGCTTGAGATCACCTTTCCTGCATCTGTCAGAGTTTCCTGGATATAATCACAAGAACTTGAGTTGAAGATGGAGACCAATAGAGCAATAGCAAGGGCTACACATGCACCACTGCTTTTTCCCTTCCTGTTTCCTTTGTCTCCAAATACTGTCTGAGGGGAATATACAAGCATTCCCTCCAGGGGTGACTGCAAGATATTTCCTCATGTCATTCAGGCACCAGCCTGCTCAGTTTATTCAGGGGCCAAACTTTCCCTATTCAGAAACCCCACATAAAAACAAAACTTCACTGCAGCCTAGATGGTTTAGGCTTTGACTTTTGTGACTTCACTGGCACCGATTGGCAGTGGGTTGCTGCACTGCAGGCAAGGACATTATTAAAACTTGGAGACCAACTCCGGCTTATTGAAAAGCACCCTTGACATACACGGACCTGCATGAATCGCGCTTTGGTGCTTCTTTAACGTGGCCTGTCTTCTGCCTGATTTTTTTATGGCTAGGACTGAGCCTTATGCCTTGCAGAAGATTAATTAGTTTGCCATGCTGTTGGTGTTGACCTTGCTTAAACCCTAGCCAGAATAAGGAGTTAAGAGACACAGAAAGTCAACAAGCTCTCTCCACCCCTCGACTGACATCAAAGGAGGGGTCCAATAAACCATCCATGTGCAAGAGCAGGTGAGGTCAGTGTGATTGTGGCTGGCAAGACCAGTCCATCTCCTGCTGATGTTTGCATGTTGCCTTTTGTTCACCTTCATATGAACCCTCCACTCATTTGCTTTTTGCCAGTACCCAAAAGCCTGCACCTACTATTTGTGCTCATATCCTCATCACTATCCTAAATGGCCTGGGATCAGGCAGAGGTGTCCGCCAAAGACACAATGATCCATTTACTCTCCTCCGCAGAGCAGTTTGGTCAAGCAAACGTGTTGATCAACATCCTAGTCAGATCAAGTTGGCTTAATGAGCTCCTGAGTGGTCTTTGCATGCTCCTGTGAATGGGTACACAGTCCCTATTTAGCCATGTGAGATAAACCGTGCTCAAACCTCGATGGGTACTGAGACGCGTTGCCCCTGATTGTGATGCAAGACCCGAGTTTACAAGGATCCTTAGAATGTAGGACGTGGTTTTTTAAAGGAGTGTCAAACCAAATCATATAGTCGGAAGATAAGTAGATTTTATTGTTCCATACCTTGGAAAGGGGATGTTAAGGAACTTGATTTCAATGTGCTCCAAGCTTATTTTCCTCCCTTCCCAGGTGCATCATAAGTATTTAATATCTGTGTAAGGATTCGGTTTCTGGCATCTGTGATTGAGTATCTACTGCAAACAGCCTATTATGAGGTACCATATTAGGTGGGAGGATTACAAACCCTATGCACTTTTTCATTTATGACCAGGATAGGGATTATGATCAGCTGTCAATCACTTACATGACCTATTTTATGTGACACTTAATGCGCATTTATGTAGCTGCACTTCACTGTGTTACTTTATTTCGAGGTTGGATTTACTAGGTTTTGATGGTGTAACATTTACATTGGCTGTACATATTAAAGCTTTTAGAGTTTATTAGAGTTTTAATCTTTTTTTATTGAGTTGCATTTTATACAGACCCAGCCTTCACTGGACCTACTTTGAGCCAAACATAACCAATTGACCAAGCTATCCTATCCTGAGAGCAGGAAGGTTTGAGAGACCAATTGTCTGTTACAGGCCCGGTACCAAGTGCCCAGGTAAGTAGGAAGATCTGAAATCCCACCGTTGATACTGCTAGATTGTCCCTGTGAATAGCAGGATTTCAGAACGCGTCCGCCAACTTTGCTTCCTATGGAGAGGAATATATGCAAAAAGAGCTTTTATGGGTCCTGGGACACTAGGGTAAAAAAAAGGCCTCAGAGAAAAGGTCTCACAGGAACCAATAAAACAGACCTTAATGGTGCTCATGAGCATTATAAAAACTGGAGTGTCACCAAGAGAACTGGAACATAAGTGCAACACCAACAAGTTCGATGCAAATGCAACACCGCAGCACCTGACTGGAAAGGTATGCAAGAAAATTTTTACTTAACAGAATCTCTCTTGAAAGCTTGACCAATCAGTGATTCATCAGACAAGCTACAGCTACTCAAACAGTTAAAGATACCACCAATTCTATTCCAATACGGACTACCTGACACTTACGGAAAAAAGCACTGATTAATACCTTACTTAAGAAAAAGGAAGAGGATGTAGCTTTACTGCTAGAGCGGTCAACCTCGAAGCTGGGGAACCGGGTTCGAGTCTCAGCAGGGACGCTCAACATCCTGTGATTCTAGGCAAACCACTTAATCTCCCGTGCCTAACAAAAATGAATGTGCCCATCAGCAATGAAACTGGTGCTCATGTAAAGCGCTGTGATACCTGATATCTTCAGGTCGAGTTAGCGCTATATACAACTTTAAATATAATTAAAAAGACACCTATGCTGACATTAGTTTCACTACACTGAAATCACATGGCTCATTTGATTATAAGCTTCACCGAAGAGTGAAAAGTCTTGAGTTGGTGATGTGTTTAAAATCCCTAGTACCATAACACCAACAGGTGCTTCAAATATGCAGTACGATCTGTAATAGTCAAGGCAACCACATGTCAGTGGTTTTAGAGAGGTTCTCTGTGCCTGGCCATTGGCCAAGAGTCCCACTAAACTTAAGTGGGTTCCTGCAAGGTGGGTTGAGGTGTAGTTTTTATGAAGCATTCTTGTGGGAGCAGTGCTGCCTTCTCATTGCAAATAATGGAATTTGAGGTTTCCTAATCCATAGTGGGAATCCCAGGTGCAAACTGACAAGTTGGGGGATAGGCGAATCAAGGATATGCTGGAAATCTACAAGGCACGCAGTGTATTTATTGCCCTTTATGGGGCGGGGCTTTGGGGTTACTGCAAAACTGATTGTCTCCAGTTAGAAGAAAATAATTTTCTTAAGAAATTATTGTCCCTCCCCAAATCTGTGGCTCACTGGTTAGAGGACGCTGACCTGGAAGCAGAGGTCAGCCCGGGACCAGGGTTCAATTCCCGGCTCGGCGGGGTCTTGAGTCCTAAAAATGTCCATGGACTCGACAATTCTAGCTTCAGTGCCTACTCGATTCACGGGTTCACACTCTGCGACTCTGGGCAATAGCTTGCTTAATCTCCACAACGGCCCCTCGCGGCGGGATGCCTGGCTTTCACCTTGCGGATACCCTGCCGGGGTTATCTCACAGGGGAATACCCGGACAGGTTCCCTAAGCAAGCGCTTAGAAACCGCTCGGTGATTTGCGCTATATAAATTCCTTTACATTTACATTTACATTTACATATAATTAGGAACTGCCTTGGATTAGACAACTGTATGCAGATACCGTGGCTTAAATATGTTGTAGATTGTTATAAAAGTATCTTTGATATTAATTTGCTGTTAGAGAACTGTCCCCCTAGAGGTCTTGCGAAACAGGATCTAAAAATTACCTTTATGTCACATAAAGCTTCCAAACGTTCAGCAATAACCAATTCCCTCGCTACGGTTAAAATTTACAATAAATATATTGTTGCCGAGGGATTTCAACTTTACCTGAACATAGTAACCAGGCCAACGCATAGGTTTGTATTGACCAGATTAAGAGTTGGCACTGCTCATGAACTAGTGGCCTTCCCACATCCTAAAAAGCCCCCTGTGGGTCCGTGTCCATGTGACGGGCACTCCAAGCAAAGCACAATGCACTTTATGCTCATCTGTTATGTTATGTTATGTGGTTTTTATTAGGCGCACAAATGCTCCAGCTAAGGAGCGTCTTGGCGCCCGACAAGGCAGCTACACAACACAACTAAATAAAACAGCACAAGCAAACTAACTAAGGGAATCCAAATGTTTTCAAGGCGCGACGAAAAGAAAGCAAATCGCTCATGGCGCGAATTGCCGGGGGTAAGGAGTTCCACAGAGCAGCGGCCCGCACTCGAAATGAGCGCCCACCGGCCCTGCTTCGCTTAAAGCGCGGTACCACGGCCAATTTGAGATCTGCCGATCTTAAGGGTCGTGCCGGAATATAGTTGGCCATGAGGGTCGTAAGGATCATTGCCGGGGACCCCTTCAAGATCTTATGGGCGACGCAGAGGACCTTAAACTGAATCCGCTGCGCCACCGGGAGCCAGTGCAGCGCTCGAATGGTGCTGGAGGTAGGACAGAATCTTGGAAGGCCCACCACCGCTCTTGCTGCTGCATTCTGGATCCGTTGCAGGCGCCCGATCTCAGCTACATTCAAACCGGCCAGCAAAGAACTAGCATAATCCAGTCTGGAGATGACGGTAGCTTGGATCATGAGTTGCCGAGTGGGGGCATCGAAGAACTTTAGCACAGGACGGAGCCCACGCAAGATGCCGAAGCAGCAAGCAGCCGTGCGTTTAGTGTGGCATGCAAACGTAAGGGAAGGGTCCAACCAGACCCCGAGGTTTTTAAGCTCGGCGACTGGGATGGGAGCAGAACCCAACTCCTCCGGCCACCATCTCTCTCCCCACAGTTCCGGTTGCCTACCAAATACCATCACCTCGGTCTTACTAGCGTTTAGCTGGAGACAATTAAGCGTCATCCATCTAGCGACCGCCCTCAGTCCTTGTTGAAACCTAGGAGCGTCGACCTCCGCATCCCCGCTGATCGTGACCGCTAGCTGGGTGTCATCGGCATATGACACCATGGTCATACCCCATTGTTTGACAACCTCAGCTAGCGGCCTTACGTACAGATTGAACAGCGTAGGGCTCAGCGAGGAGCCTTGGGGGACGCCCAGGTTCAACGGATGGAATTTTGACTGATAAGGTGGGACGGTCACGCTAAAGGCCCGGTTGGTTAAGAACGACCGGAACCAGTCGAGCGCAATGCCGGTGACACCAGCCTCCTCTAAACGCTGCAGAAGGATAGGGTGCGAGACGGTGTCAAAGGCAGCGCTTAGATCTAATAGCACCAGCGCTGCCGTTTGTCCCGCGTCAAGCACGGAGCGAAGGTGCTCCACCATATAAAGCAGAGCCGTCTCAGTGCTGTGACCTGCCCTAAACCCATTCTGCGTAGCGTCGAGTATATCAGCTCGACGGAGATGTTCCGAGAGAGCGGCATTTACGTGTGCCTCCATCACCTTAGCCGGCCACGGCAAGAGTGAAATAGGCCGATAGCTCTCCGGCTTGCTTCCATCCAGGCTAGGTTTCTTCAGGATCGGACGAACCATGGCTCGCTTCCACTTAAGTGGAACAACGCCAGATGTCAGTGACGCATTGACCAAGGAACAAAGCGGAGAGATGTCATGTGCCGCCAGGTCCTTGAACACTTCAGGGCAAAGTGGATCCTCAGGGGACCCCGACTTCACTTTGCGAGCCAAAGTGCCTAGGCTATCAGAGTTTAACAAAGGTAGAGAACATAGTCCCTCAGATGGTGGTGGCTTAGATGATGTAATCGCTGAGGGAACGACCACAGGAAAGGCTCCCTATTTCAGAATGTTAGGATCTCCTTTTTAAAACCAATATTTCTTAAGTATGGAGTTTCAAATGTGGAGGATGCTATGTGTTTGCTGTATAATTTGGACCACCCGGATATATGTTTTTATACTGCCAGTTTTATATGTAAATCTATGGCTTTTAGAAAAAGTATGAGTTTTTAATCATGTTTGTACTTTTTAATTTTGTTGCCTGTTTGCTGTGCTTTTATGGTAATTTTTTACTATGAACCGAATAAAGCTTCATGAACTGAACTGACAATGGGACTTAAATAAATATTGACAAACTGATCCCAGATACCAAAGAGCACTTTGAAACCATTCTATGTGGGTTGTCACTTTAAATATGACTTTATGGCCCACAGAAAATATTTCCTGCCATGCTGTTCAACAGCCACCGATGTAAAAAGAACAGTTGATGGACAAAATGCGGAACAATGTCATACATTCACTGTACAGAGATCTGGGCCTAAACCCATCTTTTTTTTGCTACCCATGTCATTCCAGTTTGAACCTAGCCATATGCAAATCAGTCTTGACCCTGCGCCCAAAGGGAAAAGTCCAGCCCGAACTGCCAGGCCAGGTCCTCCCTGTACTGGAAACAAGCATCCAAGGACCGGTTTTGGGGTTTCACCCTCATCAGTGGCATGGAGAGCATGGGGTCCATGTCTGGGCATACCCAACCCACTTGTGGTGACAAATGCAAAAAGAATAAGTGATGTCCAGAATGCAGAACAATGTCATACATTCACGCCAGTGCAGAGATCTGGGCCTTAATCCATCATTTTGTTGCTCCCCATGCCATTCCAGTTTAAATCCAGCCATATGCAAATCAGTCTTGACCCTGTGCCTAAAGGAAACAGTCCAGACTGAGCTGCCAGGCTAAGTCCTCCCTGGACTGGAAGAACGCATCATAGGACCGGTTTCAGAGTTTTGCCCCCTCATCAGCTAGGAATGCATGACTCCAGTGGCATGGAGAGCACGGGACCCATGTCTGGGCATACCAGTCCCACTTGGGACTTTCTTTGTTCTCCCCGAGTTGGCAGGGTATGCCCAGATGTGGCATTAGGCACAGGGTCAAAACCGATTTGGATATAGCTGGGTCTGAACCGAGGTGGCGAAGTGAGCCCAAGAGTAATGATGGATTCAACCAAGATCTGTGACTGGGGGTGAGTGTCTGAAAAGCTTCAGCGCTACGTCCATCATCTCTTTGTGTTTGTTTTGTTCACCCTAAGTTGGCTCACTTTGCCACTGGATTCAAGCTAGCCTGGCTGATGAGGGGTGGTACCCCAAAACCGGTCCCAGGATGCTTGTTTCCAGTTCAGGGAAGATTTGCTTGGCAGTTCGAGCTGGACTGTTCCCATGAGGCACAGGGCCAAAGCTGATTTGCTTATGGTGTGTAACGCACCATAAGCCTTGCATGCCTGGGAGTACTCTCCTTTGTTTGCAGTTTTACTATAGGTAACCATTAACTTGAATTGGAAGTTTATTTAAAGGGGATACGTTGACAACTACAAGATGGTCCTTTTAAATATAAGCAACTTGTATCAGTACACACGTTTGGAACTTAGCGCCACTGGCGTAACGAAAATTGAGGGGGCCTCCCTGCAAGGAAGGTGAAGGAGCCCCGTCTGGGCTCAATCAAGAGCTCTCTGTGTGTTACAACCCTGCTTAGCGCTTTATTTTATTTTGGAAGCCCTGATGAAGTCAAAGGTTGATTTACTGTGTGATGACGCACGTGTTGGCTACAAATTCTGCTGAAGATGTTTCAACGAATGTGAAGACAAAGAAATAAAGTCTCATCTTTTGATTGACTTTTAAATTTTGGACACTGATAGGTGCTCAGGGGACTCTTTGACAGCCTTGAAAAAGTTGTCATTCGACGAAACGTTTGTCGGCTCTTTTCATCTTTGATTTTGTTTATCTGGGGACAACAATCCAGATTGTGCATCTTAGAAAAATAAAGTTTGCTACTTCAGACAAAGGACTCTACTTGTGCTTGGACTTTGTGGAAATTTCACGTAACTCCAATATATCTTCTATATTTGTAAACTATTATTTTGACCTGTTGTTTTGACAGACCAAGATTGTGAAATTTTGGTGGTGCTGTGGGACAATTTATTACGTTGTATTGGGAGCTTTTCGATACTTTTCAACACTAGGAGAGTGATATAGTGCAACTAATCCATATATAGTACGAATTACTTTTCCGGTTGACTTCTTACTGAGTTGTGATGTGCGAGCGATAATCTTTGATCACTACCACCCAATCTTGATTATTCTAAAAAGATGTCTATTCATTGGTGCTTACTGGCCTATACACAACTATCCTAATTCAAATTAGAAATCCCTTTTAGAGCTGTCGATGCAGAAGCAGACACCATAGAAATGTTAAATTTCTATTGCACCTTAGAGTGCATGATCAATGCTTAATTTTTGCTTACTTTCTCTCTGTCTCTCTCCATCGGTCTCTGTCTCCTTGTTTTTCTTAATCTCTCTCTCTCTCTATCTCTCTCTCACACACATAGGCATACCGAAACTTGTATTCCCACACAACAAACATACACCCCCTTTTCTTACATAGAAGCAGATCTTGAGAAATTCAAAATCATTTTGGAATTTCAGTTTTTCTTGCAATTTGTGAAGCGACGTATCTTGTTTCCGTTGTTGGGCTGCTGAGTATGGCTAGAAAGTGGGAATGCTCAATTTGACTCCTAATACGACCTCTCAGAAAGGAAATAGATTGCACAAAAGAAACTGGTAGAATGTATAGCCAAGCCAAACTGATGTTGATACTCTGCACTGGAATGCCACTGGAACAAGAATTAAAAGGGGCGTAAGTTAGTGCTGATGTCTGAATAGCTACGAGAACAGAAGTGCAGCTGGTTCACACGCTGGTCTAGCAATGAAACAATCTCCGTTTGTGAAGTCGGCGAGATAAGAAACTCAAAACATGCTATGGAGAATATGTTTTAGAAAAACTTCAAATTCAATAATTTCACAAATTCTGATTGCTTTGTGATGGGTCGGTATTTGAATTTTGTGTTTAGTGTTGTGTCATGTTGATTTGCCTGTTTTTATGCTTTTCCGTGGCTCCTGCTGCTTGCATAATGTTGATCGGGTTGCATATCGTTCCTGTTTTTCAAGGTCAACAGGCATTGCTTCTCATTGTCTTGTGAATTACGCAGTTTACTCCGGGTTGCAATCGCCCCAGAGAACTTGTCTGACTAACTTGAAGTCAGAAAACTAGCTTCCCCTCAATGGCAAAATCGAATTTATATCAGCGAGCACCGCACATAGACACGCAGTGGGAAGGGCTCTAAGGGCCATAATGCAAGCAAGGGAATTGTGCCCCTTGTCCTTTGGTTTTGTAAATAAAATGTAGAGGCCTGTTTTGTCAACTGGAGTGACTTGGGCTCCTCATACCTAAGGGCCCTGGTGCAATTGTGCGCACGCTGCACTATTGATAGCCACGCCCCTGTGTACAAGGGTATTTACCATAGCACATTGCTTCCTACTTCTCATATTGCCTAAATGTTTTTCATAGTCACCCCTTTGCGTTGTAATTAAGACCCTCCTCACATTCCTATTTACTATATTGAGGTAATGCAAATAATGAGTAGAATACTGAGTCGAAAAAGGAAGCAAGTGGTGTACCAAACGCTGTGATGGGGGAAGGAAGCAGCGAAGCTTTTGAAGTAGACTCCTGGAGGAAAACTGATATAAACGGCTCGAGGAAGGAGCTGCCCTACAGATTGTGTTGAGGATATTGTAAACAAGCATTTGCAATGCAATAGGTCTCACATTTGTTAAAGTTGGAGCTCTTGGCGTTGAAAACACCAATGCTTTTATTTCTTATTTTCAGTGGAGTTATTATATTTGCATAGAGCTATTACCAATGGTATAAAAAAGCAACAGTAAAAAACGTTGTCATTTTCAAGGCCGACAGCCCTAACTTGAACAAATGAGAGCCCTATTGCATTGGAAATACAATTGGTCTTGCATTTGTTGGAGTTGAAGTTATTGGCATTATAAAAGCCAATGGGCCTTATTTATGAAAAGTGACGCATCGCTGCGTGAAAACAGCGATGCGTCACTTTTCACTGCGCACTCCTTGCGACACCAATGATGCGTCATATTTAATGTATGACGCATCATGTCGCAAGGAGTTACAGATACGTCAGTATTTCTGACGTATCTGTGAGCGCAAAAATGACGCATTGCTGGAGTGTGTCACAAAAGTGACGCAACTCCAGCAATGCGTCCTTTCACATGGGGAAAGCCCCATGTGAAAGGGCTTGCATCAGTCTTACGCCTGCTGTGAGGCAGGCGCAAGATTTTGACGCAACAGCGTCCTAAATGTGACGCAGTGAAATCTCATAGATTTCACTGCGTCACTATTACGAGGCTTTTTGCGGGGGAACGCCCCCTCTGCATACATTATACCCGACGCAGGTATATTGTGGCGCAGGGGTTTAAAAAGTGACGCATCTACCTAGATGCGTCACTTTTTAAATATGGCGCAACAAGGCGCATGTTTTAGGCCGCCAATGCATCACAAAAAGTGACGCATCAGCAGCGCAAAACTGACGCAAGGCCTCATAAATGAGGCCCAATGGTTTTTACCTAGCCATGTTGCAGAGTGCAGTACCATATGTAGCCAAAAGGACCTATTGTGGCCACATATAGTACTGCATCCTGCAAAGTTGGAATTACTGACATTATAAATGCCATTGTTTTTTACCTAGCCATGTTGCAGGGTGCAGTACCATAGGTGTCCAAGGAGGTCCAAGGGGACCTCTTTGGCCGCATGTGGTACTATACCCGGCAGAAGATATGGTAAATCCCCCCGTCCCACAATGCATGTAAGACAGTACCACGAGTACATTCACATAGCTATGTGCCCATATATATAATTAGTATCTTTGAAATGTAACAAAACAATTATTATATTAATTCTGGAGTAGGTTGTACTCTGCGTGGAGCTGATGAAGGTAAATTTATACAAGGTCTCATATAAATTTGGGATGTGCTAGTGAGTAAAGCAACCACTGTCAGCCTTGCAAGGATCAAACGTGTGCCTGCTTAAAGTCCTTTAAGAAAAGAGTGCTTTGAGGCTGTAATTAAACCCTAGGGAGTAACAAAACATGTAACAGGGGGAGGCCTCATGAGAGGTTACAAGAAGAACCATGGTGGTACTAAGGAAGAAAATACTAAGCCTATTGACCAATGAAACGCCACCATTGACAAAGGAGAGGGACAGAAGCAAATTAAAGAAAATTGGGCAGAAAGGGGGCAGAGCTTTATGCCCATATCCTGAATGCAGCATGTCTCAAAGAGACAGCGCAAGTGCTTCCTAGGCGAGACCTAAAAAGCACACATAGGGCATCATTATGAGATCCTCAGTTTCAGGTGTAAGGAAATAGATAGGCGGCAAAGGGGTCAGAGTCTCTAATTTTGATTAGTATCCTTGCATCTAAGTACGATGGGCATGAGATAGTCCAGTGTAATAAGGAATATCTTGCAGGCCTACAAATATTGGCATTTAAATTCACATGTTTTTCTCCCTAACAGTTAAAATACCACCCACAAATCCACATACGATTACCAACAGTAGGACATGTGGTAAATAGGTATGGGGCCTTTCAGTAAACATGATGGTGAGTAGTGGCAGGTGGGTAGATGGGGGGATGCAAAGCAGAATAAGGGACACAATGGGAAGCTTTGCCTGCTCTGCCCATCCTTTTCTGACGTCACTTTAGAGCTCTGTTATCACGAGGTCTCTCTGCACGGCATAAGGCTGTTCCTACGCACTGGGGAGGGTGGCAAGGCATGGCATGCAGGGCATAGATACCCATGTGTCAGCCTTGGGCTCTGCCAATGCCCAGGACAGTTTCTTGTTTCCTGCAGGTAGTGGGGAAAGGGGAGCGAAGATACCGGCATCCTTGGGCTTTGCCAGTACCTGGGACTGTTGCTGCAAGGGGTGAATGGTGAGGGTCGGGGATATCTGAGGGAAAGGAGGCAGGAGGAAGGTTGGACAGTTCCCCACGTAGTGCTGCTGAGGGTGTGTGGACTTTTTTGTTGCCCGCAAACAGAGCCCTGCCACCATCTCTCGTCTCCAGGTTTCTCCCGCCCAATTTTATTTTGACCTCACCCTGAGTTTGCAAACCGAGGATTACTGGGTCCAGTATTTGTGGGCCCAGACATTTTCAACCCAAAATACTAGACTACCCAAAATGACCCAGAGCAGTATAGTTTACCCCCCACCAAGGATACGGCTCCAGAGCTCCTATAATGAGCACCATTCAGGTATGAGGTACCCCTGCACCCATCCCCAAATGCATACAGGAATACTGCAAGTTGGCAACAGGTCATTAGATATTTGCTCGTCATAATTTGACGTTATTAGTTCGATAGTAGAAGAACAGTTTTAAAATAAAATTGGATTTTAAAATTCATACCAATGAGGGGAGACAAGTAGTGAGGTCACCGACTGGAAGTACATTGTTTAACTCTAAGCCCAAGATTGCCGACACTGGATCTAGAGCAGAGATGGAAAACACATAATTAGCACAATTACAACAGAAATAAGTTTTACGAAAAGAATTAAAGAGTGTGTCTCCCTCATTTGGTTCTTTTGTCTCCCCTGTCTTAACCACATCTCTTGTTCGAGGTGCTAAAGCGTCTTTAATTTTATCTGAGTTTTCTGAGCAGCAGTCTTATTGGAAAATAAATTAACATTATCAAAATGTCACCTCAATATTTCTGATGGCATTACAATGCAAAACACTGAACAAACCTTGCAACGCATGGCTCTCTAGAAACACAAATATCTGATCAAATTACCAGAGATCTGTTTGTAATTTATGTTTTCCTATCCGTTCTTCATTTATTTATCCAGCACCCAACAAGACTTCGACAATAAACATGCTACTTTCCCCAAGAGGCAATGGGAAGGAAGGAACCATTCAGTCAAATCTAATGACACACAGTCCATATAGTCCATCTTACATTTTCAGGGTCCCTTTCTTCCTCAACCAATGCTGTTTCAAATGTTCACATTACTCCTTCTTATTCAAATCCATCCCATTAAAAACAATTTACAACTACTTGCTATTCTCAGGATCCCCATGACATGAGTCACCTTCAATCAACCTAACAGTGGCTGAGTTGCTATTAAACTCTAAGTAATCCGCTGTGGCAGTGCTGAGTGATTCTTCCCTTGTGAGGTGCAGGAATTGACGGTTGTTTTCCGAGTGAGAGTATCCTAAGTAATCTGTCTACGGTATAGTAGGTAGGAGACTGGCTAATCCTATGATTTGGTTGATTCTAACATGCATATTGTTGCAGGCACACCATATGTCCACAAGCTGCCAGTGCAGTAGTCAGACACTTAGCGCTTGGACATTAGACGTGGCTAATGTGTAGGGTGGAGGAGGAGTGGTCCAGTGCTGTGCTTAGGACAGAGTTAAAATCGACCCCTAAGAGAAACAGGATCCCACTTCAACCAGACTTTGAGGTACACAGTTCATGGAGAACAAGGACTGCTCCGTTGTGGGGGTGTATATTGCCCCTAATAGGAGCTGGTGACCATTTAGGTGACCTTGTATTACACATACCAACCCACAGTGTCCACCACAACCTCATCTGCCACACAAGGGGTCCCTGGCTTCACCCAGATCAGTACTCCTCAGGCATAGGAGGAATATTCAGTGGCAAATACATGGCCTCACCAATGCCTTCAAAGTCAGCAGGCTTCAGCTAGTGTCAAGTATATCTCCTGCAGTAGTGCTATATGGGCAGATCTACGTTTGAGGTATGAGTACACAGCATAACAGCGTGAGAATGTGTGCATGCCTCACAAATTCCAGGTGAGGGTCATGTGGAAAATGTGCTAAAGCCAAGTATACTGATAAGTTGCATAGGGCTAGGGTTCCCATTACATGCAGTGACACTGTTGGGTGAGGGTGACTGGGTGGTTCGGGCACTCCAGTGCAACCTTTCAGAACTTGGGAAATAAAAAAAACAGAACATAAAGTAATATCAGAGTAGAAGAACAACAGGTATCTGCCCAAACTGCCAAACTACCTGTAACAAATACTGGCCTTATAGGCTGGTTAAAGGTAGCATGGGCGAAGACACAAAAGCCAAAGATGCATAGTCCCTTATGTGTAGGATGCAAAGATACCAACTGTAATTGTGTGCAAAGTGTATGGACTTCCAGTATAACAGATAGGTGGAACCCCATAATGGTCGGGATGTCAGCTGCTGCAATGTAAGAAAGATCTGCACTTACATATAGGAAACAACACAAGAATAAATCAACTGGCAGTGAAGCATGAATCTCTACATGATTGAGTGCTACCGGGAATTCATATAATGTCATCTGCAGTTTGTGGAGTAACATCAGATGGGGCCAGTGAGTCTGCTTTAGCTGGCAAACTACCACAGGTGCTATCATCACTGAAGGACTTCATTGCACTCACATCGAGGTCCGGACTCTGGACATGATCTCCCATCGTGGATCAAAGCCTGGCTTCACTCTAAGACTACTTGATCCAGGTTCGGTGCAGCGCTAAGCGGAGACCTCTCGCTGCATCTTGGGATCTTGTCATCTCAGTGGGTGGGGGTCACAAAGTCACAAGTAGGGCAGATTCCATCCAGTCCCATGCCTCCTTGGAGGAGTTGAAGAAATGCGCAGTCCCATCAACTACTATGCAGAGACGAGCAGTGAAGTTAGGGAACAGGAGCGAGTAGTGTATGTCTAACTCCTGTAGACTAAGCTTAAGGATAGAAAGGAATTCATCTGTCTCTGCACTGCCATGGGATAGTCAGGGAAGATCATGATAGAGGAATTGTCCACCTTTATCTCTTGCAATGTTCATGCCTCACGCAGGATGGAATTATGATCCCTGTAGTTCAGCAGGTGGAACAGAACAAAGTGAGCATGTTCATCAAAGAAAAAGGGTGAGAGTGCAGCATCAGACATCAGAGTATGGTCCAGGTCTCAGCGTAGGTCACTCCTTCTTGTCCCTCCACACTCTCTGGAAGACCAACTACTCGTATCTTGTTTCTTCTAAGGTGGCCCTCCGCATCTTCCACTCTGCATTCCAGAGTGATACACAATCTAAGAAGGTCTGCCACAGAGATGCTGACTTGTGGGATGTCAGTTGAAGTTCAGCCAACTTGTGCTCAACCTCATGTACTTTGTCTGCAAGCTTGAGGTGGTCTGCATGTAGTAGAGTGAAGTCTGCTGTCACTTTATCAATTCTTCTTTTAAGTGCTGTGTCTATCTGCTCTAGAGTTGCTCCAGTCTTCTACACAGCTTGTAGTATAATGCCTAACTTAGTGCCAAGAGACATATAAGTTTGTAGATTTATATAGCACAGTTTATCACGCTTGAGGGTATCCAGGCGCTGTGCATGGGCACGGAGAGATTAAGTGATTTTGCCAGAATCACGGATGTTGCACAGATATTGAGATTTGAACATGGATCGCCAGCTCCCAAGTCAGTAGATTTGCCCACTACGCCCCATCCTCTACGGAGTCAGGCAGTCCTACCGCCACCAGTTCTCCAGACGGCTGCTCCAGAGCTGATGTTTGACATGGAGTCACAAGTTGGGTGCCTGAGCTCAGGCTGGCCATGTGCAACTGGCTAGTGTTGGATGGGGTGCACCTAGGGTCTTCTCGCCCTGTCCCGCGGCCAGGCCTGATGACTAGGTAGGTTGAGGGCAACACAGTAATTGATGTTTACCAGGGGCTGAAACTGGCACCACTGGAAAAGGACAGCTTGCAAGCACCCTTTCCGCATGCAATGGGGCGCCGCAGCATGAACAGCCTAAAAAGGCAACAGGCAGCAGCTCCCACCAAGAAACAGAGAAGGTGCAGCAGAATGCGGGCCTCTTTCTGTGTGTCAGGTGGGCAGTAATGGTGGTACAGCACAAGCAGCCCCCGTTGTGTAATCAGCTGCATCTGCAGGGTGAGGGTGCAGGCATCAATGTGTGATCTTGGCTTTTGCTTCACCGGGCTCCTGCAGTGTTCCCCCTGTTGACACCGCTTGCTAACACCTATAGAGTCATTGAGGTGTCATAGCACAAGCAGCCCTGTGATGCTCCTTTCTCCACCCCACCAGTTTCCACCATTTTGAGGACTGGTTGTCGGGCAAGTGGCTGATCAGCAGCCTCCACTACTCCGCAGGCTAGCCAAGCTACAATATCAGAATAAGGGGTTCCTTGGTCAGCTACAGAGGGAAGAAACATAGTTATGCCCTCCAGCGAGTCATGCCCAGTAATGTTTTGCGCTGAGATATCTGGCGCCACACCTAGCGCATAGGTTGCTGTGGTTACCAGTCTCCTCAGGGGCCCCGTGTCTTACCGTAGGAGAAAAGATTCTGGTTTCCAAGGATAGCTAGAGTGGTGCAAGTGCAGGTGACAGATGCTTGGGAGGTATGGCCACAAGGCACAACACCAGGCCAGACAGGATAGTCAGGAGGTATGTGTGAATGCACTCAAAGCCAGGCGTCAACACCCACAAGGGCCGCAGATCACACCTATTATTCACAAGATGCCTGGGAACATCACCTCCATGCACTTGCCCTGGTGAGAGCTCTTCCTAGGGGCTGCTCAAAGGCTGCAGCAGCTTAAATGGCAGGGCCTGAGTCCAATCTGCCCCTTGGCCCTACCCTTCAACTCACAAGCTGGCGCTCGATCAAGATACCTGGTAGGAGATAAGCCTCACTGGAAGTAAACCAGCAGCTGCAGCCAAATACAGTTGAAATCAAGGCTGTGGTGCAACCCTAGCCTGGTGCGGCCCACAAGTCCCAGATAGGCTGTGTCATAGGCTATGGGCCAAACTGCAACTTCCAATACAGAGAACACCCCCAGCACCTCAGGTCTTCAACAGGTGTCCTGGGCTGCCAGAGATATTCATAGCCAACCCACATCTCAGCCATGTCACCCATGCCCCCGCACCATTACACCGGTGATCAGGTGCGGCGCTCAGTCACTTACGGGCATGGGGTCCCAAGTTGGCCCGACAGGCAGCGGAGGGTGTCTGGTCTGTATCAAGGCAGAAAGTGGTGCAAATCGCCTCACTTCCGGAGACTGAGCTTAGGCTAGATATGACCTCTAGGCTCATAGCAGGCACCACAGCTGGTGGGCTGGTACATGAAAGGACAGCAGTCCCGCAGGATACCGCAGGATCCTACAGGATCCAGTCTCACCTGATACAGTTGGATTCAGCAGGCAGTAGCTTATACACCCTCCTGCCAAGCAGGCACAGCTCTATTGCTCTCCAGTGGTCAAGCCATGGCACCAGGTTGAGCCTGTTTAGAACTTCACCAGTAGTTGCCATAGCGGTCAGCCCCTTGTGTGTATCATCAGGCAAGTTGGGGGGAAACACAGCCATCAGCCAGTACCTATCCACTTCGCCGGAGAAAGTTGTGGCAACAGCCACCCTTAGCCTGCCTCCATGTGGGTGTAGGCAGTAGCAGAGTTCTCACCACAAAGTCGGCCTCTGATGTCATTGGTCCGATAGCAGCATTGAATCGTAGGGGGTAGTGATGGGAAGCAGATGAACATGGCAGATTGCACATTTTGGCCCGGATAATGCGAGAGCCTCTTGAGAGCGCGCTTACCATCTTGGCCTTGCTAGCCACGCCCAGAGATCTATTTGCAATGATCGCTCAGTAAAATGTATTAGTAACCAGCAAAATAACACTCTAAACAATCTTCGCAGAATGTAGTTGTAAGGCTAAGTTGCACCTTGTGTGGGATTTCTATGCAGCAGGTTGAATATTGTTTTTGAGCTTGTTTGCTTTATGTCAAAGGTAAAAAATACTAAGGATAATTTCAGCTGGATTGGTTGGGGGATGCATTCACAGAAACACCATACACAAAATGTTTCCAGAGTTTATTCGGAGCAAACGGATCTCAACATATAACAATACAATCTCTCTCACAGTGCCCTGCCACAAAATGAAACCTCCTCCCCCCACACGCACAGAATGTAATGAGGGCGCCCTGAGTCTCCCGCAGCTCACAGATATTCATTGGCCTTGAGCTGAATGAAGGGCCCCTGAGGGGATGGGGCACCTGGTGCCCCACAGGGGCTCAAGAGGCCTGTGGTATACCCCTGCTTCTTCACTCTTTCACTCTTTCACTCTCGCTCTCTTTCTTTCTTTATCTCTCTTAAAAAAGACATATCCACCAAGTTGATAACGTGGAAGCGTGCTTTCTCAACACTGTTTGATGGTGCACACACGTGGTACAGATCAGGCGGCTATGGGCAGACCTTATTCCAGTTAGTCCCTGCCTATTTGAGAATCGCCATTCACCCCAGAATTTTTTTGCAGGATATTGTTTTTGTTATATTATATCAGTGGGTTACACAACCTCTTTTTCAGAAGATACATTGTGATCATGGGATCCCAATGCAAATACTGGAGGAAATCGAGTGTTAAGGTTCAGGTATGCTCAAATATCAGCCTGGGCTACAACACTGAGCCAATATAAGTGGAAGGAAAGCAGTCAAGAGCTGGGGGTGATCAATTCCTCACCAGGACCAGCGGCTAAGAAAGTGACATGGGGGTACAATGAATTGAGAGACATTACTGAGGAAGACAAGAACCTGCAAAGCATTCTGGGAGAGATGGTTGCAGTGCATGAGATACAGGATTGCTGAAAAGCATCGGCTAAAACTTCCTATAAAATAATGAAAACGGTGCCATTCAGGAGGACCCATTATTTTTTTAGGTATTGCCTATGCAGCACGCATGCGCTAAATGGATAAAGACCTTTAGCAATCGCTTCGGATTTTCACCCAAAAAACGTGCACGAGTTGCATTGCCTTCAATGGCAACGCGTGCACCTTTGGCGATTCCCTTGCGGGAGCGAGCTTGACACTATATTTTTGTAATTAATTTGCAAACACATGGTACCCGTGGCTCCCTCCTGCAAGGGAAACTAACCAGGTTATAGTGCCAAAGAACTGTGAACCTGACACTTAACACCTATTCTTGATTTTCTGTCAAAATTGAATTCTTGGTGGTCATAAACGGTTCGTGTGTTAGCAATCCTTTTTGCAATGGAAAAGTGCTTAGCGATAGCAGAACACATTGATTGACGTTTTCATGACTGTATATATTGGTTAGTAATCTGTACTCGCAGGTTGGGATCAGAAGCATTTAGTAATCCCAGCCATGTTAAAAAGCACCTGGGTAGTTCATCGCCTCCTTCACTGCCGCTTCCTAGCAGTGTGCACTGGCTGGGGAGCCGGGTGAGCGGAAGAGGTTGCTGCCGCTTCTTTTGAATAACAGGGCGTCGGTTCATCACAGCTCAGGAAGGGGACAGGTTGGACGGGAGGGGATTTGGCAGGCAGAGGGAAAACAGATTTAACTGCTCTTACTCCTCAGAATAAGCTTTCAGCAAGTATGCGTACACACACGGCTGCTTACACACCCTAGAGAAAGAAAATATGGTTCAGGAGTGGTGGGGTCATCATACCAGCGCATAGCAGATGCTGCTCTCAGACAGAGAGAGAAAAGTGATTTTGTTTGTTGCAGTTTTATGTAGCGCGAGCTCGACCCAAAGGTATTAGAGCGCTTACATTGGCACCAGTTGCATTAAAGGCAGACACATTCATATTTGTTTTCCAGGCAGGGGAGATTAAGTGATTTATTTGCCCAGAATCACAGGATGCTTGAGCCAATGCCAAACTCGAACCTGGTCCCCAGCTTCAAAGTCAGCTGCTCTAGCCCTTAATGGTAGACCGTGTGCTGGCGTCCTGCAGGCAAGACACAGTGATGGAAACACCACTGTCCAGAGTGCAGTCCCACAATTTATGACAACTAGTTTATTGTAAGAGCGGGGAAATTAAAATACTGACCAGGAAGATTATGGGGCATATTATCAAGGGGGTTTATCTCTGCTTTTTTGGCTTTAAAAGACAAGAAAGCGGAGATAAAATTATCTCCCTATTACCTAGCTGTCGCTAACACAAGTTAGCGAAAGCTAGTAGGAGATAGCGACCATCTTGGGCCCCGCTTTTCATGTCAGTGAAATTTATCACTAATGACATGCAAAGTAGGCGTGCCAAAATGTTAGCGACTGGAAACAGTCGCTAACATCGCTATCTCCTATTACCAACTTTTGGAGATATTCGCGCTAAGCGCGAATATCTCCAAAAGCTAACACCTGCCCCTGAGCAGTTCTTAGCCATGTTATCCGATGGTAGGTGGATAACATGGCTAAGAGCATTAGCTCGGTAATGCATGAATATCGCGGACTTTTCAGCGATATTTATGCATTTCGGCCGATTTTGATCGCTTAGGAGTTAAACCTTGATATTAGCAAGGTTCCTAAGCGATAAAAATCGCCGCAGCTCAGCGATAAAAATATTGCCGCTAAGCCAACATAGCGATAATTATCGCTAGTTGTTTGTAATATGCCCCTATATTCGGGTACATAACGTGTCTCGGTATTTGCAACAGAACTGAACTGCTGGGGCGCACAGATGGAGGATGTTAGCACTTGGAAATGTGAGAAGTTTGAAAAGGGAATGGAGAGGTTAACTGGAATTACTTTAGTGTGGAAGTCCAGAGAAGGGGTCGGATGAGGAAGTGCACCCGTTCTTTCAAAGGGAAAGTTATCAATCTCTGGTTCAATCACGATGACTTACTTGAACAGTCAGGGCACAGGGAGCTTCTGAGAAAGGTTCTCTTATGAACTCTTGAAGTAAGAACAGGAAAAACTGCTAAAGCCGGCTTGTGTTTGTTACAAAAATGGCTCCTTTTGTGAGCACAGAAAAATTATATTTTTGTGGCAACAACACAGAAGTCGTTTTAGGTACCTCTGACGCATGGATAAACAATGTTGACCAGCAACTCTAGTCGTTTTGCCTTCTCACTTTCACTCTCACCATGCCAGAAAAACATGGTTGCAAATGAAGTGAGAATACTCTGTCCCTGGTCATCAGCCTTCCTAAAGTAGCAAGCAAGAACAAACCAAAATGGAGCCCTGCCTAAAAACGTCCTTGCGCTTATCAGAATCTTCTTACTCACCCCTCTCACCAATGTAATCCACAAAATAGAAGAGGTCAGAAAAATGCTAACAGTTCCTCAAAGAATTTCTAAGGGCAGCCTGTCTCTAACTTCCCTCAATTCAGTGTCTGGGTCTTGCTAAACAGGGGCCACTGGTCAAAGCAACCTTACTCACAATGCAGACAGTCTCATATTTTTATGTATGAGATACGTAACTGTGTGTACACACACACACACACACACAGTCTCAGCTCAAGGGTCTTACTGTTCCAAGGCAGCAGCACTTCTACACGAGTGTGACAAGGCCAAACTCCCTCCTAGAACAGAAAAGGTCTGCTTATAAATATTAATAATTTAAATAGTCGTCACCACCATTTTATCTAAACAGCCAAGAAAGCAGAACACGTTCTGGGCCTTGGCTTTGCTATGGACAGGCATGTGCCTCTAGTCACCTGCTAGATAAGCGTACTAGCAGGAGGAACAAAATAAAATGTTTTGCATGCTGTCAGGTTACTCCAGTGTAACGTGCAGGGAACATTTTTGTCCCAAACGTGTATCAAAATGAAGTTTTGACTACACTAATGCTCTCAGGCTCTGGTAGTAAATGGCAATGCCCCCATGTTCTATCGCTTTGTAACCATGGACTGGCCTGTGACCTGGAGGGGCAAAATATGAGTTCTTCTGTACATGTAATATGGTTACAGAACAATTATGTAGTTTTATGTAACAATCTGAATGACATTTGAATTAAAGTAGCCACCCACAGTGACCACTGCTATATTCAAAATAATGCCCCACCTTCTTGAAGGAACTAAAGAACCCATGCACTCCATACTGTGGGTGATGAATCACCTCCACTGTACTCCACCTGAACTACAAGGAATTAACGTGGAAGGGCACCTTAGTAGGCATAATCTTGAGCAACACCTGTCACAACTCTCAGGAAATGCTAATTATATGGTAATTTGTTAACATAAAAATACATTTTAAAAATATTTTAATTGTAACACATTGATGCCGGTCATTCAGCTCTGGATAGCCAAACTACATGCCAATACTGACTGAAAGTTCAGCCCGAGCACAATTAAAACACTGTTTGGGTTCCTGTATCCGTCTATCAAAAACCTCGGATGCCAAAAAAAACTAACAAGCATTGGCATAGCCAATAGATCTCGCTTTTGGGACCTTATAAGTATTTAGTTATGCAGCACGATATCCTTGGTGCAACAACATCAACTGTTGCATGGCTAAACACTTTTTGAGTAATACAGACCTCGTAGGATGTGCATTAGATGACAGCTGACCGTTCAGTGAAATAAGCACCTGAGGGTTCGAATATAAAGATACAGAGCCGTAAGCCTGAAGATGTGGGGGATATTACCCACAGGATTGTATGTAACAGATAGTCAAATCAAAACTTTAAGCATTTAAAGAATGTTGTCCATTTAAGAAACAAAAAAAAAGGATGGATCAGTGAGTTAAACTTTCCCGCATGACATATGCAGGCTGTGGTTCAAAACATGACTAACCCACCCAGCCTTCCATGGGTACACTGAGTACGACTAGGCTGGAAAATACTGACATCTGTCATCTGCATCAATTAGAATTTCCAAAAACGTGGTATTAAGCTGTATATAAAAAAAGAAAAGAAAAATAATCATTAATCCCCTATTCAGAATTTGGGTCAAAATGAGAATTTAGAAAGGCAAATATATAGGACGTCGCAATGGCAGGTGACTTTAGTCACTAGGATAGTTGCTTGGAAATAAACTGATCAGTTTTTGCATCACAATATATCTTGCGCTTGTAATGTGCCAGTACCATTTGTCCTTAAAGTGCAAAAAAACAAACATTTTGAGATTAGGACATTGCTGCATCTGCCAGACATCCGCTGCCTTTTCAATGTGTTTAACCAGCAGAAGACAATGGCTTCTTCTAGTGAGATGTCTCGTGGGTTGAGCGATCCCTTTGTAAGGGTATATGTGTAGGCCACATAGGCCCCTGGTTAATGCATAATGTGCGATAACTGTGTATGACCTTCAGATCATAGTTTTAATCCACATTTTACACACCAGTGTCGAAGTCAGATACTGAACTGTATGCAGACTACCCATCATCTCAGAGGCTTGACTGGCGATAGCATGACTGTGTGTCTCAATCAATTGATCAAATTTACCATGGATAATGATTGCTTTGTATGGGCCGAATGTTTTTCAATTATATACTGATATATTTTTCAGTGTGCGGTGGCCCATAGCACTGGTGTCACAAAGTTCCCCAACTGCATAATGTCAGTCCCTCAGCATGCCTCGATTGTAAATTGTCTTCTAGGAGTAATCCTAATATTTACTACTCTTTCAAGACATCTGATATCTCCAAAATATCCAAGCACCTATTCAAATCAGGGCCCATCTCCTTTAAAATCCTCTACCCACCCGGGTCTCTTGAAATATGCTTTGAATTTTTTTAAATGTAAGGCACTGTGTCATTTACTGGAAATGCTGATATAATTGATCAATATCACTACACATGCAAAGGGAAACTCAAAACTGAGGACTTAATTTTCTCTCATACCAACCCAAGCTGAACAGAAACTTTCTTAAAAGAATTGAGGATTTCTTGAGCATCATAAGCGTTTGGCAACTTATCTGTAACGAGTTCCTCTATTGCAGGCATATTATTGTCAGCATTATGATTCAGTCTACAGATGATAACCCTGCTCAATTTGATCTCCAGTTCTCAAATCTACACAGTGCCAGAGTGAAGTGACCCTTCTACCCTCTTCCCCAACCTGCATTGCTTCCCTTGCTCATTAACTCTCAGCCTGCAAATAACCTGCACGTTTGCCCATCCTCACGATCCTCACTACTGTAGCCCTTACATCCCCTGGAAAATATGCATACTCTCTCTTCCTTAGCAACCTCACTCGGGAGCTCCATGGTACACTTGCTGAACCTTTGAGCATATCTACCAATCCAAAACCACAACACATCTCAGTTTCCACTGGAGTCTCAACTTCCACATAGCGGTGCAAAGATTGCTTGAAACCTGAACTCAGACTTGTGCTTTCTCCTATCTATTCTTTTCATGTTCCCTCATGTCCTTATCCTCCACTTGCCTCCCCTCCATTTTTACATGTGAAAGCCTTTCCTACTACCACTTCCTCTACTCCTGTTCCACTGTTACTCAAGATCCCCAACACACCCTCTAGGTTTCACCTCTAATCATGATTCTACCACGAGAGTCAAGAAGGCCTCAGGTCTTTCACTGGTAGCATTTGGGGAACCCACACTCAGCCTCTGCCCTAAAAATGAGGACTCATTCCACTATTCCAGATTGTTTAAGTGTCCCTAGAATGTCCCCACAGGCTTGCACTCCCTCAAATAACTGAATTTCGAAACCACTGACACCTGATCTATATCTTGACATATTCTGTTTTCTCACATAATTTTGCTAACAAAACTAGCATTATGATTCAGCTCTCCTTTACCTTATTGAACATTCGTTCAACCTGATGTCACAAGATTGCTTATCACCATCACCTAACAACTGGTGTATTTTTCGGCATACTGTTACAATATCAATCCCCTTACCTAGAGATCAGGGCAGCACATCTCCTTTAAGGATACTTAAGATCTCCTGAAATATTATGACTTTCAATGTTATTCCCTGATTTAGCTGTCACCTTCACTGATGACACCATATCTCTTCTGGTCACCCAGAAACAAAGGCTTCCACATAAAAAAAGATGAATAAGGACTGTGGGTCACAATAACTTCATTCAAATTCAGCTATAAGCTACTCACACACCTCTCTTTCTCCCACTTGGTGCCAAACTGTGGAATGCTCTCCCGCCGGACCTCAGAGGGCAGCAAAATAAACACATTTTTATGAAAAAGCTGAAGACCTGGTTATTTCCATCTAGCCATTAAGGGGCCTTTTTGTCTTTTACCTCTGCTCTTATCGTCAGCACGGGGAAGCCTCCGGGTAGCCAAGCCCTATATAAATCACTTTCTTATTAAAATTCTCTCTTAAAGGATCAATTATTCTCAACAATGGTTGGCACACAACTGAAGATCTGTGGCAATTTAGGGCCTGGGACCAGATGTATGTAGTCTGCACTTTGCAATACCTTAATTGTGAATCACAAGGATTTGTAATTAAGAAATAGCAAAATGCAATGTATGAAGGTGTATAGTACACCTTTTGCGATTCCTAAGGGGAAGCAAATGACCTACCTTATGAATTTTAATGAGTTAGGTCCCAATTTTCTACCCCATAGGAATCACAAAAATCACCGAGACGGTGGCCTGCTTAGATCAGCCGACCCCCACGTCCGTGAATTCTTTTCAATAAAGCAGTCCTTTTTTTTGTAAAGCAGCCCGTTTTCCTTAAAGGGAAAACAAGATGCTTTACAAAACGAAAAATGAAAAGTTTTCTTTTAATTTTTTAAGAGCAGGCAGGGGTCTGCGGGACCACTGCCTGCTCCGAAAAATAGTTTTACAAACAATCCTAAAGGGGAAGGGGTCCCTTGGGGACCCCTTCCCATTTGCAAATGGGTTACCACCTGCTTGAAGTAGGTAGTAATATGCAAATGTTTTGCGACCGCAATTGTGGTCACAAAACATTCATACATACTGATGCGATTCAGTATTAGGAAGGGACACCCTAAACACGCTCCTCCCTAATACCAATTTGCGAACCCATTTTGCGATTCAGTAACAGGTTACGGAATCAGAAAATTGGGTTTGCTGCATCGGAAAAGCAATTTTTGCATTCGCAAACGGGCAGATTCTGCGAATCTGGCCTTTTGCGAACGCAAAAATGCTTGCTACATCTGCCCTTTGGTCTGATGACAACTGTTAGATCGTCTGAGAGGCTGTATGTGTAGCATTCGTTTATTGCCATTCAATTGTTAAAATAATTTCTGTACTTCATATGCTCATCTGCAATTGTGTTCTTATTTGAATTTTGCAGTACAGAGGAGCAGACCCCCGTCATTCCATTTTGTATACTGGGCTAGTTTTTTGCGGCCCAATGGTAACTCAAGTATAAGGGCATTGGGATTGCGCTCACGACTACCATTTTAGGTTTGGTGACCTGATGGCTGGCCGCCAAGATTCTTAGTCGCTTTCTTCTTTTTGGCTTTCACTCATGGTCAGTGGTCTAGCTTCGGTAGAGGATATCCCAACCCTATATTAACACAGCCAATGAGCAGATGTTTTTGTAGGTCTGATGACCACAGTTAGATGGTGTGAGAGGCTGTATGTGTAACATTATTTTATTGCTATTCAATTCTTAAAAAAACTTTGTGTTCTGGTTTGAATTTGACAGCAACGGGCACTTTAACGTTGTGTTTACAGCGTTGTACCTTCCCAAGCTAATGTTAATACATTTGTACTCCTGTTTGGTTGGGGGTTAAGATTGCTGATTTTTCCCTGTGCATACTGTGCTGCACTAGCACTCTGAGAAGAGGCTTGGCCGTGGGGATTCCAAATAATTTTCGTATTTTTAGCTGCCATCTTGAGGTCAACGGTCTAGCTTCTTCAGGCTTGTTATGTTGGGTATGTTGGCCCAACGAACCGTGCACAGTCCACTTAGTGCTATGCACCTGAACAGATGATGTTTATTTAACTAACAATAAATTCACTATTTAATTTATTTGCCTCTATTTATTTTTAAACATTTTAATCTTCTTTTCATCTGTATGTTTCCATATTAGGACATTGTTTTTCATGAATTACATTTCATTCATAAACCAAAAAACATTATTGTTACATTTCTTGTTACATTTAACAATATAATATGCTGTACAATTTCTGTCAAATGACCGGTGCCCAATGCATTTCGGCACTACCAAGGTGCCTTCATCAGGGGAGGATCTGTTCTTCTGTTGCTAAATCCTTTTTACCACAGATCTCGAGTCTTGAGAATTAACCTGTTGTTCCAGCATAATAGCGATATCTGTTAAATGCGTCCAATGAACATTCTCTTCTGTCTCAACACTGCTCTCCGCGTAAACAAGACCTGCGATCCCGACGGCAGATAGTCGGGATAGCAGGTCTTGTTTACGCGGAGAGCAGTGTTGAGACAGAAGAGAATGTTCATTGGACGCATTTAACAGATATCGCTATTATGCTGGAACAACAGGTTAATTCTCAAGACTCGAGATCTGTGGTAAAAAGGATTTAGCAACAGAAGAACAGATCCTCCCCTGATGAAGGCACCTTGGTAGTGCCGAAATGCATTGGGCACCGGTCATTTGACAGAAATTGTACAGCATATTATATTGTTAAATGTAACAAGAAATGTAACAATAATGTTTTTTGGTTTATGAATGAAATGTAATTCATGAAAAAACAATGTCCTAATATGGAAACATACAGATGAAAAGAAGATTAAAATGTTTAAAAATAAATAGAGGCAAATAAATTAAATAGTGAATTTATTGTTAGTTAAATAAACATCAACTGTTCAGGTGCATAGCACTAAGTGGATTGTGCACGGTTCGTTGGGCCAACATACCCAACATAACAAGCGTGTCATACCCCAGGGACTGACAACCCCTTAGAACCGTAGCACCAACTATTAAAACGTAAAGATAATTGGTGAACTGGAGTGCTCCCTAACACAGAATTAAACTAGCTTCTTCAGGGGCATGTCCTCACTGTTAGGGATAGTCAAAGAGCAAGGAAAACCTTGCCGTGTATCCAGCTCTGTGCCCCTCCCTTGCATTGAGTAATTTGGAGATGGTCCCTAAAGAGCATAAAGGGACGTTTCCAACGTAAGCCGCTGCTTGACTTACTGAATCCTGTAGTGACCACACCCCCTATTTTGATTCCGGCGTTTCTGGCGTCTTCCGCGAAGAAGAGTTGTTTGTTCCTGCCCTCGAGTGAGTTTGCTGTTCCACTCCTTGCAACCCCCCAGAGCCGGAGTGCACTCCTCCCTCCTGCCCTTGAGCGAGTTGCTTTTCCGCTCCTTGCAACCCCCCGGAGCCGGAGTGCACTCTTCCCTCCTGCCCTTGTGCAAGTTGCTGTTCCGCGCCTTGCAACCCCCGGAGCCGGATGCCCTCCTCCCTCCTGCCCTTGAGCGAGATGTTGTTACGCTTTTGCAGCTCTCGGGCCGGACAACACTCCTCCTTCCCTCTCCTGAGAGAGTTGCTGTATCTCGCTCCCGTTTTACCTTGGAGCTAGTTGGCCCTCCCGCTTCCCACGTCTGAGTGTGTTGCTGTTCCACTTCAATTCTGCTCCTGGAGCCGGACGGCACACCTCCAGAGTTTTTATCCGCTCCGCTTCCGTAGTTCTTTACTCGAGAGCTGGACGGAACTTCTCTGCTCCTTTCCCTTCTGTTTAGAGGGTGGTCTGTAGTTGCGCTTGTTGCTCCATCTGCCCTCTGAGATGAACACAGTCCCCCATTCTTCTATCTGGAGTGTGGGATTATTTGACCTCCATTATTTTCTTGGAGTTAGTCTTCTCCCTAAACGTACTCCTTTTCTTGTGTCACAATGGTATGAGTGCAGTATGAGTGTATCCTTAACGGTCCTGCCCCCCTTGTAAGAAATATACACTACCAAAGACATCGTCCATTGGTGATTTCTTCTACTTGGAACTCCTATTCAAGATCCTTTTGAGAACTACCTAGGGGTAAGTGGAACACATGAGCTGAGTATACGTCAATGTTTAAGAGGGTTTCATGTATTAAGGCATTCTTGTTTATTATATATATTATCTTGTTTACAGTACCTATTATACTGCCAGACCATTATCAACAGCGCGATCACCAACGTATGGGGAGAGTAGTGGACACTCCTTGGAATATTCCCATACTTATAGAGAACAGCCATCTGTGAGTGTGTTTCAAAGTGCATTCTGGGTGCTGTCTTCTGGAAGTTCGGGGTATTCTCATCTTCTCTCCTGTGGAATCTTGGCACATACTGAGTCCTCGCAACACTCACCCTGTACTAACACAGCCGGTGTGCAGAAGCGCCATTGGCGCACCAAAGGCATGCCTACTGCACGCCCGTCTGCACCCGTCTGTGCTCAGCCCGCACTCAGCTCAACCCATACTGCTCAATTTTCTTCTAGGGTGGGACAGAGCTTAGGGCATCCCTGAGTGGAGCTGCTTTCAGTCAAGCCAGGAGGTCATTGTGCAAATATATGATACCCCTCTATTTTGCCCTTTCCTTCTGCCTGTTTTTCCTGTTCTTTCAGGTTACCCAGTTGGACTCCACCAGTGAGTTCCACACAACCACAGGCAAAATGCTTCATGAAGTCTACTAATACTTTAGTGGTTCAGGAAGCATCAGTCAAAGACCTCTCCCATCCCAAGAATGCCTTAAACATGCATGACATACTCAGAGACAATAGCTTTGACAATTTGTTTCTCACAAAAACATGAATGAAAGAGAGGTTTGCACTTGAGATTGTATAAGCAATTTCTGAGGGTTATTCCATTTCTCACTCAGACAGAGCGGGAAAAAGAGGTGGAGGTGTGGCCATGATTTTCAAACAAACTCTGAAATACAGTTCCTTTGAAATTACTGAAATCCTGTGCTTGAGCTTCTGTCTTTCCCATCATGTGAGCAAAACAGTGGCAGGTGTCTTAATCTACCACCCTTTCGACTATCCTGGGAAATTCTTGTACTCCTTTGACAATTGTTTATCCAAATATCGCCTAAAATATTCAGAATTCTTCATCCTGGTAGATCTGAATCTTCATGTGGATATGGCTACTGATCACAGTATGTCTGGGTGGAACCTGAAGCAGTTTGTCAATTAATTCACTCATCTAGTGGGTCATATTCTGAACCCTATGTTTTCAAATTGTGATGTGGAAATAGCAGATGTCAAGTGTAATACTTGAACTGACCCGCCACAGTATTTTCTAGATGGAAACTGAAACAGGACACTAAAAGTAGAAGAGTCACTCCTTCTGTACCTCATTTCAGTTAGACTAAGGTCACTAGGGAGGGCGTCACTTATATACTTAGGGGCAGATTTATGTTGGACATGCGCCACATTTGCGTCACACAACGGCGGCGTAAACGTGGCGCATCCCTACGACCTATTTACAACGTGACGCAAATAGGCAGATGCGTCACGTTGTAAAGCCCTGCGCCACATGTGGGCGTTCCGGCGCAGGGTGGGCGTTCTGGGGCAGGTGCGCCTCGCAAAAGTGGCTGAGTGAAATCTACAAGATTTCATCAGTCACTTTTAGGCCAATGCTGCGTCAAGCAGGCGTAAGGCTTGACGCAGCATTGGACAGATAGGGCACCCATGAGCCTTGCTAGAGCTGCGTCGTGCTTGCGACGCAACTCCAGCAATGCATCACCTTTAAGGCACAGATGCGTCACGCATCTGCGCCGTTTTTATCCCATGGTGCACAATAACTGGCTCATCCCTGGGGATGCGCCAGTTACTGTAAATCTGCCCTTTTATATATGTGTTCCACTTCTGAATGGAGCCATTGAGAAGGACACAAAGGCAGTGAATTCCTGGTTAAAAGACGTATGGCGGACACCACTGCACCATTAAGGCAATGTATGGCCTTCTAAAATGCTCCAAGACTCCTTAGTGTAATGAGGAGCTTAGATAAAAACAGCCAGCAATTTAAAAGACTGGAAGGGTCATTGAGAAAGCTTTTCTATCTGACAGAAGTCAGTCAGTTTGGATGCCACCTTTTGCATCTGCCTCTAAACCAATAAGATTTTGTATTTCTCAGTGCTCCCTCTTGAGCCCAACACTATTTAATGTTTACAGGACTCCTTTGGCAGCTCTGGTGGAATCGTTTAGGGAACAGGTGGTGTCCTACTCTGACGATACACAAATCCTTCTCACCTGGGACAGCAACACTCCCAGAACAGATTCATAGCATGCCTGTCAGCAGTATTTCAGTGGGTGGGCCTGAGTAATTTGCAATGCAACAACAGCTAAACCGAAGCGTCAGTTTTTGGCACTCTTCCTCCATCCTGGGGAGGGGAATTCTGCCCCAGCTCTGCTCATTCTGCCCCTACCCCCTTATTAGTCATATGCTACCTGGGGGTCAAATGGATACGCTGTCCTTCAGTTCCCAGAGGCACAGTGTTTCAGCATTCTAAGATTCTTAAAATATTTTTACTCTTACTACAATCCCAATGCCAGAAAAATGGTTATTCATGCTCTTACTACCTCCTGGCTGGTCTACATCAATCTGTTGTACTGGAGCCTCCCTGTGTACCAACTTAAAAGACTCCAGTTGGTGCAGAATGCAGCAGCCTGACTTCTCTTAAATCTTCAGAAATATAGATACATTTGTCTGCATATCCAGGATTTGCATTGGCTACCAATCCCCAGAAAATCTCAGTTCAATGGGTTTGTGACAGCTCATTGAGCGTTTTACAAGTCTGGTCCCCATGACCTGGCCAACAGACTTACACAATATCTTCCAACTAGAAGTCTGAGTTCCTCAGATGTGGTGTTGGCTGTTTTGCTAAAAACCAGGAGAAATAAATGGGACAGCTATTCCTTCTTGGCCCTTGCAGCCGCTAGCTGGAATGCTCTTTCCCTTTATTTATGGGCCACTAAAGACAAGGGTTCCTTCAAGGAGCCTAGAAACCTGATTATTTCATCTTGCTTTTAAAATAATCTCTGTTCCTCCAACTGTGATTACTGGACCTTAGCATGGGGACACACTCTCTGAGTAGTTGTTCACTCTACAAAAACCAGAATAAAAAACTCAAAAAACTTGAGATTGCTAACACTATCAGCAATTTAAGACTAAGTCCACTTGTACTACCTGAATCTTGGTTCCATGCAATTTCGCAAAAATAGTATGAAACTCCTTATGTACTTCTCTATTACATGCGGTGAGCAGAAGTACAGGACTGGCTAAGGGTTAGCAGTAATCCACAACTCTGTTAACTTCAGGCACCCTTCGGGTGCCTACTCCTGGAAAGCAGATCCATAAATTAATCTTCAATAAGACTTAATGTAATTTACCACCAAATAGATAATTCCACATTCTACCTTCACAGACCAATGCTTGGAGTATATTGCATGGCTCAAATATCTTCTCAGTTGTTTCAACATTCATTGGGTTGATTATACTGACATTATTGTCACTACCTTCATCTTGTTACTTTTCAGTAATCGTTTTATATAACCCAGCCACAAACCTACTGACACCAAAGGTATTTCCTGGAAAATTGATGGTACTATCCTTGAATCATGATTAAAGTAGACTTGTTTACTATTGAAGACCAAATTTGCGGAGATTGTTCCCACCACTATCAGGTTCCTTTCTTTCCGTTTTATGCAGGGTAAAGCCTTTAGGTCACTGCAAAATGGTTATAGCATGGTTTTGTGATATCGAAAACACTGATACAAAAGAATCTCCTTTCACACACCCAAGAGAAACCTCTGCTCTGCCGACCTAGCCCTGGCCGAAATCCCCCGCATCCATAGAGCCAGAACGGCAGGCAGATAATTCTCCTACATCGCTGCCAAGATCTGGAACAAACTCCCCCCCAACATCAGAAGAAGCCCAACACTGCAAGCCTTCAGAAAGGACCTCAAGACCTGGCTCTTCAAATTACATTGGAACTGCCCAAACCCCCTTCCCGCAGCACCTTGAGAACCCTCACGAGTGAGTACTGCACTCTATAAATCCCTGATTGATTGTTTGATTGATACAAATACCTTAGCTCAGGTGCCGTCTAATAACCTCTCTCTCATTTAGCTTAACTAAAGAGTCAATGTCTACAGCACCAACTACAGCAAATTCCTATCTGTCCTCCTTGACGAGCTACCACTTCTCAAAAAGGCCCAGCTCACTCGTTCTGGTGCCCCCCTCTGCTTCCTATCCATTTTCTGAGTGCTCCCTCCTGCTATTCCCTAATTTTTCACTGCTTTCTCTTTCCTTCCCCTATTCTTCTGAGTGCTTTCTCCTGCTTTTCCCTCACTTTTTACAGCATTCTACTTTCTCTTTCCTGTTTTTTCTGAGACATTTCTCTTTCTTTTCCCTTGTTTTTCACTATGTCTCCTTTTTTTCCCTCCTTGCTGCTCCTGCCTGCTGCCTATTTTCCTGCCTCCCGCCTAGACCTCTCACTGCCTACCAGCGCACCTTCCTTCCCCCAGAAGCTACTTACTGGAGGCTGCAACAGGACCCCATTTAGCAGGCCCCAGGCCCAGCTCTCAAATGCTGGTGCATCGCTATGCTTCCTTCCCATTTTTTTGAGTACTTTCTCCTGCTTTTGCCTTGTTGTTTTACTGCTTTATTAAGGAAAACAAGGGACCCCTACATGAATAGCCAGCTATAACATAGGGAAATTAACTAAAGTAAGGAAGGTTATATCTAGAGAATGATATCTATCTACATATCTATATCAACTTGCTAGTGAACTAAGTAATTATCATAGGAAACAAGGGACACCCTATTAACACAATATGGACACTGGAGGAGGATATTGTGATATATTTATTAATTTAGAAGTATAGTTTGGAAAGAAAGGGGACCCCTACTTACTAGTGGTTTGCTAATCATAGGGAATACATAGACATGGGTTGAGAAGAAAAATAGCAAACCATTGATAATATTAATGCCCTTCTTACACCCCCATTGTATATATTATTTACATAGGCAATAATAATTCACTTAGGCAGCAATATATGAAAAATATATGATTATTTTATTTTTCTTGTTATTTATTTTACTTTTTATATCTTTTTTCCATTTTGGACAAAACGATTCTATATTTCTTGTATATATACACCTATATTGCTTTGATTCATAGAAAAACACTAGTAATTCATAACAATAGTAATAAATAACATACAGTGCTCAATGTGAACAAAAAGACAAGACAATATACATCTAAATATAAACAAGTGCTGTACGATATGTTCGGTCGATGGAGAGTTTATGAAGGCAAATGCGGTAGAATAGAACACAACGCGTTTCGGCCTGAGGCCTTCATCAGGTGACCGTCATTCGTTTTTTACAGAGACGGGTGTACAACAAATTCTGTGATTAATTTGTAGAGTAGATTCGATAGATGTATTTATTGTTCAAAATTCTATTTTATGTTATCCGAGTATATAACGGGAATCAATCATAAGTACACGTCGACATACACCAGGGAGATTCCACCTTGTTTCTCATCTTTTAGGAACTACAAAGTAACTCCTCACTTTTTGTAGATAATCTCACTTCTACGTGAGTGTTATGCGAGGACAATTCAGTCCATGTTTTACCTTCCACCAGAGCGTCTACGTTCCATCTCTTAACGAGACTCAGCTGAGGTAGAATCGACATCCTTTTCTAACTGGCTAGCCCGGCGGTCTTGTTTAAATATAAGACATAGATTGACGCACAGCGCATTTCGGACCGTTAGGCTCACTAGCCGACACACTGCCTGCGACGCTTTATATCAGAGTATCTCCACATCTTCAGGTAAATCGCCAGTCTGGATATTCATCCTCTGTATTAAGTCTCTCCCCCTCCATAGATGTAATCACCATCGTATAGATATATAGATATTTAGTCATAGTCTATCTTTGGCTACCTCGTTGGAGCATATCGCTGGCTTCTCCTGCGCTGAAATCATCGTCTTTCATGATGCTCCATTCCGGTTAAAACCGTGAACAGATTTTGAACCGTCCTACCATCAAGTTCGACCTTCATTCTATCTAGGTAAATTAACATATCTTGGACGCCTATATACCATATCTATCATGGATATATATCCTTATGGTTTTTATCTTTTATTTTCATTTGTTCCCTGATAGAACGGTAATGCCAGCCTGTTGAATCGAGCAATAAGAAACTGTGAATCGTCCAACTACAGCATTTATAAAAAATATAGGTAAAAGCTCTATAATGCTGCAAACATTTTACAGTAATTTGTTATGCCGATCTTTCCCAACATTCCTCTAAATTTCCATACCATATATATTTTATTTATACAGTACAATTGGTTCCTTATAATCACTGCTTTTCACCAATATCAATTCAAGACGCTTGTGCCCATCTGCCTTTCGCCATGTGTAAGTAGTTTCTGTTTATCTTGTCTCATCATAGTTCGTATACCATCTGGTACTCTTTTAACGAATACCCGTTTAGACAATATATGAATTTATCGAACAAGATGTTAGCATTTCTTTCTGCAGGTTTGTAGAGCAGAATCTACATATGCGTGCGATGAAATTATATCTAGGCAGTTATGACCGTCTTACTTGCAATAGAAATTCTTTTTAGAACACTGTCTTGTTTTTACTTGGTAATTCTCTAGTGCACACTAGTGTATATAACCTTCCAGGTTACATGCTAGCTTCATATTCTGCAGTTATACTGAGTTTAATTTGCATATATGTCTGATGCATTTACATCGGTGTACCTCTCATTCTTCCCATATATCATAGAATTCCATCTCATTCAATGGTAAACTAGGTTATATACATTCTATACTGTCTACTCTTTTGCAGTCGCTATACCTCTTATGAAGGATATTTGAAGCCGTAATACATCCTGACTCTTCTTCCGAAATGGGCTACTTTGGTAAGAAGACGTGCCTCTGTGTATTCACATATGTAATGGTTATAAGATCCCGCCAAATTAAGTATGCCCCAGGTGCTATAGAATTGATATGTTTTGCACACAAGCTAGCACAAACTGAGGATTGTAGAATACATAAAATATTTTGTATATAAATGTAAATATATGTACATAGAACTGTTTTTTGGATATAACTGTACAGATTGTTTATTAACATGACCTTTCTCAAGCACATCCTATGTATATATAGTGACTTTTTAAATGGTTATGGTTTTCACAAAGTGCAAGTACAAACTATTTTAATTGTTGTTGTCTTTTGTATATACCTCTTGTTAGTATATTGCTTAACATCCATTGTAGACACCCTGATAATAACTAATAAAATGACTATTGGATATTTTATAGTGCAATAGACGGCTACCTGATGAAGGTGTGTATGCCGAAACGCGCGTTGTAGACATCTGCCGCACTGCCTGAATCAACGCTCCGTCCGTTATTGGATTTGTATATATTGACTGTTAATATCTGCTGAATAAAACGATTGTATATGAATCATAAATTGTTTACTTGATGAAAAACAACATAAAATATAAAATGTTATACTTCTAAATTAATAAATATATCACTATATCCTCCTCCAGTGTCCATATTGTGTTAATAGGGTGTCCCTTGTTTCCTATGATAATTACTTAGTTCACTAGCAAGTTGGTATAGCTATGTAGATAGATATCATTCACTAGCTATAACCTTCCTTACTTTTGCTTTACTGCTTTATCCTTCAATTCCTCTGTTTTTCTGAGTGATTTCTCCTGTTTTTTCCTCGTTTTTCACTGCTTTGCCTTGTTTTCCAAATTTGCCACTCCTTCCTTCTGCCCATTTCCCAACCTCCGCATAGCCCTGCCCACCGCCTCTCAAAGCCCTCCCTCCTCCCAGGACCTACTTAATGGAGGCCGCAGTGCAACCCCATTGAGCTGGTCGCAGGCCCAGCTCTCCAGTGCTGCTGCATTGTTCTGCTACCTCCTCGTTTTTCTGACTGCTTTCTCCCTCCTTTGACTTGTTTTTTACTGCTTCCTCTTCTCTTTCACTCTGTTTTTCTGAGTGCTCTCTCCTGCTTTTCCCTTATTTTTCACTGCTTTCTCCTTCCTTCCTCTGATTTTCTGAGTGCTTTCGCCTGTTTTTTGCCTCATTTTTCACAGCTTTCTCCTTCCTTTCATCACTTTTTCTGAGTGCTTTCTCCTGCAATTGCCTCTTTTTTCAATGCTTTCTCTGTGAAGTAGCTAGCAACTCCAGCAACTTGAGACCCTCATGGACGAATAACCGTGCTGATTGATTGAATGAGTAATTGATTGGAAAATAGAGAAGGACCCAAACCCTCCACCTTCTGGTTTTCAAGAGATCTCTTTGTTGAAAGGAAGGAACTAGTGAACAATTGTAATCAGGCACTCTCTGCTGCCAGCCTCAACAACCTTAAAGCCTCAAGACAAGAGTACAATAGACACATTTGTTGTAAACACAACCCATATTAAATCTCTCATTGATTCAACAAAGAACCACCTGAACCTTATTTCTGACAAAGTCAGACTAATTAATAATCCTCTGACTTCACTCACTGTTGAAAACTGTACAGTTAAATCTAAAGAATTTTGTAAGTTCTTTGATGAGAAAATGATAATCATTTTTCTGTCTCTGACTATATTCCTGATTCCAAGAACCATATAAGCCTAACCTGTAAAGCAAAGGTGAATTGGCTCCATTTTGATTAGATTATCAGAGACATACTTTTATAATCTATCACTAAGGTGACACCCTCTGACAATCTCACCAACTCAATCCCAGCTAATATCATTAACAACCTGACTGACCTTGAGGTTCTGTAAATTACGAATTTGTTCGTGCTCAGCCTCCATTTTGTAGACTCCGCCATTTTGTGTTGCCCTCACTCAGGCAGCACAGTGAGCGTGATGTTTTCTGTCGTTTCTGCATTTACGTGTCAGGTGGCTTCCTTGCCTATGGTTACTAATGAGTGTCAGGGTCTGGCCGAGTACATTAATTCCTGTCTGAGCTGATTAATCCCCGTACGGACTATTTGTTGGTTCACACCATTCTTTCCTTTAAGTTATCCTATCTGTTGTCCTTCGCTACATGTCTTGTGCATTCTCTTGTTTCACGACTGTCCTTCTAAAACCTACAGCTGTGTTTTCTCTACTCGTAAACTGAATTGTGTGGATTCGTTTGCAATTTGCTTAAGGGGTCTAATGATAAACATGAACCGGGAATTTGAGTTGCTTAGGACTTAAAGCATTGTTTGTAACGTTTGCCTATGTCTCATGTTCTTGTGTGATTGCATTTTACATTGTCTTATAACGTATATAAACCTGTGCGCCACGGAGTTAAGTGGCAGTCTCTTTTGAACCTCGTTATACCAACGACTTCTAAGACCACTGTACTAGCTGCAGCTAATAAATACAATCTTCTACGCCAGACGAAGAGTCTGTGTCTCTGTATTTTACAAGGCAGGTGAATCCCGGGGATTTCAGGTGTACCTTGCCCCGCCGGGCCTTAAGGCTACGGTTCTCCAACCCCATTGAACCAAATAAGTGGATCTAACTTATACAAGAACTGTTCCTTAATTCCTCAAAGTTGACCAAGTCAGTTCCCTTCTAAGGAAACCTTAACTGATGCAGGACATCTTACACACCCATGTCCAGAATATGTACTGCCTTTTCTTGCAAAAGTCAATGATAGCCATGTTGCCTCTCAACTCACACAACTGATTTACCACACACTAATCAGTCGGCTTTGAGACAGGGTCATATCATGGAAACTTTCCTGCTTAAGGTCAATGGCCATGCACTTCACTTCCTTGATACTGGAACCTCTTGTTTTTGTGCCCTCCTTAATTTATTGACAACCTTTAACCGACTAAGTCATGCTCGACAATAATATTCTCAAACAGCATACAGGCATCAATGACACAGACCCCAAAGGGTTTCCATTCTGCCTTACATATTGATCTCAACAGATCAAACCTGTCACTGTCATTTGAGATGTCATCAGTGATGTCACTGACCATGTCATGAATGATGTAATATGTGACATCATCAGCAGTGGATTGCGGGCGTGCGAGATATAGTTAGTACAACTAACTATATCGGAGGAATTTCAATGGTTTTGTATGAGTGAAATGTCCAGCAAACACCCCTAAAATCTACAGTTTTTTCAGTGAATTTCTAAGGTTTTTTATATGCTAATTCCTAACTATATCAGGCCTGAAACCTATGTTTTTTTCAGTGAATTTCAAAGGTTTTTTAAACGCTAATTCCTAACTATATCTGGCCTGAAACCTATGGTTTTTTCAGTGAATTTGCAAGGTTTTTTAAATGCTAATTTCTAATTATGATGTGTGTAAAACCTATGGTTTTTCTGTGAATTTCTAAGGTTTTTTCAATGCTAATTCCTAAATATAACATGTGTGAAACCTATGTTTTTTTCAGTGAATTTTCAAGGTTTTTAAAATGCTAATTGCTGTATCAATTTTTATATTTTTTATATATTTATTTTCCAACAAACTGACTTTGTATATTGTAATACATTGACTGTATCCTGTAATATGCAACGGCACAGCTAGTTTTTATGATTTGGATAAAGTTAAACAGTATAGTCTACATCTTCAATCAAAATATAAACAGTCAAATTTGTCAATTAATTATTTTATTTTCAACGTGCGCGCAACGTGCGAGCACCTCGGGATTTTTTCTTTTTTTAATATGTTTTTTTTGCCCTTCTGGGTCCTTCTGAGACCCCCTGAGAAGGCCTAGGGGGTCAGGGAGTCTCTAACCTGCCCCCTTTTCACGTTCTCCACTATTGTTTTTGACTCAGTTTTGCCTCGAGGGTGCGTGCACCTCGCAATTTTAAAAAAAAAGGCCTAGGGGGTCTGGGAGTCTCTTTCCTACCTCCTTTTCACATTTTTAAAAGCTTTTACGAAAATCAAGTAAAAACGTCCTTTATATGCAACGGTCGCGCAACGTGCACCAAGCGTGCGCACACGTTGCGTGCACGTAAAGTCATGTGACATGAAAACAACACTATTGATTGGTTTATAGTAGTTTCTTTTCCAGAATCTTGAAAAACCCCACCCACTTCCCTCACTATCTCTTTTGGTTTCCCGAGAGAAGGATCTCTGCTTTGTTCCAGCTTTTTTAATATCAAAATGGCAGAACAGCAGCCTCAGGATTCTTCTGAGTTTGTGTGTGAGTAACTCTATAGATGAGTGTCCGTGTGTAATAAGATGTATAGGTGTATGAGTACATATGATGAGTGAGTATAATTATGAGTGCCCATATAGAACTGTTAGTGAATGACTGGATGTGTATGTAGATTTTTGAATTACTGAATAGGTTGTTCTAACTGAAATTGGTATCTTCACACCCCCCTCTTTAGCCAATGAAAGACAGAGTTTATTCTAATGTTAAAACAAATGTGTGTTGGACATTAAGATTTTAGGGTATAATTGAGATGCCACTGTGGGTGTGGGGTGCATTGTTTATTTTGTCATGAGTTTGATTCTGTACATTGCTAATACTTTTATTTCATGATAATCTATGGTTTGCATTGTGTGACGGTACTTGATGAGTCAGGCTTAACCTAAGAGGCAATGTGTAAAGTACTTGTGCAACAGTTAATACAGTAAAGCAGTGAAAACACCATGCAAAAATAATCCACACCAGGTTAGAAAACTAGAGCCTAATTTAATGAACGAAATGACAAAACTCCAATATGAGTTTTAAAAGAATATCTTGAAATATAACGCTTAGAAAGTTAAAGCCCCATTGGGTCGGACAAAGAAGCTACGCAGGCCCCACTGAAAACAGTACCTTCACGGAAAAAGCATCAACACTGAGGAGCAAGTTGGGAGGAGTGGTTGAAGGTGATGCATCACTTCGATTCATAAGAATGTAGGCGATACGTTGGTTCCGATTTGGGCGGTTTGGAGATGCATCAGAGTCGAGTGCCTGGCGATGAAGGCAATGTGTCATTATTGGGCCACGCTGTAGGCACTGTGATTTCCTTGAAACAACCATGCGTCGGTGTCAAAGAGAATGAAGCAGGTCCAACTGGTGAAAAGTCATAACTGCTAGATTTTGCAGAAACTATCATATACCCCACTTCCATCGGCCTTAGCAGTGTTGAATGAAGGCTTTGATGTCCTTGATATTTCAGATCAGCAGTTCAAGCCAGCAGGCCTTTGAAGTCACTTGGTTCTTGGGATGTAGAGATGCAAATCCAGTTGTTTTCACTACAAGACAAAGAGGGCAGCAGAGTAGCAGGGCTGGCACAGAGAGCAGGAGTCAGGAAAGTCCAGCAGATGGACAGTCTTTTCAGCCGCACAGAATTCCTTCCGCTTGGCAGATTGTCCTCAGGTCCAGTAAGGTACTGAGTTAGTTGTGTCAGGGGCCCAGTACTTATACCCGGCTGTGCCTTTGAAGTGGGGGGGGACTTTAAAGTGAGGTCTTTGAATTCCACAAGGTCCCTGTACTTCCTGCCTTGGCTCTGGGCTCACTACAGGGGAGTATTTCTGCTCTTTGTGTGGGGACAGGCACATCCCTATTTAGTCCTATTCAGGTAAAGTGTCACCTCCTCCCTCCCATCCTGCCCAAGATGACTCATCAGGATGTTAATAGCCCATTAGTATGTGAATGGACCCTCATCTCCCTTATAGGGAATGCACAAAGCCCAGCTGTCTCTCACACCTGACGTGTATGCAGAGAGAGGCAGAGGCAAAGAAAATGCCAACTTTCTAAAAGTGACATTTTCAGACCTACAATCTAAAATCAAACTTTACCATAAGCTGTGATTTTGATTTGTGAGTCCAGAGACACCAAACTCGAAATATCTATCTTTTTACAATTGGAAATTACACTTCCAAATGGCCAGATATAAGACAATTTTTAGCATGCGCAAATCAGTCTTAGACACGTTTGCGCACGCTAAAAACCATGGGCCTATGTTCAAACAGTAATTTGCGAGTCACAAAGAAATTGCAACTCACGAAATACAGTTTTGTGACTCTGTATTTGGAGAGGGCGCTCCCTTCCGAATAGCAACTCCTTAGCTATGTAATAATGTTTTGCAAAACGCTCGCAAATTATCACCCACTTCAAGAAGGTGGTAATGCATTCATAAATCCCTTTGTAAATGCATGCAAAATATTTTTTAAGGGCAGGCAGCGGTCCCAGTGACCACTGCCTGCCCTTACAAAATTAAACAAAAACATTTCATTTAAAAAAAAAAAAAATATCCTGTTTTCCTTTAAAGAAAACAGGCTGCATTTAAAAAACAAAAAAAGCTGCTTTATTTAAAAGCAAACTCAGACTGAGCCCAGCAGGCCAGCAGCCCTGTAAGGGCCAGTCATTCCAAAAGGGGTCGCAAAATGCAAGTAGCTCATTAATATTCATGAGCCTTGCATTTTGCGACCCCATTGTGAATCGCAAACAGCGTCCAAGACACTGTTGTACATGCCAAATAACGAGTGGCAAATTGCGAGTCACAAAAGTGATGCCATTTTCCAGTCTCTATTTGGCGGGTCATACATCTGGCCTGTAATGTTTTTGACTACTCTAGCATGTAAAACTTTAAATTACATGTCCTACGTTTTAAATACACTGCACCCAGCCATTGGGGCTGTCCAAGGCCTACCTTATGGGTGATTTATGTTTATTAAATAGGAAAGTTTGAGCTTGGCAAGAGGGTCAACTTGCCGGTTCCACATGGCATTATAAACTGCACACACTTGCACTGGCAGGGCTGTGACAGGTATCAAAGTAAATGAAGTGAGTGGCACAATCTGTGCAGCAGGCACTGGTAGCATTTATTTTAGGCCCTGGGCACATGTGGTGCACTTTACTAGGGACTTAGAAGTAAATTAAATATGCCCATTTTGGATATGCCAATGTTACCATGTTTTAAGGAGAGAGCACTTGCAATTTAGAACTCGTTAGCAGTGACAAAGTGTCCAGTATACTAAGGCCAGCAAAACTGAAGTCAGCCAAGCAGGAGATCAGAAGGCAGCTGCAACCATGCCAAGGATGCCAGGTCTTACAATATATATAATTACTTCATCAAACCAGGAGTCTAAATAAAGGTTAGTGGGGCAAAATATGGATACAGCAATATCCTGTAACAATGATTAGGCGAACGTTCAGCACAAAGCGCTGCAAAATTGCACCACATTTTCCTGTATTGTGCATGACAAGCACTCTGCCTTGCCCCACCCTAGCTGACACATGTTCAAAGATAACATCACACCATTACAGAGATTCATGTGTCGTGTCTAGCTAGACACATTCTAGTGTTCTGCCCAAAAGTGTAACACACCTTATACCCACCCACCACAGGCGTCACCAGTCAGGTGACCCTTTCAATAAAGGAGGCCGGGCACACGTGCACGTGCCTGGGCCCAGTTCTACACCATAATCAACTGAGTTAGTGTGGTCATTTATTCTAGTATGTGGGCCTAGGACCCGCCAACATTACACCACACGCAATATCTTGGTTGGAGTGGACCTCCCTCGGTGTGCACTCGGCAGCTGTTACTATATGTATTTAGACTGGGATCGGGATTGACAGTCGTGCAGCCTTGCAAAGAGTCACAGTCTCAAATTGACAACTGATGACCTCCTTCCATCTGAAACTTAACCCTTTACAAACTGAGGGGCACATTATCAAGAACGGAGTTGAAATTATCGCCGCTTTAGTGGCAGAAAACTGCTGCTAAGGCGGAAATAATGGGCTTGATAATATGCCCTGGAAAATTCTAATAGAAGCCCATGTTCACATCAGAACACAGACTGCTATTGGAATTCTGTAGGGCATATTCTCAAGCCCATTACCGCCGCTTAAGCTGCAGTTTTCTGCCGCCATAGCGGCGATAATTTTTAACACCGTTCTTGAAAATATGCGCCTGAGTATCTCCGTATTTTGTCAACACGTGCTAAAATCTATCCAACACTGAATCAACTGTGACATTCTAGTTTGAAAACTCACTATTAATCATTGTGCAAAGTCTCTGGGTGCATTCTGAAGAAAAGCATAAACTTCCAATCACAAGTCAACTCTGTAACAAGAACACACAGTTCCAATCATGATTTTTATAGGGACACCATCAATTCCTCCATAAGCTGGACCATGCATTCCTAGTCCCCAATCCCTGGTGCTGTCTAAAACTTATGACAACTCACTTCTGACAGGTCTCCCCAAAACACACCTCACCTCTCCGAAGGAAGTTCTGTTGCAGCATCTTGTTTTGTCTTTGGAAGCAATACCAAAAAAACACACTTCTCCGATCTTATGTATGCTTCAGTGACTCACCATCAGAGGACGATCTTAAGCAGTGTCACCCACAAAGTTATACACTTGGTCACTTCTCTTTACTCAACAAAGAAGCAGTGGTGTCACTAGGGGGTTGCGGGGGGGGGGGGTGCGGAACGCACCGGGTGACACCATCAGTGTCCATCACATGGGGTGACACCATTACGCCGCAGCCTCACCTCACCGAGTCTGCTCTGCTTTGCTTTATAATAAACCCTGAGCCTAATGAAACGTTGTGCCTCTCTGACAAGCGCAGAGGCTGCTCTCCCAGTCCCAGGCTCCTTGACGTCATCATCACTGAGTATCAGCCCCCCCCTTCTGTTGGTTAAGTTAATTGATGTCGATGACGGGGTCGGATCAACAGGTTAGCGCAGCCGCAGTCAGTTCCTGCAGCCACCAGCGCGCTGTACGCACTGACACAGGGTCCTAGGAAGTTTCCATGATTAGGCCTCGGATTCGGTGGGTGCTTTGATACCGCCAAATATTTATACAGAAGGCTCAGTGATAATTCATTAACAACGAGCGGCGAGCGCTGAAGTGGACATGAAGTGTTATTTAAGGACACGACTTGCGGCCATGTTAGCCTATCTCCCAAGGACCCGTCTCTTTCTTTCTCCTGCTGCCAGGCCTGGTTTCCTCTTCGCAGCATCCATCCCATTGCTTCCTCCGCGCCAGAGGTCATTGAGCCTGGTGACGCCTTTGTGCGTTTGAGAAGAAGGCCGCTTTGCCTATGTTACATTTCACGAGTGCCCAGTGGATTTCTTCATGCCAGCCCTGTGACGCCTACCCACCCTGGACTCGGAGCCCTTCTAGCATGCTTGAGTTGACAGACAACTAATGTCCCCGCAGAACAAGCTGGTAGTTCGAGGTGAGAGCAGAGTGAGCAGCAAAGAATTATAATGCGAACTAAGTTTGACTTTTAGTTATTTAGCTTCTCGAGTGTTTATATCCACTGCAAGGCGCATGTTTTCTGGTCATGTTTTTTCAGTAAAAGTAAACCCCCATTTTAGACGTTTTCTGCCCCCATCCTGGCCAGGGCCCCCCTCTCCCCCCCTGCTATTTGCATTTTATTTTCCTGTCTCGCAATTTGTACTTCCTTGAACCAGAAATATGACTGTTTATGCTCTCTTAACTAGAACAAAGTAACAGGGCGAAGTCCCCATTAGGTATGTTGGGTACATGTGTTTGGGAGCATGGTGTGCTTCATGGCAGGCACCGCTTCTCGCTGTCTGCTACACGCATTGCCAGACATGGCCCAAACTGTACAGTAGTTCTGTCACCTTATTGGTTTACTGGGCTGTTACCATCTTGCAGAACCTGTAGAGGAGGTTGAAAAGACATACAGTAGCCCACCACCACCAGCGACTTCCTCGTCATTATGCTACAATATATGACCAGACAGGCGACCCTATATTCCAGCAAGTGTGAAACTGGAGTGGTTACAGAGCTTAAGATAGTGGACGACTAAAGGAGATAGGTAAAACAAATTGAATGCTGACACAAGCTGAAGATGCTAGAGTGAGAAGGAGTAGCTGTTATGAAGCTGAGGGTGTGTGTCTTCTGTGTCTATTTAAACTTTCCCACTCAGTGTTCAAAGCGCATTTCATGAGTTTATTTCAATCACTTTGAGAAGAGCCAAGAACTGTGAGGGAAAAACCATGGGGGAGGGGGGGTCGGAGAAGGCGACCAGGAAAGGGTTAAAAGAGCAGCAGGCGGGGGAGGGGAGTGCAGGCGGAGGGGGTGGATGGTGCAGGCAGAGAGGGAGATGGTGCAGACAGAGGGTGAGATGGTGCAGGCAGGGAGTGAGATGGTGCAGGCAGAGGGTGAGATGGTGCAGGCAGAGGGTGAGATGGTGCAGGCAGGGGTGAGATTGTGCAGGCAGAGGGTGAGATGGTGCAGGCAGGGGGTGAGATGGTGCAGGCAGAGGGTGAGATGGTGCAGGCAGAGGGTGAGATGGTGCAGGCAGGTGGAGAGATGGTGCAGGCGGGGTGAGGTGGTGCAGGCGGAGGGGAGATGGTGCAGGCAGAGGGAGAGATGGTGCAGGCAGGGGGAGAGATGGTGCAAGCGGAGGGAGAGATGATGCAGGCAGAGGGGGGATGGTGCAGGCAGAGGGAGAGATGGTGGAAGGGAGATGGTGCAGGCAGAGGGGAGATGGTGCAGGCAGAGGGAGAGATGGTGCAGGCAGGGGGAGAGATGGTGCAAGCGGAGGGAGAGATGATGCAGGCAGGGGGAGAGATGATGCAGGCAGGGGGAGAGATGGTGCAGGCAGAGGGAGAGATGGTGCAGGCAGAGGGAGAGATGGTGCAGGCAGAGGGAGAGATGGTGCAGGCGGAGGGGGGATGGTGCACGCAGTGGGGAGATGGGGCAGGCAGAGGGAGAGATGGTGCAGGCAGAGGGAGAGATGGTGTAGGCGGGGCGAGAGATGGTGCAGGCAGAGGGAGAGATGGTGCAGGCAGAGGGAGAGATGATGCAGGCAGGGGGAGAGATGGTGCAGGCGGAGGGAGAGATGGTGCAGGCGGGGGGTGAGATGGTGCAGGCGGGGGTGAGATGGTGCATGCGGAGGGGAGATGGTGCAGACAAAGGGAGAGATGGTGCAGGCGGAGGGGAAATGGTGCAGGAGGAGGGGAAATGGTGCAGGCAGAGTGAGAGATGGTGCAGGCAGAGGGAGAGATGGTGCAGGCAAAGAAGAGATGGTGCAGGCAGAGGGGAGATGGTGCGGGCAGAGGGGAGATGGTGCAGGCAAAGTGGAGATGGTGCGGGCAGAGGGGAGATGGTGCGGGCGGAGGGGAGATGGTGCAGGCGGAGTGAGAGATGGTGCAGGCAGAGGGAGAGATGGTGCAGGCGGAGGGGGGATGGTGCAGGCAGAGGGGAGATGGTGCAAGCAGAGGGAGAGATGGTGCAGGCAAAGGGAGAGATGGTGCAGACAGAGGGAGAGATGGTGCAGGCAGAGGAAGAGATGGTGCAGGCAGGGGGAGAGATGGTGCAGGCGGAGGGAGAGATGGTGCAGGCGGAAGGAGAGATGGTGCAGGCAGGGGAAGAGATGGAGCAGGCGGAGGGAGAGATGGTGCAGGCAGGGGGAGAGATGGTGCAGGCGGAGGGAGAGATGGTGCAGGCGGAGGGAGAGATGGTGCAGGCAGAGGGAGAGATGGTGGAAGGGAGATGGTGCAGGCAGAGGGGAGATGGTGCAGGCAGAGGGAGAGATGGTGCAGGCAGAGGAAGAGATGGTGCAGGCAGAGGGGAGATGGTGCGGACAGAGGGAGAGATGGGGCAGGCAGAGGGGATATGGTGCAGGCAGAGGGGAGATGGTGCAGGCAGAGGGTGAGATGGTCCATGTGGTAAGTCATGAGGGGGTGACACCATGAGTTACCCGCACCGGGTGACACCAACCCTAGTGACGCCACTGCAAAGAAGCTGGCATTATCAGAAGGCCATACCATGTAGCAATGTTTCTTCTAAAATCCCCCTCTTTCAGGAATTTTGACCAACCTTTTTCAGGCAGTATGACTAGCCAGGATCTCTGTGTTGTGACGAGTGCTCCCGCCACAACCGCTCCATTAACGGAATTGAAGTTTTGCTGAGTGGGCACCATGTTTAAAGGTCTGCTAAGCAATTCCCTATGTTTGGTGAAAACAGCAGTAAAAGCAGCAGTTTGTTTTCTCTGAACACAATATGGTAAAATATGGTAAAGTGCCTCTCTAATATATTCAGAGTCCCTTAAGGCAGAGGTGCACCTTGTTTATGATGTGTGCACGAGGTTCATGGGACTAGTAAACCGACTCCATAGTATCTAAAGCTGCAATGCCTCTCAAGAATGTATATCGTTACCTTTGACTTGCATGGAGAGCTAGTAGTGTGATTTGGTTGTTCGTTGCTATGATAGTAGAAAAATCAATTTGTTTGGCACAGTTCGTATGCGCAGTTACCAAGGGGCAGATTTACAATAAATGGCGCATCCCTGCATATCAGCAGGGATGCACCAGTTATTGTGCGCCGCAGCTCCGCCACCCTGGATGCGCCGCATTTACAATGCGGAGCAGCATGGGGCAAAAAGGGCACAGATGTGTCACGCATCTGAGCCGTAAATGCGTCGCAATGCTGGAGTTGCATCACAAGCGCGACGCAGCTCCAGCAATGCTCTGGGGGACCCTATCTCCACAATGCTGCGTCCATCCTTAAGCCTGCTTCAAGCAGGTGCAGGGTTTTGACGCAACATGGGCCAAAAAGTGACTGAGTGAAATCTTGTAGATTTCACTCAGCCACTTTTGGGAGGCGTTCCTGCGCCGGAACGCCCCCCCCCCTCCCCCCCGCGATGAAACGCCTCCTTCTGGCGCAGGGCTTTACAACTTGATGCATCTGGGAGATGCGTCACGTTGTAAATACCGCTCACCATGACGCATCTTTTGCGCCGCCGCTGCATCACAAAAGTAACACAACGGCAGAGTAAAAGAGGCGCAGGGGGATTGTAAATCTGCCCCCAAGTGTTTCCCGCCTAAATTGCGTCTCAAGACACAAAGCAAAGCTTCAAAATGGTGAAGGTCCGTTTCTTCTGCTTTCCTCCACCTTTCTTGAATCTTCACAGAGCCAAGGGCGGTGAGTGAATGTCAGTGGCACACTTCCTCAGACACACACTACATTCACTGTTCACTGTGGCTCTCAGCTGACCTGTCCTGACAGGAAACTGAAAACTGCATTGACTCTGCTCTCAGAGAGCATGTCTGCTAAGGGCAGGCTCTCTGCTTTATCGAGAGCAGAGAGCTAATCTTTAGCGTGAATTAGGAGAGAAGACATAGATTTGTAGGGATGGGCGGCGGGAGACAGATTTGTTTTTTTAACTTTTGGGAAAGCGGGAGAGAAGTTCTACAAAGGGAGGGTCAGGGTGGTGTGGGCAGGATGGCATGGCACCATTTGCTTGAGAGATAGAGAAGGGGAGTGCGGAGGGAAGCAGGGTTGGGTGGCAGTGCACCAGGTACTTTTAAAAAAAGTTTTAGAGGGGAGGCTGTGCAATGCTAACATGGATTAGAGAGGTCATAGGGTGCCATTTTTTGTTAATTTAGAAATGGGAAACAAGCTATTATAAGGAGGTGGAGTGAGTGTAGGGGTGCAGGACACCAGTTGTAAGATGTGGCAGTGGGCTGGAGAAGGTGATGCCCTGTTTTGTACGGATCACCCATGACTTTTAAACCCATGCACGGCTGATCTGAATGAGGAGGAGGAGATGAAATGGGGGCCATGCATAACATAGCATAACATTTTTGATGGCTAGCTGTAAATGATACAGGTGTTTTGACGTCTGGATTCTGACTCACGTTGTGAACAACTCAAGCTTCACTCTCGTTGTGTACTTGATGTCACTCAGAAACCTTCAGGGAAAAACATTGCCATTATTCACAGGTGCCCATCTTTAATTCTATATGTCGTTTTCTACTTAGCAAAGAAGAAGCTCTAAGAGGCTGCAACATGTATTGATTGGTTGGCAAAGCAATGTGACTGTCTTTCATTACTACAGATCTGTTTTGCGACTTGCTTGAAGGCCCTAGTGCCAGACAATAAGATGAATAGGAGAGTTTGAATGTAGTGACCTCATTTAGCAATGCAATATGGATACTAAAATGAAATCTAAATCCGCATAATTTACCGTTGATGTGATGTGTATGCTGTGTGAGTGACTGCTCTAAGTGTATCTGCTTGCTCTGCATCGGTCTGGTAGTGTTGTGCCTGAAGCTTGAAAATGTGTCTGGCCACCTTGCATGTAATGCTTGCAAAAGTTGCCCAATGCATGAGAAGAAGTAGGGAGACACGAGGGTAGGGATTAATAAAAAGGTTAGCTAACTAACCCCCAGATTCATCAAGAACACATTTTGCGATTCCTTAATAGCGAAAAATACCATTTCGCTATTAAGGAACAGCAAAATGTTATTCATCAAGAAATCACTTCAAAAAAAGCGATTTCTAATAATTCCTTAATTGGGACTCGCAAATTGCGAGTCGCAATTAACCCCTTCGATGCGGATGACAAAGCCAGCTCGTCATGGGGGTTTCCTGCGCTGCGCACATGACAAGCTGGCATTGTCACGAAAGCAGCGTTTTTCAAATTTCAGCGCGCAGCGGGAAAACCCGCTAGCGCGCATGCGGTTAAGGAATATCTCCCCATTCATTCATAGGAATGAGTGGGAAAACCATCTCAATTTGCTAATTGCAATTAGTGATTCGCAAATTGAGATTGTGATTTCAAGGGTGCAGGGGTGTCCAAAGGACACCCTGTTACACCCCTGAAATTGATGTGTGCACCTATGTTGCGCACACACATGCCCTTAGGGCATGTGTGTGCGCAACATGAAACTTTGAAAAATGCACTTTAGTGCATTTTTCAAAGTTTTTGCTATTTACCACGTAGTTAGACTTCTCGGTAAATAGCGGCCCCAGATTGCGAATTCGTAATTTTTAAATGGTTCATGAATTGCATTTAAGGAATCTCAAATTGAGATTCCTTAAATGCAATTAATCGCAATTTAGCGATTTCTAGAATTGCGATTTTTGCATTTGGGATGATGAATCCCAAATGCAAAAATAGCGCTCGCAAAGGACCAGATTCTCAGAATCTGGCCCTTTGTGAGCCGATTTCAGCTTGATGAATCTACCTGAAAGTGCCTCCTGTAGAGTGCAGCTGCAGAGTATTCACCGCCAGCGTGGCTGAGTACTTTACTAGGGCTATGGAGAGGGTACTCCACCCACTTAATTTAGAGATGATCTCCTGCCCAGCAGGCATCTCTTGCATTGGCAGGAACCGCAGTCATGACGGTTCCTGTGAATGCATTGAAAGATTAGTAGATAGCTCTGTCAACATGACAGATCCATACAGCAAACTTTCAATGTATTTTTATATTTTTCAATAACAGAGTCCCAAACATGAATGTGATTTTTGAAAACTAAAAATGCAATGCATCCCTCACTTTAGGAGTTTTTTTCCCAAGGGTTGGGGGGCATTTTGCAGTTTTCAATGCCTCTTGCCGTCAGGTTTTGTCTGCCAGTGACAGACAGTGAAATCGTGCCATTTATTTGCCCATTCTAAAAAGGGTGGGGAGCCAAATGGCAACATTTCTGATGGCCCTTACTGTGTTGGGGCATCAGAGGTGTATGTAAGCAGCTGAGACAGGGTTGTCGCCACCTTTGACATTCTGAAAGTCTGCCCAACCCTCACTACCAAACTCTAAATTGGGCTCAAAGTTGTCACCTTGGCACCATCATTCCAGGTAAGATTATGATGCTCTGTAGAAAAGGAGGCTCAGAATTATAGTATATATTTCTCAAGTTTTGGTAAAACAGCCAGGGAGCCTAATATTGGCGAAAAACGTAGGCAGAATATGAAACTTGCCATTAAGTTTTCCTCACTGTTATTTGTCCTTGACAGGTGCCACCTGCTGGGGCTGCTTTGCATGAGTAAGTAATTATGGAGGTGGTGCGTATAAGGAGAGCATAGACAAAAAGTGTCCCATTGTTCAAGGGCATGGCTCAACGGAGGAAGGTTATACATTTAATCGTAACCCTATGCAGACAATGATGTGCCTTTAGGAGTAATAGCATGCTTTCACATCCCAACTAAAAGAAGGGTGGCAGTACTAATTTTTTTCTGCTGTCATCCCTCTTTCTTCTCTGAAGTAGTCTTCATCTGCCATTTTGTACTACAATTGTTGACTGCTACATTTTATGTTTGCCTCTTCACACTTCAACGTTAAATAACACATTAGACAAGGTTTCTAGCCTGTGCACTTCCTGTTTATATAAATTGTTTAATGCGTTCCCCCATTATTCAACATATTCTAAATAGGCTAAATATTATATTTGCTGGTGCAAGCACACAAGTATGAGTATTGAAGTTTACTTCACCTTATATCTGAAGGTGATATGTTGGCATTGCTCTTAACTTCTGACCACTTTAACAACACTGAAAAAAGACTATGCCAACTTGTTTTATGTCTGATACTAGGAAGCCCCAACATTGACTATTTTAAGGCTAAAATTCAATTGCAATATATTTGCTCGACATACATTTATTTTGTGTGTTGTTTTGATAGAAGCAGTCACATTTGTTTGTTGCCTACTTTCACCAGTCAATGGCTTAACTAGTTGCTGGTTTCCCCCATATTATATGTCTTACTCTTTCTTCTAATATTTAGGTTTCCATTTAGGGCACACTGTTGCTCTTGGCACTCTCTGTAGGGGCATCCCCAAACTTGCTTGCCTTAACCTTCCTGTTTTCTAATACCGGTTTTTGGCCTTCAGAACTGTGTACACTTTACTACTGCTAGTGCTAAAGTGCATGTTCTCTCTCCTTTAAACATTGTAAAATTAGCTTACACCGAAATGGCACATTTAATGTACTTGTAAGTCCATAGTAAAGTGGTACATTGAATGATACCAGTTTGCTTGCAGTACTTATTTTGCCACCCACTAAAGTAGCTTATTTAAACATATCTCAGGCAATACATTACAGCGTGAAAGTGCAGTTTTAAACTGCCATTTCGAGCTGACAAAGGAAACCGAGTGCCAGGCCCAACCCTTTCTTTTTTAATACATAAAAATCACCCCTAGGTTACTCTAGGTCCTAAACACTCCTTAGCTCAGGGTGCATTGAGTGTACAAAGTTGGATATGTACTTTTAAGTTTACATTGTCCTGGTAGTGAAACACATCAAAGTTTGTTTTTCACTATTGCAAGGCCTAACTTTCCCATAGGTAATGTTGTGCTACCGTAATATATTTAATGAGTGATAACGTTTTATTTGCAGCAGGTAGGAAAGTCATGGTTAGTGTCTTAAGAATTGTAATTTAAAACCCTATTTAATGGTGAAGATAGATTTTGAGTTAGAATTCTGAACATTACACTTGGGAAGTGGCATGTTTTTGTCCCAAACATGTGCTGTCTGCAGCCTGTTCCTGGGTCACATGACTAGGTGCAGTTAGCAGTTGGCCATTGTGTAGTCCTCGCAGACAGCATCACAATAAAGGGTCTGGATGTTGGCAGGATGAGTCATCTCAGGCAGGATTGGGGGGTAGAGCTGTCCCCTACCAAGTACCAGGTATATAAAGGGGAACCTTGGACCCACTCTTCAATACACTCCTGGATCTGTAGATACAATGGAAAAGGATGTTTTTCTGCCTTGCTGCTTGAGGTCTACCATGCTTGCTGAGAAGGAAAACTGGACCTGCTCCCTTCACCGCAAGCTGAGGGACTCCAGGGGCCAGCTGACTGATTTCCTGCTCTGTGCTACTGAGACATTACTCGCTCCAGAGGCATCCCTGTATTTGCCGAGTTGACCTGCTGCTGGACCTGCAACTGACCTGCAACTGGAACTTCCTGAGCCTGTTGGCCTCTGCAAGAGTGAGTCCTTGATCCCTAAGAGGAGCATCCCCAGGTCATGGATCATTGGCGGACATCAGTGTACACTCTTCCACCTCAGAAGGGGAACATCCTGAAGTTTTGTTCTATTCGCAATTGCAAACAGGTCTGTTCATTCCAAGATGTTGCTGCATGCGCTGACTCCAACGTAAAGCACTGCTGAACCCGACCCGTTATGCTACAGCGACCAGCAGCAATGACTGTCAACGCAAGATCTGCATTTCGCGTTACAGCATCGACAGCCTGCGCTGACCGCCAATGCAAATTATGCAAACAATTTTCTGCAATGCCCATCAGGATCTTCAAACTACAGTGGTGACCATAAAGGATGCCTGACATGCTCTTCACACTACATTAAGGACCATCCGCTATGCTGTCCCTGCTCCTTGCAGCCTCCTCCACCACATATTGATCCCTTCGCGCTGGACTTTAGAAGGTAACGCCTTCAGCAGCAGTAACCTGGTTTCTCTAACCGTCCTGTGGTCCATTGTGGTCAGCCTAAATTTGTGACTTTCATCCGCTCTTGCATGACCAGATAACCGCGAGTAGCTCTTTGTGCTTTTAGGTGGCATACTTACCGTTAATCTTTGAAATTGTATTTCTCCGGTTCTGATTGGACGTTGTCGTTTTGGTTTCAATAATGTACTAAATTATACTCTATTTTTCTAAGTTGTTGTGGGATTTTTCTTGTATTATGTTTTCACTTTATTACTGTTTGTGTGCTGGATAAATACTTTACACAGTGCCTCTAAGTTAATCATCACTACTTTTGCACCAAACTACCAGAGGGTTAAGCACTGGTTAATTTAGTGACTTTTGTGATTCACTTGTACAAGGATTTAGGCTTTTGTTTGAGTAAGATTACATAACCCTCAACAACCCAATTTTTCACTCAAATGTTTTGTTTACTAATTTGCAGGATGACTTGTTCACCATTTCAGTTTACTCTAGGCCCCTTATTTTGTCCCTCACTGGTGCTTTAACTATCTCTATTGATTGCTTTAGTGCTTATAATGCAGGCACCCTTGCACCGTGATGCAAAAGTTGCCTGAGTTGGAGCTAGGCAGCACATTGTGAGGCAGAACTGTGAAAAGGCAGAAATTATTATGGCAAATATGGTGCATTCCTTCCCTTTGCTTGTCGGGTAGCACAGCAAGGAGGCTTGTGGTGCCACATAATGATAAATATGTCCCTGTATGTTTAATTCTAACTGTGGGGCTCTTTATAACCAAGTGTATTTTAACAGAGTGTATAGAGTCCAAGAGTTGCATTGAAAATTGTTATAGCGGTTTGTTATTTTATAAAAAGTAAGGCAAATTCAAGACCACATTTTCTGACACCCCATTTTCTGAGCATAGAAAGGACACTTACCAAGGGAGGAGCTGACTGCCACCAACAGGAAAGCGAGAGCGATCTTCATGGCTTGGAGATGACTGAGTGTCTGGATTTGATCTGCAAAATGTTCTAACTCAAGGTATCGCTCTAAGCCTAGAGCTCCTCTATTTATACGTGAAGCGACCAGTCAGTCTCCTCCCAGCTGATCCGATGACAGGTCCTGTGAAAAATGAACCAGTTTTATTCTTGGCAGTGAGATCAATCAATGTTGACTCAACAGGTGCCAATTTCTCGCCACCTTCTTTCTTGTTTACTATCTAAATGGAGGAGCTAAAGGCTGTCAGTGGCATCTCTCTGTTATTTTTTCTAAATAACAGGGCACATAAGGTATTGAATCAATTAGGAGTCACCTGGGGTCTGAATAACAACCCCTGGCTTACCCCTTGCAATCCTTGGCATTGACTTTGTGACTCCTAACCTCAGGGGTTACAAGTTAAATGCCAAGGGCATAGGGAGCTATCGTATTATCAGCGCCAGGCTATATTAATTAAACTTATTGTGAATAATTGTCTATTATTCACCATAATTGTAATAAACAGTGGAGCAGCAGAATCATCTGGAACTGGATATTCACTGCCATCCTAGGTAACAACAATACAATGGCTCTAAATGTGTTTTGTGTGCACATGTCTTTGAGATTGAGTTTGTATGACAAATCCTGTGTGTGTCAGTATGTATGTTTGTATCTACGATCGTTTGTGTGTATAGTGTGTGTGTGTGTGTGAAAGTGAGTGAGTAAGAGTAAGTGACTCAGAGTAGAGTGAGTAAGAGAGTGTGAATGAGTGAGTCAAGGTAACAGTGAGTCAAGAGACTAAGTGAAAATGAGTGAGTGCAAGCAAGTGCTAATGAGTGAGCAAAACCAAGTGTGAGCGAATGAGTGTGATTAACTGAATGTAAATGAGCATGAGTGAGAATGTGTTGTTATGTTTGTAAGTCTGCTGTTGAGCCTGGCATCTTTCTTAGAATTATAGAATGACGCTTGATACATCGCTGGCACTGTCCTATTGGAGACAATACTTGCATATGGGATACTCATGAAAAAAATACTCTAGCACTGGTACAATGTAGGTACATTTTGGCACCCGGCACCAGTAGAAAAATAATAATATAACATAATTGGGTCAACTCATGGGGACTGTAGGTATCATCAGCTTGGCACACAGCGAAAGGTCTTAAATATTTAATGAGTGTCTCAGAGACTGGATTTTTAGCAAATGTATACAACAAATGTGTGTTAAAATGCACTAATAGAGGCCATTTTGTTCAAAGATTTCTCAAGTGAGAAAAACCTCCACCCTCCGTTCTCCCCTAGAGGATGTCAGACTCACTTCTCTTGCTTATTGCCAATCAAATAACTGTAACCCTTGCCATATCGTGGCCACAACTTTATCTAAATGATAGCTAAAATAGACATTTGTTTGTGTTGTATAGTTATCCTAATCATGCAATTATTATTGATCTTCAGCAGTGTTAAGTACTGTGATTTCATCATGAGGTTATGTTATTTTATGGTAGGCTAATTTATAAAACGCATGGCTGACCCAACATTGTGGCGTCCCAGCGCTAGCAGGCAGGGGAGAAGAAAACAAGAAGAGCTAAATGGAGGAGAAAGGCAAATTTTTAGTACATTTCCTAAAAGCCCAATGATCTTCTGTACTCCGCGCAGCAAGAGAAGCTTACGGTCACATGACATCACTTCCTTGGAAGATTTAGGGTCAAAGGTCATATGATGTAACTTCCTGTCACATTATGAATGTCAAAGGGACTATGGGGCACATGCATCAATGTAGGCTTTGCGATCCCATGGATGTAGGAATTGCTATAAAATTAGCGGTTCCCAAACATTCCTTAATTGCAAGTCGCAATTACGGAATGCCTTCCCATTCATTCCTATGTTCCCCAAGGCCATAGGAATGAATGGATAATTGCATGGGCAATTTGCGAGTATCCAATAGGTACTCGCAAATTATGCATGCAATTTCAAGGGTGTTAAAAGGACACCATGTTGCACCCCTGAAATCGATCTGTGCACACATGTTGCGCACACACATGCCCCAAGGGCATGTGTGTGTGTGTAACCTACAACTATGAAAAATGCACTATGGTGTAGATGTTGCAAATTACCATCAAGTTCAAATTGATGGTAATAATGTGCGACCCCTACTAGTGAAATCGCTATTTGCGATTTCATCTTGCATTGCATTTAAGGAATTGCTATTTGGGATTCCTTAAGTGCAATTGCAATTTAAGAAATTGCATTAAATTGCAATTTCCTAAATTGCGAGAGCCTTACAGTTAGATGCATCGCAGAAGCCCTTTTTGGGTGTGCAAATGGCTAATTTTTGCAAATCGCACCATTTGCACTCGCAAAAAAGGTTGATGCATGTGTCTGAATGATATCACTTTTGCTACTTCTGACAATCGACATCCATGACGTAAGCATGCTAGTTTACCTCTTATTTCAATTTCTCATTTTCATTTTTTTTAAAAACATAATTTAGATGGGAAAGATGGTTTACAGGTCTAAGCACATTGCATGAATACAAGGCGCGTGGGAGCTTGCACTTTGGGAAGTGCGGACCCCCTTGATGTAAATCTTAAAGCAGATCTTTAGAAAGGGTATATGCTATGAGTAGAGGCCACATAATGGTCAAACTAAATTTAAAAATAAACATTATGCTTCATTTCCTAGAATGGTGAAAGCCTGCTTACTGTCACCCTCATGTGAAATTATTTCTGTATGCCTTCCGGATACAATGCAAAGCAGGTATTGCAATTACTGGGCAGAATTACTAAGCCCTTGATTCACTGTTGCGTCGTTGTGCAAAGCAAGGCAAGGCACCGCAATGCAAGGCAAAGCAAGGGCTTGAGTCAAATCTATCAAACGATTCAGTAGACAGGTTGCATAGGTTTTGGCTGCCTATGTGGAGTACGTCCAGCACTGCATCACTGTGTGTGCCACAGCAAGTAATGAATACAAGGTGTGTGTTCCAATGCAAATTGCAAGGCCACAGTATCACAGTGATATATACAAACATATAAGACCAGGTGGAGTCCTAGGATCTGCCTCTTGGCTGGTGTCCACATCCCCTTTTGGAATCTTTTCTTGACAGACCTGATTTGCCTTTTGGACGGGTGCAAAAACATCTGCTGAAGGTAGCTTCCTCCTCATCACTGCAAGTGTAAAGTGGTTGTGCCCGCCTCACAGTCAAGGATTCTTTTCCTTGGCTTAGATACTGCTGTGATTGGACCTTGGATTCCCTCGTCTGCTGTAAAGTAATGTGAAAAAGAGAGTGAGTTTGATTTCCTATGCTCACCTAGCTTTATTTTAAAGGGATATGTTTTCCCTAAATACAAGAGCTGATATTGTGCAGTCAATTACAAACCTCTCACTATCCAGAGATTTGATCAAAATAGTTGCACTCTTCCAAATAGGTAGAAATACTATTTAAAAAAACATTTTTGGAGTGATACATCTAAAGGAGGAGAATGCAGAGGTGCTAAAAGCATATTGCTTTGACTAGTCCTCTGTTTAAAGTAGAGGAATATAGAGGAAGATGTATTTTCAATATTTTTTGCATATTGATCACGTGAGAATACCATGTATTGGTCCAAGACAGCAGAGCTTTCTGAAAGATTGTGTTGTTGTTTTTCTGTGGCTTATTTGTAAAAATTACAACTAATTGTGTGAATTAAGAATGTTTTTGGGAAATAATATATCATGGGAAAAAGGAAGGTGAAAGTACTCAATGTCAGCATTGCCTAAACTAACTTTTACAAAATGAAAATATAGCAGTTAATAAATGTGTGAGTTGTATTTTAACTGTTATGTTGTCAGAAATATCAAACCCTTCCTTCCTCTAAATGATTTCAAACTAGTGGTCCAAGCGCTTGTCTTGCAGAGGTTAGAATACGGTAGTGCTACCCTCTGCAGCCTTCCCAAATACACTCTGGCTCCTCTAAGAGCTGCACTTAACTCTGCTGCTATACTGGTTACAGATACCAAGCGAAAGATCATGGATCCCCAGTTCTAAAATCCCTCAATTGGTTGCCCTTCGAAGCACAAATTCAATTAAAGATTGCTGTTCTTACACGCAAAGCCCTTCACCTTAATACTCCTACGTACCTTGTGTAAAAAATTAAACTATCCTGTGGCGTAAGAGCTTCAAGAAGCGCCTCTACCCTCCTCATGAAACCATTCATTCTTAAGAAAAAGAGAAGTTGGTAATGAGCTTTCTCCAGAGCTGCCCCTAAGATTTGGAACTCTCTCCCACCGGAAGTTCGCAGAATCTCCTCATTGCCGGCATTCAAAGTGGAAGCCAAACGATTCCTAATGAACAAATTCTTACCCTAATAGGGTTAGTCTCAAGGGCCCGTTGAAATTGCACCTGCTGACTTTGTGCTTTTTTTGTTCTCACTTGTGATACATTTCCCCCTTATTGTACACTGTGTTTCACCCTTGCTGCCCACCTACACCTGATGTATTGTATTGCCCTCCTGGTTGTATTTTGCACTGTATTTTCTTTCTCCCCTTTTCTCTTATAGATATTGTCATATATATTGCTTTTGTACTTCCTCCCATCATATTGTAAAGCGCTCTGTTATCCCTCGGGATCTTGTTTGCGCTATATAAAACTTTATAAAGAAATAAAACAACACATCAAGCTTAGAAATCATTTCATAATGTCACAATCAGATAGTTCCAAGCAAAATTATAATATATATGCATGCTAGTAACTTTTTACTTTCTATCACAAACAAATAACGCTGGTTTGAATAAAACAAGACAGGATGCCTACAAACTTGTAGTCAATGTGAGGGTAGTGTGCGAGTGTTGCATTGTAGTAAAAAATAAGTATGTTTGACATGCCACTACCAGATGGATATGTAGTCGCAGTGTAAGGTGTTATTACTTACCAATTAGTCACAGTTGACTGAAATCTCCAGCAACCAAGCAATGTGCAAAAGGTGACTGTTACAAGCTGTAGCTGTAATGCATGCATCCAGGAAAGTTATCCTACAGATTACAGAAGCTATTTGGGCATCGTAAACAGCTTTCTCATTGAAAGAATACCAGTGATAGTGTACTATGTGGTGAGGTGGCACTTGAAAACAATCAATGGCACCCAGCACTTAGCACTTAATATTGAATTAAATAGGTAATTAATTTAAATAGGTAATTAATTTAAATATTTTAAATGAAAATAAAAATTTAGAGTTTATTAAAAAAATTTAAAGTAACATTTATATTATTATTATTATGTATAACACATTGCAAACATGTATGTGTAGAAATACTTTAAATTAATTCAATTATTAAAACAATACCATTACATTCATTAAACATAAACGTTTTTATTTATATATTATTATATCATTTTTAACATTAAATATTTGTAAATGTTGAAATAAATTAACTTTGAAAAATATATATATTTCTTTATTGGCATTTTAAGTTCAAGGCAGGACATCAATGGACAAGGAATTGTTATAATGTAACAGGCATATCAGTCACAATAGCAACCACAATAGCAAAAATCATATACTGATACATTTAAAATATGAGGCATCACCAAAAAACATTTGCAAGGAGTACTATCCTTAAGACACCCAGAAATTATTTTCAACTCCTGTGGAAGGGAGGGGAAAAATATCACATTAAACAATGCGTGAGTTTGTGATTATTCAACAATAGTGACCAATAACGTATATAGTCGAAAACTAACAAACATAATCTAAAAAGCAGGGGAAAATTGTGATGAACAAGGGGAGTTGGTTGAGTGCCGGTTATGAGCAGGGAGATAGCGGGGGCATCATGAACTGGCTGCTGGTTATGCATGAGATTGCAGTCTCCTGCCTGTCTTACCAAAGACGGTACACAAGTGGGTGGTGATGGTCCGAGCATCTGAATCAATCAAACACTCACACCCACTCAAAAGATCTGGGTTTAATCCATCACCGTTCTTTAGCCCACTCTGCCAGCCCAGTTCAGACATGGCTATATGCAAATCAGTCTGACCCTGTGCCTCATGGGAACAGTCCAGCCCGAACTGCTAAGCCATGTCTTCCCTGGACCGGAAACAAGCTTCTGAGGACCGGTTTCAGGCATTCCAGCCGACTTCAGCCCAGCTTGCTTGAATCCAGTGGCAAAGTGAGCAAGGGACTCATGTCTGAGCATACCCTGCCACACTTATGGTGGCCAAAAGCAGTCCAAAAGGGGGTGGTGATGGTCGGAGCATCTGAATCAATCAAACACTCACACCAAGTCAAAAGATCTGGGTTTAATCCATCACCGTTCTTTAGCCCACTCTGCCACTCCAGTTCAGACATGGCTATATGGAAATCAGTCTGACCCTGTGCCTCATGGGAACAGTCCAGCCTGAACTGCCGTGCCATGTCTTCCCTGGACCTGAAACAAGCTTCCGAGGACCGGTTTCTGGCATTCCAGCCGTCTTCAGCCAGGCTTGCTTAAATCCAGTGGCAAAGTGAGCAAGGGACTCACGTCTGAGCATACCCTGCCACACTTATGGAGGCCAAAAGCGGTACAAAAGGGGGTGGTGATGGCCAGAGCATCTGAATCAATCAAACACTCACACCCAGTCAAAAGATCTGGGTTTAATCCATCACCGTTCTTTAGCCCACTCTGCCACCCCAGTTCAGACATGGCTATATGCAAATCAGTCTGACTCTGTGCCTTATGGGAACAGTCCAGCCCGAACTGCCAAGCCATGTCCCTGGACCGGAAACAAGCTTCCAAGGACCGGTTTCTGGCATTCCAGCTGTCTTCAGCCTGACTTGCTTGAATCCAGTGGCAAAGTGAGCAAGGGACTCACGTCTGAGCATACCCTGCCACACTTATGGCGGCCAAAAGCAGTACAAAAGGGAGTGGTGATGGTCGGAGCATCTGAATCAATCAAACACTCACACCCAGTCAAAAGATCTGGGTTTAATCCATCACCGTCCTTTAGCCCACTCGGGCTGGACTGTTCCCATGAGGCACAGGGTCAAGGCTGATTTGCATATAGCCAGTGTCTGACCTAGGGTGGTGTGGAGTGCAAAAAAACGATGGATTTAGGCGCAGATGCTTGTACTGGGGTGAATGTAAGACATTGTTCTGCATTCTGTCCATCAACTGTGTTTTTTGCAATTGTTTTACCAAAGAGCCATGTATAAAAAGGGGGATGGGGTCAATGCACATATGTCGTGAATATATAGGGGATAACAGAGTTCCAGTCCTGGACTTTCCACAGACCATAAGTTGGTGATCAGGCCATGGAGAGTAAAGAGCTGGAGGCATTCCTGAGTCTAGCAATGATCATGCGGAGGCAGCCAACTTATTTTGTAGCTTAAGTAAATTGGTGTCCCTGGCGGTGGCAGTCCCAGCCGCACCCCACATGCGTGCTTCTCTTGTCATAACATCAGCAGCGGCCGAAGCCTATTTGAGTGCTACCTAAAGCAAACAATCTATTGAAGGTGTCTGCACGGCTTTCCATGACATAACTATGAGGCAATTGAAGACACTAATGGCCAAATCGGCTAGTTTTAAGAATGTTTAATGTGCTTTATGCATTTCGTGATACCTAAAAGGCAATGTAGGGAATCAGTTGTAATCACGCATCAATGATCTATCTCTAAGATGTGGACCATGACATGACCCTATGCCTGCTGTAATGGGGAGGCATTCTCACACCATGTGGATGAAAGTTGCATCATGGTGAACACATTTAGTTCACACTAGAGTCACTCCTGGGAACATCCAAAATAAATTAATTTATTTTGCCATTATTTCCAATGAAATTCTATTTTAAGTCTCTTCTTCCATTATTTTCAATTGAAGGGTTTTGCTGTACAAGTGGTTGACCATGTGTAGTGCTTGACATACAGCAGGTCTGTGCTGGAGTGAATTTATTATTATGTTGTTTTTTTACTAATAAATAGCAATGGGCCTACTCTTTTGGTGGTTGTTGTCAATGCCTCACTAAACCCCTCCTAACTCCTCTCTAAACCCACTCGTACAATTCCCGAAATCATCCCAAAATAGTAGTAATTGCTCTTTTTTGTCCAGCTATTCCCCAGGTTCCTTGCACACTTATAACTTAGACCCTTATTACGGTGTTGGGCAGACATTATGAAATCAGGCCGACTGACCTCTGGTTGGCGATCCCAACTGCAGGATTACCAAAAGTCAAGTAAAATCAATGTGCCGCTGTCACCACTCACCAACACTGCACAGAGTTGTTTAGGTTTATTGTTTAACTTTACGCAACTTCAAAGTCATCCCTAAATCAGTTGGTTTCACTGGAATTGACAACTTCCTTCTTTTGGTGGGAGTTCTCAAAGTTGTCACATGGCGCTGTGAGTCATTCCATCATCTCTGATTCTCCTGACTCCGAGTAAGGTATTCAATTCCGCACCAACTGTGTCCTGAGTCCTGACTCATATGCAATTTAGCAACCTGTAGTACAAATTTGTTTTTGCACAACAAGAGAAACATTAAGTAATTTACTGTTTAGACTAGATTTGTGCTTGCGTTATGTGAGAGACTGTTCAGTTTATTTATTTATTTCTTGCATTTATTGGGCGCACAGCTACCCAACAAAGGGTTTCCTGGCGCAGTAGATCCAATTGTTAATATGGCTTCAGAATACTAGATATTAAACAGCCACGTTTTTAAGGCCTTTCTGAATTTAATGTAGCTCAGCTCAGACAGCTTGCTGATGCAAATTGAGCGAGTCATCAATGATGACGCCCAAATTGCGAGCGTGCGTGACAGGGGTAGGGGGGGTGCCCATTTCAGATGGCAAATGTTGGGGTCCCCAGAGTTCTTTATTTTTTCCCAGCACGATGAGCTCGGTTTTTTCACCGTTGAGTTTTAAGAAGTTTTTATGCATCCATTCAGAGATTTTACTGAGTCCGAGTTGTAGAGAAGAGGAGTTGTCGGAGTCTGCAGCTGTTCTGACTCTTTGAGTAGTATAAAGCAGAAAACAATAAAACAAAGCAGTTGGGAGTTGATCCAGTGAAGAAATCTTGCTATCTTTTTAAGGTAAAGGAAAAAAAATCACCTTCGGAAAAACAAAATAGTTACAGATAAACAAACACCCACTGTCACACTGCCTGCCCCCACATGAATCATCTTGCAATACTCATCACAAGTTCAACACAAACAAGATTCACTCAGAGTGCAATGGATGCCATTTACGTGCTTCCCAGGTGTTGTCACCATGATCATGGCCCATTGCAGAATGTCAATCTATTATATTCATGAAGCGGACATTGGCCAGTGTAAATAAAATAATGTGGGACAGTCCGTCATGGGTAATAAAGTAGGAAAAGATAGATAGTCACCGTCCAGGGTTGGAGGCAGCACACATTTGTATATATTCTCTCCATCCAATGCCCTTGTGGGATATGGGTGGGATGGACTTTTTTACCACACACATTTGAAACTCCAATCCAAAATGTGTCTAACAGTAAGATGGTTGGATTGATTTAGTCAACGAGGCACAAACAAATAGGAGTAAATAAAGTTCCCCTGCTATATCTGTTTTTTGGCATCAAAGAAAGAAAGCAGATCAGCGATAGAGACTGAGAGAGAAAGTTCTATAGTTGTTGGCCCAGGCCTAGTAGTCAGGGAAGTAGATCCTCAAACTCTGTTAGTCTGCCCAGAAGTAGGACATCTAACACACTACTACCAACGTCGATCCTGTGAGAGGTCCTGCTGACAGTTTCCCTTTCTCTTTCTGCCTCAAGTGCTGCTGCGACCTTAGAGGCAGCACCACACCGCCAGAGCCGTTCTTCTGCCTCCCGCCACCCCGCCAGCGATAGCAATCTTGCCGGTGAGGCTGCAGTGGGGAGTGTGGGTGGGGACCACAAGTCCCAGCAACCCTTGCGGCACCCGTGGCACCTGTGACCCATTCTAACCGCGCCTGGAGGCGCATATATTGGCTGTGAGCTTCTGCTGAGCGGGGGACCAACGTCGATCCTGTGAGGGGTCCTGCTGACAGTTTCCCTTTCTCTTTCTGCCTCAAGTGTTGCTGTGACCTTAGAGGCAGCACCACACCGCCGGAGCCGTTCTTCTGCCTCCCGCCGCCCCGCCAGCTATAGCAATCTTGCCGGTGAGGCTGCAGTGGGGAGTGCGGGCAGGGACTACAAGTCCCAGCAACCCTTGTGGCACCCGCAGCACCTGTGACCCATTCTAACCGCGCCAGGAGGCGCATATATTGGCTGTGAGCTTCTGCTGAGCGGGGGACCAACGTCGATCCTTTGAGGGGTCCTGCTGACAGTTTCCCTTTCGCTTTCTGCCTCAAGTGCTGCTGCGACCTTAGAGGCAGCACCACACCGCCGGAGCCATTCTTCTGCCTCCCGCCACCCCGCCAGCTATAGCAATCTTGCCGGTGAGGCTGCAGGGGGGAGTGCGGTCGGGGACTACAAGTCCCAGCAACCCTTGCGGCACCCGCGGCACCTGTGACCCATTCTAACCGTGCTAGGAGGCGCATATATTGGCTGTAAGCTACTGCTGAGCGGGGGACCAACGTAGATCCTGTGAGGGGTCCTGCTGACAGTTTCCCTTTCTGTTTGTGCCTCAAGTGCTGCTGCGACCTTAGAGGCAGCACCACACCGCCGGAGCCGTTCTTCTGCCCCCGCTGCCCCGCCAGCTATAGCAATCTTGCCGGTGAGGCTGCAGTGGCGAGTGCGGGCGGGACTACAAGTCCCAGCAACCCTTGCGGCACCCGCGGCACCTGTGACTTATTCTAACCATGCCAGGAGGCGCATATATTGGCTGTGAGCTTCGCCTCGCGGGACGCCGGGCTAAGCCCGGGCAAAATGAGGAAATATGAATTTTTATGATCAATTGTGTCCCCTATCGTAGACCCCAACGGCTCCATGTACGTGCTTCAAGTACATGTATGTTCCCTCCACTTCCAGCTATGAAGACGCAAATACATTTGCGTCCAACGTTAACATGTCCTCTTTCAGATCCACCATGAATGGGTCGAATATTCCGTTCCTAAGTATGCCTTGCCACCGTCTTTATATGGTGTACCTTTCACGTTTTTCAGCTCTGGCAAGTTAGGCCCTGATTTCTGCCATCAAGCCTTTTCCTGCCTTCTGCCTCTGAATGCTACAGCCTGGACCTGCATCTGTATCCATGACCTTTGTCTTACTTCCTGCGCGGCTAGCGGTGCCTGGCTCGGCCTGCTTGCCTGCCAAGACTGTATTTTACCTTCAAGTTATCTGCTCCGCTCCTCGAAAATACATTCCTGTCTAGTAGTTTAGGTAAACATCCTTCCAGCTTCAGAGCAAAGGCCAACGGAGGTGACTGAGGCTGCGATCGACACCCAGACGAGGCGGTGAGGAGTGCGGAGGATCCCGACCAGAGCCCAGCTGAGAGAGCAAGGTCCGAGGTATTCAGAGGCCCACCAGGTTCCGAAGTTCCGAAGTACCTACGTCACGAGTCGAGTCGAGTCGAGTCCAGTCCGGTCCAGTCCAGTCCAGAGTTTCCGAGGCCTTCCGTTTCCGTGCTTCCCGGTGAGTAGCGTTGCTGGGGACGCATCTAGACGAGCGCATTAATTTGTCCCGGTCAAGACGGGTTTGGGTACACAGACCCGGTCTGCACTGTTTTAGCGGTGTATCTGTACTGTTTAGCAGTATATCCGGTCTGCACTATTTAGCGGTGTATCTGTACTGTTTAGCAGTATATCCAGTATGCAGTTAGCTAGTTTTATTCTAATTATTGTTATTCGTTTTTAAATGTTTTAATGTGTTTTAAATGTCGTGGTATGAGTGATTGTTCGATCTTCATTACTGTGTTCATTGTATTAACTGTGTTCAAGTTCGCGTAAGTATCAAGTAGCAAGGTTTAAGATGCCTTTATTCTCTAAACTAAGACAGATAAAAACTAGAAAAGGGATACTCGAGGAAGCCGTTCCCATCCCACCTAGGGACACTCCCGGATATTTTATGTACCAAAAGCACGGCCTAGGTGCCGTATTATACCTTGATTTGTGGGTGGACTATACCAAGGATTTAGAGGAAAATCAGAAATGGCCCGCTACGGGGACATGGGATGCAGACTGCATCATGAGAGTAGAAGAAGCACTATGGAAAAAGAAAGCCAGACAGTCACAGAAAGATGCCATTGAATTATGGCGTAAAGAATCGCATAGACGCACAGAGAAAGCACTCAGAAAAGCAGAGAAAAGTAGAGAGGATTCAGACAAAGCCCGAGAAAATGTATTAGTTGAGGAAGGTATACGAGTAAAAGCAGAACAAGTAGACAGACAACGAAACACTTTTGGTGAATGGCATGTATCCTCTTTTGGCCCAGGGCCTGCCCAAGGCGACCCCGGAAGTCCCGAAAGATCTGCCACCTCCATTGCTCCCGACTAAATTACGTCACAAAACCGCAGAAGACATTTTCCTTTCTTCCTATTTAGACGACGTAGCTCCCGCATATACAAATCCACGTGCCCGCACACCACCCCTTGACGGCACTCCACCCCGAGATAATCAACAACCACTTTTGCAACATCAAACTCCTCCTCCTGCTCCACATCCTCCACCTGTTCCTCCAGCCCTTCCAGCACCTATTCTTCCGGCACCTATTCTTCCTGGCTATAACCCACTAAACCCTTTTTTACCTGGCACCTCAGGAGGTGCGACAGGAGGTTTTCATACGCCACCACCAGCACATCGATTGACTTATAGGGATTTAGCACAACAACGTACACCTCAATCAGCGAGTTACGACATACTTAAAGAGCCTCTTACAGACTGTAGATATGATCCAGTACCCGGTAAAGACGACAGAATGATGCTAGAATCAGTACATCTACGACGAGTTGCAAACTATTTAATGATACTACCAGGGATGATTGATCATCTAGACAGAATATACCACTTTGTCCAAACGGGGGAAGGTCCTAAAAGTATTGGCGACGCCATGGCACACCAGAAAGTTGACACTCAAAAGATGATACTACGTTTTTTCATAAACTCTTTGATAAGAGACCAAGATAGGCCTGGTGTAGACCAGGAAGAAATGAAAGCACTTAACAAATGGGGTCAGAATATAGCAGACGGAAAACATGATAAACAGAATAGTATAGAAAACATGTACTGAAGGATCCGAAAAGTAGTAGAACAGATACATGAAAGAAGACCGCCTGAAATAGAAATAGATACAGACAAGAATGAATCCTCGGAGGAGGAACAACCAAAAACGACAACAGGAACATTGCAGTTACCAGCTAGAGAAATGATAGCTTATGTAGGTAAGGGAAGACCCTTTAATAATTCAATACGTCCGGTACGTCCAGAAAGTAAGAGAATTTTTCAAGCAGCCATGTCAAACCCAAAGACCCCTGAACATTTATTTCAGGCTACTGATAAAATACTTCAAGAACGAATGGGGTACCATGTACTCGATTCTATGGATGAACAAGAATTAGCCAGGTCAGCAGTACAATGGGCTGACAGTTCTGATAAATATAGTGATGACGCGTTAGCGCAAACGTTTTTGAATCTTTCTCCAGATGAACAGCGTTTAGCTGGTATGTACATGATACAACACCTCCTTATATTGTATAAAAGCCAACACTCCGATCCTGGTCCCCTACCTGATATATAAATAGAACTACTCATGAAGAAATGGAGAGGTCTATGTACCGATTTAATTAAAGTAATTCTAGAACAACGGCACAGATATAGTGCCTTCCTGTGTCCACAGTTTGATCCAGCTCCATCCATAGAAAGAAAATCGTTTAAATAGACAGACAGAATCCCTTACGAGAAGTGCACCCAGTCCAGAATAATGATAATACTTTTAGACGCGTGTTTGTGTACACGCCCATAACTAAAATAGAACTATTGGAAATGAAGAAATTGGTGCCCAGCCATGACAAAGATCCAGCAGGTTTTCACCGTGAAATAAAAGACATGTTACTCATGGGTGATTATACATATCCTGACATTATGAAAATATTAAAAGTTTTGTTGCCTGCCGGTATTTACGAGAAACTTAAAGAAAAAGAATGGGAGGTGGGAGAGCAAAAGATTGAATGGGCTGCATTAGAAAACGAAGAAAGAACTCGAACTCCAGGCCTAGGGCTTGGGGACAAAACTAAAGTGTTACCAGGATTGTTAGTACAAGTATTGCCACGTTTATTAACTACGAAAAAGGAAGACTGGGGTGCAATATCAGCCTGCAAACAGAAACCCGATGAAGACACTAGTGATTTCTATTCCCGATTTGAGAAATGTTTTGGTATTAATAGTGGCCTGAAAGCAAGTAGCGACTCGTATCCACATCTTTTTGTAACAAAATTAGTCGAGAATTCCCTGCCCCAGGTTAAGAACAGAGTACTGAAAGTCGAGAGCACATGGCAAGCTAATACCCCTTCACAAATGTTACAAATGTTACAGTACCACCAGAATAGAATTAGAGAAGAACAAGAACACGAACAAAGACGTATGAAAGACACGAAAATGAAAATGCTAGTTGCTCAGTCAGTTCCAGCTGACGGGCATAAAAAGGGTATGACACAGTCCAGTAATTCAGCGGCTCCTGTTAAATGGATATGCAACTATTGTAAACAGCCAGGTCATTATATAAACGATTGTGCAGTTCTGAAACACAATATCTCTACGGGTAAAACCAAAGAGAGACCGCGTCCACCTAGACAAGATCAGATCCAACAACAAGTACCCCAGAATGTACAACCTATGCAGGCTTCACAACAGACAGGACAGACCGTAGCAGTACCACAGCCACAGCCCATTGCCGCAACACAAAACACGACACAACAGATGTACCAGTATGCACAAAATGACTACCCCGATTATCAACAATACACATGAAACAGCCTAGAGAGGGAGGTTGGCTTGCCTCTTATTGAGGTTCCTGTAGATCAAGAGGGTCCTTATGTACATAGTCAAGTATTAGGGAAAGACAGAAAGTTTTTAATTGATACAGGGGCAAGCAGAACAACTATAAGTCACGACGAGGTTCCAGGGGCACCCCTCTCAGGCTCACAGAATGTTTCCCTTGGATTTTCAGGAAAGCCTATTGTTAACGAAGTATCGCAACCCCTTCCTCTTGCAGTTGGTCCATTGACACGTACTACAGATTTATTGCTTACGAAATCATGCCCAGAAAACTTGTTAGGTATAAAGACACTGAAAGCTCTAGGAGCTGTAATATGCTGTTCTCCGGAAGGAGTACGACTATTTTTACGTGACTTTAAGGGTCACTATGTATTGAGAGATATGGATCATCGGTTACAGAATGTCCCTGCACATTTATGGGCACAAGGCCCCACTGATGTAGGTTGTATGCACATTACACCATATCGAGTCACACTCAAGGCAGGAGTGGTATTACCACGAATTAGACAATACAAGTTACCCCCAAGATGCTGTAGTGGCTTTACTGCAAATCATTGACGAGCTCATTGCACAAGGAGTGGTTGTGGAAACCGACTCCAATGTATGTAATTCCCCTATCATTCCAATTCTTAAACGTACTGATCCAAATGCACCCCCAGTTTATCGATTAGTTATTGATTTGCGCGAATTGAATAAATGCATTATACCACAGTATCCCGTGGTTCCAGATATCTCTTCATTATTGACAGCTATTGATTCAGAAGCAACGTTCTTTACTGTAATTGACCTCAAGAACGCCTTCTTTAGTGTCCCAATCGATCCGGAAAGCCAATATTTGTTCGGATTCTGTTTAAATGGACGAAGCTTCAAATTTGCACGCGCACCTCAAGGATTCACAGAAAGCCCCAGCATCTATAGCCAAGCACTGAAAAGACAACTTGACAGTATTCACATGCCTGACAACACTGCCCTGCTTCAGTATGTCGATGATCTGCTGATCACCGCCCGAAGCAAACCTGAATGTGAACGAGCATCACTGACGGTTTTGCATTTTCTGGCCGACAAGGGGCACAAGGTGTCCCCTTCAAAGCTGCAATTCTGTGTTCAGCAAGTTGTGTACCTTGGGCACTTGCTGTCCAAAGGGGGGAGACAGCTCACACCTGACCGCATCCAGTTAATTGTAAACATGTCACCACCCAAGACACAAAAGGAGGTGCGGGCCTTCATAGGCCTCACTTCGTACTGCAGACAATGGATTCCCCAATACGCATTTCTAGCAAAGCCACTCATACAGTTGACAACCCAGGAGGCAGCGACATCGACTGTCCTCCCTTGGACTCAGGAACATACACAAGCTTTTGAAGACTTAAAGAAAGCCTTATGTCAAGCACCTGTTTTAGCAACACCATGTTATAGCAAGCCTTTTACACTTTTTGTCACAGAACGTGAAGGTACTGCCTTGTCAGTACTCACTCAGGAACAAGCAGGTTCACATAAACCGTGTGCTTACTTTTCTAGCACATTAGATCCAGTAGCCCAGGCTCTGCCTGCGTGCTTGAAATCAGTAGCAGCGACAGCTCTAGCAATCAGACAAAGCGATTCCATAGTGTTAGGACATCAATTGACAGTGCAAGTTCCACATTCCGTGGAAGTTCTTTTAAACCGAACACAGACCCAGCACTTGACTATAGCACGACTGACAGGTTATGAATTGACATTGTTTCAGCCACACATAGAAATCAGACGCTGTAACACATTGAATCCTGCTACACTTTTGCCATTAAGTGGAACAGACCCATTGGCACATGATTGTATTGAAATCATTACTATTACGACGAAACCCAGACAAGACTTGACAGACACTCCATTACCAGACCCAGACCTGACACTTTATGTGGATGGTTCATGCATGAGAACAAGTACAGGAGAGTTAGTGGCCGCCTACGCAGTCACGACAGACACCGAAGTTATAGAAACAAATTGTATCGACACCCTGTCAGCTCAAGCAGCAGAGCTCATCGCTCTGACACAAGCCTGTATTCAAGCCAAAAATAAGAGAGTTAACATATATACAGATTCACGTTATGCATTCGGAGTTGTACACGACTTCGGAGTCCTCTGGCGAGAGAGAGGTTATTTGACTTCTCACGGTGCCAACATTCAACACGGTCCCCTCATTCAAGCTCTGTTAGATGCAATACATCTGCCTACTGCTATATCTATCATGAAGTGCAAGGCACATACAAAGGTCACCGATATCATTTCCCAGGGTAACGACCTGGCAGACCGAACAGCTAAGCAAACAGCTCAGAATCAGACTCATGCAACTGACTTGACAAAGACAATAGTTCCGACACCGACACATTGCATGACAGTTAGGGATCCCGCCCTTGATGTAATTGACCTACAGACACATGCTACACCAGATGAAATCAAGAAATGGACTGAACTAGGAGGGATCCAAACAGATCAGGGATGGATGACGAAGGGAAAATCTACATGGTTTCTCCCCGACTCTATGGTTCAAGTTAAGTTTAACACAGTACATAGTCCAGCGCATCTAGGAGAAAAAGCTATGCTAGACAGTATTCAAAACATTTGGTTCAATAAACATTTACGAGCAGCAGCCAAACAGAAAGTGCGTACTTGCATGATTTGTTGTTAGTTCAACCCAGGTAAAAGCATTCCTGTAGAGCAAGGTGGATTTCATCCTCCCGATCACCCTTTTGAAGTCCTCCAGATGGATTATATCCAGATGGAACGTTGTCGAGGATTCAAATATGTCCTCGTAGTTGTATGTGCACTTTCCCGATGGACAGAAGCATATCCAGTCCCAGATTACACTGCTCCGACCACTGCCAAGCAGCTGGTTCGTGAATTTTTCCCACGGTATGGTTTGCCCCGTATCGTATACTCATATAACGGTCAGCCATTCTCATCCGAGCTTGTGAAACAAGTTACACTCCTGTTAGGCTATCAGTGGAAATTCCACTGTGTCAGACATCCCGAGGCAGCAGGTCTCGTGGAGCGTCATAATCAGACTCTGAAAATTTGACTTGCCAAAATCTGCAGAGAGAAAGGCGTCGACTGGATAGTAGCTTTACCAGTTGCGCTCTTTTACATGAGAATGATAGCACATTCTCGAACAGGGCAATCCCCGTACGAGGTGGTCTTTGGTAGGCCACCAAATATGTGGGGGACGCCTTTGCCTCGAAAAATTACCGATGTTGATTGTAATATGCTGACAGATTACCTTGCCTCCTTGATGTCTGCACTACAATCTTGTCGTTCACAGGTAGCTGCAGCCTTTCCCGACAACACCGAGGTGAAGCCCCATGAAGTGGTTCCAGGCGATTACGTGTTAATCAGAAATTTCGACAGGAGGAGTCCGCTGGAGCCCCGTTGGCAAACGCCGAAGATAGTACTTTTGACCACAAGGACTGCAGTGAAAGTCGAGGGCCGCAAGGGCTGGCTTCACTCGAGTCATATAAAAAATTTCATGGACTGCCTTCAGATTTGAACTCTCAGCCCTGCCCTCCTCCACAGACTGACTCAAAACTCCCCCTGGTCGAGAAAACTGCTTCCCAAGAATATAAATTAAAGCTAAGGTCTAGCAAGTCAGACAGTTTAATTGTTTATGTCCTCCCCTAGGTGAATAGGTTAAATTAGTTTCTGACATGTATCCCCTAGACCGAAATAGAGAGAGAGATAGACAGAAACAGCTCAAGAAACGTGAATATTGTAAATCACTTCGTAGTCACTGCATAGTGACATTATTGATTATGTTTTTTCTAAGTCTTCTGATTATTGCTGCAAGTATACTGTTGCACATATACTACTCTATTTTCAAGCGTGCACATTCTGCTTTCAATGTTACTGCCGAACACTCTTTTAGCGAATTACCCCCGCATGAGTTGTCCTACAGACTTGCGCTGCGCAACAATACATTCATTAGTATGTTACATCACTTTCATCAGACCAGCAACGCTACAAATTGTTGGATATGTGGCCGACTCCCCCCTACCAGAAATACAAGGGAGTTCTGCCCCTCTTTCCGTACCCGTTCACACACAATGGTTCCTGTGGTGCATGGTTTAGTTTGATTAATTCTTTAGATTCAAATACCGTAGTATACCAGGGCAACTGGGTATGGGGAGACCTGAACCTAGTTTTGCTTAAAGCCTGCTACCCTAACAAGGAGGGACTTCCAAAAAGGACAGGAACTGATCTAGAAAATGAAGTATATGGATTAGGTAACTTTACACTTAACCTCATGATTCTGAATGTTGAATTCGAAGCTGCACCAGTCTTGCCTGCTATGTCAGTATTACCAGTCAAAGGTGAATTATGTGTTAGAAAGAATGGTTCAGTACACCTGGGTCATAGTAAATGTACTACTGTGATCGAATTCAGTGATAAAGGCAAGTCTACATTTAGAGCTTCCCGTCATTCCTATTTCATTTGTGGTCATACCGCATATATACGTTTACCTCTAGATTGGGATGGCACCTGTTACATTGCATTCCTTCTGCCACCTGTTTTCCTAGCCCCTCCTGATTATCATAGGAATACCCATCTAGTACACAATAGACCCCAGAGAGATCTCCCGATTGTCGACTACACTGAAACGGCATGGGAGCAATACACAGACTTCAATAAAGGTTTCTTTCCCTACTTAGGTGCTGTCTTTAATAGTAAACTGATACGCAAGTTAACCAGAACCCTCGAAGCAGTAGTGAATGAGACTACTTCTGCCCTAGGCAACTTAACGGAGGAGCAGTCTGCGATGCGGATTGTTGTTCTCCAAAATCGTCTTGTCCTTGACGTCATCCTGGCCGATAGGGGCGGAGCCTGTAGTCATCGGATCGAGCTGCTGTGTTTTCATTCCAGAAAACGCGCCATCAGTATATAGAGCCATAACCCGTCTTCATAAGATTGCAAGTCAGATACACCAGAATCCAGGCACCTGGACTTGGTCCGGTTGGTTCTGGAGCGTGTTATCAGCCTGGGGATGGAAGGTCCTATCCTTCCTAGGTATTGCCCTTCTCATAGTATTCAGTTGCTGCCTATGTCTACAATGTGGGCCAGCGATTTGCGGCCTGTGTGCCACATCATGTATTCCTCATTCAAGTCCACATTCAAAATACCGTAAGAAGAAAGAATAGCAAATGATGTTACGCGAACAGATTGATAGATTTATGAGGATCGATATATCATGAAGGGTCTGTAGGGGACAAGGAGGGAATGAGGAAATATGAATTTTTATGATCAATTGTGTCCCCTATCGTAGACCCCAACGGCTCCATGTACGTGCTTCAAGTACATGTATGTTCCCTCCACTTCCAGCTATGAAGACGCAAATACATTTGCGTCCAACGTTAACATGTCCTCTTTCAGATCCACCATGAATGGGTCGAATATTCCGTTCCTAAGTATGCCTTGCCACCGTCTTTATATGGTGTACCTTTCACGTTTTTCAGCTCTGGCAAGTTAGGCCCTGATTTCTGCCATCAAGCCTTTTCCTGCCTTCTGCCTCTGAATGCTACAGCCTGGACCTGCATCTGTATCCATGACCTTTGTCTTACTTCCTGCGCGGCTAGCGGTGCCTGGCTCGGCCTGCTTGCCTGCCAAGACTGTATTTTACCTTCAAGTTATCTGCTCCGCTCCTCGAAAATACATTCCTGTCTAGTAGTTTAGGTAAACATCCTTCCAACTGCAGAGCAAAGGGCCCGGCCTTTCTGTCTCCGTGCAAGTAATTCATAGCTCCTGTTACCATGGTAGGCCCATGCCCCCTCGCAACTCATGTAGACACGTAGACGCTTATACACGCACTAGCAGTCAGTATAGAATAGCCTCTGCCCGAGAGACCTTTCCTTCCAGATAATACAGTTCCTTAAACACAAGATATTAGATACGATTTGGGATTAGGTTGTTCTGACATCCCAGACTTCTGTCTCCTCATGTAAGGCTAAATGTCAAGTCCCCTTCACCCTCCAGTTACACGTCAATTACACGTCATGCTGCTGCGCGCGCATCTCTGCCATGTATTTCTGCTGACACTGCAGGATTCTCCTATGGATCCACCCACCTGTGACACCTTCATAATGACGTTTCTAGTACACGCCCTTATGCACGCCTTTTGTAACGCCTTTTTCATTACGTATGTGTATTCTTATCTCTTCTCTCAGCTGTTACGCCTTCTGCATCTATTGCTACTGTAATGCGTTGACTATATATATGATAATCTGTCAATAAAGTATTGTGATTCCCTTCCTGAACCTTCGTGGTGATGGAATATAATCCCTGGTTCGAACCACTTCCTTTTTAAGGAATAAAACCCCTTTTAAAACCTCAGATATCACAGATTCTGCCTCTTATTTTTTCTGAGTTATTCTTATTGAACTTTACCGCATAAATTAAGTATAGGTAATTTAAATTTACCACAAAAGGGCGGGCCCTCTTAGGCCCTCTGAGACCCGAGGAGGACGGGACGGGGCTATCCCCCTTGATTTCATGATTTCATGTTAAGAGGAGGTAAAGAACATTTTCTTCTCTTTGGCGTATTATCCACTGACTTTGCCTTTGTCCTAGGACTTAAACCACAATATGACTTCCAAGGGGGATAATACAAAAATTCCCACTGCGAGAGAAGTCGATAAAGGCTTACCACCCCTGCCCACACAGGATAGACGGACTAAGCAATTGACCTCACAAACAGTAGACGCAGACCAAGCGTCCTCGTGGTTAGATGAGCTAAACTTCCTATGCAAAACCACACACGCTTTAGTGGAATCACCCCTTCCTGCCGAAAGCTTCTGTGTATCACCCGACACTGACAGTTCTTTGCAACCCCTCCCATCATCTAATAAAGACAACATTGAAAACACCCAAAGGCTCGCTATTCCCGATTCCTCATCCGCTATAAGGAAATGTAATGGGGTTAATAACATGGGGAACCAACCTAAACCTCAAAAATTGTGCTTAAGCCCTTCACTTCCTGCCAGCAACCCCTCTATGATCCCTGAGACTGCCGAGAAAATAGTTGTTCTAACATCTCCTATACAGCTGGATCTATTATCCCTTATTGAACAACTGGTCAGCTCTATCATATCACCACTGATAGATAAAATAAACACACTAGGGGACAGGCTGACGGGACTGGAAGAAATTATCAAGTCCACCTTGCTAGCTAACATAAGTACTGTAACACCCAAATGTTCCAATCCATCTTCTACTTCAAAAGACCCAGAGCCAACCGCGCATGACAAAAGGGTCTTAACCCAACCAATAGTCTCCAATGTACCAGCCCCAATACCTCGCAGAACCTCCCCTATACCTGCTCTCTCGCAACTCGCTGCTCCTAGAGCACACCATAACAAAGCTACTTCCATCCAACTCCCCCCGGAGGCAGCTCCTTTTGTGTGTGTCCTCGCGGGAGTACCAGTACTTCCTCCAGGGAAAACCGAAAGACAACATGACTTGCTGAACAAGGTCAAATTTTGGCTGACGAACAACAGACCCCTGCCACCCAACCTTGTGGGTACAATAATGAGTGTTAGAAGGGTGGGCTGACTGGGTTCCCTCCAAAAAGATATCGTTGGTGACTTAGTTCTTGTTAGATTTAGGCAGAGACACATTGTTCCGTACCTGCGTACCTGTGTACCCCAAGTGGGAAACAGCCCAATCTCTGTCTGGGATTTGCACAATTTTTACATCAGAATGTTGTGGTCCCCACATCTAGTCTAAAGACAGGGTGCAACATGTTAATGGGCAGAGAACTTCATGCATTGAGTGGCAGAACTGGTGCTGCGAAGGAGGCACTACAGGTCCAAAGCAGGCTCTGCCCAGAAATTCTGGCCAACCCGTGCCACTTCACAACCTTGAAGCAGAATACTGCTTAAACTAGCGTGTTTTGAGAAGGGAATCCCCCTCTCACAGATGGAAAAACACTTTAGGGCGTGTATACACATAGTCTGAATTACACACCCACTAGTTTTAAATTACACACACATAATTTTTAATTTGTCCTGAAGAAAGCCAGCATATTCATAAGGCACTGGCTGAAACATGTTGACCCATCAAGGATGTGGGAGGTCGTAACTCGCCTCTAACATCCAACAGCCTTATTTTTAACTGCTGACGGAGGCCCAGGTATTAAAGTCTAATTCACCTTCGGGTACTGGGACCCCCACCAAGCCATTTTAATCCACATTTCATAACACTCTTCACCGCACACTCAGCGACATACATGCTCCGCTGTAATCAGGCGTTGAAGCACGCCCGGGACACGCTAGGTGTCACTGGGTGGGCCCGATGATGAAGCATGCCACCAACTAGGTTGGTGGGTGAGGGCTTCATGAGCACACTCACAAGGTGCCACTACCCCCTGACGAAACATACTTGAGTCCTTTGAACTAAAAATTAATAATTTTTGTTAACCCCCCCTTTTTACTTAAGCTAGTCTCCTTTTGATTAACTTCATAAATCAGTCTTCACCCTGTTCCTAGTGAAATAGTTCAGAAAGTCAGGTCCACCATTAACCGGAACACAGATCACCCAGGACAAGTTTCACCCTAGTTACGGGCTTATCAGCTGGGTACAACTTTGCTCCAGTGCACAGTATGTACGGGACCCAGGTCTGAACATACCCTTCCTACTTAAGGTGACAAACTGAAGTATACAAAAAAGTGATGGATGGTATGCTTGAATTGATATCAGCCACTGGTAATTACGTATTAGATTATTAGATGGTGCATTCCTATCATCGAACCCTAACATTGCTTTTTGGTAAGTAACATAAGTATTTTTTTGTCTTATATTTTTGTACTCTTTCTCTGTTGTTTTTTGCAATATAAAAACAAGTGTTGGTATGCAACTTTTCACTTTGAAGGTTTTACTATCTTGGCAATTAAACAAATACATGAGGGAGGAGTCAAGGCTAGTTGTGGGTTATATTTTTGAGTGACACTTATTGGAACTAGACATGTTTGTTGGAACAGTGTAAAAAATGTATGTGTCCGCATGTCTGGATAATTATGCATTCTGCCTGACTGTATAGTGAAATTCAAATGAATGATAGTTTGTGGCTTCTGTGCAAAGAGAAGGAAGTAGAGAGTGCATTATGCTAACAGCGAATATTAACCTTTTTTTGTCTACAATGATTAGCAGCAAAAAAGATAAAGTGCATTGTGCTTGCAGCATCAAACCTAAAGTGCCTTATGATAGCAGCAGTTTTTCAATAACAATTAGCAGCAGAAGAAAAGTGCAAATAATTACAATATTTATGATTTGTCAATAACAGTTAACAACAGAACAAAGTGCATTACACTTTCAGCATCAAAACTAAAGTGCCTTATGCTAGTTAGTTTATAATGCTACCTAATATACAATGCTCCAACAGGAAATAAAGTGCATTGTGCTAACCTCTAAGATCATAGAATTTGATTAAACATAAAGTGACATCCACAAATATAAAATTACCTTTAAAATAGATTTTTGAAAGGGGTAAACTACAACATAAGTTAAAATAACGTGTACAAGCAGCAAGGAATACACATATTCAAAATAAATGAAAAACTCAGTAATATAGCCCACATACTCCATAAGAACAATAAAAATCATTATATCATTACCATAACGGATATATAATTTGCTTAAGATGTCTACTCTATGTAATTTCTTTTCAACAAAAAAAATAAACATAACAAATTGATGTATAATGCGAATATTGACACCTCTTAAACATAATATAATAGCGGTCCTACAAGTTCTAACACCCAATTCCCTGAAAATAGGCTTCAAAACAATCTTCCTCCCCTGCAACATTTTTGGGAATAAAGTTACAATGTGTTGTAAGGTTTCATCACACAGCCCACAAAGCCTACAAATATTTGATGACCATTTATTCTCCCATTTTGGGATTCTGTCTTTAATTGAATATATCCCGAACCTTAATAGCATGAATTTATTTTTAATCAGAGGTTTTAAATGAAATAGCAAATAAGGTTGGGCTAACAATTTATCAAAAGAGTTAGCTATAGACCAGAAGTGATTTTTTCCCCCTCAGATCGTCTTTATCCGTTATAGTAGACAGCAAAACAGACGTTTGGTTAATTTATTTTTTATAAAGCATTTTACTCCTCACTTCATCTACTAAATTTGGGCATTCAAAATTGCATAAACACTCAGTTAAATAATCCTGCCAACTACTAGAATATTCACCTTTCGAAATCTCAAGCCAGCACACATTTGCTAACGTTCCCTCTTCAGCTCGAGATAGTGGCAATAAAGATTTTAGATATGTGGATTGGCGGCCAATAACTATTTCTATAGACCAAATTCCAATCTTAAATTGGCACGAGTAATATATCTGGGAATTCTAAAAACTGATTTGTACGTCCTTACTTCTATGTCATCAAGCAGTTTTGCATCCTTGGCCCGAAAGATAGTAGAGACGTAGTCCAAAGATGGAATTAACTTTGCTTTCATGACCTTCAGCAAGTAATCGTAATTAGGGCATAATAACTTATCCCTCAGTTTTCTAAAAGCAAAAGCGAGCAAAGTACCTTTGGCTTCCAGGTTAATAAAATGCTGCCTAATTGACAAACCATCGTCATTTGATTCCCAAATATTTGTACGTTTTTACACATTCAATAGCGAAACCATTAATATTCCATTCCTTTACTCCCCGTTTACCTTTTCCAACTGTCCTTATTTTTTTTGTGTTTATTGTTAAACCATTTTGTGTAACATATATGTTAAAGGAATCTATTAATCTTCTTAATCCTATAACAGTTTGGCTTAATAAAATTGTGTCATCTGCGTATTGTAAATATTTGATCTCTTTACCCAACACCACAGGGGATTGAGACTTAAAATCATTAAAATGGGCTTGAAGATCAGACATAAAAAGATTAAAAAGGCAAGGAGCCAAAACACATCCTTGTTTCAAGCCGACATTAGCTTCAAGGCGACGTGTCGAATGTCTGCCATCGCCTATTTTGATCAGTACCCAAGTGTCGGAGTATAATAGTTTAATCATTTTTAAAAGTGTTTCAGATATACCCCAGTTAATTAACTTCAACCAAAGAATATTTCGGGGGACAGAATCAAAGGCGGCTTTCAAATCTATGAAACAGAAGTATAATTTTTGTTTCCTACGTTTGGCTCTTTCGCCTAATAATGTCAATAAAATCAAATTAGTGAGAGTTGATTCTCCCTTTCTAAAACCAGATTGTAGATTTGGAATCAGGTCCTCTCTTATAGCCCACGATTCCAGTTTGTCTAACAAACAACTTGCAAATATTTTTGCATCTATATCTGTAAGTGTTATTATACGATAGTTTGCAGGATTGTCCTGGGGGCCACTTTTATAAATTGGCTGAATAATACTTCCCTGCCATGATTCCGGAATGCAGCGGATTTAAGCACATCATTAAACAGGAGCTTTATTAGCTCTGGCCAGTTCTTTATCTTGACTTTAAAAATGGCGTTTGAATTTCGTTAGGGCCAGGCGTTCCGTTAGATCTAATCTTGATTAATACTTTTTTTACTTTATCAACCGACCATGGCACAATGTCAAGGGAACTTAATGAAATAACAAGTACTCGAGTGTGGTCCCCCATCTACTGACTCAGGTTGGCAATGATGTTGATAATATTTACCATCATCGCACTGTGGGCATTGAGGAACAGTTTTCAAGTTATTAAAAAAGTTTTCCCAACTTAACTCATCAACATTGGCACTGTCACTTCTAAAATTACAGTTTTCAAGGTTATTAATAATACACCAGAATATCCGTGAGTCTTTAGACTTACATGCATGATGTAATTAAGACCAAGTATATTCATAATATGCTTGTTTGGCCTTCCAAATTTCTAAGCCTTGTTCCCACAAATATACTAAACTCCAGGGAATACTGGATCAGTTCCTCCTTTTAGTCCCCATCCCCCAATTATGAGGAAATTGTGTTCACATTCACTGGAACCGATGAATACATTGTTATACTTAGTTTTATTTCTATGGAGACGGATTTCCCCTTCTTTTCATAGTCCAAAGACATAGCTGCATGAGGTTTAGCAGTTGCCATAAATTCCTCCCTTTCCGCCCATTTGGGTATTTGGGGTTTCGTTTCAGTTGCTTTTCCATTGAAATCCTGCCTAAATTACATGTTAGATTGTCTTTGTGTGCATCAGCTATATCTGTTTCTCTCATTGTTAGGAAAAATTAATCAAAGAATTGGGCATATTTAGCACTAAGGACAGGATTCATTCTTCTACGTATAGGAACTTCAGGAAAAAATAACATATATGCTAGAATAATAATACTGCAACCTTCCAGTTTTAGGACAACAATTTTATTTACCTTTTTTGAATTCTTGGACCACCCTGTACTTTAAGTTTGGTTTTTTTATGCCAATTATAGGTGAATTACATTCACTGCTTATTATTTCTTCCAGAATACCTTGTTCAACCAAATGCCCTATTTCTAGTGCAACTCCTGCTTTAATATCAGGACTCATTTTGTACTGACGAATATTTAGGTAAATTGCACCTTCTATTACTGTCACTTTTATAGGATCGTATAATGTGAAAATCCAGCTAGTGGTTGGTGGTAAATGCACTCTTGTTTGTAAATTAGTCGTTTGTTGTTTTCCTACTTAAGTTTTAGGGTGGTTGGTGCCTGCCAAAGTGAACCTTCTGGGCCCAAGGTATAGATGAATTCAAATGTGCATTACACGTGACGCGTGTAGTGTCCCTTTGGCGCACTCATAAAAGATTTCATGAAAAAATTCTTATTGCTCTTATTCAATTGGTGTTTATTTTCATTTTTATGTGGATATTCGTTATTGTCTCTTCAATACATTATTCATTTTTTATAACATATCGATTTTTTCGCTTAATGCATTTCGGGCTGTGGCCCTTCTTCAGGGGACTTAATTCTACAAATTAATCTAGAATATACAAGCTTTAATAAAGAATGACGTTGTCAGTCAAACTGTAGTTGTGAATTTATACATGAAATTATGCATCTAATTTGAGCATTCCCATGCTTTCAGAGGATCGTGCAGTTTGCAGTTATAAAGGATAAGTGAGTAACCATGAATAAGGAGTACATATATTATTAGGCTCAATCATGTAACATTCGGTGTGTGGTATGAAAGTCCCACGTGAAACGTGCCGTGTGTATGATGTTCGAAACGTGAATGAATTCTGAACATAGATGAAAGTATAAAATAGAAAATAAAAATCAAAAGAAAGTGCAGGCTTCTTAATGCGGCGTGTACCAAGGAGTGCGTTACTGGCGTTTTACGGTGCACAATACTTAAAGGCTGCATGCCTGTGATAAACAGTCCACTGACCTGAAGCTTGCCCAAATGGTCTCGCTTCGGAAATGATATTTAATTGCTGGTTAGCGGTCGGTCTCACCGCAACTTTAACTGGCTGACTAACAAAGGAATCAAAGATAAACGGGGAAAATATGTCAATGTCTTACCAGAAAGTGCTAAACATTCCCGCTCTCATATGTGGCGTCTGGCGATGTTTGCTCGGTATCAGGAAACACGTTCTTTTCCTGTTTGTGTTCCGTAAATCTTAAAGAAACCACTCACGTTTTGATTCGCAAATGAATGTCACGAGGTGACTGAAGATGTGTGTGGTTTTGTGATTGGATGTTACAAGAGAATACCAAAAGCGTCCGTGTTTTTTTTATAATTGAACCACTAAACTTTATAAATCGCCATAAAATCGTATGGCTTTCGTATCAAAGTTCTCCACCAGAAGTCAAACAATCAAGAAAATCATCTTAAAACACTGGCCTTTATTGTCCTTAGAAGAAGACTTCAACGGAATATTGTCAAAGAATCCCATTTTTGCTTATGAACGCACTAAAAATATCAAAGAACTATTGAACCGCAAACCTGACACCCAAAGACTTACTTTCAAAGGAACGATTCCATGCCACAACTGTGGAAACTGCAATTCGATTATCAAAGGCAATGAGATCACTCATCCATTACACAGAAACAAAATCAAACTAAAAGTCACAGGCACATGTGACAGTACAAACTTAATCTACATGTTGAAATTTCCCTTGCGGCTTAATCTACCTTGAAAAGACCACAAGGAAAATTAATACTCGATTAACTGAACACAGAAGCAACATTAGGATGAAATCAACCAAATCCACAGTAGCAGTACACCTCCAAGAACGGAGTCACAACTTGAGTCCATTAAATTACTGCATCGTAGAAATGGTTCCTATGTTACCAGGTAGAAACAATGACCAATTCTTATTAAAAAGGGAACTATATTGGATTCCCCGTTTATCATCAGTACAGCATAAAGGGCTCAATGAAAGACTGGAATTTAGTTGTCACTTATAACTAACATTGAGGACTTTCAGACATTCAAAAAATGTAGTATATGCTGATTCACGTTTTCACGATGAGAACTTACTATAATTGTGAAGTAAACTGTGCATACTCAGAAATGTTGTACATAGAACACGAGACATCACATTCAACCGAATAGTAACTCTCATGTAATATATAATTGTGAAGTAAACTGTGCATAGTCAGAAATGTCGTAAATAGAACCCGGGACATCACATTTAACCGAATAGTAACTCTCATGTAATTATTCTCCATGACACACAGACATTAGTCAGTCTTCCACATTTTTTTATTATTTATGATTTATTTTTTACTTTGGTTCATTTCACATCTCCCTGCGTTTACAAGCCCAGTACCGTTTCTATTTATGGTGATTTATAAAGTTTAGTGGTTCAATTATAAAAAAAACACGGACGCTTTTGGTATTCTCTTGTAACATCCAATCACAAAACCACTCACATCTTCAGTCACCTCGTGACATTCATTTACGAATCAAAACGTGAGTGGTTTCTTTAAGATTTACGGAACACAAACAGGGAAACAACGTGTTTCCTGATACCGAGCAAACATCACCAGACGCCACATCGAGAGCGGGAATGTTTAGCACTTTCTGGTAAGACATTGACATATTTTCCCCGTTTATCTTTGATTCCTTCGTTAGTCAGCCAGTTAAAGTCGCGGTGAGACTGACCACTAACCAGCAATTAAATATCTTTTCAGAATACACGTGCAAATCATTTCCGAAACGAGACCATTTGGGCAGGCTTCAGGTCAGTGGACTGTTTATCACAGGCATGCACCCTTTAAGTATTGTGCACCGTAAAACGCCAGTAACGCACTCCTTGGTACACGCCGCATTAAGAAGCCTGCACTTTCATTTGATTTTTATTTTCTATTTTATACTTTCATCTATGTTCAGAATTCATTCATGTTTCGAACATCGTACACACGGCACGTTTCACGTGGGACTTTCATACCACACACCGAATGTTACATGATTGAGCCTAATAATAAATGTACTCCTTATGCATGGTTACTCACTTAGCCTTTGTAACTGCACACTGCATGATCCTCTGAAAGCACGGGAATGCTCAAATTAGATGCATAATTTCATGTATAAATTCACAACTACAGTTTGACTGACACCATCATTCTTTATTAAAGCTTGTATATTCTGGATTAATTTGTAGAATTAAGACCCCTGAAGAAGGGCCACAGCCCGAAATGCATTGGGCGAAAAAATCGATATGTTATGAAAAATTAATAATGTATTGTAGAGACAATTACGAATATCAACATGAAAATGAAAATAAATACCATTTAAATAAGAGCAATAAGAATTGTTTCATGAAATCTTTTATGAGTGCGCCAAAGGGACACAACACGCGTCACGTGTAATGCACATTTGAATTCATCTATACCTTGGGCCCATATGGCTGAGATACCCGCCACCCCCTCTCGACACAATCCCCAAGGATGGGAAACCGGAAACGGTTCTGAACTTTTGGAAGGCGGGAGGGAGTGACCCTCCCGGCCGTATTTATTAAAATATGAAACAAAATCAAAACATTAAAATAACAGTTTCATATTATGTACAATTTCATTTCCACATTACGATGTTTGGCTAACCTTAACATATTTCTAATACAAAGGTTCTCCTAGCCGAACTAACATCCTACAAAACATTTAACTTGAAATTGTACATCCTAACGTTAAGGGCCAACGGCAAGGTCGTAACCGGTGTCAGATCCCTAAACCAGAAATACCCCCCTCACTTGTGAGGGGCGACCGCACAGAGGCGTACCTCAAGTGCATCTATCAATTTCCCTTTGACTTGACGGGGACCCCAATGAACTCGACGCCATTTAACGGTCGTCCGAGGACTCGTGTGAGGTGTCTAAAAGGTAGCGTAAACCCCCTCCCAAACCCCACACAACTTACCCCATCTGCCGTCGCAGATGTCCTGGCCCCGGGAAATTCCCCAGGAGGGCCCGTAGCCCCTCCTATGCAGGAAGGGGCCTTGACCGCCTTTCCTTTCCTTCCGGCGGCCCATCCTTAGAAGGGACCGCCTCCCCGTTGAGGGGCCAATGGCCACCTCCCCCGAGCGCTCCCATCCGTAATGGGTGACGCCCCCCCCATAGGGATCTTCCAATTACTGCTCACCGATCATGACCTTACCGCCCGACCAAAATAAATACGACAAGTGACTAAAATTACTAAACTAAAGACGGCAACCATAACAATTTACGTATGATTACTGATCAATACTAGTGCAACATTACTTTATTTAAAACAAACATACTGTAAATGACAGTTCTCTTTATTGCATACTCAAAATAGCACGACGATCATCACAACCTGTAAGAAATAGGGTTACCACATCCAAACTTTATTTAAAAAACAACTGGCTGTCTTCAGGGGCTGGTGGGTGGGTCAAAATTGGCTCTTCGTTCCGTCTTGAGCTCACGTGCAGCGGGGAGGTGCAGCTTCAGAGCAGAGGAACAAGAGGATGCTTTCTTGGCTTGTTGCTCCTTTTATTCGTCTTCGGGCGGGCGTAAACCCGCCTCCGCCTGCCTCCGGGGGCGTGGCCGGCCGCGTCAGTGTCTAGGACAACCCACTCCAGGGCGGGAAAAGGCGCGCCCCGGCTACGCCGCTTCGGGCATACCAGCCGAGACTCGCCTCCCGCCCAAGATGGCCTCCCGGGGGGGATCGGGGTACTCCACCATACGTTCGGGGGGACCGAATGGTCGCCCCTTTCCATATGGCTGAGATACCCGCCACCCCCTCTCGACACAATCCCCAAGGATGGGAAACCGGAGACGGTTCTGAACTTTTGGAAGGCGGGAGGGAGTGACCCTCCCGGCCGTATTTATTAAAATATGAACAAAATCAAAACATTAAAATAACAGTTTCATATTATGTACAATTTCATTTCCACATTACGATGTTTGGCTAACCTTAACATATTTCTAATACAAAGGTTCTCCTAGCCGAACTAACATCCTACAAAACATTTAACTTGAAATTGTACATCCTAACGTTAAGGGCCAACGGCAAGGTCGTAACCGGTGTCAGATCCCTAAACCAGAAATACCCCCCTCACTTGTGAGGGGCGACCGCACAGAGGCGTACCTCAAGTGCATCTATCAATTTCCCTTTGACTTGACGGGGACCCCAATGAACTCGACGCCATTTAACGGTCGTCCGAGGACTCGTGTGAGGTGTCTAAAAGGTAGCGTAAACCCCCTCCCAAACCCCACACAACTTACCCCATCTGCCGTCGCAGATGTCCTGGCCCCGGGAAATTCCCCAGGAGGGCCCGTAGCCCCTCCTATGCAGGAAGGGGCCTTGACCGCCTTTCCTTTCCTTCCGGCGGCCCATCCTTAGAAGGGACCGCCTCCCCGTTGAGGGGCCAATGGCCACCTCCCCCGAGCGCTCCCATCCGTAATGGGTGACGCCCCCCCCATAGGGATCTTCCAATTACTGCTCACCGATCATGACCTTACCGCCCGACCAAAATAAATACGACAAGTGACTAAAATTACTAAACTAAAGACGGCAACCATAACAATTTACGTATGATTACTGATCAATACTAGTGCAACATTACTTTATTTAAAACAAACATACTGTAAATGACAGTTCTCTTTATTGCATACTCAAAATAGCACGACGATCATCACAACCTGTAAGAAATAGGGTTACCACATCCAAACTTTATTTAAAAAACAACTGGCTGTCTTCAGGGGCTGGTGGGTGGGTCAAAATTGGCTCTTCGTTCCGTCTTGAGCTCACGTGCAGCGGGGAGGTGCAGCTTCAGAGCAGAGGAACAAGAGGATGCTTTCTTGGCTTGTTGCTCCTTTTATTCGTCTTCGGGCGGGCGTAAACCCGCCTCCGCCTGCCTCCGGGGGCGTGGCCGGCCGCGTCAGTGTCTAGGACAACCCACTCCAGGGCGGGAAAAGGCGCGCCCCGGCTACGCCGCTTCGGGCATACCAGCCGAGACTCGCCTCCCGCCCAAGATGGCCTCCCGGGGGGGATCGGGGTACTCCACCATACGTTCGGGGGGACCGAATGGTCGCCCCTTTCCATATGGCTGAGATACCCGCCACCCCCTCTCGACACAATCCCCAAGGATGGGAAACCGGAGACGGTTCTGAACTTTTGGAAGGCGGGAGGGAGTGACCCTCCCGGCCGTATTTATTAAAATATGAACAAAATCAAAACATTAAAATAACAGTTTCATATTATGTACAATTTCATTTCCACATTACGATGTTTGGCTAACCTTAACATATTTCTAATACAAAGGTTCTCCTAGCCGAACTAACATCCTACAAAACATTTAACTTGAAATTGTACATCCTAACGTTAAGGGCCAACGGCAAGGTCGTAACCGGTGTCAGATCCCTAAACCAGAAATACCCCCCTCACTTGTGAGGGGCGACCGCACAGAGGCGTACCTCAAGTGCATCTATCAATTTCCCTTTGACTTGACGGGGGCCCCAATGAACTCAACGCCATTTAAAGGTCGTCCGAGGACTCGTGTGAGGTGTCTAAAAGGTAGCGTAAACCCCCTCCCAAACCCCACACAACTTACCCCATCTGCCGTCGCAGATGTCCTGGCCCCGGGAAATTCCCCAGGAGGGCCCCTAGCCCCTCCTATGCAGGAAGGGGCCTTGACCGCCTTTCCTTTCCTTCCGGTGGCCCATCCTTAGAAGGGACCGCCTCCCCGTTGAGGGGCCAATGGCCACCTCCCCCGAGCGCTCCCATCCGTAATGGGTGACGCCCCCCCCATAGGGATCTTCCAATTACTGCTCACCGATCATGACCTTACCGCCACAGGCCGGATAGTTGACCGGCTATCCGGACCCCCCACAACAACTCCTGCCTAAAGGTCATGTTTTAAACTCTTTAGCCAAGCTATGAGGTCACCTATGAGTAACTCATTGCCCACCCGGGACAAGTGGACCCCATCCCCCAAATACATACTATCCCCCTTGATACAACCATGCGGAATAGAATGCAAAGTACTTGAACGAAACAATCTACCCAATTTATTATTTACTTTTTTCACTGAGTGATTCAGAGCAGAAACCGAAATCGCCCCCCGCCACACTTTCCGTGGAATCATATGGGACCATGCAATTGTGCACCCTGGAACTCTTCTCGCCAACCAACTTACTGTGGAAAGCATTGCCTCAAGAAGAAGTCGTCTACCAGTGGCCACCAAATCGTTGCCCCCAAGATGGACTATGATTATAGACGGCGGTGACCTTGTCCGCCCTAACAAACCCTCGAAAAAGGATTGAAACTGGTCAATACAGAGCCCGCCCCTTCCGTAGAAGGTCACGCTGTACCCGTATTCCCCAGCCATGTGAATCATGTCACCTGCATTGAATACGTCCGCGGCACGCCTCACGTATGAGTGGCCCACGACCCACGCCTCTTTTTTCGCAGCCGGTGATGTCTGACCGCTGGTTCCCAGGTGTCGGGTCGACTGCACAGTCCGCCCCGCCTCGTAAGCTTGCGAAACTGTAAACCAAACAAAAACAGAAGCGTGAGTACATCATTACAGCTTCACAACATGTGCAACCGCACATACCTTTTGTAACAGTTCGAGGACCAACGCCCCAAACGTTTTACTTTTTCAACACTCAGACCCCTGGCTGTAGCCTCAGTAGCAGCCCCTATCCGAAAGGAATGGGTCCCAAACTCGCCGGGGTTCAAGCCCGCGGCCGAAATTGACATCGCAAGCACCCGCTGGAACTGAAACCTCGTCAGTGGGGTGGAGTCAGCGAGTCTCAACAAGGTCCCCCCCCCATGATGCCACCCTCTGCGCTAAATATTCCTTTACGCAAACCACAGGGCACATGGAAGACCCGGGAATCCTCTGTATAATTATACAGTCCCCAATCGCACCCTGATCGGTTTTGGACCTGACAAACGAGACAGTCATCGTCTCCACCTTGACCTGAATGTGCTCTCGGCACAGTCCCCCCATCGTATCCTGCTTGTTTTTCGCCACTAGTTCGCTTACCCGCATAGCCCCATGGAATGCCAGCGCAAACGCGGCTCGGAATAACACTGTTTCATACTGGGATGAACACGTTGCAGGGAGTACAGAAAATAACAGGGTCAACCTATCCAAACCTATCGGGTGCCTCGCATCTACTCTGCGGCCCTCCAGGCGTTGCCACCCACGTAGCGCTTTCTGCACAACGAAAGACGCTGTCGGGTCCTGGATCCCATGAGCCCTTGCCATAAAGGAAATGGCGGCCCGATGCCTCTGGGCCGTAGCTACTGATTTGCCTGCCTGACGTAAAGACAGCAAAAATGTTATGACAAGCTCTTCTTGACCCCAAAGCTCTCCCCTAGCAGAACCCAAAAAGGACCAATAGGAACGAAACGCCCCTTCATATGCCTTCCTTGTCCTGGGTGCTAAACTCTGTCCCACGAGGTTTTGTAGTTCGGGGCACCGAGAGACCAGAGAGCTTCGGGAAAGGGTGCCGCCACCGGGTCCGCTGTGGGCAGAAAACCCCAGAAGGCCTGCATACGGAAACGAGAAAGCGCATCAGCTGCTTGGTTCAGCACCCCCGGGACATGTCGCGCCCTAAAGAGCACATTCAACTGCATACACAATAGTACAATTTCCTTGAGCAATCTCAGGATCCATTTACAACGTGCTGCCTGGCTATTGATACACTCAACCACGGTCATGTTATCAGACCAGAACACCACAGAGTGATCCCGGAACCCCTCAGGCCATGTTTTCAAGGCCACCAAAATAGGGAAGAGTTCGAGAAACGCAATGTTACTCGTCAGCCCGCACTCATGCCACCATGACGGCCATTTTTGAGCCGACCATTGTGTACCGAATATGGCACCAAAACCTATACTCCCCGCCAAATCTGTCCACAGCCCCAGCTCCTCGGAGGACACCGCCGGTTTGTTCCAGACAATTCGACCATTGCAATCCGCCAGAAATGCCAACCAAATGAGCATGTCCTGGCGAACCTCTGCCGAAAGCCTCGTGCGGTGATGTCCCTCCTTCAGGCCGACCATGGCTTGTGCAATCGAGCGGGAAAAGGGGCGGGCCATTGGCATTACTCTCAAGGCAAAATTCAACTGGCCCACCACTTGTTGCAATTGATGCAGGTTTACTTTCGTCGCACGAATACATGTTTCAAGGGATGTCCTGAATTTTAACACTTTTTCTCTGGGTAATCTAAAACAACCTTCTTCCGAGTCGAGCTCGATCCCCAGAAACTCGAGCAGAGTTGAGGGACCCACAGTCTTACCTGGCGCCAATGGCACACCAAACTGATTCATTAAGACACAAAATTCATGTAAGGCCTGTCCACATTCAGGATCCCCGGCTGCCCCCAAGAACAGAAAGTCATCGAGATAATGCATAACATGCTGAAAACCCGTCTTCCTTGTGAATACCCATTGCAGAAAACAACTGAACTTTTCAAAATAGGCACATGATATAGAGCACCCCATTGGCATACATCTATCCATGTAATAGCGACCCTGAAACATGAAACCAAGGAGACGCTGATCGTCTGGGTGCACCGGGAGCAACCGGAACGCTGACTCGATGTCTGATTTTGCCATCAGCGCCCCGGGCCCCAGGCGATTCAACATGGCGACGGCCTCATCGAAAGATGCGTACCGCACCGAACACACTTCCGGGTCTATCGCCTCATTCACGGAAAGACCACGTGGGGCTGACAAGTTATGTATTAGCCTAAACTCACCCGGGTCCTTCTTGGGGACCACCCCTAGAGGGGAACAAACAATGTTAGTAACCGGTGGCAAATCAAATGGACCGGCGACACGACCTCGAGCCACCTCTTTCCCTATCTTTACCTGTACCACCGCCGTATGCTGCAAGACCGACAGTTGGTTCTTACAGTTTGCTACACCCTGAAAATCCCCCACTGGGATGCGGAAACCATATGAAAACCCGTCCCGCAACACCCCAGCGGAAGCATGATCCGGGTATTCGTTGAGCCAAGGAATCATTGCCATGGTATCAATCGGGGTAGGTAAAGGCACCCCTCGGACTATTTCAGACCTGTTTGGCGCTTCCCCTACCACCGTTATCACCCGTCTTGGCTCTGCACATGGTCTCAGGATGGGATGACTGCCCACACCCTCCACATTCATGTCTGAACTTGCATGACCCCTGAGGCCTCGTACATTTTCCCCTGTTAAAATTCCAACAAATCCCCCTTTTACCTGCGTTGCCACTCGACTTCGAGTGGTGCTCGTTACCTGCACCCATCCGAAAGGGTGTCCCAGAGGATTGGCGGGAAGATTCACCCCCGTTACTCCCCGACAATGGCACTTTTAACATTCCTGAACTCTCCATTTTCTGCCACGAGATGGAGTCGAAACAATCCCATGTTAGAGCTGGGTCGTGCTCTTTAGCTTTTCTAAAAATATTGTCATAACAGAACCACTGATTGCCCTCGTACGCCAGAGAATACTCCATGATACGTGACTGATAAATAGGCAACTCGGTCAACAACTCAGGCCTGCGCTCACCCATGATGGAGGTAAAAATGCCCCACGCTCTGCCCCAAGTACCTATGCTTTCATCAACCTTAAAGGCGGCCATTTTTGCGCGCCAAACACTCGGATGCATGAGCTCCTTTTGGCTCTTCACCTGCTCCATCTCGTAATGGTCGGTAAGCAAAGAAAACATGTTCACATACTTATCCGCCCAAATCTTTTCCTTAGTTTCCAGTGGAACATGCTGGGCCACTTTATCCCTTCGTGAAGGTACAGAACCCTCCCCCGCAATCGGCAGTGGCCGCTTACCTGAACTAGATGCTGCATTTGCTGCCGAAATTGGGCCTGCTGCATTTTCAGCCGTCGGAACCTGTGGGGGAACCGAAGATGGTGCCTTCGCAGCCTCTCTAGGTTCCCGCAGTTGTCTCATTACTGCCCGGGCGTCGTCAGCCGTGGTGCCCTCACTATCTTTTTCCAACCACGCTGCTAATTGCGCCGCCAACTCGGGAGGCATATCTTCCCCGTTCACGGGGGTGACCACCACGGGGATCGGATGCCCCTCCTTCGGAACCGAGGTTGGCGCCTCAAGTGGAGTATCGGGAACCGGGGTTTCCCCCCCAAGTGCCCCCCTTTTGGACCTCTTGCCTCTCCCGCTAGGGACTACTCCTGGCAAAGCTGGTCCGATGACTCGCTTCGGTCCTCCCTCCCCGTTCTTAGCCGCCATTTGCTTCTTCAAATCGGCTACCTCCTTTATGAGCATGCGGAGCATCTGATCGGTCCCGACCCGCTTTCCGACCTTCTTGCCCGGCATTCTCAATCGAAGATATCTGTAAAACAAAGAGAAAGATTACAACGCTCAAAATTGGCTCTTCGTTCCGTCTCGAGCTCACGTGCAGCGGGGAGGTGCAGCTTCAGAGCAGAGGAACAAGAGGATGCTTTCTTGGCTTGTTGCTCCTTTTATTCGTCTTCGGGCGGGCGTAAACCCGCCTCCGCCTGCCTCCGGGGGCGTGGCCGGCCGCGTCAGTGTCTAGGACAACCCACTCCAGGGCGGGAAAAGGCGCGCCCCGGCTACGCCGCTTCGGGCATACCAGCCGAGACTCGCCTCCCGCCCAAGATGGCCTCCCGGGGGGATCGGGGTACTCCACCATACGTTTGGGGGGACCGAATGGTCGCCCCTTTCCAGAAGGTTCACTTTGGCAGCACCAACCACCCTAAAACTTAAGTAGGAAAACAACAAACGACTAATTTACAAACAAGAGGGCATTTACCACCAACCACTAGCTGGATTTTCACATTATACCCTCACTGAGCCACAGTTGAATTTGCACCACACAACAAGAAATGGCGGACAATGATAGATATACATCAGAGAACAGAACAGAAACTTTAGCCTTTCAGACGCCGACACTCGTCGCATCTACTCATTAATCCAGGATGAAGAAGAATCCAATACCAGTACTGGAACCAAACAAGCAAATATAAAACAGTTCATATACATGTCTAAACGCATCATAAACCAACGTTTACACGCAAGCACACTCATAAAATATCATAAGGCACAACGTATCCCGCGAGGACTGAGGATATTCTTGAAATCCACTCTATGCAAAAACAACACAAGATTTACAGAGAAATGGCACGCAATTCTCAACAAGTGCTCATTGGACCTCATATTACTAATAATAGAAGAGTTATCTAAACTTTTAGAAGAATTAAACAAAGAACAAACACAACTTAAGGAAGAACTAACATCTATGATGACAACAGAAGATTGGGATGAAGTATTGAAAGACGTCAATTCACAACTTGAAGCTCACACAAAAGAAATAAAAGATCGCAAAATAGGAAAATTCAAAAGGGATTCCACAGACTATCGAACGGGAGAAGTCTACACCTGGGCAGACATATATGCCCGAAGAAGACAACAAAAATCGCCTCAATCTAGAACCTCTGATGACACATCATCCGAAGATTCACAGTCCAATAAAAAAGGTCCAACTACAGCAAGAAGTGAAAAACAACCACAGGAAGAAAGACGAACAAATGAGGAACGTAGAGGTACAACATTGGACCCTTTTTTAGAAAAACGCCGAGGACCCCAGGAAGAACCAGGAGGGGGAAGCGAGGGAAGAAGACGAGGATCAATACAAGAACCGTTCTCCAAAAATATGAGGAGCCACAGAACCTAATCATCAACATATCTAAACAACCAATTACGGATTTTCAAATACAAACACTTCAGAAAGGAACATCCTATGTGCCCACATATCACTCCAACCTACTGGAAACACAAATTTGCATGTACAAATTCCTCAGGAATCTACGATTAAAACACTTTTTCACCAATGTTGTGGAACCCCAAGAACCTATCATGAAAAGATCAGATATCCTATTAGGATTAAGAAATCTCAGTAAATACAACCCCCCGACTAGTCACTAATCATAGACGCTTTTGAAAAAGTAGTGGAAAAAGACATCATAAAAATCTTCAAAACACCAATATCAAAAACCACCAACTTCACTCAAATGGAAAGACAGGCCATTCAATCATTAACGGAAAATGCAAATATAACAATTCGACAAGCTGATAAGGGCGGGCCCTAATAATCTTGGCCACCGATTTTTACAAAAACAACATGGAAGAACATATCAATGACAATAACACCTACATGAAATTGGATGTGGATCCTACACAAGAATTTACCAAAATCCTAACTACAATTGTGAACAAAGCAATAGACGATGGAACACTAACAGGAAAAGAAAAAGAATACCTAATCAAACAAAACCCATCAACACCATACATTTACATCATTCCAAAAATCCACAAACATCCCACAATACCTCCGTTTCGTCCCATTGTGTCTACCATCAACTCAATTCACGAACCTGTCGGTAAATTCCTAGATAGACACCTACAGCCCTTGGTACAAAAACTATATACGTACGTGAAGGACACGACACACTTCCTAAATTTACTGGAGGAACACAAACCCAATTTTACCACCAGCATGATCATGGGAACAATTGATGTGAAAGCATTATATACTTCAATTCCACACGACCTAGGAATGACTGCCATAGAAATGGCATTGATCAACAGTGATAAAGAAGACAACGTCAAAGCACTATTAATGGAATTATTGCATTTCACACTATATCACAGTTACTTTCAATATGAAGACCAATTCTACGCTCAATGCTCGGGAACTTCAATGGGCAATTGTGTGGCACCATCGTATGCCAATATCTTCATGGGTCAATATGAAGTTGAACACATTCTATCCCCAAAAAAATGGCAAGACAACATAATTATGTACAAAAGATACATAGACGACATTTTTGTGCTATGGAAGGGCACCTCTGAAGAATTATCCAAAGCAATTGAACATCTCAACTCAATCAATGACAGGATTCAGTTCACACATAACATAAGTAAAACACAACTACCATTCCTCGATGTTCTCATCATAAACAACAATGGAGAATTGTCAACCACCGTTTACCAAAAACCAACGGACAGAAATATCTTACTACATTACCACAGTTTTCACCAGCCATCGTTAAAGAAACATCTTCCATTCTCACAACTGTTAAGGATTAAACGCATTGCATCCAATTCTGAACTATACGAGGAACATGAAAACAAAATGATTCAAAGACTCACCAATAGAGGATACCCAAAGTCAACGCTGATACAAGCTGCCAATAGAGTAAGAAAAATAAAACGTGACCAACTACTAACACCTACAGGTGCTAAAGAATTTAGGTTCAAAAAAATATATATATCTGTAAGCGCGCCCCGGTACGCGCACCGGGGAGCGCTCCGGGCGCGGTACACGACTTGCGCGCGGAAAGATGATTGGCTCCCCGGTGTCTGTAAACATTCTAAACAGTCCGAAGCGGCCGCCATCTTGTGTCTCGGTAAGATCAAGACACAAGAGGTGGCCAAAACAAAGGGGGAAATGACCATAAGGGGGCAGAGTAGATCCTCCCTGACCCCCTAGGTTCGATGTGGGGGCGTTCGTCCTAGCGCTTGGACGCCTCCGGGCAGCAATTCGCGCTATACAAATGTACATCCTATCCTATCCTATCCTTAAAAGGGCCCGCGGGGCAAAAAAAATAATATTTTTTTCGTATTTTTAGCGGGGGGAGCGCCCGGTACGCGCACCGGGAAGCGGTCTGGGGAGCGTAATATGGGGGAAAAAAAATGATAGACTTTTCAAATATTTTATGTTTATTGATTGTTCTTTTTTTTTTTTTAAGTAGCAACATGAAGGTACCTATGCAGAGTCTAAAAATTAATATACACCGTCTCCTTTGTAGATATCTTGCATGTTGTTTCACAAGTTATTGTGGTATATGGAATTCATACCATAGTCTGTCAGGAAAGCAGAAACAATATGGAGGCAGGAGATGATAAAGAGATGATAAATGCACATTGGAGATAATATAGTTGGAGAAAGGAAGTAACTATGAGCAAACTTACTATGTAACACAAAAAAGTTGCACAGTATATTTTAAGTCTCACTTTATATTATATCTTTTTGGGTACTATTACATAATTTTCATATAAAAAAGAATAATGTCTCAAACAATTTTAACTTTTAAAATTTAAATTTATTGTTCTGATTTTTCAAAATCTAAAAGAATTTGTAACATTAATTCATCTGGAATGTCCTCCTTTTCATTCCATGATTCACATTCTTCAACACATTTAATTAATTCTTGGTCTAAAGTGTCATCCAAAAAGTCAATTTCTTCACTTTCTTCCTTAGGATTGTTTTCAATCTTAATTTGAAAGGAAATATTATTTTCTTTCTGTTGTGCTTCCATTTTCTTGCTGTAAATTGCATAAAAAATAAATATATCATTAGAGATAGGGCACTGTTGGGTTTAAGTTCAGACAGGTACTTGTGAGTTTTTAACAGTGAAGTTATCTTTGGGCACTGTATGGATTCAGGCAGGAAGTAGAACTATTAAAAAGTGCCTGTGATGAAGACTAAGTAAATTCATAATTATACCAGAGAAGCCTAACTCAATCCATAATTATAACAGAGAAGCCTATCTCAATCTCTAACTCTTACAGAGGGACAGTATATAACTATCTGAAAACATTTTCCCAAATTAGCATAACATAGTTCTCCTTTCAAATGTTTTAAATAACTTCTTACCTTTCAAAAAGAAGTTTAAGTTGTCAGTGAAAATGCTCTTGAAATGTACTTCAGGAAGTAATAGTCAAAACGGCTGTGTTCCTCTCTCTTTCTTTACATATATTCAGGTACATAACCAATCAAATGTCATGAAATAATAGTAGAAAATGAAAGTAACATTTTAATTGGTTGTCAATTCTAACACTTCATATGTGTTTTTGTCATGTAATTTACCTCAGGATATTTAGGCAGGCCTACAGCATAAACGTCTCAATGGAATTCCATCAAATTTGGGTAAATGTTAGGGACTGCTATGTAGTAGGGCCTATTCTATATTTGATGAAAGTGTCTCCAGTGGTTTTTCTGTAAATTACTTTCCCACCTTTTTTTATCGAGCGCTTACCGGTGCGCGCCCCGGTACGCGTACCTGCAGCGTTACGGGAGTCCTCCATTTTGTGTTTCGGTAGACTTGAGACACAAGATGGAGGGCAAACAATGTTCGGAATGGGTAGAAGGGGGCACGATAGACACTTCCTGACCCTCTAGGTTTTCTGAGGGGGGCTTAGGACGCTCAATTAGGCAAAAAAAAAAAAACGCGTGGAGAGCGCCCGGTACGCGCACCGGTAAGCATACCGGGGAGCATACTTTGGTGAAAAATAGTGAAAAAACTTAGAAAAAGATAAACGTTTAGAATGATCAGAGGTAGGGTAGCTCTGAAAAGAGCTATTGGGTTCTGTGGCTATTCCCCTCATCTGACAAGTGCACACCATCTCCTCTGTAGATGTCTTGCATGTTGTAACGCAAGTTATTGTTGAATATTGAACCCATTCTAAAGTCTCTCATGTAAGCAGAAACAGATTTATTCACATGTTTCCGTGATTTCTCAAATTGTGGACTAAATTGGTTGGACCAGTTCCATTTCTGTCTTTGGCATATATTGGAATATACCAAGGCAGTTTGGGGAAAAAGTGTCATCAATTGATGAAAGGTGTCCTTTAAAAGCATTTCCAGACCAACCCCAGTCATAGTGCCCAAATCATTTCCACCAAAGTGCACTATTAAGAGGTCAGGGTTTGGCAGATGGATAAAAAAATGATATTGAAAACATATAAAATATATTTTTCCTTTAAAAGAATAATACATTTTACAGCTTTTGATATTTGCTATTAAAAAACCATTGGAATTCACTGAAAAAAACATATGTTATAAACCATATATAGTTAGGAATTAGCATTTAAAAAACCTTATTTACTCACACAAAACCATTGAAATTCGCATATATAGTTAGTTGCACTAACTATATATCGTGCACCCGCAATCCACTGCTGATGATGTAACATATTACATCATTCATGACATGGTCAGTGACATCACTGATGACAAATAAAATGACATCACTGATGACAACATCCAGTGACTATATGTTTCTGTAAAGTTAAAATATGTCTTACATATTGAAGAATGAGTGGATGTATAAATGTCTGGATGAAGGATTTAGTAGGTGCATGACTGACTGTGTGAGAGAGTGATTAAATGTGTCTCACTGAGTGCATGGGTTAGTGATTAAACTGTCTTAATTTATGCATCATTTTATCTGTTGTTCTGTAAAGTGCTGCATGTGTTGATCAGTACATATATGAGTAACTATATAAGTTATTGATTGGTTGCCCAAGTATTTGTATGGGAGAGTGAGTGTGTGTGTGGGGGTGGCTGGGAGGTGTGTGACTCTGTGCATAGATGTGTGAACAGTTGATTCACTAGATGTATGGGTTCAAAACTGCATGTTGAAACAGCTGTATGGGTGGTTGTCTGTGTACATGAGTGTATTGGTGAGTGAATGGATATGTCATATATAAATTACTGTGTTTAAGAGCCAGTGAATGTGTGAGTGGCTGCATGGATCAATTAAAACTTGTATCAGTGATTGTAAAAGAGAGTAAATATGAGTTAGAATATGTTTGAATAAATTTGGTGTGTATAACTGTATAGTAGAGGAAATGGAGGTGTGATTGATTCTTTGCATGACTGACTAGGTGTATGAGTAACTCCATGGATGGGTGACAATCTGTGAGTGTCTGTTTACACTGAGTGTATCTAAGGTTATATTAGAGTCTGAAGATGTTCATCGTACAGTCACTGGATGTTGTCATCAGTGATGTCATCAGTGATGTCATTTGAGTTGTCATCAGTGATGTCATCGGTGATGTCACTGACCATGTCATGAATGATGTAATATGTGACATCATCAGCAGTGGATTCCGGGTGTGCAATATATAGTTAGTGCAACTAACTATATATGCGAATTTCAATGGTTTTGTGTGAGTAAAATAAGGTTTTTTAAATGCTAATCCCTAACTATATATGGTCTATAACCTATGGTTTTTTCATTGAATATATATATATATTTATATATATTACACACAGAGAAGGTTGCCCTTGAAGGAATGACTTCTGGCTCAATGTTTGCAATATTTTCTGGGCAATGTAGTTCGATAACTGCTTCAAAGAGAAGGCTGTCTCGGTTATGTGGATAATAACTGCAATCCCCAAGTGGGTTCCATGGGGGAGAAAGCGCCCGAGTACTTGTACGGTTCTCCTCCTGGAAAACCGGATTTACCCACTCCTTCTGACACCCAGGGCTCCATGTGCCGTTGGTCCTGCTACAGAGGCGGTGGGGCGTCCCTGCGACGAGGCGCGCCGCATTTGAATTACACACAGAGAAGGTTGCCCTTGAAGTAACGCCAGCACAGTGGGTAAGTAGCTCCAATATTTATTTTCCAAGTTGTGAATACGTCATGCTTCTCCCCCAGAAATTGCCAAATGCATTTTGGGCGCCATGCCCTTGTTCACTGGCTCTCCACAAACAGTCCTGGCAGCCAATGCAAACTATATACATACATATGCCCTGCCCTGATGGGACTTCTGGCTCAATGTTTGCAATGTTTTCTGGGCAATGTAGTTCGATAACTGTTTCAAAGTGAAGGCTGTCTTGGTTATGTGGATTAAAACTGCAACAAATAGCCCACGCATACCAAACAGCATCCACAATGGATCAGTTACAGGTCTTCCAAACCCAGAAAGCATTGTGAACACAAAGACCCATTGGGGCGGGGTACAGGATTTAAATTCCACAAGGCTGTCGGTTTGTTATGAAGAAGCCAGTGAACAAGGGCAGGGGCCCGAAATGCATTTGGTGATGTCTGTGGGAGAATTGGTGTACCTGCAGCCTGAAAATAAAGCAAGGAGTTACTTACCCTCTGTGTGGGCGTTCCTACAAGGGCAACCTTTGTTTGTGTGTGATTTAATTGCGCTGTGCCTCGTCGCAGGAATGCCCCACCGCACAGACAGCGGACCTATGGCAGTTGATATCTTGGTTGCCGCAAGGAGAGTGTAAATCCAGCATTTTCTGGTGTGAACATTTGCAGGTAACCATGCGAGTATCCCCCAAGTAACCCACATTGGGAATGCAGTTTAACTCACGCATATCGAACAGCATCCACAATGGATCAGTTACAGAACTTCCAAACCCAGAAAGCATTGTGAACACGAAGACCCATTGGGGCGGGGTACAGGATTTAAAGTCCACAAGGCTGTCGGTTTGTGGTGAAGAAGCCAGTGAACAAGGGCAGGGGGCCCGAAATGCATTTGGCAATGTCTGGGGGAGAATTGGTGTACCTGCAGCCTGAAAATAAAGCAAGGAGTTACTTACCCTCTGTGTTGGCATTCCTACAAGGGCAACCTTCGTTTTGTGTGTGATTTAATTGCAGCGCACCTCATCGCAGGAACGCCCCGCCGCACAGACAGCGGACCTACGGCAGTTGATATCTTGGTTGCTGCAAGGAGAGTGTAAATCCAGCATTTTCTGGTGTGGACATTTGCAGGTAACCATGCGAGTCTCCCCCAAGTAACCCACATGGGGAATGCAGTTTAACTCACGCATACCAAACAGCATCCACAATGGATCAGTTACAGGACTTCCAAACCCAGAAAGCATTGTGAACACAAAGAACTATTGGGGCGGGGTACAGGATTTAAAGTCCACAAGAATGTCGGTTTGATGTGAAGAAGCCAGTGAACAAGGGCAGGGGGCCTGAAATGCATTTGGCAATGTCTGGGGGAGAATTGGTGTACCTGCAGCCTGAAAATAAAGCAAGGAGTTACTTACCCTCTGTGTTGGAATTCCTACAAGGGCAACCTTCATTTTGTGTTTGATTTAATTGTAGCGCGCCTCGTCGCAGGAACGCCCCGCCGCACAGACAGCGGACCTACGGCAGTTGATATCTTGGTTGCCGCAAGGAGAGTGTAAATCCAGCATTTTCTGGTGTGGACATTTGCAGGTAACCATGCGAGTCTCCCCCAAGTAACCCACATGGGAAATACAGTTTAACTCACGCAGACAGAAAAACATCCACAATGGATCAGTTACAGGACTTCCAAACCCAGAAAGCATTGTGAACACGAAGACCCATTGGGGCGGGGTACAAGATTTAAAGTCCACAAGGCTGTCGGTTTGTTGTGAAGAAACCAGTGAACAAGGGCAGGGGGCCCCAAATGCATTTGGCGATGTCTGGGGGAGAATTGGTGTACCTGCAGCCTGAAAATAAGGCATGGAGTTACTTACCCTCTGTATTAACGTTCCTACAAGGGCAACATTTTGTCTGTGATATATTACCTACTGGCGGTCGCCAGAAGGTATATATAGTTAGGATTTTTTTCCTATGGGATTTCTTAAAATTCTATGTCGAATAACTTTGGCGTTTGTGGACGGAATTGACTGAAATGTTCAGGAAAATGGCACAGTTTGTTTCTGAGCAGCCCCTGAAAATTTGGGGGGGTTTCATCAAGGGGGGGCCGAGAAGAAAGGGGGGTCCCAAAACGCGTTTTTCCCATTCATTTTTCCATAGGGCGGTTAGAATCACTTTTAGCTCGAACGACTGAATGGATTTATACGAAACTTGGCAAAATTGTAGATTTGGTTTGCAAGACGGGCCTTTGCTATGTCTCAATATATGTGCTCCAGTGGATTTTGAGAAATTAACATTTGAAAAAACAGATATATCTGTGACAGCGTCCCGGTTAGCGCCCCGGTTCGCGTACCTGACACGTAACGGACCTTCGCGAGGAGAAGCGGATTGGCTCCCCGGTGACTGTCAACATTCTAAACAGTCCGGAGCGGCCGCCATCTTGTGTCTCGGGAGGATCGAGACACAAGAGGTGGAAAAAACAAAGTGGGAAATGAGCATAAGGGGGCAGAGTACATCCTCCCTGACCTCCTAGGTTTGATGAGGGGGCTTTAAAAGGTCCCCGCGGGGCAAAAAAAAAAAATTATTATCGTTTTTTTTGCGGGGGAAGCGCCCGGTACGCGCACCGGGAAGCGGTCCGGGGAGCGTAATATACGGAAAAAAGAATGAAAGAATGTTCAAATATTGTATGTTTATTGATTGTTCTTTTTGTTGTATTTTTTTTAAATTTTATTATTTAAGTACCAACATGTAGGTACCAATGCAGAGTCTAAAAATAAATATACACCGTTTTCTTTGTAGATATCTTGCATGTTGTTTCAGAAGTTATTGTGGTATATGGAATTCATAGCATAGTCTGTGAGGAAAGCAGAAAGATCATGGAGGCAGGAGATGATAAACAGATGTTAAATACACATTGGAGATAATGTAGTGGGAGAAAGGAAGTAACTATGAGCAAACTTACTATGTAACACAAAAAATGTTGCACAGTATATTTTAAGTCTCAGTTTATATTTTATCTTTTTGGGTACTATTTAATAATTTTCATATTAAAAAGAATAATGTCTCAAACAATTGTAACTTTTAAAATTTAAATTTATTGTTTTGATTTTTCATAATCTAAGAGAATTTGTAGCATTAAATCATCAGGAATGTCCTCCTTTTCATTCCAAGAATCACATTCACATTCTTCAGCACATTTTATAATTCTTGGTCTACTGATTCATCCATAAAGTCTAGTTCTTCTTTTTCTTGGTTTGGATTGCTTTCAATCTTAATTTTAAATGAAATTGTATTTTCTTTTGGCTGTGCTTCCATTTTCTTGCTGTAAATTGCATACAAAAAAAGATATCAATGGAGATAGGGCACTGTTGGGTTTAAGTTCAGACAGGTGCTTGTGCGTTTTTAACAGTGAAGTAATCTTTGGGCAGAGCATGGTTTCAGGCAGGAAGTAAAACTATTGAAAAGTGCCTGTGATGAAGCCTAAGTAAATTCATAATTATACCACAGAAGCCAAACTCAATCAATAATTTAAATAATTAAGTCTTTCTGAATGACTAACTCTTATAGAGGGACAGTATGTAACTATCTGAAAACGTTTTCCTTATTTAATTTAAAGTGCATAACATAGTTCTCCTTTCAAATTTTTAAAATTATATCTTACCTTTGAAAAAGAAGTTAAAGTTCACAGACAAAATGCTCTTGAAATGTACTTCAGGAAGTAGTAGTCAAAATGGCTGTGTTTCTCTCTCTTTCTTTATATATATTCAGGTACATAACCAATCAAATGTCATGAAATAATAGTAGAAAATGAAAGTAACATTTTAATTGGTTGTCAATTCTAACACTTCATATGTGTTTCTGTCATGTAATTTACCTCAGGATATTTAGTCAGTCCTACAGCATAATTTTCTCAATGGAATTCCATCAAATTTGGGACCCTCTAGGTTTTCTGAGGGGGGCTTAGGACGCTGATATATGCAAAAATAAAAAAATAAAAATTGAAAAATTTCGCGGGGGAGCGCCCGGTAAGCGCTCCGGTAAGCGAACCGGGGAGCGTACTTTGGTGAAAAATAGTGAAAAAAGTTAAAAAAAGATAAAAGTTTAGAATGATCAGAGGTAGGGTAGCTCTTAAAAGAGCTATTGGGTTCTGTGGCTGATTTAGGTACCTACAAGTAGGTTCCAATGCACAGTTTTAAATTCAGGAGGAATATTCTATTCCCCTCATCTGAGAAGTGCACACCATCTCCTCTGTAGATGTCTTGCATGTTGTGACGCAAGTTATTGTTGTATATTGAACCCATTCTAAAGTCTCTCATGTAAGCAGAAAGAGATTTATTCACATGTTTCCGTTCTTTCTCAAAGTGTGGACAAAATTGGATGGACCAGTTCCATTTCTGTCTTTGGCATATATTGGAATATACCAAGGCAGTTTGGGGAAAAAGTGTCCTCAATTGATGAAAGGTGTCCTTTAAAAGCATTTCCAGACCAACCCCAGTCATAGTGCCCAAATCATTTCCACCACAGTGCACTATTAAGAGGTCAGGGTTTGGCAGATGCATAAAACAATTATAATAAAAACATATAAAATATATTTTTCATTTAAAAGAAGAATACATTTTACAGCTTTTGATATTTGCTATTAAAAAAACATTGAAATTCACTGAAAAAACCATAGGTTATAGACCATATATAGTTAGGAATTAGCATTTACAAAACCTTGAAAATTCACTGAAAAAAACATAGGTTATAGACCATATATAGTTAGGGATTAGCATTTCCAAAACATTATTTTACTCACACAAAACCATTGAAATTCGCATATATAGTTAGTTGCACTAACTATATATCGCGCACCCGCAATCCACTGCTGATGATGTCACATATTACATATTACATCATTCATGACATGGTTAGTGACATCACTGATGACATCACTGATGACATCTCAAATGACATGACTTTTGCTGGTACAGTACGCCGAAGGCAGCACAACGCGCCGAGATCCGGATGGCACCGAGGTGGTGTCCAGCAAGTTGCCGCACTGGTGTGGCTATCCTACAATGCTGCGCCGAAATACGGCGTGGGGTGCCCGGGGGGGGGGGGAGGCAGCGCAAACGGCCCTCTCCCGCCTCCCCAGGTGGAGGTATCTCATCTGCAGTGGGGCACCCCTTAGCGTTTCACTCGCCTTCCAGCTGCATTGCGCCCGCTCTTGCGGCACAGTGCCTCAACCCCCATCCAGCTGAGTTGCGTTTACTTTTGCGGTGCAGCGAAAGGCGGCTGCAACAAGACTTTCAAAATGGCGGCCGGCTCTTTGGATTTGGGCCTCGTCCACTAAAATGGCCCTGGGACACCTTGGAACTCGGACGCTTGCCTGCTAGGGCATGGGCCCCATTCCAGAAAGCGTCCCCTCTTTTGACTGATTGTTCTTGTTGCCTATCTCTTCTGTTGTCATTTAACGGAACCTTTTTGGACTGCCAAAAGGGGTTCTGGTCCGACCGCTGGTTGGTGGAGACATTTTGACTATATCCTGGACCTTCCCGGCCTCGCCCAAAATGGCGCCGGTATAAATGGGACTCGTAACTCCTTGTTGTGTACTGGTTGCACAACCTTGATATCACGAGCAGTTTTGAAGCACATGGCGGGCGGGGACGAGTACTGATTGAACATTTGGACATCCCTATTGATATTAAGTTCTGATGTGTTATTGATTACTGTACTATTGAAAGTTCGAATTAACGTCACCCATGGTACTTGCCCGCAGATGTATATCTAGATAATTTTATTGTAACTGGCCCTGTCGTACTCTAATTATAAAATGTACGTCCATCGATTCCGCAACTGTTGTACACCTTACTTCTTGCAACTTAATGGCCCGCCCGTTACGTTCTTCTACAGTGTAAATGTCCCCTCATCATATACGATTCCAGTTTGCTCCGTGGCCGGCCCACGTGGTTATAGGCCCGTATTTGTATACTGACATTTTCACAATAAAGGTTTGTAAAACAAAACATGGTAGTAGTACCTTTTTTGGTATAGTTTTGAATAATAGCCACTGTTTTCGAATCAGTAAAAGGCAAGTGAAATAAAGCAGCCGATTACATGACGGTTAAAAGGTATAATACGCAGGAACGCAGTAAAGATAAATGGTCAAGGACTGTTGTGTTTTCCACTCCTGCAACATAAAGTGATTGATAAGAATCCGATATTCATGCCTATCAGCGACTAAGACAGCAGGCCGAGCCTCTTTTGCTCAACGGCTCCCTCATGGGACGAAGAAACGCCCTTTTTCTCGAAATAGGAATATTTTACTTGCAGGACAGTTGTAAATTTCCCGGGAAAATACATTAGCCTGGAACATTGTTAGTGATAAACTGTAAATGCATCTGGGTCCTTTGCTTTACAAGTCAGAGCGAGAAAAAAAAAAGGTGGGGCTTTCATCATTTGGGCAAATTTTTTTTTCGAAAGCAATGAAAAGCGTTAGTTTTAGGTCATATAATCAAGCCTTTCATCATTAGAATAACAAAAGTAAAATGAACCAATGAAAAGTTTTATTAACAAGTCACATGACCTGTTATGCTTACGTTACGCGCTGTGCGCCGCGCTCTGGATCATTTCCAGGAAGCTGCGCCTTGCGCACCGGAGCACTTCCGGGTGCGCTAACGCGGTGCGTCATATGACGCATTACGCGACAACGCAGGTCCAGAATATAGTCAAAATGTCTCCACCAACCAGCGGTCGGACCAGAACCCCTTTCGGCAGTCCAAAAAGGTTCCGTTAAATGGATGGTGGGCGAGACGCTGTAGCCGCAAGTGCGGGCGCAACTCAGCTGGTTGCGTGAAGCGCTGGGGTGTACCTGAGAAACCTCCACCTGGGGAGGTGGGGGAGGCTCGTTCGCACCGCCTCTCCCTTCTAGTGCATCCCACACCGTCTCCCGTCTCCTGGCGCAGGAATATGTGATGGTCGGACTAGGGCACCGCTGGACGTGTCTTCAGGTCAAACGGATTGTGGGACAATGTTCAGAATGGAAGAGTCACCAAAAGGCAAAAAGTTCCGCTTGACCCCGGGAGCCGGCCGCCTATGTCGGGGGCGATCTCAGGCCACACCAGGGCAACAAGACTTGGGGAGGGGGTCAGCGCCATTACACCGCCCCTCGGGGGCCTCCGTCAAGCGGTTCAGGGAGGCACCGCATCACATTAATTTCCAATGCAGTCATGTCCACAAACAGCCCCCACTTACTTTGAGAATAGTGATGCTGCAGCAGGTGCAAATAAACTGCAGACAGTGTTACAAGCGCTGCTCGGAACCCTCAACTATGGCACCCAACATCCAGGACTTATGCCATTTGTGCAAGGCAGTGACATCGAAGTAACTCAAGGACCAAGGAACATACCATATCCAGAGTCCTTCCCACAGCGTCTGCCTTCCTTGTTACCTAGTTATTGTTCTTTCACTCCCAGTCCAGGCTTTTAGTCTGTGGATGGAAAACCATGAACCTACACTCACGTATGAAAATGTTACTATTGATGCTTGACTGAGGCCAAGGAGGTCAGAGTGCATGAGTCTCATGCTCGATTGATTGAGCTAGCCGGATCAGGCAACAAAAAGGTGGTGGTGGGGGTGGCGGCATCAGCAAGGCTCCTCACACACAACTTGTCGGACATCAGCTCTGGATGTACTGGGGACGAGTCTTGGTGCATGGTGTCGTCCCCGGGTAATTTGCACAACGGTTCTCCACCCCTAGGCCGCCAGCTATGGTACCTCGACAGGAATAGTGATGGATGTTGCAGCAGGCTGCCATGTAAATAGATATTTAATAAAACGTTTCACCCTGTTACTTTGCTGGTGTGTTGTATATATTAATAATATTTGCATAGGGTTTGTCGTTATTTTGGGTGGGGTGGGCGGCGGAGCCGAGCTGTCTTGCAGCCATCATGGTGTCGAGCTCAGTTCCTCTCACTAGTTTCATATTTCTCATGAGGCGTTGTTCCTAATGTTTCTATTTTAGTGAGGTCAAAAAGAGATCCCATTAGTGGCCTACTGATTTTGCTTGATTCCTTTTGTTTTTTTAAACGATTTTTCACTATCTGCAAAGACTAAACAGAGTATTGCGACTCTGTGCTTGTTTGTAAATAGAGAATGAACCAAAGAGAACCAATTCTAAAACAGTAAATGCTTGGATAACAATTAATGAAATGGAGAGAGAAGCAGACACAACGGATTACAACGGGGGCAAAGGCCTGCGTTACCTACCCTTCACTATCTGCAAAGAGAGAATATTCCTAAAAGAAAAGAGGAGGGGGGTAGTGTTCAAAGCACATCAGCGTGCATAAACATGAAAATGTTTTTACCTACCACGTACTTGACATTTTAAAGCTTTTCATATTTGCTATTAAAAAACCATTGAAATTCACTGAAAAAACCATAGGTTATAGACCATATATAGTTAGGAATTAGCATTTACAAAACCTTGAAAATTCACTGAAAAAACCATAGGTTATAGACCATATATAGTTAGGGATTAGCATTTACAAAACCTTAATTTACTCGCACAAAACCATTGAAATTCGCATATATAGTTAGTTGCACTAACTATATATTGCGCAACCGCAATCCACTGCTGATGATGTCACATATTACATCATTCATGACATGGTCAGTGACATCACTGATGACATCATTGATGACAACTCAAATGACATCACTGATGACAACATCCAGTGACTGTATGTTTCTGTAAAGTAAAAATAAGTCTAACATATTGAAGAATGAGTGGATGTATAAGTGTCTGGATGAAGGATTTAGTAGGTGCATGACTGACTGTATAAGAGAGTGATTAAATGTGTCTCACTGAGTGCATGGGTTAGTGACTAAACTGTCTAAATTTGTGCATCATTATGTCTGTTGTTCTGTAAACTGCTGCATGTGTTGATCAGTAGCTATATGAGTAACTATATGGGTTATTGATTGGTTGCCCAAGTATTTGTATGGGAGAGTGAGTGTGTGTGTGTGGGTGGCTGGGAGGTGTGTGACTGTACATAGATGTGTGAGCAGTTGATTCACTAGATGTATGGGTTCAAAAGTGCATGTGGAACAGCTGTATGGGTGGTTGATTGTGTGCATAAGTGTATTGGTGAGTGAATGGATATCTCAGTGCTACATGTGAAAGTAAGTACATATGTAAAACACAGTACATGTGAGATTGACATATATAAATAACTGTGCATAAGAGCCAATGAATGTGTGAGTGGCTGTATGGATCATTGTAAACTTGTATCAGTGATTGTATAAGAGAGTAAATATGTGTTACAATATGTTTGAATAAGTAAGGTGTGTATAGCTGTATAGTTGAGGAAATGGAGGTGTGATTGATTCTTTGCATGACTGACTAGGTGTATGAGTAACTCCATGGATGAGTGACAGTCTGTGAGTGTCTGTTTACACTGAGTGAATCTAAGGTTATATTAGAGTCTGATGAGGTTCATCGTATTATCACATGAATGATGTCATCAGTGATGTTGTCAGTGATGTCATTTGAGTTGTCATCAGTGATGTCATCAGTGATGTCACTGACCATGTCATGAATGATGTAATATGTGACATCATTAGCAGTGGATTGCGGTTGCGCAATATATAGTTAGTGCAACTAACTATATATGCGAATTTCAATGGTTTTGTGCAAGTAAATTAAGGAATTGTAAATGCTAATCCCTAACTATATATGGTCTATAACCTATGGTTTTTTCAGTGAATTTTCAAGGTTTTGTAAATGCTAATTCCTAACTATATATGGTCTATAACCTATGGTTTTGTCAGTGAATATATATATATATATATCTATATATATATATATATAGATATATATATATATATATATATATATATATATATATATATATATATATATATATATATATATATATATATATATATATATAGATAGATAGATATATATATATATATATATATATATATATAAATATTGTTGCTTCCTTGTTCCGCCGGGCCATGCACTCTAGCACGGGTGCTTGTTTGCGAGGGGCGTGCCCCGATATTATTATCGCGGCTACTTTCTTCTAGTCTTCCCCAAAGAAGAGACAGCACTCACTGGAGGAGGATCAACAGGTTTTATTTTAGACCCTCAGAGCACCAGACGCGTTTCGGCTACTGCCTTTGTCAGTGGTACACTGACGCACCATTTTTTCTTACTTAAATCCCCCTTCACGTGTCATACATCATCATGGCGGTAGAGAGAGGACTTATACAACATACATATGCGCCATATTGGAGTGGTTATATTCAGCATTTATACGATCATTACTTTCATTACGCCCTGGATGAGCTTATGAAATGCTGTAACCTTCTTAATCGCTAACCCAATTCTATTTACATTTTTACAAGCGATTACACTTTGGAGCATTATTATACATATTTACATTTCACGTTTTACATTTTCAACATTATTTCGCCCTCGATGGGCTCGAGTGACGAAGGTAAACCTTTCATTTGTTGGCACTTCCTCAAAACTCTATCTCTCTAGACTTATTTTTACAAAAACACACAGTGCAAATCGTAATACCCTTAAACCAAAATAAATCTAAAATATACTTTTCATTTCATAATATTGAGGCTCTTACGGGTCAACTCTTACTGTACAACTTTCCTTGGAGTGGGGATCCCCTCAACCTAAATGTACTGTCATTTCCTCATGGCTATTCAGGCCCCCAGGGTTCTTAGTGCCAATGTCTATGATGTGTCTGGATTCTAACCTCCTCAATTTCAATAATCTGTCTCCCCCTCTTGGGTTGGCAGGCACATGGTCTAATGCAAAGTAGACCAGTTGCTCACTATTGCTCTTATGATGTTGTTTATAGTGTCTGGCTACTGGGTATGACGGGTCACAATTCGTGATTGCCCTGAGGTGCGCCAGGATACGCATCTTGGTGGGATTCACAGTTCTGCCTATATAACGCAGTCCACAAGGACAAACAAGACAATAGACCGTAAATGGGGTTGTGCATGTTAGAAATTTATTAGATTTTTCGCAACTCCCCTCTCACTTGGTAAGATAACACTGTTTTACTATGTTTACACGCCTTACATCGCCCACATGGGTAGAAACCTGGTTTTGGATTGCCAAATGGTTGATCCACTGGACGTGTAAGGTAACTGCTTGTTAAAGTGTTCCTTAGTGCTCTGGCTCTCCTGTAAGTTACCATTGGTTGATTCGGGATGTCTGTACCTATTACTGGATCAGTTGTTAACAGTTTCCAGTTCTTTCTTAAAACTGTTCTTAGAATTCCTGCCCCTTCTGAGTAGGTAGTGATAAATCTAAATTTACCCTCCTTCTCAGTATCCTGACCCCTCCTGACCACCTAGGATTGATAAGGGGGCTATTAAAGTGCCCTGCGGTGCAAAAAAAAAGATTTGCGATTTTTCGCCGTAGAGGCGCGTCCCGGTACGCGAACCGGGCAGCTAACCGGAAGCTAACCCGGGAAGCTAACCGGCAGCGTAACGGGAGTCTGAGGAGAAGCTGATTGGCTGTCAACATTGTAAACAGTCCGGAGCGGCCGCCATCTTGTCTCTCGAGAGACAAGAGGTGGAAAGAAAAGGGGGAAATGAAGGAAAGGGGGTAAGGTAGACCCCTCCTGACCACCTAGGATTGATGAGGGGGCTATTAAAGTGCCCTGCGGTGCAAAAAAAAAGATTTGCGATTTTTGGCAGTTGAGGCGCGTCCCGGTACGCGAACCGGGCAGCTAACCAGCAGCGTAACAGGAGTCCGCCATCTCGTGTTTTTGGAGCATCCGGTTCACGTACCGGGTAGTGTCCCGGTAAGCATAACAAGGAGAAAACCAAGAGAAACAGTAAAAAAAATTTTAAGGGAATAGATTACCACCAAACTTTGTAAAATTGTAGGGACTGTTTGTTTGATGTGCCTTTGCAAGGCCTCAAGATATGTGCACGTGTGGATTTTGTCTAATTAAGGTTAAAAAAAATATATATATCTGTAAGGGTTTTGTTTGCGCTGCAGAGCCGATACGTCACGGTTATGCGACGCGTCATGAGGCGTCTCACGTGGCTACGTGATACGTCACGTAATAAAGAATTTATTTTACAGCTATAGATATTAGCTTTTAAAAAAACATTGAAATTCACTGAAAAAACCATAGGTTATAGACCATATATAGTTAGGAATTTGCATTTACAAAACCTTAAAAATTAATTACATCATTCATGACATGGTCAGTGACATCACTGATGACATCACTGATGACATCTCATTTGACATTACTGATCACATCACTGATAATATCATTCATGTGATGATACGATGGACTCTAATATAACCTTAGATACGATCAGTGTAAACAGACACTCACAGATTGTCACTCATCCATGGAGTTACTCATACATCTAGTCAGTCATGCAAAGAATCAATCACTCCTCCATTTCCTTAACTATACAGTTATATACACACCTTACTAATTCAAACATATTCTAACACATATTTACTCTCTTATACAATACCTGATACACGTTCACAATGATCCATACAGCCACTCACACATTCACTGGCTCTTATGCACAGTTATTTATATATGTCAACTCTCACATGTACTGTGTTTTACATATGTACTTACTTTGACATGTAGCACTGAGATATCCTTTCACTCACCAATACACTCATGCACATAGTCAACTGCCCATGCAGCTGTTTCCACATGCCTTTTTAAACCCATACATCTAGTGAATCAACTGCTCACACATCTATGCACCGAGTCATACACCTCCCAGCCACTCACACACATACTCAGTCTCCCATACAAATACTTGAGCAACCAATCAATAACCCATATAGTTACTCATATAGCTACTGATTAACGCATGCAGCAGTTTACAGAACAACAGACATAATAATGCCCAAATTAGGACAGTTTAGTCACTAACCCATGCACTCAGTAAGACACATTTAATCACTCACTCATACAGTCAGCCATGCACCTACTAAATCCTTCATCCAGACACTTATACATCCACTCATTCTTCAATATGTAAGACATATTTTAACTTTACAGAAACATACAGTCACTGGATGTTGTCATCAGTGATGTCATCAGTGATGTCACTGACCATGTCATGAATGATGTAATATGTGACATCATCAGCAGTGGATTGCGGGTGCGCGATATATAGTTAGTGCAACTAACTATATATGCAAATTTCAATGGTTTTGTGCAAGTAAAATAAGGTTTTGTAAATGCTAATCCCTAACTATATATGGTCTATAAGCTATGGTTTTTTCAGTCAATATATATATATATTTATTACCTACTGGCGGTCGCCAGTAGGTAGTTCTAGTTAGTACCTCGTTTCCATAGGAAATCCCCAACATTCTATTTGGATTCACTTTGGCCCCGGTGGACGAATCTTTGTTAATTTCTCAAAGAAGATGGCTCTGTCCGCTGCGCTCCTTCCCTGAAATTTTTCAGGGGATTCGTCAAGTGGGGGCTGAGATAAAAGGGGGTCCCAAAACATGTTTCCTCATGTTATTTTCCATAGGACGTTTAGACATGGCTACAGCTCGAACGGCGGAATGGATTTATAAGAAATTTGGCAAAAAGGTAGAGTCCGGCTCGCAGATTACGCTTTTCATTGAATGGTGTAAATCCGTTCAGTAGTTGCTGAGAAAATTAGAGTTGAACTCAATTATATATCTGTAAACGCGCACAGGTGCGAGCAGAATTTTGATTTGCTGTTTGACGTTTGTCAACATTCGATTCGGAGGAAATCAGGAAGTGTTGACCGCCATTTTGTAAGTGCGACTGAATATATTGTACAGAACAAAGGGTTAGAACATGGAAAAGGGGACAAGGTAGAGATTGTCTGGCCGCGTAGGTTTTCTCAGGGGGTGCAGTAAGGACCCTGAACACAAAAAGAACATTTTTTTTGTTGTTGAAAAAAAGTTGCAGGGTGCGCGCACTCGGTCGCGCACCCCTATTTACAAGACTGTGAAAAACTATAGTGTAGAGCATGGAAAGGGAGCAGGGTGGAGACTGTTTGATCTCGTAGGTTTCCTCAGGGGTTTATTAAGGACGCCGAAAGTCTAAAAGTAGCTTTTTGTTTGCAAAAAAGTTGCGGGGTGAACTCACCCGGTCGCACGGCAAACAAAAATATAAATAAAGATGGAGATAAATCACAAGTTTGAGTGTTTAGATGTAAGGTGGCTCTTAAAAGAGCCCTTGTGCTAATTGAGTTTTTTCTGCACTCATAAGTAAGTACCGATGCAGAGTCTCATGTTACAGAGGAAGATTCTATTTCCCTCATCCGTGAAATGAACTCCATCTCTCCTATAGATGCCTTGCATGTTGTAACGCAAGTTGTTGTGGTATATAGAGCCCATGCTATATTCTCGGAGGAAAGCAGAAACAGATGTATTTACATGTTTCCTTGCTTTCTCAATCTGTCGACAATGTTGATTGGACCAATTCCATTTCTGTCTTTGGCATATATTGGAATACACCAAGACAGTTCGTGGAAAAAGTGTCATCATTTGCCGAAAGGTGTCCTTTAGAAGCAGTTCCAGACCTACCCCAGTCAATGTGCCTAGATCGTTCCCACCACAGTGCACAATTATAAGGTCAGGTTCTGGGAGATGCATAAAAGTTTTCACCAATGGTATCAATTGGTGACATCTCAATCCTCTCAGGCCAATCCACGTAATCTGCACATTTGGTAAATCAAGGTTGGAAATTCGTCTGTTTGCTGCATATTTTTCACTCCAGTGAATATAGCTGTGTCCTAAAAGCCAAACCTTCATTTTCAAGGCAGATGTAGTAGTACTCCGATGGGTTCTGGAAGTGGAATGGCAGTTAAAAGCTGAAAGTCAGGATAAAAAAGTGGATGATATTTGGTGTGGTTGAAAAACTAAAAATGATTGGTTGATTCTTATACCTCAAGATTGAAGACTACGTTGCATGTTAATGTTTTTTTGAAACGAAAAGTACTATTGGTTGTGAAAAAAATGAAATGTAACAAAGCAGTGGATAGGCAGGTGTTTTTGGAGGGAAATCAGCCTTCTTGCTTTGATATAGAACATTGAGATATGAACTTTTGACCAGTGCCTTCAGCCAGGTGCAGAATGAGGTGTTACCATGGTAACAGCCAGAGAAGGCAGAGGGTGAAGGGTGACCTTTATGTGACTTTGAAAATATTGAAAGGGACAACCAACTGAATTGTTAATTTGATTTTAAAATTGTGCGGGAACAAATATGATTGGTTGAAGAAACATATATGAGTCTGTATTGAGAGGACATCTGTTCCATTAAACTTTGGTTGCAGTGATAGAAGCATTATTGAGAGTTCCGTCAAATGAAAATCTGTTTTGTGACTGTCACTGTTCTACGTCTTATAAAGCATTGGTAAAGGTGAGTCTCTAACTGTTTCTTTTGTGATGTACCGTAAAATGTGGTTTAGTCACTATAATTGTTTATTTCCCTCACACCTCATTTTTGACTTTGGCACTGTTTTGTATTTTTTCAACTATTCTTCCATTTCGTTTCATCACTCTTTATATACATTATTTATTTGCAATTATTACTTTTAAAATTTGATTAATAAATTTCATTAAGCTGAATGGTCTTCAGTCATGTTCTTATGTAATCCCTTACAGTTGGTTCTTTTTATTCACTGTCAGTCAGAGACGGAACTGGAGTGAAATTTTGGGGGGGGGGGGCAAATAAAATAAATTTTGTTAGGGGGACATGAACGTTTAATTAGTAGGCAGAGTAAAGCTGCAGGGGCTCTTAAAAGGGGTAAAACAACTGCAAGGCCTAATTAGCATTCAAATGGTTCTTTACAGAGATGTGAAACATTCAGGTGTGGCTCTGTGTGTATCTGGGATCTATGTTATCTTGGCCTGCCACACCAGACGGGAGGGGGGGGCTGAAGTCCTATGAATTTAATGGGGGTTGCGCGCCCTTTCTTCACATTCTTTCAGGTGTGAATTATAGTTTTGAATTTTTTTTGGTGTACTGAAAAAATGGTATATAAAATATGTTTAAAATAGACATTAATTATTTGAGTGATTTGGAAGCGTTTCCATATAATCTGCAAAGTTGGTTTGGAGATGAAAAAATGGTATTAGCAGAGACACCGATAATGCAGGTAGAGAGAGAAATGGTAGATTACATGTGATACCGTCGTCAAAAAGTGCTTAAGGTATTCATAAACTTTCTGTCAAACGACAAAATTACAGTGTGGTTTGTGCCCGCGGGCTGCACTGGTGGGGGTGGGGTGAGAGGGGGAGGTGGCCGAGTAACATAAAATGAACACTTGTGACCATGAGGTTGTACACAGGTTCGTGCAGTATATGGCTTCATACATTGAGGTAGCAGACCGAGTATACATAGATCTCTCTCCCTCCTGCCATCTGACTCCATCTTTATGTCCCTCCTGCTTTCTGTCTCCGTTGCCCTGTGTTATCTTACTGTGTGTGTGTCTGTCTGTGTCTGCCTTCAGTCCGGGCTGAGGAAGTTTGCTCTGCAGGCACACACAGATAGTCGCATTAAAGTACTTGGCAGGTTTCCAAAAGACTATTTATATAATTGAGATGCTTTTTTGAAGTGCTAGTGAATGTCTACTTTCAGAATTACTGCTCGCTCGGCTCCACAGAGCAGAGGGTTTGACGTACTTCACTTCTTAGTCCATTTGATTTTCCACTCTGTTCTGTGGTGGCTGGCGGAGAAGTGTTTGTTATAGTGGAGATGAAAGGGTGATAAGGAGTGAAATACGACATAGCGTCTGCTCTGTAGAAGCGGGGGAGCAGTGATTATCAGTGTGAGTGAAGTGCAACTGCAGCGGTGCTTGTTAACAGTAATAAATTATTTTTTTACCAGAGGTACGATTGTTTGCATGGTCCGCGACCTGCTAAGAAAGGCTAGACAGGCCCGCAGGTTGCAGTATGAGTAACTCAGGTTGGCAAAAGAAAACATGAACTTAGTACAGCCGAGGTTACGTGGAACACATGAATACTCTTTCAGTATACAATAATTTCAGTTCAGAATTTGAATTAAAAGACGGAACGTGTACATTTGAAATGTTTATTCACTAATGCAATGCTTTCAAGCGAAGTTTCTTATCTAATACGAGTAAAGATATTGTAAGAAACAAAGTAATCGGCATAGTTACTAGTCCATAGAACACAAACGGTGCAAGCATAGTATGATGTAAAATGAATAGGGTTTACCAAAACATATTCTACACCCTCCTGAGGAAGTATATTAAATTATATTAAATCTAAGAAGGTGTCTTTTGACTTTAATTTCAGTAACCATATATGAAAATGCTAGTTAACAATCAGCTCTCTGCATGCGAAGCACTATCAAGTTTGTGTTTTGCTATTGTGTAAGGAAATAAAAAGCGCGCCATAAGCAACAAGTTGGCTGGAGCTGCATGTATGTTATCTGTAGGAACGTTTGAAAATCAGTGTTGAGAAGAACTACTGTATTGAGATATCTTTTGAAGGTTTCAGTACTCGATGTGAGATACATCTCGATAAGCAAGGCTAATATCAGTGTAACAACATATTTTTCTCGTATAAATCGAAAATATTTCAGTACATAGAAAAGTAAAGCAGCACATGTGTGTGACGCGCAAATAAGCAGCAGAAAGGGAAAATGGCGTTTCATCTCATAAAAACTTATGGTAACTTTACACATTAATCAGGGCACATGTAACCATATATTACCCTGCCTTGCTCCGAGTACGTTTCAAATAAGATAAGATAAGATAAACAACTGAATTGTTGAAATTAGAGTTCAATGAAATGTTTAATTCGAAATCGAGTAGGTGAGGAAAAAAAATGTAGTCCACATAAAACACGAAAATCTGACCAGCACGAAATTGTAATGTCCACTGTTAGTAAAGCCAATAGGTCTGTTTATATAAAAGAACAAGTCCAAAAAAAGTGAGAAAGATAGGGAGGGGAAAAAAAATGAAGACGTCAATGGCTTGCATAAGAGTCATCCTACAACTGAGTAGGCGAAATAAGCAGCAACCGCTTCTAAAAGGTAGTCACTGTTATCATCCGAAAACAAGTCAGCCATACAATTGAAAAGAGGAAAAGAACATACATGCTCTTCAATTACGGAGCCTCTAGTACCATCAGAGGACAACTCGGTGACTTTTCTATTTAGCTGTGTGCCAGAAAATCTTGCGCCGCTGCGAATATATTCCACTGACCCAGAACTCCATGTATTGCTACAAAGGCCATAATCCTTCCGTTGGAACAAAGCTGTTCAATTAACGGATTCATGAGATGATTGTAATTCACTTCAGCAGATACCAAGTTGCAGAGACATAAGTCCAGGGCCCACATGATATCACAGCTCAGGCAATGAAATACAGGCTGCACACAGGTGAAATAGGAAAATCAAAATGATAATCCATATGATGCACTCAAAGTTGCGAGTGGCAGGATGCCATAGTACTCAAGCATCCTCTGGCGAAACAGTTCTAAGTGCTCTGGCTCGTTTGCGAAGACAGGACGGACATCCATTTTGTAATAAACAAAATAGGAACACAAAAGCAGCAGCCACTGGTAGTAGAACAGGAAGTCCACAAAAATAGGTCGGAGAATATGCAGTGAAGAGTAGCAGCAAGACTTCTAATAATTTCTGACAAAGAAGTCACTAAACCATTGATTAGTACTTATAAAAAAAAATAGGCCATCCCTGATCTGGAGGATGTATTAAAGATTATGGGAGTCACCTCAGCAAATTGTAAAGGAAGGTCACTATTTAATAAGGTATGCACTTCTCTGCGAGTGTTAGCTAAGTGAAGGAGATATGTTTGTGAACAGATGCTAGAGTAACTTGTTTTTGTGACAATAAGGCTCTTGTTCATGTCTTGTGATTGAACTTAGAATTCAAGGCCGGAATTTGCGGCCAGATGGAAACATCAAGGTTCCCATGCGGGGGTGGATAAACTACATTCTTACAGGGAAGCATATGCAGAGTGACTTTTACAGCGTAAGCTTTGTCGTTTAATAACTCATAGCAATTCTCATTGCTTGAAAATAAATAACCACTGTTGACCAATAAGGTAAAAGTCGGCATTATAGCAGGCACCGGTGTATCTTTGAAAACACATGCAACATTACAGCGGTTGTAGTTAAATAAGTCATGCAATTGGAAGTGCCTGGATGTGAATGATTAATCCCATGTTTCAGTACACTCATCTCTATACAGATATAGGGGCAGATTTACATGCCCTGTGCACCACTTTTGCGTCACTTTTCCCATGTTAAAAGTGATGCAAAAGTGACGCAAGGGGCTTGTAAATCTGCCCGATAATTTTTTGCCATCTCTAAGGCATTTGTAAGTGAAAGGGAGCGACTTGGGTTTATGCCAGTAGGAGGTACTGAGCTGCTCGTATCTATTTATGTGAAAAAAATTCATGGAATTTGAAAACTGAAAAAACGCAAAAGATAGACTAATTAATTTGTGGATTAGCCATGTTGCAGCTGCGGTTTCTGATACTAAAAAGGGTAAAGTGTCTAGACGTTGAATGTGGAACACCGAAAAAGAAGCGTGTGTCATGGAAAGCAAACGTGGTTTGAAAGTCAAATTTAAGGGTGCAAAGAGAGAGGAGACATTAACATAGTTTTAGGGCTTTAAGTTGGCCGGGTCTCTTCGGGTCTCAGCACAGGCAGTTTTTTAAAGGTATTGCTCGGTGTCTATCGGGCTCCACTTTTGAGCCCTGGCATAGGCAGACTGTTTTTTTTTGCTGGGCTGTAGTGACAGCCTGCTGTTGCAGTAGTGCAAGAAAAAGTGGCAGAGTAAAAAACAGAGCCTGATACAGACACGTTCAGAAACTGTAGGTAGATTATGTGTGGCATTGATATTTTTGACACTGCCTAGTTGTGACTAGTGGAGAAGTGACGCAATGAGGTCATAGTAGGTGAGTGTAGTAAAGGAAGGGAAATTCTTTAAAGAGAGTCATTTTTAGTGTGGATTTCCCTTCTTTTTCTGAAAGTCAGGTACAAGAATATTGTTGTGGCGTCACCCGGACTGTGAGGTGAAGTTTTCTGAAAATTATTGAGAGGTCATAATTTATGTTAATTTAAATTGTGCAGCTATGAATCTGTGTCAAAGGCAATAGTCCTCAGTTGCTGTAGGTATGATGTTACCTGTTGTACCATACCTACATGCAATGATATGGAGGGTAAAATTTACAGTGTGGCTTGTGGCCGAGGGCTGCACTGGTGGGTGAGAGATCAGAGGGGAAAGGGTTGGGGCTAAAGGGAAACAAAGAGCTGTGACTATGAGGTTATGCAGAAGTTCCTGCAGCAGATGCCTTCATGCACTAAGTTAGTGGAGTCAGCATACATATATCTGTGTTCGTCCTTCCCTTTTCTTAACATCTCTGTTTTTGTGCTGCTTACTTCATATATTTCAGTGTGTCCGGCTCGCCCTCTGTATCTCTTTCTATTGTGCAGTTATTCTCCATGTTGCCTACCCTCTGATTTCTACCCTTCCTGTGTCTCATACATTTTCTCTCTATCCTGCTGTTGCTCTCCCTCATTCTGTGTCCTATTTTTTCTGTTTGTCTTGCTCTCCTTCTCTTTGTTGTCCTTTTTACTATTCTTTTTTTCACTTCTGTCCTTCTTTTCCTTTCTGGCCTGAATCACACTGTTGCCTTCTGTCTCCCTTGTGATCTCTCTCTACTTCCTGTGCTCGTTTTGTATCTCTCTCTGTGTGCTGCTCTCAGTCTTTCTCACGAATTGTCTCTATGGTGGTGTATCTCTCTCTCCCTCCTATTCACCCTCCTTCTCTCCATATCTCTCTCCCTTCTACTCTGTTTGTCCATCTCTGCGTTCCTTCTGCTCTCGCTCTCCCTATTGTACTGTTTGCCTGCTGTCCTCTCTCTCCCTGTGCCTCCTGCCGGTTGTCTCCTTTGTGCCCTGTCTATTGTTTCTACTCTGTGACTCCCGGTCCATGTTTATCTTTTTCTTTTTTGTACCTTTCCTCTCTTTCTTGACTTTTCTCTGCTCCTGTTATTTTTCTCTCTGTCCATTTGTGCTTTCAATGCTGGTCTCTCTCTGCATGTTCCTCTCCCTGCTACTGTCTCTCTCTCTCCTGTGGTCTGTGTCCCTCCTGTCCTGTGTCTCTTTCCTACTCTCCATCTCTCTCCATCTCTGTCATTAGTTTGTGCAACTAGTGATTGTCAAAATGTAGGAAAGAAAACAAATCCCTATAATTAGCAGAATCCAAATATAAAATTCGAAAGCAAATTATTCACCCAAAATTATATAATAAGAGGCTTTAATCACAGTGTGATGTTGGTGTTCCTTTTTTTTTTAGATATTTTTTATTGAGTTTTTTGGGCAGTGGTAAATTGCATATACAGCACATATAGCATACAATACATATAACTGAAGAAGGCACAATTATTCATGACAATAAAACTACAGAAAAAAGAAACACCATAAAAGAAAAAGAAAAACTAGACAGAATTCTCATATCCAAGTTGCGATTGGTGACCATAATTTTTGGCCAAAGATCTTCCTTTTCCGACCCTTAAATTTGTAAACAGCATTCTCCAGCCTATAAATATTTAATAATTTAGATTGCCAATGATAAAACGTTGGCGAATCCGTGTCGAGCCAGCGGGAAGTTATGCAAGATCGTAATACTGCCATTGCAATAAATAGAAAACCTTCTTCAGCTGCCGATAACTCGGTAAGTTCCATTTGAATTCCAATTATTATTAATACAGGTGATAAGATGATATTAGCATTCAACACACTATTCAAAAATTCTTGAACTTTAAACGACACCACCTGGTCGACCAGTAGAGAAATGTAGTATTTGGGTTTTTGAGATATTGAGCTTGTATCCTGAGAGCCTACCAAACTCATGGGCCAGTTCTACAATTTTCGGTAGCGCTAAGACAGCATCAGTAGTCACAATGGCGACGTCGTCTGCATAGGCGAGGACGTTGTGCTCAGACTGATACAGTATAACCGAAGGAATCCTTGTATCTCGCATAAGTTTAATCAGGTATGGTTCTATGTATAACGCAAAGAGTAGTGGAGAGCAAGAACAGCCTTGTCTTGTTCCTCTGCTGATCGAAAAAGGGTCAGACATATCCATTCCTATACGAATCTTTGCCGTAGGGTTACAATACAGTGCCTGAATGGCCGTAATGAATTCAAATGGGAAGACCTTCCAAACCAGGACAGACCACAGGAACCCCCAGTCAACCCTGTCGAAGGCTTTTTCAGCGTCCAACAGGATGACCCCGACCGGGGATTCCGTGGCCTATGCCCAGTCTAACAAAGCAATAATGTGTCTAACATGATCTGTGGTATTTCTCTTCTTAATAAAACCATGCTGAGTCTTACACACTAAATCGGGCATTATATTGTTCAATCTGTTAGCCAGAATTTTAGAAAAGATTTTGCTGTCTGATGTAATGAGAGATATTGGACGATATGAGCTTAACTTTTTTGGATCTTTTCCTTTCTTATTAAATACTACAATAGTAGCCATAGACCATGAAGCAGGTGGATTCCCTTGAAAAGCTTGATGATAGACTTTAATTAGCTCAGGTTTGAGCATATTTCTAAAAGTACGATAAAATTCAAGAGGGATTTGATCTGACCCCATTGCTTTCCCCGAAGCAAGGCTAAGGATTGCCGTTTCAATCTCCTGCCATGTAATAGGAGCTGTAAAAGAATCTCTATAATCTTCAAGAAGTGGTGTGTTATCAATACTATTCAAATAGTCCATTGGGGCGATGGCTGTATTAGTTTCATTATTATCTTTGTTATATAAAACCTTATAAAAGGAATTGAACGCTTGCAGTATCCCTACCCCGGTCTCTTGTAGTGATCCCTCTAAATCTACAACTACGACTATTTCATTTTGCATAGCTTTCTGTCTAAGCCGCCGAGCTAAGATCCTCCCCGTTTGCTCACTATATTCATAACACTCAGCCCTGTGCTGTTTATATTTAACCGCCACCTGATCTGTTATGTGAGAATATAGGACAGACCTTTTTAACAGTTAAAAGGCGCTGAGCCTTGTCCGCACCCTGACCATTTCTGAGTGCTAAGACTAAGTTTAATTCAGCATCCCGAATTAGAGCTAATTTATTCTTGAATTCAGCTTGTGTTTTCTTTCGTTTGAAGTTGGAGTAACTAATAGTTTCACCTCTAACAATAGATTTAAAAGTATCCCACACAACTTGGATTGAGGATGTCTCATTATTGTAGAGAACAAAGTCCTTAATAATTTTGGCCATATATTAAAGGTGCTCTTCATCAAGCAACAGAGTTCTTTGAAAGGACCATTGTGAATTCAATTTAGGACTTTTGAAAGGGAGCCTTAATTCCAGTATAACAGGATTGTGGTCAGAGACCAGTTGTGGTAATAGCTCTATCCCCACATTCTCCATAAATGATGATGAAATAAAAAATAGTCTAGACGAACAAACCTCTGGTGGGGGATTGAAAAAAAGGTATATCCAGAGTCATTAGGTTGCAACCTGTTCCACACATCAAATAATCCGTTCTCTAGAGCTAGTTCTCTTAAAGCTCTATAAATTCTAATCTTACGGCCAGTATATTTCAGATTAGATCTAATATTACAGTTTGATTCGACATGGACATTCAAATCCCCGCACAAAATTATGGGATGAGGCCAGGTTGACAATTCCGAGCTAACAGTATTAAATATTTCACCATCATCCAGATTAGTACCGTATAAACAACAGATGGTGAACTTATGACCTTCCACAACTAATTCTGCCAGACCCCATCTCCCCCATTTGTCCGCTAAAGTTCTAACACATTTACCAACTCCTTTTTTCATACAAATCTCAATACCTCTTTTAACCCCCGTTTGTTTAGCAGTTACTAGTAATTCAAGCCCCAAATTTCTCAAAGTCGTTCGCTTATCCCATGGAATATGTGATATAGCAACTGAATCAATCTACGTAGAACCCCTACTTTTTTGGGATCATTAAGGCCATTAATATTTAGAGTGCATACTTTTATCTTCCTATCCATTTATAACATAATTGTGGGACTAAAAAATATGAACATTATTTCTTCTTTCCTGAATTCACAAAAAGATACAGACAAAAAAATCTCAGAGATGAAACAAATTTGTGCCAAAGAACCTGACCACTAGCAACTACCACTGCCTTACACCCCCACCACCAACCCTTCCCCCCACCCTCCTCCCACCTTGAACCCCACCCCCGCCCTCCCCAATATATGAGGCACAGGAACGTCCAGTTCCTGAAAAAAATGGCGTGCCATATCTCCACCCTTGAGACACCCCCCAGGAGGAAGGAGACCTAATTTTACGAGCACGTAAAGCGTCTAAGCGAGCATACATAGAGAAAAATACATTCGAATGCAGCTTATTTGATCAGAAAAAAAGTAGTATATTGCAATATTATATCATATATTATCATAAAGAGTCCAAATATTCTTTAGCTTTGACGTCTGAAAAGAAGAATCTACTCTCCCCCTTAACTACGATTTTCAATTTCGCTGGGTTTGGCAGAAAAACTGTGGCACCTTTCTTCTGAAAATCTGGGATAAGTTGGTGTAACTGCCACCGCTGAGCCACAGTGGCCTGACAATAGTCCGGTCTCACAAAAAAATCACAATTCATACCTTCAGCTTTTTTGTCGGGCCTGGCTAATGAAAAGATTGCTTCCCTGGCCAAAAAATGGTTAAAGGAGACCAGAATAGCCCTAGGATATTCTTCTTGCCCTTGATGCTGCTTTCTTATTACAAAAGGAAATCTGTGTGCTCGTTGCACTTCTTTGGACCAATCCCAAGTCATCAGTTCTGGAAAAGCATCATTCAATAACCCGATAATGAACCCCCTAGCATCAACCCCCTCTTTTTTCTCGGGTACAGCTAAGAAACGCAAGTTGTTTCTACAAGCCTGGTTCTCCAAGCCGGATAGCTTATAAGATATATCGTCTTTATGAGCCTTAATGTTATTGAGTTCCTGTTTTTGCGCAGATGTCTCATCTTCCAAAGCCGAGATTCTTACCTCTGCCTCCGTGACTCTCTCGGCAGTTTCCGTACATAACTTAATGGCTCGGCGAACTGCGTTCTTAACTTTAGAACAAGTAGCCTGTGTACGCTGGTTCTCTGCTTTGCTTTCTGCACGATGGCTCATCAAAATATTGTAAATAGTGGTTAAAGTGATTTTCTTGGGATGATCATTGGGGGGCCCATCATCAGGATCGGCATCCTCAGCCATAGGACAGACACCCTGAGTAGTAACCTCTAAGTGTTTAGCCGAACTGCTTATCTCCTGGATTTTAGACGTGGATAGAGCGTCTTCTACCAGCTCAGGCGAGTTAACTTCGGTCTCTTTGCTCGCAGCCTGTTGAGAACCTCTCTTCTTACGTCTCCTTACTGTGGAGGCAGAAACATTTGGTAAATCTAGGCTGCCGCTTAATTCACCTTCGCCTTCCATAGAACTGCTCTCATTACTGCACTCAGCCCCATCCCTGCTGGCATTAGTACTATCATCTGAAGAAAAGTCAGATAGAGAATAGAAGTTCTCAACAAGTTCCTGTGGGACTGAGGCTACTAAATCAGGGGTACCATCAGTCATCACTGGGGAGCACGTTTCTTCCCCTGTAACTTGCAGGTCTGCCAACACTACCGAAACACCAGCTCCCACAACGCTGCAATTAATATTCAAAAAAGCCGGGTTTAAATCAATCATTTGTGCAGCTTCATTTTTCTGTTTGGAGGATTGTTTCTCAAATAGTTCAGGGAGCGTTCTAAGAGTAGAGCTTTTCCCTTTCAGCCCCGCCGTTTTTTCAGCAGCAGCCTTCGGGGATTTTGCAACCCCCTTCTGAATGGTCTTACCCCTACCGGCAGCAGGCTTATCGGGGAGAGTCTCCACCACCTCGTCCTTTCCCAAAGTGCCTCCAGCATCTTCTTCTGGCTTGCCGCGTGTAGCCGCCTGAGTTCTGGGTTGCATCTTTTTCTTACGGGCTCCCCCGCGTCCTGGATAAACACTGCTCTGAGCCCAGAGCAGATACAATGTAGCACGCCACAATGGAGCACGCCGCTGAATGTAGAACAGATCCGTCAGCATTCAAAACAGCTGTGATGAGTATGCCTAATCAAGTTTTCAGTAAAGTCAGTCGTAATACAGGAACGGCTACGGCAAGACTCTTCCTCTGCCGCTGGAGACCGCGTAGCAAGCAGCAATCCATGGGGCTACGACACACCGGCTGGAAACACCAATTAGCTCCGAGTAGCCCAGCCGGAAAGCTGGTTTGGTCTGTAGGAGGACGCTGGAACACCCGAGCCAGCTGACTGCGGTAGGAAAGGTTTGACCAAATGTCATAAAGATGCTTTTTAGAAATTGAAAAACATTATTTAATGCCTATGTTCTTCTTTGTGCTGGTCCGCCAGGAAGCGCGAAAAAGTTCTTTTTCCCCTCCTCCTGAGGGTGCTCGGAGCAAAGGGTAGGGATGTTCACACAGCCTTCACCACGGCCGCCATCTTGCCTCCTGACACACAAATGTGATGTTGGTGTTCCATGGTGATTTATTTTGCCAAGTAAGATGGGTAACAGATATGCTAAGTAAGATTGTCTAGCAGTGCAAATCATAAATTTTGCATGTAGTATCTTGGAAATGTGTGGGAGATTACACTGTAAATGAAGTTTGATTTTAAATAAATCTGGGTGAAATATGTGGTTATTTGATGTGTTTAAAAAACAATTATTGAACTTAGTTAGGCATTAGGATATCTAATGGTAGAGAATCTTAGGGAATATATCTGTTAGGCTTGTTGTTTGCTACAATGGGTGTATGTTGTGTAATAAATATGTCTGTAATATGTTAATTACATTACAGTATTTTTCTTTTTTATAGTGTTTGGTGCTGAAAAGCAACAACCTGTCTTCTACTTGATAGACTTTCAACAATCACATTCTTTTTTACAGGTGAGTTGGTATTTTTGAAAGGCATTTTTTTTGTGGAGAATATAATAATAAGCAAGATTTTTTTGAATATTTGCACTGTTTCTCTTTTGCTGGATGAGTTTATCTTCTATTTTTGCATTGTCTGAATCTGCTTGCACTAGATATGTATTTTGACATAGTTTTCCACTGTCTGTTGGCAATATCTTTTTATGGGCCTGGTCCATGTGTTTTTTTCTATGCAGTTCTGGTTCTTCTATCCTTTGACTGTTAGAGTTTGCTGTTTGCGTGGATTGATTCTTGCTAAGTATTCATTATCTCTCTAACTCATGCTGTATCATCTGTGTGCAGTCGTTTCTCTTCATTTACAGAGGTGTATTATGATATGGCTGTTGGTGTGATGGGCATCTTTTATGCATATCTGTAACTGTACTATCTATCTGCACCCTTTTATATACATTTATAGAGGTCTATTATGATGTGGTTCCTCATGGTTAGCATGAAATTGTGTACATGCTATGAAATTCACATGCTGAGTATGCTGTTGAAACGTAAAAGCAACTGTCTCTGTGGGAAGTAGTAATCTGTTTAGTGAATTTTTTGATTTGTACATTGTGAGCCTCCCCTTCAGACTGTATGTAGTTTGAATAGCAGTTTGTAGTGGTAAATTCGATGCCTAAAAATAAATTATAAAGTCTATCAACAGTTGTAATATCCAGAAAACCTAAAAACAAATTTCACAGTAAGATATCTTTTTACGGCAGTAATTATTTAAAAAACATAAAAAGGGATAGTGTTAATGTCTAGGATCATAGTGTCAGTTTGTTTTCAAACAAGAGGAAGGTGCTTTCTTAATCTATGTAGTTAATGTGTTACAAAGTATGAAAATGTATGTGATTTAAAAATTAGTAAAGGTCGTTTTTAATTATCTATTGATGAAAAAGATATCATTTTGTCTTTATATTTTTTTAAAGGATACAGAAGAAACAAAAAAGATTATAAAAATGGAAAATTACTCCGAGAATACTGAATTCAATTTTGAAATTGCTAATGAATTAATCAGGCAATTACTAGATGGAGTAGTGGAGGATGAAATTGAGTCAGAAAATGAGGACTTTATGGACAATACTTTCAACAGTGCTTATTTAGAACTGGTGGAAGGGGAAGAGCAGAATTTGGAGGATGAGAATTTTGATTCAGAAGAAGTACCGGATGAAATTATGCTACAAGTCCTTTTAGAATATGAATTTTTAAATAAATACAATTATTTTTGATACTAAAACATTCTTGAAGACAGTTTTCTTGTACTATTCGTTGTTGATCTGCTTTCTGAGAGTGAGAATAAATGTTTTCATGAAGTGTGTAAGAGATTAAAGTAAAAAAAATTAAAAGCACCAAGATCACCTACAGTGCTTGAAAATCAGTGTAGTGTTCGTATGCCTGAAAAATTAGAATCAGAAAATATGTGTATAATGCTGACACAGCTATGGACTGTCATAAATTTAGAACCAACATTCACTACAGGATTTCCTACTCTGTTCAGAGACTGTTTCTTTGTCTTTATTCAACTTATAAAATAAACTACTGGTTATAATTTGTATGTTACATGCTAGTAGAAGTCTATAATATTTTTTATCTTTTTTCTTAACAGAATGTCATTTTTATCAGAAACATAAATCAGTATGCTGACCAGAAATGAAAAAAGAAAGCTGTATAAACGGACATACCATTTGAAGAGGAAAGAATTAGAAGAATTATCTAATCAACAAAGGACGGATAAAAAGAAGAGTGCTCCTGGTAAGAAAAGCAAGGATTTCATAAAAAAGTTGTGTCAAAGGAAAAGAAAATTGGATAATGTTCAAAAGGAAAAACAGTTGTCAGTATCTACAAGGAGAAATGCAAGAAAAAAGAAAAATGTTTCTGAAATCAGCGGTGAGTAAAGTAGTTTCGAATTTATTAAAAAAGGAAAAAGTTTCTAAAAGGAAATCCGCTTTTTATAAGAAGAAACAATATATAGAGGATGTTGTTGAGCGCGCGTTTGAGACAAAACATTTTTTATTTATTTTAGTAATTAGTAGAATAAATACACTGAATAAGGAAAAAAGAGTTTTAAAAGCTAAGAGTAAATGGAAGAGACACATAAATAGAAGTAATTTTTGTAAAGTGTTTTTTGGGAAATGGATGCATACTTCAACTTCTGAGCCATTTTTTAATGAAGAGAGTTACTTTCAAAGTAACGATTTGTTGCATGCAGTTGACACCAGTGGTCGAGCATATGAGGAAACAGGCTTATTTGTCCTATCGTTTTGAATGGTTATAAGACATAAATCTTGAGTTATGCAGACGACCTAGCAATTATGTCACCTACTCCAGCAACAGCGATAGGGGAAATAGAAAAAGAGGCAAAAAAATATGGTCTTCTGTCTGGGTATAAAGTGAACCAGACTAAAACACAGATAGTTATTAACCAATTTGCCATAATAAATGATGAATGAGTCACAGATTCAGCTGTCTACTTGGGCATAACGATAACATCCAATTGATCCAATCTGGTTGAGGAAAACTTGACTCCGGTGATTAGAAAGGCCAATCAAGATCTGGATAGGATGGATAACTTACATCTTACAATAATTGGACGCTGCAATGTAATCAAGATGCTACTTCTTCCCAAAATGTTATATTTTTTTCGAACTATTCCTTTAATATTTCACAATAACTGGTTTAGGGACATTGAAAGGGTCTGCAATCGATTTATATGGACAAAAGTTAAAACTCGGAGGTCCATAAAAATGTTGGCACTTGCTAAGGAAAAGGGAGATTTAGCTGTTCCAGATTTTAAATGATATTATCTAGCAGCAGCCCTGCAGTATCTTAGAGGACTTCTTGGGGGAAACATTAATGATTGGTGGCGGGATGGTAATGGTATACCAGATACACATGATTTACTGGTTAGAGATTCCAATAAAGGATTACTTACATTTAAGGAGTTTAATTATTACAAAAGAACAAAGTTTAAGGTTTTCGCTGCAGCTATATTAGTGTGGTCTACGGTTCGGAAAAAAACTTAAGTTAGGGTGGATGAGCTATTACACACCCCTATATAAGAATGAGCTCCTCCCTGAAGTGTTTCATGATCAAGTTATGAAAAGATGGGATAACTCTGGGGTGTGCACTATAGGAGATATTATAGATAACTCCGGTATAATTTTATTTGAAAGGGCATGCCAATTATATAAGCTAGATCATAGAGAAATTTTTAAATTTCTGCAGATTAGGTCAGTAATACAAAGGAAAATGCCCGGGGGAGCTAACTTTAAAAGAGAGGATCTGATGGAGCACATTCAAAATGAGAAGGGCTGCTCAATTTCACAATTGTACAGGGTGTTGAGTGAATGTAAAGAAGATGATAGGATTAAAGTTTTTGATAAATGGAGAAGAAAGCTAAATTTAGCGGGAAATGAGGGGAAAAAATCGCTGCAGTTTACTAATTTTTTTGTCAAAGTTGCTAATTTGCAAGCACAATGTAATAAAACTTTTCATGAATTATATTACACACTGCATAAAATAGCACAATGGGGGGAATTAGTGTAACATCCTGTCTGAGATGCCAAAGTGCACAGGCTGATACTATTCATATGTTCTCAGCATACCCAAATCTAAATCTCATTAAACAGGCGATCGAAATATTTCTTAGTGATGAACTAGGGATATCAATTAGTTTACCAAATGAGATTATGATTTTGGGTGTTGGGAGAGAAGGGCTGGATATCCCCCATCGAGAATTTATATTGATTGCAATGGCCACAACCCGACTCTGTATAACAACCCTGTGGAAGGATCCTAATCCCCCATCATTTAACCAATGGCTCTTAAGAATGCTATCAATGTATACCCTGGAAAAATCTTTGTATGAAAAAAAGGTCGTAAAGCAATGCAATTAGGTAAACGGATCTGGGCACCGTAGAGAATTGGAAATCAAGAATAGAGGGGTAGTCCACTCTATAATATTATAATAATTCTTATTTTCTCTTTTTCTTCCTTTTTTTTCTCTCTCGGGAATTTTTTCTTGTTCAATGATTTATGTATCTTGAGGACTTTAATTATTCAATGATGTATATCTGCTTTATGGAATATGTATATGGAACGGAATAATTGGTTGGAATTTGTATTATCTGATGATGAATAATAAAAAAAAAAAATTTAAAAAAAGGATTCAATTGATTTATTTTCGCAATTTCTTACGTAAGTACACTAAGGAAAGTCTAAAAAAAAGATTGTAATGTTGCAAGAATTAGACCATTGCAGAGTGAGAGAAAAAATAGGTCTGCAAGGCCATTCTCTGGCTTGTCTTTCTAAAAAAATATGCCAGAGTGTTTTTCATCACTTCAGGATGTTAGCAGTGCATCATACCAAAATGAGAAAATTAGTGAGAAAGTTGTATTATGCAAAAAGTCCAGCACTTAAGCTTAAACAGTTAAATAGTGCTCTTTTGCATGGATGTGAATTAGATGTTAAGAAGATTTGTGCAGAAATTGAGGTTAGTTATTTTCGTCCAGATGAAGACAATGTAGAAACTGATATAGTTATAGAAGGAAATATGTTAGAAAATGTTGGAAATTTTAATACTGAAAATATTGAACAGGAAATAACAAAGTTTAAGGTCATTGGAGGTGAAAAACCAAATTTTCCTTGTGTGTGTTGTCGACGCATTCATTACAAAAGTCAAACTAGGTTAGTTGATTTATATTTAAAAAGTGAAGATGAAAATAATAGTCAGTGGAAAGATTTTGCGACTTATTTGTTGGTGGAAAACTATTTTGATTTGGGTTTTGAGCAACGTATTTGTAAGTATCGTTATAATAAATTAAATGAAAATAGAATGCCTGCTAGAGCTGTACATAATAATCTTGAGTCGATAAATATTCCATTGGAACTGATGGATTTAAATACTTATGAGACTATTCTGATTCAATTTGTACATCCTGTTCAGGCTATTGTTCGTATGGAGCCTAAGACTGGGAAATTAAATCCTTCAGATTTACAAATAGGATTAAAGGGTAGAGTTGTATATTTGCCACTTGATTTAAAAAAAATATGGAGACAATTGGTGTGGAAAATGTAGAAGAGGAACCTCTAGTTATTTTAGTTAATGGTGTACCTACAAAGAGTAAGAAAATCTGGCAAGATATAGTGGATGTTAGAAAAGTCAAAAAGGCAGCGTTGTATTTAGTCAAAAACAATAAATACTATAATCATGTATACGTAGAAGAAGAGGAAGTAAGTGAAGAAGAGGATAATGATTTGCCTATTTGACAAATTGAAAAAGTCGACTTGTCCAGAAGTAAAGAAATTTATGAACATTACAGTGTTCATCCACTGCATTCCAAAGAAGCAATAGGGAATGCTATTGAATTATTTCAGGTGAAAAAAGCAAAAGGAAGTCCTATTAGTGTATGGGAAGAAAGTTTGGAAGGTCGTTGTTTCCCACAGTTATTCCCTACAGGTGAAGGTACACGATATGATGATCGACCTATGCAGAATCCTGCATCTGAGTACCGGACGACAAGATTATATGCAGAAGATCCGAGATTTCGTCAATGTATTCCATATTTGTTTCATCTTCTGTTTGAGAGTGACTTATCTGGTCTTTCTTATGCAGTAAACCATATCTTAAAAAGTGGAGTGCATCTGCAAAATGTTTCAGCAAAGGAATTTATGGATAAAGTGCGACAGAAAGACAGTGTTTTGGATTCACACCTAATTAATTTAATGGCATGTCAGCGTGGTACTAATGAGTATTGGTACCATTGTCATGGAGATTTGAAATGCATGCTAAGAAACTTAGGAGCACCTACATGGTTTTTAACTCTAAGCTGTGCAGAGTATGCTTGGGAAGATTTACTTGAATTTCTTCGGGAGGCGAATGCAAATATAGAAAATATAAACTACAAGACACCTGGAGAACTGTGTTCGTTGGATCCAGTTAATGTTTTCAGATAATTTAATCATAGATTTAAAGCTATGATGTCTTTTATTACAAACAAGAAAAATCCACGTCTTGGTGAAGTTCTGGATTTCTTTTGGAGAAAAGAGTATCAAGCGAGAGGTGCTCCTCATATTCATATGCTATTATGGATCAAGGATGCTCCCAAATTTGGAACAGACTTGGATGAGACTGTACTGTCTTTTATTGAACAATATGCCACTTGTGAAATACCTAATAGTACAACTGATAAGGACTTAAGAGGAAAAGTGTTACGCTTTTAAAGCCATTGTTGTGGAAAATATTGTCTGCGAAAATTCAAATCAAAGAATAAATTCTATACCAAATGTCGTTTTGGATTTGCACGACCGGTACTTTCAAAAGGAAGAGTCAACAATTTTATTTCATCTTTGCGACATAATATCGCAAGAAGATCACCTAAAAATACCTACAATTTAGGAAGAGGTGAAGAGTCCAAATATATAAATGACTTTAACCTAGTCATTTTGTCCATGTGGAATGCTAACATGGATGTACAATATGTTGCAGACAACTCTATTGCTGTGGCTCGATATGCAACGTCTTACATCACCAAATCTGAAAAGACGGAACTGAAGGAGATATGGGAAGACATTTCTCATGAAAAGAGCCTAAGCAAGAAATTGTATACGTACAGTTTGAAGATGTTATCTCATCGAGAAATTGGAGCATATGAATGTTGTGATCGATTATCATCAGCAAGTCTTTATGCAAAATCTAGAAATATCCTGTGGGTGAGTTTAGGTCTTGCAGGAACATGAAACCGTGTTTTAAAACCTGTGCAAGAAATTGAATATTTAGCACAGAAAGAACCAAACAGTACAGACATTCTGAAAACAAATATGTTGGATACATACTATCCAAATAGAAGTACTCTGCTTGAAAACATTTGTCTGTATGAAATACTTCAAAACTACAGTTTTAAAAGGAATATTACAGAGAATATTGATAAAGATGTACACGCTGTAACTGAGTTGCGAAACACCTGACAATAGAGAATTTTACTATTTAGCTCTTTTGCAACTATTTAAACCAAGGTGTACAGAAGAGGAACTACTTGGTGACTTTGATAGATATGAAGATTCATTTAACGCATCTAAAAGTAGTATAGAATGTCCTGTTTTTAGTGATTACCTCCAAATGTTGAACGACAAAATAGAGCAAGAAGCAGCAATTGCAGCGGAGATTGCTAGAGACAATTTTCAAGATAGTCAAAGTTCTGCTTCGTTGAGTCAAGATCCACTGGGACAACCAATTATCCAAAATGAAGCAGCCACTGCCATGGATGAGGTGGAATGAGCAATTTATTTATTGTCATTTTTAAAGCGCGGCGAATACCCGTAGGCGTCTCAGCGCTGGCTGAGGGCATAGGTCAACATCCAGGAGAACCAACTGAACCTTCCTATTGATCAAACAACCAAGTCTTAAGTTGTTTACGAAATATAAGCAGGGATGGACTGGTCCTGACGTAAGAAGGTAGGGAATTCCAGAGTTTTGGGGCGGCAACCAAAAAGCGCCTATCGCCCCAGGTGACTGTTCTAGTGCGTGGTACTACTAGATGATTGTGATGGGTGGAGCGGAGAGAACGAGTTGGTATGTAACGAAGAAGATTATGTTTGAGAAAGTGGGGGCCTTGATTGTTAAATGCCTTGTAGACAATACACAGCGATTTAAACTTAATTCGACTGCGTATCGGGAGCCAATGAAGTTTCCTGATGGTGTTGGAAACAGGTGCAAACTTGGGAAGTCCCGAAAGCAGCCGGGCTGCTGCATTTTGAATTGACTGCATCTTGTTTGTCACTCGAGTTTGGGCATGTAGAAAGAGGGCGTTACAATAATCCAAGGCGGACAACACCAATGAACTAATCAGAGTTTTCCTGGCTGAATCCGGTAGAAAAGGTAGAATTTTCCTTATCATTTTAAGTTTCATGTGAGCCATGGCAGCCATCTTGTTAGCATGCGCCATGAAATTAAGACCCACATCGAAGGTAACGCCCAGATTCCTAACTTTGAGAGCTGGACTGGGAGGCGTTCCAAACGATGTTGGCCACCAAACTGATGACCAGCCAGGAGAAAGGTGACCGAAAATGACCACTTCAGTCTTTTCTGAATTAAACTTAAGACAGTTTGTGGCCATCCAGTCACCTATGGCTACCATCCCTCTTGTGAAACGAGTGGCCACCTCCTCACCATCCACTTTAATGGCCAATACCAATTGCGTGTCATCGGCATAGAAGGTTAGGCTCATCCCAAATGCTTTGATGACAATAGCAAGGTCCGACACATAGATATTAAACAGTGTCGGACTTAGGGATGAGCCTTGCAGAACCCCACAAGGCAGGGACACCTTAGAGGATTGGTATGGTCCTAGGTATTCCGCCTGCGTTCTGTCAGCCAGAAACGACACAAGTAGGTCCAGCGCAGTTTTCTGGACCCCCATCCGTCTGACACGGTCGGCCAAGATCTTATGGTCGACCGTGTCGAAGGCTGCAGAGAGGTCCAGCATGACCAGAACTGCTGTCCCCCCTGATCCCGTATGGCTCTGATGTCATCAGCCACTTTTAGGAGGGCGGTTTCCGTGCCGTTGCATTTACGGAATCCAAACTGGGTGTTATCGAGCAGCTGATGTTGCTCTACAAACTCCGAAAGCTGCTGATTCATAGCTTTTTCTATGACTTTGGCCAAAAACGGGAGACTGGCTATAGGCCGGTAGTTTTTTAAGTCGTCTTTGTTAAGGTTGACTTTTTTTAATAAAGGTTTAATCAGCGTATGTTTCAGTGGGTCGGGGAAAATCCGGGAACTGAACATGGCGTTGCAGACCAAGGTAATGGCCGGAATCAATGTGTCCATAACTGGGGCGAGAACTTTAAGCGGGCAAGGGTCCAGTGCTGACCCCGTTTTAATCCTGGAGATAATGATCTTCGTCTGATCCATAGAAAGGTCGGCAAAGCGTGTCAACGAATTATCGAGCGGGGGAAGGGGGGAGACCGATGACCGATGATTGATGACCGATGTTAGTGTTCAAGGCAAAAGCCTGGTAAATGTCATTTACTTTCGTGAAGAAGAAATTAGATAGGGCATCGCAAAGATGTTGTGAGGGGGGAGATGTGAGGTCCTGCATGCTGGCAGACAGGAGCTTAGTAATGCCAAATAACTCTTTACTTGAGTTTTTTACCTTTTCAATTTGTTCGGCGTAATAAGTTCTTTTCGCCTCTGCAATCATCTGTTTATACCGAGCAAGTGATTCCTTGTATATTATTTTACTCTCGGTGTCGTACAGCTTTCGCCATTGTCTTTCCCTATGTTTATTAAGTTGTTTTTGCTTTTTTAATTCCTCAGAGAACCACGGTGCACTGGGGGAAATTCAGTTCCGGGATATAGATTTTAAGAGAACTAACTGGTGTGTGGCCTGACTAAGATAATTATGGAACTGATTTGTCGCAAGGATGGGGTCGTCTGACAACAAAGGCAGTGTTCTTTCCAGAAGTGTTTTCAGTACCCCCTCGTTTAAGTCATTCCATGCTTTCACCGATTTGGGGGTATGGTCAAGGAGTCTAGTCTTGGAGCTGTCAGGAATAACTAACTTACTTAAAATGGCATGATAATCAGTCCATGGCATCGGGAGAACAGCTGAGATGTGTAGCCTCTCAGTATTGGTAAATATGCCATCCAATGTATGACCAGCCTCATGAGTCGGGGCAGATACTAGTTGTTGCAGACCTAACGTTTCCATGTCAGCTATGAGACATGTTGTGTCGACGTCACTGCCTGATTCGAGATGGAAATTAAAATCCCCTAGCACCGTAAAGGAGTCTTCAAGTGCAATGGATTCTAGTATCGACCCCAAACTGAGTAAAAAAGGGGCACGGGCTCCTGGTGGACGATATATCAGCACACCTTTAAAATTGAAAAGGGCAGTGAACTTGATACTGAACATTATAGCTTTGCATGAGGTGGATGGTATAGGGGAAGTCCTGATCGGCAAATTATCTCTGGTGATAATGGCAAGCCCACCTCCCCGCTGGCCTATTCTATCCTGCCTATGTATCGTGTAACCACTCGGGACCGCTATAACCAGGTCTGGGTCAGATGCACCATCCGTCCATGTTTCCGTAATGAACATTGCGTCCAGGTCAATATCTGTTATTAAATCTGCGATTTCCTGCCTGTGTCTGCACATGGAGCGGGCATTAATGAGCGCTAAATAGAAAGTAGCAGCGGGAGAGGTCACATCTTGGTGTTGAGAATCGGTATCCTAGAGGTGCAGTGCGGGCAGGTAAAGAGAAAGGGCACATGACAGTGAGTATATGGATCATGTCTGTGACAACACTTACTTCCTGAAGGACAAAGTGCTCTTAGGGATGAAGGCGCGTAGACCAGTCTTAATATTTGGGCCGGGGGTGTGGCAGGAGGCACGGGCCTGGCACGGACGGGCGCAGATGGGCTGGACTTTGGCACGACTTCGGCGCGCATCCGGCGCCCGCTGCGCCGCCTAGTATTGGTGCACATTTATAGGCGGCTGAGGAGGGTAGGAGGCAGCCAGCGACTAGAGCGCTGCCCTGCCTTCTTGACCTTGCTGCAATGCAGCAAGGTCAAGAGGATGTAATAAACTTAGAAGAATTGGAGAAGCAACTTAATCTTGAGCAAAGACATATATGATGAAGTGACAGAGCACATATAGCATGGTTTTCGTCATGAGAAAAAAGAATGCTCATGTATGTCATTTGAATCTACTCGACTATATGTAAGTGGAGAAGCTGGAACTGGTAAAAGTTTCCTAATTAAAGGAATTACTACATATCTACAACAAAGAACTCAGTCAACACTGTCTTGTGTTGTTACTGCTCCAACTGGATTGGCAGCACATAATATTAATGGTATTACTTTACATCGTTTACTGATGCTGCCAGTTGCACATGAAAATAAATTACAATATCACAAGCTATCTGGAGAAGCTTGTTGTGAAGTTTCTAGAGTCCTTAAAAAAATGAAACTTCTCATTATTGATGAGATAAGCATGGTATCCAATTTGATGCTTGCTTTTGTGCATTTAAGAATGCAACAGATACTTAAAACAGAGTATGATGTGTTATTTGGAGGCAAACATGTCATAGTTTTTGGAGATCTACTGCAACTGACTCCTGTGAAAGGACAACCTGTATTTGAAACTGTTACACATGAAGACACCAGAAAGTGCCTGGGCAGTATTGGAAATGTTAATATATGGTCACATTTCAAATAAACTGAACTGATTCAAAATATGCGACAGGCAAAGGATACTAAATATGGAAATATTCTTCAAGATATTAGGATCGGAAAACTAACTGAAGAAGCGAAAGAAACTCTACAAACACGATTACTTTCCAAGTTGTTTCCCAATGAAGATAATTTACCTGAGAAAATATATAGTAAAAAGGTAGCAGATAAGTCAGTCATATGCTTTATGCCAACTCTAAAAGAATGTTCGGTTTTCAATGAAAAAATGTTGAAGTTAGAAAATCAAGAAATTAAGAAACTGGAAGCTAAAGATAGAATAGAGCATGAAGGAAGTACTATTGTTTTGTCTCAAAAGTTGAAGTTAAAATTGGATTCTCTTCAGAAATCTATATCTAAAGCTGCTGGCTTAGAAATGAATCTGTATGTATGTTTAAATTGTCAGATTATTTTACAGAGAAATTTACATATAGAAAGAGGTTTGGTGAATGGAGCAATGGGTAATGTTGTTGGTTTTGTGAATTACCCAAATAGAGATGAGATTGAATTTTGAAGAATCAAATTTGATGGAATTGAGGAAGTTCAACAATTCAGTCGCTGTTCAACTCGTTTTTTGCTAGTGAAAGACTTATATGTCCGTCTGAAGCAATTTCCAATTTGTTTGGCATATGCAGTGACTATTCACAAATCTCAAGGTTTAAGTGTAGATTGTGCTTTGGTAAATATTGGAAGCACTGTATTCAAAGAGGGTATGGCGTATGTTGCTTTATCTCGAGTTAGAACTTTATGTGGACTTTATCTAATTGATTTTGATGAGACAAAGATTAGTGCAGATTTAAATTGTGTGAAGGAGTATAATAGCTTAAGAAGCGAATATGCTCATGGTTTACTTCAATATCCTCTATTCAAAAGTGTATGGTTGGTCAGAAAAGGAGAAATGAGGAAAAATGTAGTGAAGTAGTAGAGAAACAAAGAAAAAAAGATGTCACTGTCATTGGTAGCAGTAAGAAAATGGTTAGTCTTGAAGAGATTGTTGGATTTAAATTTGAAAACAGGTCTGGTGTCAACTGCTATGCAAATGTAGTGGTTAATGTTTTTTTTTTCTAAAAAATTTAAAGCAACAGATTGTACAAAATCGGGAGCAAGCATTTTGTTGTTCGTTCAATTCGGTCTTTGAAAAATGTATCAGAGGTAATAGTGAAGTAGCAAGTGTTTCAGAACTAAGGAATGTTTTAGACATATGTGCAGGACTAAATCAATTTTCTCAGAATATTCAGCAAGATTGTCAGGAATTTATTATGTATATGCTTACAGTTTTGGAAGATGAAGGTGTAGATATTGATAGTCTTTTGGACTTTCTTATAAATGGGAACATAATTGCGATAATTGTTCATTTTCAAGTAGTACTGAGATACACACAGAAAGATTTATATATTTAACATTACCGGACTGTAAAGCAGTGTCCTTTAATAAACTAGTTAAAGATGCGCATCAGAACATGTTCTGCTCTCAATGTAACTCAGAAATGTTATCAACATTATTTACCCACAGATATGGACAGTATGTAATTTTAATGTTTCAACGATGCAGAGCTGATGGGAGTAAATTGTCAACTTCAATTAAAAAATTTTTGGCTTCTCAAATATCTATTTCTAGAAGAACATTTGTAACTGTAGCAATTATCCTTCATGAAGGGCCTTCAACATCATCAGGACATTAAACAGCTTATTTGAAGTCTCCAATAGGCTGGACGCTCTGCAATGATAGTCAATTGACTTTTCAAGAAACTTTTGCCTTTTGACTTAACTAATTCTTATCTGCTATTTTTGCAACCCAAATTTCAGTAAAATTACTTGGTGTAGGAAGATTAATACTGTAAAGATATGAAACTCTGTTGTTTAGAAATATCATGTGACTGAGGGTGTGCAAATCTGGAAATGAAACTTGTATTTGGCATAGTGATGTATCAGGTACAAGTTTACTTAATGTTTGATGGTACAGAACACGTTGGAATTTTTACTCGAAAGATTGAAAAAAGAATGGATAAGACTCTGATTAAGTAATTTGAGAAAATAACAAGTTAACTCATACTATTTGGCCACGCAAAAAAGTATGAGACAACAAAATGTGTACTTGAGATAAATGTTTTAGAACATACTTGGGCGGAAGTTTGTTCAGAGGTATTTAAAAAATAATGAGTTAACTCATACTGTTTGGCCACGCGGAAAAGTATGAGATAAGAAAATGTGTACTTGAGATAACTGTTTTTAGAAGATACTTGTACGGAACTTTGTTGAGAGGTATTTAAAAGTAAGAGGTATGGTTTAATTAGTTTGTAACTGTGGAATATGTACTGTGCTTACTCAAGAAATTGCGAATTAGAGAAAAACATTTAAGACATGTTTTTTTCAGGTATTTATATTATGTATAGAGATCTTGTACGGGTTTTTTAAACACAATCATTTAGCTTGTGTTTTTTTTCCCCGCTGTTACATGATGATTACTATTGAAATCACTGTTTATAGTGAAAATCAATATATTCTGAGGACAGCAAAAATAAACCATGTAATATGTTGTCTACGTTATTTTGTTACATTGGATTTAGAAATATGTATTATAACAGATTTGTTTATTTTCTTCCACAGATATTACATTTATAAGTCAAGTACAACTAATAACATCAGAGAGTTTCCTCTGCCTCTCTCTTATCCTAATTCCTTTCCTCCCCTTCCTTTGTCAGTGCTGTTCAGTCACGCTTATTCCCTTTAACTCATCCACATTTTGGGTTGTTTAATTTTCTTTCTTGTTTCTCTTACATCTTTTCTGTCACTATTTCATTCAGTCTATCTATCTCTTCAGTTTGTTACTTCCGTTGTCTCATGGTGACTCACCTTTATTGACCCTGTATCACCTTTGTTTCCTGAATCTTAATTCCTTTGTCTTACCGTACCCTAATATTTGTTCCCTTTGTCTGCTTTCATTAATTATGCTCAATTCCGAAACTTAAATCTATAGTTTAGTTCTCTTACCCTACTTCATTTCTGTTTATCTGTCTCTTAGAGTCCTTGTCTGTTTCTACTCCGTTCGTCTTCTGTTACTTACCCTTTTTCACTCTGTTTCTCTTACTGTTCTTCCTTTATTTTATCTATCTCCTTAAGACATTCCCGTACTCTTAGTTCGTTTCTTTTAGAGACTGTTTGTTTCGTGTACTATCACTGATCATATTCTCATTTTCTCTCTCACTTTACTTTCCTTTAGACAGTCATTCCTTCAGTGATATTATCTCTTTCAATTAATTATCTTACTCATTGATTTATATACTACACATTCTGTCTCTGTCTCTCTCTCTCCCTCAGTCTTTTTTTCTTTCAGTTTCTGTTTCATTCACTTCTACTTTGTTTTGTTTTATGAAATGTACATTATAACCTTATTTTACTTTTCTTCTACAGATACTATGTTTTTTGAAGAATTTTAGTTTTACTTTGTTACTATTTCTTAGGTAAGTATAAAAAATAAAAATACTTTTCCATTACTGTGTTATTTCTTTGTCCATCCTGGTCATACCAGTGTCATGCTTTATGTGAGCACTTCCACGCAGGATTGGCTGCACTGTCACAAGGAGCCCTTTAAAAGTGATTTTATGAAATCAGCAACATTTCACTAAGTCAGTTCACCAACGCTGATGTATGAAAATATTGGAGGTAAATGATGTGTGTTAAAGAACTTTGGGGCATATTATCAAGGGGGTTTATCTTTAAAAGACAAGAAAGTGGAGATAAAATTATCTCTGTAGTACGTAGCTGTTGCTAACACCAGTTAGCGACATCTAGTAGGAGATAGCGACCATCTTGGGCTCCACTTTGCTTGTCAGTGATATTTATCACTAATGACATGCAAAGTGGGTGTGTGAAGATGTTAGCGACTGGAAACAGTCGCTAACATTGCTATCTCATATTACCCACTTTTGGAGATATTCGCGCTAAGCGTGAATATCTCCAAAAGCTAACACCTGCCCCTGAGCATTTCTTAGCTATGTTATCCAATGGTAGGTGGATAATATGACTAAGAGCAGTAGCTCAGTAATGCATGAATATCGCTAACTTGACAGCAATAATCATGCATTTCGACCGATTGTTATCGCTTAGGACAGTGGTTCCCAAACTTTTTTGACCTATGGCTCCCTTGACGTAATCGACAGTTGGGCGTGGCTCCCCGCCATTTTTTTTACCGGTGGGTGGGTGGTATGTACCTCCTGTTATCTTCCTTAAAGTAATTGGTACGCATTCTTTCACTTATCCAACCATCCGTTCACCCATCCTGCCATCCGCTCTCTCATGCATCCACCCTTTCACTTCACTCATCTATCCATCCTTTTGTCCATGTACCCCCTTTCACTAACTTATCAATCCTTACATTCACCGTTTCACTCATCCATCCATTCACCATTTCACTTATCAATTAATCCATCCACCCATTCACTTGCCCATCATGTACCCTTTCATTCATCCATCCATCTATCCTTTCACACACCCATCCAGCAATTCACTCACCCATCAGGTGCCCTTTCACTCATCGTTACATCCTTTAACACACCCATCTATCCTTTCACCCATCCATCCACCGTTCGTTCCATACATCCATCTATTTACCTTTTCTCTCATCCATACTTCCACTCATTCGCTTATCCATTAATCCTTTCTTTCATTATCTATCCATTCCCCTTTTATTCATCCATTCATCCTTTCAATAATCCATCCAGCCATTCAGACATTCCATACTTATTTACTCACCCACCTTTCCACATTATGAGCTGAGCCTTTGTCTGCAGAGTTGCAGGGAGAAGAGGCCTATCAAGAACGAACTACAGCAAGGGGTGGGGTGCGGTGGGGGAGAGTTCACTATGCCCCTGCACATAGGCAGACTGAAAACGTAGAAGTCATCAGTCACACATGATGTACAGTGCCAGGATGTGAGGTAACTGTAAAATGGTGTTGCTTCCAGGGCTTTAAGAGGTGTTAAAAAATGGGGGGGTCTCTTCAAAGGGGGTGTTGGATGTAATTCAGAGGGCAGTTTAAAACACCTAGGCTAAAAATCTGCGCTTAGCATAGTGCTGCGCCCGACTGATGTTATGTTGTTTCTGTCTTTCAATGCAGATATATAATACAGCAAGTATCTTTACACCAACAACAAGCCAGGACTATTGGCTTTGTCAATGGTTGCTAGTTTCTTAAAATAAAAAAGCAGCTACTATGGCATTGTTGAATATAATATTGAAAATACTTCTGTTGAAAAATGATGAGACAGTGAAAGAAGGTTAACCTGTTCCTTTAAACTTATTTCAAAAGCTTCTTTAAATGAAGTGTTCTCTAACATTTTAGCGTGGGCGTTTTACTTTTTTTATCTAACAGAATCCCTTCTGTACGCTGAGGAAGGTGGAGCGCCATATGCTTGAACGTCCCTGACTGCCCCATTCTCATTCAGTAGGTGGCAATCAGCCCGATTCAGAATTTCAATGGGCGGGAGGGGCTGCTCCTGTGCTCCTGGAGGAGTGCGAGGCCGCTCCAGCAGCGGGGGTGAGGCCTCTCACAGGGGAGCAGCGCTGCTCCGTGTGATGGCCACAATTACAGATAACAGGGTAGGGACGTTCGTGGAATTTACGGACGGTTGGTCACGCTAGACTGTACGCGGCGCCCCTGGCACCTCATTACGGTGCACTGGGGAGCCGCGTGCACAGTTTGGGAACCACAGACTTAGGAGATAAATCTTGATAATAGCAAGGCTCCTAAGCGATAAAAATCACCGCAGCTCGGCGATAAAAATATCGCCGCTAAACCAACATAGCCATAATTATCGCTAGTTGTTGATAATATGCCCCGAAGATGGCACATTTGACTTTCGCCGGCTATCGCCGGAATTTTCTGCTGTGTTAGTGCGTTCATATCAATGCGAACACATATGTGATAGTAAATCCTATAACATCCGGCGGCAGTTAACATTACCGCGTGAAAACAAGTGTTGCTTTCACGCACTAATGTGTGCCTTGTAATTAGGGGACGGGGTGGATTTAGTTTTATTTTCCACACCCCCATGTTAACGCTCCCGAATCCTTGATCAGAGCAGGCCTTGGCAGTCCTACGATAAACAAGTTTGTTCCAGCTCTTTCTCTCGCAACGCCTGTCTTCGTGATAGGGTCTTTTCCCCTCCAACCACATTTTGCATGTGGTTTGACGTACGCCCACTTTGCATGTCATTAACTTTCTGTGCAGCAGACATGCAAAGTGGTCTTACGGCAGGCGTTGTAATGCCATTTTCAATAAGGTGCTGGGGAATATTTACAAGAATAGGCAAAACATTATTGCCGCTTTTATCGGCAGAAAACTACAGATATGGCGGTGATATGATCTTGATAATATGCTCTATGAATTGCAATCGAACCTAACGTGAGATATAAAGACATCTAACATAGGTTTTGATTGGAATTCATAGAACATATTATGAAGGCCATTATCATTGTTTTATCGGCAGTGTCCTGCCGATGAAACAGACGATAATGTATCACGTCTCCTTCATAATATGCCCCAAGTATCATCGCTTTTTTGAATAATTGTCCTGAAAAAAAAGTGTTGATACTTCAGCTTGTGAATAGAGCTCTTTTTGGTACAATGAGTTAGTTCTGAAAAGAACTTTTTTTTTGTTTTGTAGTTTTTTTTTGACAAGTTTTATATTGTTTTTGATTTTTAAAACTGGAACCGAAATTTTGAACTGTAAAACTGTGAAACAGGAACAAAATGAATTAAAAAAAATCATCTTCTGTCTGAGCATTTATGTTCACTAATTCTTTTTTCAATAAGAGTGAGGCTCTGCTCTCCGTACACAATAATTTCTGAACACAAGTTGCATTTCATATGCACCGATGACAAATATGGTCTCAAGTCCATCTGTGCAGTGGATGGAGATGCAGGTCGTCCTCCAGATGATGTGCTGGCCACAGCTGGTGGTAGTTGTGTGGCCAGAGCTCTTGTAGATGCTTGTGCAAATTTCTCAGGATGCACTTGTCTGACATGCCTCATCATCGTATGTATCGTAAAAGAATACTTTTTTGAAGGATTTCCTCTTGAAAGAACTGTGTTACATATTGTGCAAGTAACTTTGGGCGCATTCAATTTTTTTGTTCCTTAGGAAAAGTAAAAAATTGCCAGATGAAAGATTCCTACCTTTTTGTTAAAGGTAGCCGATAATTTTCTTCAGATTCAGAAGATGAATTCTGTGCGGCAGCCATTTCACCAAAGTCTTCGGAAAGATGTAAAAGGTTCTTCTCCCCTGAGAGTAAAAAAGATAGTGAGGGAAGGGGGTGGGGTTCTAGCAAATTCCAGAACAGAAACTACTATGAACCAATTGGAAGTCTTGTTTTCGAGTCACTTGATTTGACATGCGTGCATTAGGACATGTACGCGGTGACAGTACCCGGTCGCGTATGTCATTTGGAAGTATCGGTCTAATTTACTGAAGTTTCAAAACGTGAAAAGGAGGAAAGGTAGACACTCCCTGATCTTGTACACCTTCTCAGGGGGCTCCAAGAAGAATATTGATAAAGTATAACACCTTTTTTATTCTTAAAAAAATACCGGGGTGCGCGCACCCGGTCGCGCACGAAAGTTTAAAAAGGTGTTCTGCTCAATTTAGTGAAAAGTATCAAAACATTAAAAAGAAGGCAAGGTAGAGACTCTTTGACCTATTACAGCTTCTCTTGGGGTCTATGAAGAATGTCGATGGGTCGAAAAACCCAATGTTTTCCCAAAAAATAAAGCGGGGTGCGCGCACCCGCTCGCGCACAAAAGTTTAAAATGGCGTTCTCCTCCATTTACTGACAAGTTTCAAAACGTTAAAAAGAAGGCAAGATAGAGAGTCACTAATCCTCTAGAGCTTTACAAGGAGTTCCTAAACAACTCTGCCAGTCAATAAAAAAAAAATTCAAACAAAAACATTTGCCAAAAATCATTGATAAAACTATAGGTTGCAGTGTCGGAATATTTAAAAATTTGCATTTAAAAAACCTTTGAAATTCACTGAAAAAAACATAGGGTTTAAAAACGTTATAGTTAGGAAGTAACATTTAAAAAACCTATGAAATTCACTGAAGAAACCATAGGTTTTACACATGTTATAGTTAGGAAATAGCATTTACAAAAAATATGAAATTCACTGAAAAAACCAAAGGTTTGACACATGTTATAGTTAGCTGGACATTTCACTCATATAAAACCATTGAAATTCCCCCGTTATAGTTACTTCAGCTAACTATAACTCGCGCGCCCGCAATGCACTGCTGATGACTTCACATATTACATCACTCATTACATGGTCAGTGACATCACTCATGACATCACTGATAACACTAAAATGACATCACCTATGACATCATCTTTGTAGAAAAGTGACAGACCTTTACTCACCCTAATATAACCTTTATTACACACACTCAAAAATAGAAAATAACATTTTAAATACAATAAGCATACCAATGCCACTTAGAACACACCTATTTAGTAATTTGAAAATATATATACACAACCACTTATTCTTCAACAGACATATACCGTCACTCATATATTAAATACAGTGACTCATATATGTATTCAGTCATCATATGTTCTTATAGATTGATACATCCAAATCACCGACACTCAACCATAGAGTTACTCACACATAACTTATATGTATTAGTTTAAAACATATGTACTTAGTCAGAAAAACACTATTAAAACGTAATTTATTCACTTACACATTGATATATACATTCATACAGAAAAGAAAGAAATAATAACCTATATATCTACTACCCACAAACAGTTATTCACCCATACAGTCTAGGACATATGCTGCCTAGAACACATAGAAACAGTATGCCACTCATTCATGCATGTATGCACTATGTTAGATCTCCTAATGTAGCATATTAACACTTAGACACTCAGACACTCTAACTAATAATCAAACAAACAATAACCTATATAGACATAATGTATCAGTCATATAGCTACTCACCAACACATGCAGCCACTTAAACAGAAACTGACAGACTGACACAGATATGTATATATTTAACCATTACTCACTAAGCCATGTACTCATTAAGATATACTTAATCAGTCTGTTATACAATCTATTTTTCATCAAAAAAGCAGCCATTTATATACTTATTTACTCAATTCTTTATCCACCAACCTTCAGATATACATATATAAAATATATTTATTTTTCAGAACTAACCCATTAAATAGATGATGTCATGAGTGATGTAATATGTGAAGTCATCAGCAGTGCATTGCGGGCACGCGAGTTATAGTTAGCTGAAGTAACTATAACGGTGGAATTTTAATGGTTTTATATGAGTGAAATGTCCAGCTAACTATAACATGTGTCAAACCTATGGTTTTTTCAGTGAATTTCATAGGTTTTGTAAATGCTATTTCCTAACTATAACATGTGTAAAACCTATGGTTTTTTCAGAGAATTTCATAGGTTTTTTAAATGTTACTTCCTAACTATAACGTGTTTAAAACCTATGGGTTTTTTCAGTGAATAGATATATGTATATATATATAACAGTTTCCCAAAGCACAACAATGCTGGTGCACTCCACTCCAAAAAAACGTATTACCACTCCATGGTTAAGTTTGCAGAAAAAACGGGTTTATTTAATTCATGATTTTCAGCATGGTGTATCGAGATAGATGGAAAAAACACCCATGTCTCATGCAGTTCATTAAATAAAGTTCATACAAAGTGACAACACACACAAATGAGTAATCAACATAGGTGAAGGACTTCACATTGAATACTATTGCAAGCAGCGGCCATCTTAGAAAGGGGGTTTCTGTAGATAACATCTATTAAGTGCTATCTTAGTTCTATATTACACAAATGAATTTTACACCATTAAGGTTCATGGCAACGAACTAACCGCCTAAATAATGTCAGGCATCAGAAAATCAGCAATTAGACTTATATAATTCACATAACAGTCGTGAGGGTAAAATAACTTAAATTGTGTGGGCTCTGCAAAATACTGTTACCACGTGAATTGAGGCAAACAAAGGTTAAATGAGCTAGTAATAACTCATGACAATATCCCTGTTAGTAATAAGCAGTGGAATTTTTGTGCTACAGCGTACAGGGTCAACAGTTGAAATGAACCATTAATAGTCATATCTTGTTGCATTGGTGTAGTTGTAAATACCCCAGTGGGTACAAAGTCAGTGTTCTATCCCAAGTGGGAGAAATATTAAGTAAAGCGCATTCCATCAAAAAATCGCAACAACATCGGCTATTCATATCAAATTAAATTAACCAACTGTTTGTAGTTTTTCATTAAGTCATGGTGAAACCACACAAAAGAATAAGCCTTGATAATCCCAAGTGGGGAAATTCTCAATTCAACACAATGATACCCAATGACTAAAGGTCAATTTGACAGTTCATAGCAAAGTGTCCTAATGCTGGTTGATCTTCACAATGTCATATATTGATTGCTCGGTTGCCTGAACAAAAAAAAAGAAAACCAACTCAATCAAAACTTATCGAAAAGGATGAGTATCTTACATTCAGGCCCTAGCTTGTAACGGTTACAAATATACAGACAGTGATTAATATAGTTACGTGAAGATTAAAAACAACAATTAAGCCCAAATGCAGGAGGCTTAATCAAGGTCACAATAAAAACAGAGTAAATCAGAGCACTCAAGTTGTTAGTTTGGAAAAAAGATAGAATAACCAAATGGAATCTCAAGTCAAGTTACTCCCCCAAATGCCATGGCAGGTCTTCCTCAGAGTTCAGCCCACCTGGAATCTTAGTGTCTAAATCTACAATGTAATGGCTCTCCAGCTGTCGCAGTTTCCGTATTCTGTCACCTCCTCTTTTCATTGGGGGGACACGGTCAATCACGAAAAACTTCAGCAAAGTGCGATTGCTTTTGTGCTGTTCTTCAAAATGTCTAGCAATCGGCGACAGTTGATCCTTGTTTTGGATTGCCCTCATGTGCTCAAGAATACGTTTCTTGGCAGGGAACATCGTGCTCCCCACATATTTCTTCGCACATGGGCAAATCAAAACATATACACAGTAATCTGACAAGCACAACAGATGTTTTTTAATAGTTCTATCCCTATCTTCCACTGGAAAGTAGACCTTTTTCACATTAGTACTGAATTTGCAAGCCTTGCAGGCCATGCAAGTGAAGAAACCCTCTATGTCAGATTTTTTAAGAGAGCTAACCTCGTTCTTACTGAGTTTGTCCTTCAAGTAACTTGCTTTATGGTATGAAACAACCGGATTGCAACTTAATGCATCATCACGGGTTGATTCAGTACCAAGCTCTTTCGGGTGTTTCCTTAAGCTCTTTTGTACTTGTCAAGATTTAGAGTGATAAGTGGCTACAAATCTGATCTTATTGCCATCCAAGATGAGTGGTTTATCTTTGGGCACTAATAGTTCTGCCTGGCTGATTGAACTGGCTTTGACATATGCTGCCTTGATGATGTTGACATTATATCCTCTCTCAAGGAAGCGTTCAGTCATACACTCGCCCTCATTTATGAAATCCTGTTCAGAGCTGCAATTTTTCCGTGCCCGGAGTAATTCACCAAATGGTATGCTCCGAATGAGAGATTTCGGATGGCCACTGTCTGCGTGTAACAGGGTGTTACCAGCAGTTTCCTTCCTGAAAAGCTTGGTAACAAGTTTCTTATTTGACACCTGGACCGTCAGATCTAAAAATTCCATCGTGCTGTCACTCAATTTCCCTTCTAGGCTTAGGTTCAGAGTGTTATGATTGAGTGTTTGGATGAATTGTTCTGCCAATGTGCGTGGACCCTCCCAGATGATAAACAAGTTATCAATGTATCGCAAACAGAGTATCACATGGCTGCGATACAGATCTTGGGTCCGGGCAACTTGCTGCTCCCAGCTTGCCATAAACAAATTGGCAAAGCTGGTAGCAAAACAAGTTCCCATAGCAGTCCCTTGTCGTTGCCTGAAGTAGGTCTCATTGAAAATGAAAAAATGATTTCCCAGACAGAACATCATCATCTGGAGTAACATCTCAGTATGGTTTAAATATGAGATTGAACGGGCCTTCAGAAATTGATGACATGCTTGGATACCGTCAGCATGTCTAATTGATGTTTATAGGCTACATACATCTAAGGTGATCAGCAGATAACCATCTTTCCAGTCTACATTCTTGATTTTTGTAATGAAATCTCTGCTGGCTTTCAAGTAAGACGGGAGTTCCTCTACAAAGGGATGCAAAAAGTGGTCTATATATTTAGATGTTTTCTCTAATAGTGATCCCATAGAGGAAACAATAGGTCTCCCTGGGGGCTCAACTGCGTTTTTGTGCAATTTAGGTAAGAGATATAAAATTGCCACTTTAGGATTGCGATTGAGTAGAAAAGAATATTCATTTCACTCTAAAATCCCTTCTGCATGCCAGTTTTTTAACATCTCATGACACACTTTGTTAGAGCTTTCAATTTTATCTAATGTAGTAATCTCATAGCAATCCATGCAGTTCAGTTGACGCATCCCCTCCTGTATATATTTAACAGTGTCCAACATTCCCCCCTTATCCGACTGGCGGATTACAATTGAGGGGTCACATTCTAGGGTACGTATTGCTAAACGTTCGTATTTGCTAAGATTGTCATTAGACCACTGGTTCTTTTTAGCCAATTTCTTTAAGTCATTTATCACAAGATTCTCAAAGGTATCAATACCACACAATGGTAATGTGGGGTTAAAGTTAGATTTAGGTTTGAAAGTGTTGATGGTATTAAGTTTGGTATTAAAACCCAAGGATACTGCATTGATAGTTCCATCCTCCAGATCTTCATTTTCCAATTGTTTCAAAACAATGAGAGTTTCAACCTCTCCTATAGTTTCAGTAGCTGGTGGCACCACTACAGTATTTTTAACAGTGCCCTTAACTATGAGTTTGTGCCACTTATGGAGTCTTAGTTTTCTGGTGAATTTGAACAAATCAATTCGTTCTTGGAAGTAACAAAAGTTTGAAGTAGGGAAGAAACATTATATTCCATATTAGAGAGTGCACGGGAAGATAAATTTACCACATTCTTTGGGTTCAGGTTCATTTTCCTCATTTTCTTTAACCCTGTGTTTCCACTCCCATTGGGGTTGCATTAATTTTGCTTCCTTCCTCCTCTCCTGGTTTGTTTTTGGATTGTATGGCTTCTCCTCCATTGTTGCCTTTTCCTCTCCCTCTTCCGCAAAAGCCTCTGCCCTTCCCTCAGCCTCGATCTATCTGCCAGTTCTGTTGTTGGGCAGATTGATTTATCATGCGGAATTCCTCCCTAAAATTTGATGATTTGGGAGGATTTTGTACTCCAACTGGCGTTGTGCCATCCTCTGAGATATCGCTTTCACTCACTTCACCATTCACAACATTGCCTGCTTGTACCATATCCAGATTAGCCTGAATGCCTTTCCGTTTCATGTTGTCATATTTACGGCTAAAGGTAAAGATACGGCCAGCCTGATAATCAATCTTGCCTCGAGTAAACTTCCTTTTCTTTTTTAGCCACAATTTCATCTTCATGCTTGCAGATCCGTTTGGTTATTTCCTCCATTTTTTTAGTAAAATTATCAGCTGTTTCTTCCCTCTCTATTTCATCCTTGAGTTCTGCAATTTGTTTAAGTAGCGCAAGTCTGTCTTTCCAAGCGTGTTTAATCAGTATTGACATCATTCTGTTTGAACAGTCCATGAGGTTCCCAGCCCATTCTTCAGCCAATTCAACATCAGGTTCTTCATGTGAGGGGGAAATCAAGATCCTTAAACCCCTAGGAACTCTTCTCTTCTTGATATTTTTCTAATGTTATTGCTTCCCACCATCGGGACACCTCTTTGCAAGTCAATTTCTCTAATTTCTGATACTTATTCACAGTAGTATTCGGAATTGTTGACTATATATATATATAGTACCAACTGCCAGTTGCCAGTAGGTAGTTAAAGTTAGGATCTAGTTTCCATAGGAAATCCACAACATTCTATTTGGAATAACTTTGGCGTCGATTGGGGAATTTGCGTGTAATTTCCCAAAGTGTTGGCCTTTACGCTCCGCTCCTTCCCTGAAAGTCTCGGGGGGATTTGTCAAGCGGGGACAGAGAAAAAAGGGGGGTCCCAAAATGTGTTTTCCCCATGCAATTTTCCATAGGACATTTAGACACGACTACAGCCCGAACCGCTGAACGGAATTACACCAAACTGGTAAAATGGTAGAGTCTGGTATGCAGTACGCCCTTTTGGTAAAATGGCGTAAATCCCTCCAGTAGTTTTTGAGAAAATCAAATTTGAAAAATATCTATATCTATGGGCGGGGCACCGTGCACGCACCGTGCATGCACCCGTGCGGCGGACCCTAGCGTGCACGAGCAGAATTTTGATTGGCTGTTGGACGTCTGTCAACATTTCAGTCAGTGGAAATCATGAAGTGCTGGCCGCCATCTTGTCCCTGAGTCAGAAGGTAGCTGAAAACAAAAGTCTAGAACTTGGAAAGGGGGCAGGGTAGAGACTCCTTGACCCCCTAGGCTTTATCAAGGGGTCCCTAAAGGACACTGAAGATCGAAAAAACTTTTATTTTTTTATCGCGGATCCGCACAGCGCGAACGTAGGCAAAAAAAGACAAGTTCAGATAGGTGTTATGTGGAGAGTTACTATGGTAACAGGCAGAGAGCAGTGGGGGTAGGTTGGATATTATGTGAGTTTGAAATTCTTAAAAATTAAGAACCAATTAAAATGTTACTTTGGTTTTGAGAAAAAAAGACAGGTTCATATAGGTGTTTTGTGGAGAGTTACTATGGTAACAGGCAGAGAGTAGTGAGGGTAGGTTGGATATTTTGTGAGTTTGAAAGTGTTGAAATTATGAACCAATTAAAATGTTACTTTGGTTTTGAATTTGTGTGTGAAGTAATTTGATTGGTTATGTACGGGGATGTGTGTGAAAAATGAGATGAAAACACAGCCATTTTGTGTTTGTAGTGTCTGAGGTACATTTGTGAGGAATTTTTAGTTTTCAATTTCTGGGGTAAGATTCACACAGTACTAACTTCTACAGAATTCTAAAAGGTGAGTTGTTAATTTGTAAGGGGAACTATGTTGCACACTTTAAGTTAATAAGAATAATGTTTTTATTGTGGAAGTTTCTTACTCTCACTGTCTTTCTCTCTCTCTCTCTCTTTATCCTACCCTAACAGCAATGATGGATCTGAATGAGGAGTCAGTTGACATCATTTTTGAAATTTCTGCGACTTTTATTGAGGACTTGAATGTTCCTTTTGATGACAGTACTCATGATGAAAACCTTTTTAATGGAGGAGATGGCATGGGGGATTTTTATAATCAGTCTTTGGATTCTGAATTAATTGCATGTTTGGAATTTATTGAGTTCCAGGATTCTTTTTTGGAGACTTTCGATGAGGAAATTCCTGATGATTTAATGGTAGAAGTTCCTTTAAATTTCGAAAATTCAGAAGGTTGAATTTATACTTTCTTTTCCTCATTGAAATCCTGATTTCCCTTTTTTAAATCCCGTTTTGTAACTCTCTCCATTCCCTCACTGCCCTTCTCTGAAGGACTTCAAAGGTTTAAAAAAATTTGCATTTTTAAAAAAATAAATCAAATTTGCTAGGTCCGCGCGCGGTGAGCGAACCCTATCGTCGCCATTTTGTGGTTTCAGAAGAGAGTGAAAAATAAAAGTTGAAAACGTTAAAAGGGGGAAGGGTAGAGTGTCCCTGACCCCCTAGGCCTTCTCCTGGGGTCCCTGAAGGACTACAAAGGTTAAAAAAAATGTTTATTTAAAAAAAAAATTAAAAAATAGAAAGGTGTGCGAACGGCGAGTGCTCGCAGAGTGCACAGTGAGTGTTCGATGCGTGGACCTCTCTAAAAATGAATAAAAAATATACAGTTAAAAATCCAATTTGAGTCTTTAGATGTTAGTTGGCTCTAAGTAGAGCAGTTGTGTTTATTGTGTGTTTCTTTGTACCTACAAGTACGTACCGATGCAGAGTCTCATGTTACAGAGGGAGATTCTGTTCCCCTCATCTGTGAAATGTACACCATCTCTCCTATAGATGCCTTGCATGTTGCAACACAAGTTGTTGTGGTAAATAGAACCCATTCCATAGTCTCTGAGGAAAGCAGAAACAGATTTATTCACATGTTTCCTTGCTTTTTCAATTTGCAGACAAAATTGGTTGGACCATTTCCATTTCTGCCTTTGGGTTATATTTGACTATACAAAGGAAGTTTGTGGATAAAGTGACATCAATTGTCCAAAGGTGTCCTGTAATAGCATTTCCAGACCTACCCCAGTCAAAGTGACTAGGTCATTTCCACCACAGTGCACAATTATGAAGTCAGGGTGTGGCAGATGCAAAAAGGATTTTATCAATGGCATCAATTGGTGACATCTCAATCCACATAATTTCCACATTTGGAAAATCAAGGTTGAGAAAGCATCTATTTGCTGCATACCTTTCACTCCAGAAAATAAAACTGTGTCCTACTATCCACACTCTAGGCATTTTGAAGGCAGATCTGGTTGTACTCAGATGGGTTCTGGAAATAAAATGGCAGTTTGAGAAGCAGGAGTTTTGAAAAGAAGAGATTCAGTGCACTTGAAAAAAAGAAATAAATGGTGATTTTTGAAACTTGAACATTCAAAGCTAGGGTGTATTCTTCTATTTTTTGAAAGAAGTAATGATAATGGTTGAGAAAAGGTCATTGAAAGGAACATTGCACAGGATAAGCAGGTGTGTTGAGAGGTCAAACACCCTTTCTGAGTTTATTTGCAACATTGTATGATGAACCTTTCGCCTGTGAGCTTAGTTTGGTGTTCTGTGGAGTGTTACGATGGTAACAGGTAGAAAGAGCAGAGGGGGGATGGTTGAATATTATGTGAGTTTGAAAGTGTTGAAATGTAGAACCAATTATAATGTTAGTTTAGTTTTGAATTTCTATGGGAACAAATTTGATTGGTTAAGGACAGGGATATGTGCGAAGAAAGAGAGGCAATCAGTGCCATTTTTGGTTGCAGTGTCTGAGGTACATTTCAGAGATTCTGCTGAAGAAAATCTGGTGTGTCATTGCTACTGTTGTAAATCTCCCAAAGCATTTCTAAAGGTAAGTTATTATTTTGAAAGGGGATATATGTTGAGCAGTTTAAGTTAATATTGAAAATGTCTTCTAATGTGGAAGTTACTAACTTTCCCTCTTTCACTGTGTCTTGTCTCTCAGTGTCTTCCTTTCTCTCAAACAGTGTTTTTTTCTTTCCTCTCTTTTTCAATAAATCTTTTTGTTTCACTTAGTCCTTTTACCTTTCTCTCAATATGCTTCTTTTTCTCTCATTCTCCTTTCCTTACTCCCATAACTGTTTTCTCACTGTAATTATCCCTTTTCTTTACTCCTCTTTTATAACTGTGTTTACTCCCTCTTTCTCTCTCCCTTACTTTTTTGTGTTTATACAACACTACTAGGAAGAGTCCCCCTTTCACAGTGTATTGTGTCTATTGTTTGTATGTAATGCTGGCAAAAAATGAATGGAGCATATTGGAAATGTACTTTGGAAATGAGTCAGGTTTCTGCATTGTAATGTAGTGGTCATTTATATGGGCTGTGCTGTGTGTTTTAAGTGATTTACTGTGCTATATGTTGTTTGGTAAAATGTATGGCTTTAACATGTTTGACTAGGATCACACTGAGTGTCTGTGTAAACTAAAGAATTATATTTGCACCTTTTTCTAAAATGTCACCTGTGTGTCCTCACAGTTTGCATCTGTTAGCTTATAGGGTACTGTTTTTTGTAAAATTGTTTCTCATGTTTTGATTGAATGCTGATATAGAGATAGTGCTGTAAATTGGAAATGTATTTTCTGTCTGCACAATCCCTCTCTCTCTGCCTGCACCATCTCACCCTCTGCCGTGTCACCCTCTTCTTGCATAATTTCTCCTTCTGCCTGTGCCATCTCACTCTCTGTCTGTACCATCTCACTCTCTGTCTGCGCCATCTTTCCTACTGCCTGCATCGTGTTGCCGTGTGCTGGCACCATCTCTCCCTCTGCCTGCGCTATCTGCCCTCTGCCTGCATTATTTCTCCCCTCTGCCTGCACCATGTCTCTTTTGCCTGCACCATCTCTCCCTCTGCCTGTGGCATCTCTCTCTCTGCCTACGCCATGTTAATGATTCACTTAAAATAGATAGACTGCTGTATACAGTATTGGTGAAGATTAACAAGCCTATTAGACTTGTTTCTTTTTGCATTGTGTCTGATGTTTGTATGTAATGCTGGCAAAAAGCGAAAGGTGCATATTGGAAATGTATTTTGGAAATGAGTCAGGTTTCTGCATTGTAATATAGTGGTCATTTATGTGGGCTGTGCTCTGTGTCTTAAACGATTTACTATGCTAAATGTTTTTTGGTAAAATGTATGGCTTTAACATTTTTGACTAGGATCACACTGAGTGTCTGTGTAAATTAAAGAATTATATTTGCACCTTTTTCTATACTGTCACCTGTGTCTCCTCACAGTTTGCATTTGTTTGCTTATAGGGTACTCTTTTTTATATATTGTTTCCTATGGTTTGATTAAATGCTGGTATAGAGATAGTGCTGTAAATTGGAAATATATTTTCTGTGTGCACAATCCCTCTCTCTCTGCATACACCATCTCACCCTGTGCTGTGTCACCCTCTTCTTGCACCATTTCTCCTTCTGCCTGCGCCATCTCACTCTCTGTCTGTGCCATCTCATTCTCTGTCTGCCCCATCCCTCCCTCTGCCTGCGTCATGTCACCCTGTGCCAGTGCCATCTCTCCCTCTGCCTGCGCCTTCTGCTCTCGGACTACATTATTTCTTCCCTCTGCCTGCACCATGTCTCTTTTGCCTGCATCATCTCTCCCTCTGGTATCTCTCTCTCTGCCTGTGCCACTCATCCTCTGCCTGCGCCATCTCTCCCTCTGCCTGCGTCATGTCACCCTGTGCCGGTGCCACCTCTCCCTCTGCCTGCGCCTTCTGCCCTCCGCCTGCATTATTTGTTCCCTCTGCCTGCACCATGTCTCTTTTGCCTGCATCATCTCTCCCTCTGCCTGTGGTATCTCTCTCTCTGCCTGCGCCATCTCACTCTCTGTCTGTGCCATCTCTCCCTCTGCCTGCATCATGTCACCCTGTGCCGGTGCCACCTCTCCCTCTGCCTGCGCCTTCTGCCCTCCGCCTGCATTATTTCTTTGCTCTGCCTGCACCAAGTCTATTTTGCCTGCACCATCTCTCCCTCTGCCTGTGGTATCTCTCTCTCTGCCTGCGCCATCTCACTCTCTGTCTACAGCATCTCTCCCTCTGCCTGCGTCATGTCACCCTGTGCCTGCCATCTCTCCCTCTGCCTGAGTTATCTCTCACATTGCCTGTGGTATCTCTCTTTATGCCTGCGCCATCTCACTGTCTGTCTGCGCCATCTCACTCTCTGTCTGCGCCATCTCTCCATCTGCCTGCATCATGTCACCCTGTGCCTGCCATCTCTCCCTCTGCCTGTGGTATTTCTCTCCCTGCCTGTGGTATCTCTCTCTCTGCCTGTGCCATCTCACTCTCTGCCTGCGCCATCTCACTCTCTGTCTGTGCCATCTCTCCCTCTGCCTGCGTCATTTCACCATGTACCTGCCATGTCTCAATCTGCCTGTGGTATGTCTCTCTCTGCCTGTGGTATCTGTCTCTCTGCCTGCGCCATCTCTCTCTCTGTCAGTGCCTTTTTACTCTCTGTCTGCGCCATCTCTCTCTCTGCGTGCGTCATGTCACCCTGTGCCTGCCTCTCTCCCTCTGCCTGTGGCATCTCTCTCTCTGCCTGTGGTATCTCTCTGTCTGCCTGCGCCATCTCACTCTCTGCCTGCGCCATCTCACTCTCTGTCTCCGCCATCTCTCCCTCTGCCTGCGTCATGTCACCCTGTGCCTGCAATCCTCGGAGAAGTGTGGCTCACTGGTTAGTGGAGGCATACCCTGAAGCAGAGGTCAGACCCGGGACCACGGTTCAATAACCGACGCTGCAGGGTCTTGAGCCCAATTGTCGCTTCGGTCCCCACTCTAATCACGGGTTCACACTCTGCAACTCTGGGCATTAGCTTGCTTAATCTCCACAACGACCCCCCCCCCCGCAGCGGGATGCCTGGCTTTCACCTTGGGGATGCCCAGTACGGGTTATCTCACAGGGAAAAAGCCAGGACGGGTTCCCAAGGCAAGCGCCGAGATGCCCTAGGGTAAGTCGAGCGTTATATAAGAACATACATACATCTCTCCCTCTGCCTGTTGTATCTCTCTCTCTCCGCCTGTGGTATCTCTCTCCCTCTGCCTGCACCATCTCACTCTCTGTCTGCGCCATCTCTCCCTCTGTCTGTGTCATGTCACCCTGTGCCGGCGCCATCTCTCACTCTGCCTGCGCCATCTGCCCTTCGCCTGCATTATTTCTTCCCTCTGCCTGCACCAAAATTGTGTAATAGTTTTTTGGGGTAAAATGTATGGCTTTAACATTTTTGACTAGGATCACACTGAGTGTCTGTGTAAGTTAAAGAATTATATTTGCACCTTTTTCTATAATATCACCTGTGGCTCCTCACAGTTTCTGTCTGTTTGCTTGTAGGGTATATTGTTTCTCATGCTTGGATTAAATGCTGGTATAGAGATAGTGCTGTAAATTGGAAATGTATTTTCTGACTGGACAATCCCTCTCCTTCTGCCTTCACTATCTCATCCTGTGCCTGTGCTGTGTCACTGTCTGCTTGCGGAAATTCTCCCTCTGCCTGCACCTTTTCACTCTCTGTCTGTGCCATCTTAATCTTTGTGTGTGCCATCTCTCCCTCTGCCTGCCCCATCTCGCCCTCTGCCTGCGCCATCTCTCCCTCTGTCTGTGCCATCTCACCTCCGCCTACACTATCTCTCCCCTGTGCCTGCATGTTCTCCCCTCTGCCTGCACCATGTCTCCCTCTGCCTCCGCTATATGTCCCTCTTTTTGTGCCATTTCACTCTCTGTCTGTGCGGTTTCACCCTCTGTATGTGCTATCTCTCCCTCTGCCTGCGCCTGTGCCTGTACCAGTTTAGTGTCTGCCTGTACCCTCTGATGTTCATTTGTAGAGGCCTATTATGATATGGCTGCTGGTGTGTATTTGACAGTGCTACAATGTTAAATCTTTTCTTTCTCTGGCTGTAGTTTTGCACCCTCTGCTAGTACCGTTTCATATTGGTGTTTACTATCTCTCCCTCTATGTGCTGCAGTTTGCTTCTGCATGAAGCATTTGTTTCAGTATTTCCAGCATTTTTTCTCTATTGTACCATTTTATCCTCTGTGTGTATGTTGTCTGTGTCTGTTTGCACTATGTGTTTGTCTGCCTAAAGCATCTCACTCTCTCTGTGCACTATCTTTTTTTTTAGAACACCCTATGTCTCTCTGCCTGCAGCCCTGTACCATCTATTCATTGCTGGTATCAGTTTAGTCTCTGTCTGCATTTTTTTATTTTCTGTCTATACCATCCATCTCCTTGTGCCTGTATCCTCTGCCTGCACCCTGTCATGTTAAATGTTTTCTTTCTCTAAATGTACTTTCACACTCTCTGCTTGTACCATTTTATTTCTGTCTTCACTATCTCCCCCTGTGTATGTTGGAATTTGCCTCTGGTTGTAGCATTTGTGTCACTGTTTCCAGCATTTCTTCTCTGTTGTACCATTTTATTATCTGTGTGTACTATGTGTGTGTTTTCTTGCACTATATGTGTGTCTGCTTGAAACATCTCACCCTCCCTATGTATCATCTTTTTCCTGACTGCACCAACAGTCTCTCTGCTTGCTGCCCTGTACCATCTATCCTTTGTGTGTACCAGTTTAGTTTCTGCCTGCATTATGTTATTTTCAGTCTATACTATCCCTCTCTTTCTGCTTGCATTCTCTGCCTGCAGTCTGTCATGTACATCTGCAGAGGCCTATTATGATAAGGCTGCTGGTGTGTATTAGACAGCGCTACTCGCTGCCTGATTTCCTACTCTGGTCAGACACAGTTGCTGTGCTTTAAACGTACTTATGAAGTAAATCAGTGTTTGTATCATTTATTGAATGTAATTGTTATGTATTATGTTGATAGTGGTCTATAATATGTTATTTTGTCTTCACAACAGATTGTAATTATCTACTGAAAGAAAAAGCAGTATGCCGACCAAGGATGCTAAAAGAAGAAAATATGAAAAGGCTTTATTGCCCAAGAAAACACAATTAGAAGATTTGCTCCTGGTAAGCCAACTAGAGATTTTATAAGGAAATTAACGCAGTGTAAAACAAATTGTGGATAATGTTGCAAAGAAAAAGAAATCATCTGTAACTACAAAGAAAAAGCAGAGCCCTCAAAAAAATGTTAGACATGTACATGGAGATGATATTGTCTATAGTAATAGACGCAAAAATCAGTTCATTGACATTCGTAGGCGAATGTTTTATAACAGAGTTGTTTTAAATGTAACCTCTTTGTTTTAACCTGTAGTTATTCTAGTTAATGGCGTTCCTACAAAGAGTAAGAAAATCTGGCAAGAATTAGTGGATGTTAGGAAAGTCAAAAAGGCAACGTTGTATTTGGTAAAAGACAATCAGTACTACAAAATTGTGTATGTAGGAGAAGAGGAAACAACTGTAGAAGAGGACAGTGATTTGCCAGCTGGGCAAATTGAAAAAGTGGATGTGTCCAGAGGCGAGCAAATTTATGAACATTCTAGTGTTCATCCTCTGCATTCCAAAGAAGTAATGGGGAATGCTATTGAGTTATTCCAAATGAAAGAAGCAAAAGGAAGTCCTATAAGTGTATGGGAAGAAAGCTTGGAAGCTCATTGTTTTCCTCAGTTATTTCCTACAGGTGTAGGTGGAAGATATGATGACCGACCTGTGCAAATTCCTGCATCTGAATACCGGACATCAAGATTATATGCTGAAGATCCAAGGTTTCGCCATTGCATTCCATATTTGTTTCATCTTCTGTTTGAGACTGACTTGTCTGGACTTTCTTATGCAGTGAACCATATACTAAAAAGTGGAGTACATCTACAAAATGTTTCGGCAAGGGACTTTATGGAGAAAGTCAAACAGAAAGACACTGTTTTGGATTCTCAGCTAATTAATCTCATGGCTTGTCAGCGTGGTACTAACAAGTATTGGTTGTATGTTGCCATGTATGCTAAGAAACATAGGAACTCCTACATGGTTCCTTACTCTTAGCTGTGCTGAGTATGCTTGGGAAGACTTACTTGAATTTCTTCGAGAGGCAAATGCAAACATAGAAAATATAGAATTCAAGACACCTGGAGAGCTGTGCTCTTTGGATCCAGTTAATGTATGCAGGTATTTCATTCATAGATTTGAAGCTATGATGTCTTTTATCACAAACAAAAAAAATCCTCCTCTTGGAGAGGTTTTGGATTTCTTTTGAAGAAAGGAGTATCAAGCAAGAGGTGCTCCTCACATACATATGCTGCTATGGATCAAAGATGCTCCCAAATTTGAAACAGATTCAGATGACACAGTGGTGAGTTTTATTGAACAGTATTCTACATGTGCTGTTCCGGAAACTACAGAAGAAAACAATTTAAGACATCAAGTCTTGCGGTTTCAAAGCCATCGTTGTGGAAAATACTGTTGTCGAAAGTTCAAATCTAAGGACAAGTTCTACACAAAATGTCGTTTTGGATTTCCACAACCAGTATTATCAAAAGGAAGAGTAAACAATTTGTTACAATAAAATCTGTACAACTGTTACAAGAAAATCACAGAAAAATACCTACAACTTAAGAAGAAATGAAGAGTCCAAATACATAAATGACTATAACCCAGTCATTTTGTCCATGTGGAATGCTAACATGGATATTCAATATGTTGCAGACAACGCCATTGCTGTGGCTCGATATGTAACGTCTTACATTACAAAATCTGAGAAGACAGAACTAAAGGAAATGTGGGAGGAAATGTCTCATGAAAAGAGCCTAAGTAAGAAATTGTACAGCTACAGTTTGAAGATGTTGTCTCATCGAGAAATTGGAGCATATGAATGCTCAGATCGCTTATCATCTGCAAGTCTATATGCCAAATCTAGGACAATCATCAGGGTGAGTCTAGGTCTTGCAGCAACACAAAACAGAGTTTTGAAATCTGTACAAGAAATTGAGTATTTAGCAGAGAAAGAACCAAACAGTACAGATATTTTGAAGACAAATATGTTGAACACATACTATCCAAATAGAAGTAATCATCTTGAGAACATTTGTCTCTATAAAGTACTGCAAAGTTATACTTTTAAGAGGAATATTACAGAAGATATCAATAAAGGAGTATATGCTGTGATTGGATGTGAAGGATGTCTAGTGAAACAAAGAAAAGAACATTAGATTAATCATCGAAAATTGAGTTGCGAAACTCCTGACAAAAGGGAATTTTACTATTTAGCTCTTTTGCAACTCTTTAAGCCATGACGTACAGAAGAGGAACTACTTGGAGATTTTCTCAGTTATGAAGATTCATTCAATGCAACCAAAAATACCATAGAATGTCCTGTTTTTACAAATTATCTGCAAATCTTGAATGACGAAATACAGCAAGAAGCTACAAGTGCAGAAGAGATTGCTAGAGACAGTTCTCAAGACAGTCAGGGTTCTGCTTCATTGAGTCAGGATCCACTAGGAGGACCAATTATCCAAAATGAAGCTGCCACTGCCATGAATGAGGTGGAAAGAGCCATAGAACAAGCTCAGTAGGATGTAATAAACTTAGAAGAATTGGAGAAACAACTAAATGTTGAACAAAAACAAATATATGACGAAGTGACAGAGCAGATTGAGCATGGTTTTTGTCATGAGAAAAAAGAGTGCTCATGTACGTCATTTAAACCTGTCCGCCTGTACGTGAGTGGAGAAGCCGGAACTGGAAAACGTTTCCTAATTAAAGGAATTGCAACTTATCTACAAAAAATAACAGAGTCATCGCTCTCTTGTGTTGTTACCGCTCCAACTGGGTTGGCAGCACATAACATTAAAGGGATTACTTTACATCGTTTGTTGATGCTGCCAGTAGAGCATGACAATAAATTAGAATACCACAAGCTATCTGGAGAAGCTTGTTGTAAAATTTCCAGAGTCCTCAAAAAAATGAAACTTCTCATTATTGATGAGGTAAGCATGGTATCAAATGTAAATGCTTGCTTTTGTGCATTTAAGAGTGCAAAAAATTCTTAAAACAGAGTATGATGTGTTATTTGGAGGCAAACACATCATTGTTTTTGGAGATCTACTACAGCTGACTCCTGTGAAAGGACAACCACTGTTTAAAATGCATACACATGAAGATACCAGGAAGTGCCTAGGAAACATTGGAAATGTTAATATATGGATGATGATTATAAAAGAATTCTTCAAGATATAAGAATTGGAAAATTAAGTGAACATGGCAAGGAAGCTTTACAGGCACGATTACTTTCAAATATGTCTCCAAACGAAATTATTCTGCCAGAGAATATTTATAGAAAAATTGCTAAAAATAAATCAGTGATATGCTTGATGCCAACTCTGCAGGAATGTTCAGTATTCAACAACAAAATGTTAAAGTTTGAAAATCAAGAAATTATAAAACTGGAAGCTATTGATAGAATAGAGCATGAAGGAGCTACTATTATTTTTTCAAAAAGTTGAAGTCAAAATTGGATTCTTTAGAGAAGACAATATCTAAAACTGCTGGTTTTGAAAAGAGTGTATATGCATGTTTAAATTGTCGTATAATTTTACGACGGAATTTACATGTTGAAAGAGGTTTGGTAAATGGAGCAATGTTGTTGATTTTGTGAATTACCGAAATAGAGATGAAATTGAATTTTTGAAAATCAAATTTGATGAAATTGAAGAAGTACAACAATTGAGTCGTTGTTCTGCGCGGTTTTTGCTTGTCAAAGATTTATATGTCCGCCGAAAACAGTTTCCTGTTTGTTTGGCATATGGGGTGACTATTCATAAATCTCAAGGTTTAAGTGTATATAGTGCTTTGGTGAATATTGGAAGTTCTGTGTACAAGGAGGGTATGGCACATGTTGCTTTATCTCGAGTCAGAACTTTATCTTGATTATACTTTATTGATTTTGATGAGAGAAAGATTAGTGCAGATTTAGATCGTATAAAAGAATATAATAGGTTAAGAAGAGAATATGCTCCAAATTTACCTCAATAGCCTTTATTTGAAAAGCGTGTGGTAGTTCGAAAAAGAAGAATTGACAAAAATTGTAGCGAGGTTGTAGTGAAAAGAAAAAAAGGAAATGAACCAGTAATTGTAAGCAGTAAGGAAAAGGATTCTGTTGAAGATGTTGTTGGATTTCAGTTGGAAAAAAGTACTGGAGTCAACTGCTATGCTAATGTAGTGGTTAATGTTGTTTTTTTTCTTCAAACTTTACAAGAACAGATTTTTGAAAATCGGGATTAAAGATTTTGTTGTTTGTTGAATTCTGTCTCTGAGAAATGTAGCAGTGATAAACCAAAAATAGAAAGTGTTTCTGATATTCAAAATGTTTTAGACATATGTCCTGGTGTAAATCAATTTCACAGAATATTCAGCAAGATTGTCAGGAATTTCTAATGTATATGCTTGTTGTATTGCAAGATGAAGGTATAGATATTGAAAATCTTTTTGGCCTTTCTTATGAATGGCAACATGACTGTAACAATTGTTCCTTTTCAAGTAGTACTATAATAGACACTGAAAGATTTATATATTTGACTTTACCAGACTGCAAATCAGTGTCTTTTAATAATCTAGGGCCAGATGTAGGAGCCCTAATACCGGTCAGGAACGGCCGATTTCGGACGTTTCTGACCGGTATTAGGGTTTTCAGATGTAGGAGGCTGAAAAATACAGAATCGGTATATTTACCGATTCGGTAAAATTACTGATTCGGTAAATTACCGAATCGGTAAATATACCAATTCTGTAATTACAAATGTAGGTGGCACAGTTTACAGTGCCACAGGCCCTTAAGAGTAGGTAGTTTACCACACAATCCTATTGTGTGGTAAAATACCGAACACAGGTGTGCATGCACATCTGTGCATGCACACCTGTGCAATGTGACATGCAGACATGCCCTTAGGGCATGTATGTGTGCCATATTGCACACAAGCCTGTATTTGGGGTGCTAGAGGGTGTCAAAGTGACACCCCATGCACCCTTGCTGGAATAGGTATTTACCGAATCGGTAAATACCGATTCCGTAATGCCCATTGATTCCTATGGGCTTCAATGCCCATGGGAATCAATGGGCATTACCGAATCGGTATTTACCGAATCGGTAAATACCGAAACTTAATGATTCGCTATTTACCGATTCTGTAATACCTACATCCCCCCCCTCTATTTTACCACTTCTTAAATACCGAATCAGTAAAATTCAGTATTTAAGAAGTGGTAAAATGAAATTACCTACATCTAGGCCCTAGTTACGGAAGCAGATCAAAACATGGTCTGTACCCAGTGTAACTCTGAAATGCTATCAAGATTATTTATACAAAGATATGGACAATATGTAATTTTAATGTTCCAACGATGTAGACCTGATGGAACTAAATTGACAACTTTAATAACAAATGTTGTGGCTTCTCAATTATTAATTTCAGGAAGAACTTTTGTAACTGTTGCAATTATTTTTCATGATGGTCCTTCTACAACATCAGGACATTATACAGCTTATTTAAAATGTAAAAAAGGCTGGACTTATTGTAATGATACTGAATTGACTTTCAGACAACGTTTGCCTGTTGACTTACAAAATTCTTACCTAGTGTTTTCAGAACCCCAATTGTAGGGAAAATAATTGGCCTAGGAAGATTAGTGCAGTAAATAAAAGTTAGTCTGCTGTTAAAAATTACTTTATGAGTGAAGGTGATCATTCAGAAGATCGTGAAATGGAAGGTTAAGAGTTCTGTTAAGTACTTTTCATAAAAAGGAATTTTTATATACTATTTGGCCATGTGGAAAAGTATGTGAATTAAAAATGCGTATTTCAAGTAAATGTTGGTAATATATGTTTATACGTAACTTTACTTTGAGAGTTTAAAAAAGAAGTAAGAATGTTTAATTAGTTTGTGATTGTTTTTATTTATGTAAGAAATTGTTGTTTGGAAGAAAACATTTAAGATATATTTTTTCCTAATTTTGACATCATGTATTGAAATATTGTATGGGTTTTTTAAACATAATCATTTTGATTGTGTTTTTTTTGCCCGCTGTCATATGATGAGTAGTATTGAAGTCACTGTTTTTTGTGAAATTTAATATATTCTGAGAACAGCAAAATAAAACATATAACATATTGTACAAGTTATTTTGTATTTCGTATTGTGAAATATATATTATAACTCTGTTTATTATCCTCCACAGATATTACATTTATAAGGTAAGTATGACAAACAAAAAATACTTTTTGATCACTTTGTAACTTGTCTTTCTCTTTATCCTTTCTTCAGTTTCTCTCTTACTCCTTCACCTTTACTCATCTTACTCTTCTTCCCTCATGTTAATTACTCACGTACATTCACCTTTACACTCCTTCTTTCGCCATCAGTACTCTTCCTTCACCAAAACTTATCTTGTGCAACTGTCTCATTCCCCTGTCTGTCCTTCACTTGTTTTTTTATCTTCCTCCATCACTACTCTTGTCTTGCTGTATCGATCAGTCTGTTTTCACTGCCCTCTTACTGTATTTCCTTCACATCATCCCTGAGTGACCTTCACTCACTTCACTTCTTTCACTTTATCACTCCCTTTCGTTCAGTCCCCTTTCTTCCATCCATCTGTAAGTCTGTTCCTCTGTGTCAGTCACTATAACTGATTTAGTTTTTCACAGTCCGTCACTCTTCCTCTGTTTGTCTCTTTTACTGTCTCCCTCTCTGTCCACCACTCTTCCTTTTCTTTTCTCTCTCTTTCCATAAATCCTTCTGTCTGTCACTTATTTCTTTTTCCTTTCTCAATATGCTTTGTTTTCCATCACTCCCCTTCCCTTACCTTTATATCCCTTTCCTCACTGTCACCCCCTTCATTAAATCTGAGTCCTATTCCTCCACCTCAACCACTACACTAACTGCCCTTAATTCACTTTTACAGTCTTTCTGACACTATCAGTACTCTCTGTTCATCCTCAATCATCTTTTCCAACTCCCTCTTATTGTCTCTCATTGTCTCTCATTGCTCTTTCCTATTTTCCTCTATCACTACCCTTGTGTTAGTTTATTGCTTAGTGTCTTCTCATTCACCTCTTACTCTCTTTTAATAACATTATCCCTCATTCACCTTCACTCACTCCCTTTCTCTCAGTCCCTTACTCCCTTTTGCTCACTCCCCTTCCTTTATACCCTTCCTCACTCCCCTTTTTTTCTTCTGTGTGTAAGTCTCTTCTTGTGTCTCAGTCACTATAACTGCCTCACTCCCTCACAGTCCCTCATTTTCCCTCTTTTTCTCTCTCTCCTTGTGTGTCTCTGTCTTCACAAATCTTCCTTTGGTCAATGACAACAATTGTTAGTGATAGCCTTATGTGCCTTTTTAGCTTTTTTCTTGATGTTTTGCTTTGGCCCTCCCTTAGTTATTTCCCCACTCTCTTCTTGAACCTTTCTCTTTTGCATAACCTTGGGTCAATCTTGGTGCAACAAGTGCTAAGTTATATGTGCTTCAACCAAAAAACCCAGTATTCACTCTTTACCCAGTACCCGGGAAATCACAAAGTTAGAAATAGTAAAAAAATATCCATAGTACAATGGTTGTCCCAGAGTCCTTAGCTGAGAAAAATATTGTTCACAACAGTACCTTTTTAAAAAGCTGCAACGAAATTCTGGGTACATCCACCAGAACTAAGAGGGGTGCCCAGCCCAGCCTCTTTCTAGCTAAGAGAGGCATGGATGGGCCTGCCCTTGGCCCAAGTTTTGCCTGCGTGTGTCCCACACTGCGGGAGCCCTGATGTAAATGTAAGCTCCTCTCGGTGCACACAGATGGCGGAAAACTTTGGCGCTCTCCCTCTCTTTCTCTCTCTCTCTCTCTCTCTCTCTCACTCTCTCTCTCTCTCTCTCTCTCTCTCTATCCTTCATTCTTTCTCTTTTTCCCTTTCTGTTTCCTTCACTCCTACTATATCCCTCAGTCCCCTTTCCTGACTCTTAATCTCCTTCCTTCTCTCTTATATTGTCAAATATATATTGTATACATTATAATTTATTTTTTTCTTGTCTTTCACAGATAATATTTATAATAAATATTTAATTTACTTTTTTATTTCTTAGAAGGTAAGTATAGCAAATAAAAAACTACTTTCTCATCACTGTCTAAGTTTTCATTATTTATAAGGTAAGTATGAGAAACAAAAAAAGTTTGTCATCACTCTCTTATTGTGACAGAATAACTGCCTAACTCTTTCTCAGTCCCTTGCTCTCCCTCTCTCTCACTGTCTCTTTCTTATACTTAATCTTCTTTCCTCTCTCTTTCTACCACTCCTCCTCTCTCCCTCACTCACTTTCCCTCTCTTTTATTTTTTTTTCTTCGCCCTTATTCCCCTTCCCTCACCCTCTTATCCATTTCTTAACTGTCACTAAGCCTACACTCATTTGCACTCCACTTCCCCCACTCCACTTCCTTCTGTCTGTTTCTCACACCCCTTCCCTTTTGCACCGACTTTCGCTTACTCCCCTTTGCTTTCTTTTGCAAACATGTGCAGGATTTTTAAGTAGTCCAAAAGTGACTGAATGAAATATTATACATTTTACTTATTCACTTTTAGGAGGCGTTCCTGCATCTGAACATTCCCCATGTATGCAGGAAAGCCTTCTTTTGGTGCATTGTTTTACAATATGATGCACCTTGCAAGTACATCAGATTGTAAAAACCATACTTTACGGTGAATATTTTGTACCACTGCTGCATCACAAATGTGATGCAACAGTTGTGTAAAAGACACACAAGGAGATTATAAAACTGCCCTTAATATATATATAAATTCATTCACGCACTTTCACTAATAGTGCAAATTGAAGCATAGAGTTGTAACATATTTATATACATATGTTACATTTCAGTGCTTTGGAAGTACTACAGTATACTATAGGTAAACACCCTATAGATGTATGCTGTACCACATCCTTATAGTTTTGCACTTTGAAATTTACTATGACAAACTTTTACATACAAACATAGAAATATAGGGGCATATTACCAAGCAATAGCGATAATTATCGATATTGCTTGGTTAGAGACAAAAATGTACCGCTGAACTGCGGCGATTTTTATCGCAGATAAACCTTGGTATTACCAAAGTTTATCGCAAATGCGATAAAAATCGGCCGAAATGCATGAATATCGCTGAAAAGTCAGCGATATTCATGCATTACCGAGCTAATGCTCTTAGCCATGTTATCCACCTCCCATTGGATAACATGGCTAAGAACTGCTCAGGGCAGGTGTTAGCTTTTGGAGATATTCGCGCTTAGCGCGAATATCTCCAAAAGTTGGTAATAGGAGATAGCGATGTTAGCGACTGTTTCCAGTCGCTAACATCTTGGCACGCCCACTTTGCATGTCATTAGTGATAAATATCACTGACATGCAAAGTGGGGCCCTAGATGGTTGCTATCTCCTACTAGCTGTCGCTAACTGGTGTTAGCTACAGCTAGGTAATAGGGACATCATTTCATCTCTGCTTTCTTGGCTTTTAAAGCCAAAAAAACGGAGATAAACACCCTTGATAATATGCCCCATAGTTCTTTTTTTGACCAGTAGAGGTAGTTCTAAAAAGAACTGGGGTTTTTTTTTGCTGGAAAAACGGTGAAAAAAATGAACTTTTTAACCAAACCAATTGTTCAACATGAACAAACAATGAAAAATAAAGAAAAAATTATTTGGTTCACTTGTGGCTCCTGTTTTTTTGCAAAATAACTTCTATGGACTGTTGTCCGAAGGCAAATAATTGATTGCAGTGTATGCATTGCATCATCAGATTTTTGAGTTCCGGCTGGATATTTGCAACCATGGAAAATGGCATTGGTGGTGTTCCTGTTGTTGCTGTGGAAGTACTTGGTGCAGAGCCCTGCTCATCAGATCTTCACACCACAGCTCTAGCCCTGTTGTAGGGGTGCATATTTTTGACATGGCGTTCCATGCAATGGGTACCAAAAGAGTACTTTTTGTTTGGATTGCCTCTAGACAATACCGTGTGACAGATTTTGCATGTGGCATGCAGTGCATTAACTTTCTTTAAATATTCTGGGAAGGTAAAAAACTTCCACACTATGGACTCCTTTGTTTTTGGTTGGGCGGGGGTCCTCTTCAACAAATTCTGCTGAAGAAGAATGTTCAGACTCTTCCCGTTCAGCCATTTGCAAACAATTTTCTCAAGCCAGGAGCTGCAGAAAAAAGAGGTTGCTTCTCTGAAAGTTAAGGAAGAATGATGAACATGGGAGGGGTCTTTCTACAATTGGAGAAGGAAGTATTATAAACCAATAAAATGTCTTGTTTTGAGATCACATGGTTGGACGTAATCTTACGTTGCGCTCACGGAGCGTTTACGGAGTGCTTATGTAATTTCACAATGCCTTTACGATTTATCTACGGAGCGCTTACGTCATTTTATGATACACTTACGTAGGGCGCACCCTCGTGAGATTCGTAATTGCTTTAAAAAGTAATATACGGTCTTTAAATGTTTAAAATAAACATTTTCTTCATTATCCCACATATTGTGTACCTTTACATTGTACAATAAATACGTAGATATAACATTTTTAAGTTTATAAAACTTTTGGGGGTAAGCGCTCGAAGCATTTACGGTGCGCGGACGGAGCTCTCACGGTGTGTGCATGTGCGACGTACCCTCGCGAGATTTGTAATTACTTTAAAAAGTAATATACTGTTCTTAAAAGTTTTAAAAACCCATTTTCTTCAATATAGCACATATTGTCTACCTTTAAAATTTACATTAAATCGTAGATATTACGTTTTTGGAACTAAAAAAACTTTTGAGGGTAAGCGCACAGAAAGTTAATGGTGTGCTTATGGAGCTCTCACGGTGTGCGGACCTTGTAATCATATTAAAAAAAAAAAGTTTGAAACTAAAAAAAATAAAAAAATTATTTTTGTGCTTTGTTGTATAATTATTTAACTATAAAATGTGAAATATAAAGAAGGGAGAATAATATATAAATAGTATTTATTATAAAAAAGAAGAATTTGTATAAAAAGAAAAAAAAATAATAATTAGTAAATTTAAAAATTATCTTTTACAAAACCTTTGAAATTCACTGAAAAAACCATAGGTTTCACACACGTTTTAGTTAGGAATTAGCATTTAAAAAACCTTGCAAATTCACTGAAAAAAACAGAGGTTTAACACACGTTATAGTTAGGAATTAGCATTTAAAAAACCTTGCAAATTCAGTAAAAAAACCATAGGTTTCACACATGTTATAGTTAGCTGGACATTTCACTCATACAAAACCATTGAAATTCCCCCGTTATAGTTAATTCAGCTAACTATAACTCGGGCGCCCGCAATGCACTGATGATGACGTCACATATTACATCACTCATGACATGGTCAATGACATCACTCATGACATCATTGATGACATCTCAAATGACATCACTGATGACATCACTGATGACATCATTCTTGTGAAAGAGTGGCAGACCTTCTCTCACCCTAATATAACCTTTGATACACACATTCCAAAATAGAAACTAACATTTTCAATACAATAGATATACCAATGCAACTTACAACACACCTATTTAGTAATTCCAAGATCTATACACACATCCAATCATTCATCAACAACCCTATACAGTCACTCATACATGTACTTACTTAATATATGGACTCATACACTATACATCCTGGTCATCCCGTTACACACCGATACTCATCCATAGAGTTACTCACAGATAACTCATATGTACTAGTTTGAAACATATGTACTTATTCATAAATACACTATCGAGATAGTCATTCATTCACTAACACACCCATATACACACTCATCCACCCAAACAGTCAAAAAAAGAAATAACAACTTATATAGACACTCATGTAGCTACTCACCACACACACTCAACCACCCATACAGTCCTACAAACATGGTGCCTTAAACACATACAAGCAGTAAGTCATTCATTCATGCATCTATGCAGTACGTAAGACCTCCTAACGATGCATACAGACACTCAGACACTCCTTCTGATACTCAATCAAACATTACCCTATACAGACACCCATGTATCACACATGTAGCTACTCACCAACACATGTAGCCACTTAAACACAAAGTGAGAGACTGATACAGATATGTATATATTTAAACATTACTCACTAACCCATGTATTCACTAAAGTACACTTAATCAGTCAGTTATGCAATCAATTTTTCACCAAAAAATCAGCCATTTAGACACTTATATACCCATTTTTTCTGCCATGAACCTTGAGATATGCATATATAAAACATATTTAATTTTCAGAAAAACACCAATTCACTGGATGTCAGCAGTGATGTCATTTAGGATGTCATCAGTGATGTCATGAGTGATGTCACTGACCATGTCATGAGTGATGTAATATGTGACGTCATCAGCTGTGCATTGCGGGCGCGCAAGTTATAGTTAGCTGGATTAACTATAACGGGGGAATTTCAATGGTTTTGTATGAGTGAAATCTCCAGCTAACTGTAACATGTGTGAAACCTATGGTTTTTTCACTGAATTTGCAAGGTTTTTTAAATGCTAATTCCTAACTTTAACGTGTGTGAAACCTATGGTTTTTTCAGTGAATATATATATATAGTAGGTAGTAGGTAGGTACTTATAGTTACAACCTAAAGCACTTTTTGATTTGCTAATAACTTTGGCGTCGTTTGATGAATCTTTGTGAAATTCTGTGCCAAAAAATTCTATCCAGGTCAGCTCCTGTCCTGAAAGAGATCCAACTAAACTGCAGAATCACAAAATACCTTGACGCAGTGGCAAAAAGAATTAATGAAGCACAAAAAGATGTAAATGTGCAATAGCCAGACATTGCCCTGAGCATCTCTGAGCTCACGATCTAAACGAAGTACATTAACTGACTAATCGACAATACGTACTACGCATATTATTTTGAATGTTTGATAACCAATTTTTATGTATTTTAAATTGTGAGTTTTAATTAACTGTGCAATAAATTTACTTACTTACTTACTGTCCTGAAATTTTGGGCATGATTCGTCACGCAGGGCTGAAAAAAAAAGGGGGGTCCCAAAACGTGTTTTCCCCATGTTAATTTACCATAGGAAATTTTGAGACGAACTACAGCCCGGACTGCTGAACGGAATTACCCGAAATTTGTCAGAAAGGTAGAGTTTGGTTCTGAAAGGGACCTTTTTTTCAAATTGTGTAAATCTGTTCTGTAGTTTTTGAGACATTCAAAAAATAAGAGTGAAAAAATCAATTGCCCATAGGATACTTTGTGCAAGGCTACAGCCAAAACTACTGAACGAAATTACCCCAAATATGGCCAAAATGTATTGCTTGGATCAGAAAGCGACCTTTTTTTTAAAATGGTGTAAATCCGTTCAGTCATTGCTGAGAAAATTGAAAAATAAACGTTTTGGTATTGGGGCGGAGCCTAAGTCTTGTGCAGGAGCTTCATTGTGATTGGCTGACAGCACTCCATACCAGGAAGTGTTCACAGCCATCTTATGACTCGGTAGAAGCGAGTCACCAGAACACAGAGAAACAAAGGTATAAAACAAGAGAAGATGGTAGGGTAGAAACATCCTGACACTATAGGCATGCTTAGGGGATCTCAGAATGACCCCAGGGCTAAGGAAAGCATTTTTGATTAAAACAATCAGGCAATTCGCGCTGGGGTCGCTGGTTTCTGCGTTTTATTTTAATGAGACCCTGGGGTGGGCTAGGTCTAGGGGGAATTAAAAAAAAATTGTGGGGGCTCGCTGGGGTCCCCAGAGTCCCCGGCTTCATTCATTTTGGGAGGGGTGTTGAGTGGCACCTCTCCTGGAGCCCTCCATGTGCTTATTACTTTGGCGTTGTTTGGCAAATGTTTATGAAATTTTCCAAAAGGTTCTCTTTTTTGATCAGCCCATATCTTGAAAGTTTTGGGGTGATTGATCAAGGGGAAATTGAGGAAAAAGTGGGGTCCCTAAGCGTGTTTTCTCAATGCATTTTCCATACAAAACTTTATACAAGGCTACAGATGAAACTGCTGAATGGAATTATGTCAAATTTAGCAAGGAGAAAGGTCTTGGTCCAGAAAGTGCACTTTAGTAGAAATGGTGTAAATCCATTCAGTAGTGTTTTGAGATATTAAAACAAAAAAAACAAAAAATATATATATATATATATATATATATATATATATATATATATATATATATATATATATATATATATATATATATATATATATATATATATATATATATATATATATATATATATATATATGAACGTAAGTTCGTCAAACTGGAGCAGCCGCCCCAGTACACAGCTATACAATGACGAAGGAACAGACCCAGATTCAGTGCTCAATTGAAGTCTTTATTCTCCAGCAAGCCTGCCGCCGCCATAACGCGTTTCGCCTCTTGCAAAGCTTGGTCACATGGCAAGTTGCTGAGAGCAAGTGCCGGGATTTAAAGTGACAGTGCGCGCGTTTTAGTTACAGCAAGAGTAACAAACATGGAAAAAATACTTTGCTTCACATGTTTTACATTGAACATTTGACCAGTGCATACATACAAGTTTATAAAATATGTAAATAAATAAATAAATATTTAAATATTTTAAAACTGCACAACCTGATTCAATAATTGATCTAATCAGGTTGTAAATTTGATACTCTCATCTAGTATGCACGAATTTCAACATTCAGGATAAAGCCCAAGTGGGCAGCATCCAATATTATTTGTAAGAAATAAATAAAGCTCAAGTGAGCATGTACTCCCTTGTAAAACATATAGCTGCGCTATTCGATGTAAAAGTCATTCCCAGCACAAAACAGTGAGTGCATAAATATAAACTTTCCTCTTATTTTAGATTCCCCCTCTATCTTTTTGTGCAAGTGATAAATTAAAAACATTTTTTTCTCTTTTTCTCATTTTAAACGTTCTTGTTTTGACAAAAAAATTCCATGGATAGCCATCCAAGGTTGCCCTCTCTAGATGTTACTGCTCTCATAAATACATGAAACGAGAAAGGCAGATTGTGCTAATGAACTTAGTGTTCCAATAGTACATGTTACTTGCAGTCCGAACATTTGGCACAAAACAACAATAATCAATATAATCAATGAAAATCCCTTCTGAAAAATACTACCCACCACAGTTTTAAACTTCTATATTTGCAACTGAACTAGCCTTGTGCTACTTCTTAGAACCCGTTATCAAAACAGTCCTAACATCCAGTTGTTAAAAAAACACCTGCTCTAGAAGATTTCATTACTATTTCTGAAATAATGCTATATACATGTGTGCAAATCTTCAGTTGCGTTGAGCCCATGTGGTTGCTTACTGTTCATATCCAGAATATATCTGGTTTCGAGTAAACGAAGCCTCGCCTCTCGATTGCCACCTCTCTTCATGGGCCAAACTGTGTCTACTGCATAATATGAAAGATGAACTGGATTGGAGTTATGGTCTGACTCGAAATGCCTCGCCACAGGATAGGCCTGATCCTTGTTTTTGATGGCTCTAATGTGCTGGAGCACACGTTGGTGCACCGGCAGGCGGGTGCTCCCCACATACCGGAGCCCACATTTTCCATACAAAACTTTATACAAGGCTACAGATGAAACTGCTGAATGGAATTATGTCAAATTTAGCAAGGAGAAAGGTCTTGGTCCAGAAAGTGCACTTTAGTAGAAATGGTGTAAATCCATTCAGTAGTGTTTTGAGATATTAAAACAAAAAAAACAAAAAATATATATATATATATATATATATATATATATATATATATATATATATATATATATATATATATATATATATATATATATATATATATATATATATATATATATATATATATATATATATATATATATATATATATATATATATATATATATATATATATATATATATAACCTACTGGCTATCGCCAGTAGGTATATATAGTTAGGATTAATTCCCTATGGGATTTCTGAAAATTCTATGTCTAATAACTTTGGCGTTTGTGGACGGAATCGGCTGAAATTTTCAGGAAAATGGCACATTTTGTTTCTGGGCAGCCCCTGAAAATCTGGTGGGGTTTCGTCAAGGGGGGGCTGAGAAAAAAGGGGGGTCCCAAAACGCGTTTTTTGCATTGAGTTTTCCATAGGGCGGTTGGACTCACTTTTAGCTCGAACGGCTGAATGGATTTGCACGAAACTTGGCAAAATTGTAGGGACTGTTAGCCCGATGTGCCTTTGCTAGGTCTCAATATATGGGCCTCAGTGGATTTTGAGAAATTAACGTTTAAATCAAGATATATATCTGTAACAGCGCTCCGGGCAGCGATCCGGTCCGCTTACTTTTCGCGTTTCGGAACTTTGCGTGCAGAAAGCTGATTGGCTCTCCGGTGTCTGTCAACATTCTAAACAGTCCGGAGCGGCCGCCATCTTGTCTCTCGGTAGGATCGAGAGAGAAGAAGAGGTGAAAAACGAAAGGGGAATTTAATGAAAGGGGGCAAGGTATCCCCCTCTTGACCCCCTAGGAATGTTGTTGGGGTTATTAAAGGGTCCCGTGGGGAAAAGAAAAAAAAAATGATTTTTCACGGTAGAAGCGCTTCACGGGCCGCGAACTGGGCCGCAAACTGGTAGCGAAACGGGAATTCGCCATTTTGTGCTTCGTTAATTAAATTACTAGGTATAAGGGGGTGCGGGAGACGTATCCTAATCCTCTATGTTTCCTGAGGGTGGCTGAGGAGGCTGATATATGTTGATACATCTCTTCCAGCGGCTGTGCGTGAGCTTTTTTTTTTTTTGCTGCGTGACAGTCCGGAGCGGCCGCCATCTTGTCTCTCGGTAGGATCGAGAGAGAAGAAGAGGTGAAAAACTAAGGGGGAATTTAATGAAAGGGGGCAAGGTATCCCCCTCTTGACCCCCTAGGAATGTTGTTGGGGTTATTAAAGGGTCCCGTGGGGAAAAGAAAAAAAAATGATTTTTCACGGTAGAAGCGCTTCACGGGCCGCGAACTGGGCCGCAAACTGGTAGCGAAACGGGAATTCGCCATTTTGTGCTTCGTTAATTAAAGTACTAGGTATAAGGGGGTACGGGAGACGTATCCTAATCCCCTATGTTTCCTGAGGGTGGCTGAGGAGGCTGATATATGTTGATACATCTCTTCCAGCGGCTGCGCCATCTTGCCTTTTTTCCAATGCCACAATTTTGTCGTGCACGGCAGCCATTTTAGATGCCAGGCTGGTCCCAGGCTATCACCTACCCCTGCGGATGTAGTTTATGGCCCTAGCTGTAGAGAATTCAGACATGCCAACCCTCCCGATTCAGGCGTGTGACTACTGATTTCAGTGCTAGTCTCCCGCCTCCCGATTTCTGCAAGCAAAAACCCGGGGGCATATTACGAACAACTAGCGATAATTTTTGTCTCTAACTTGTTTAGAGACAAAAATTATCGCCGCACATCGGCGATTTTTATCGCAGATAAACCTTGCCATTATCGCAGAAAAGTCAGCGATATTCATGTATTATCGAGCAAATGCTCTTAGCCATGTTATCCACCTCCCATTGGATAACATGGCTAAGAACTGCTCAGGGCAGGTGTTAGATTTTGGAGATATTCGCGCTTAGCGCGAATATCTCCAAAAGTTGGTAATAGAAGATAGCGATGTTAGGGACTGTTTCCAGTCGCTAACATCTTGGCACGCCACTTTGCATGTCATTAGTGATAAGTATCACTGACATGCAAAGCGGGGCCCAAGATGGTCGCTATCTCCTTTTAGCTGTCACTAACTGGTGTTAGCGACAGCTTGGTAATAGGGAGATAATTTTATCTCCGCTTTCATGGCTTTTAAAGCCAAAAAAGCGGAGATAAACCCCCTTGATAATATGCCCCACGATTCCTTGGGGGTTTCAGCTGACAGGGCTTGGTATTGTGTTACATGGTAATTTTTCCAGGAAACGTCAGAGGGTCGATGCAGGGGTTCTAGAAGAGGTGATAAACCATTTAAGCCTCATGAACAAGCGCATGGTCTTTTAAAGATTTGTGAAGTACTCGGAGCGGCGGTGTGTGTGTGTGCCCTCTTTCAGGAGCGGGCGGGGGGGCACTGCCAGCAACTTGCCAGGTCAGGTAGTGTTCAACACGTGCATCACCCTTTCTCTGCCTGCTATTGCGCTCCATGCTTCGGAAAGGTAAGAAAAAGAACGTGCATTTGAGTTTGAAATGTCCGATCCTGCAGCAGCACACTTCTAAAGCCCACACATGACAATAACCCGATTCAAGGCCCCATTCACCCGTTTTAAAAAAAATAGATAACACTCCAACAAAGTAAGATTATAAAACTTTATTAACTATTAACTTTAACGAACGGAACAAAAACTAAAAACATTTAAACATTTTTCAACACAAAAAGCAACAATGGTTAGAAGCTGTCTTTTGTGCGAATAGTCCCAAGGCAGCACAACGTGCAGAGTTCTGGACGGCACCCAGGTGATGTCGCCTGGGTGCCGCACTGGTTTAGGGATCCTACAATGCAGCACAGAAAAACAGCGTGGGGCGTCCCGGGTGGTGCGGGGGGAGGCCTCGTCAGTAGCGGTCTGTGTCCAGTGTCACATGGCTGACACAACATGTACGACAGGCACCCAGGTGATGTCCAGTAAACTGCCGCACTGGTTTTGGTATCCTACAATGCTGCTCCGAAAATTGGCGTGCGGCGGCCCGGGGGTGGGGGAGGCGGCGTGAACGGGCCTCCCCAGGTGGCGGCCATCTAGCTGAGTTGCGCCCGCTCTTGCGGCTACAGCGTCTCGCTCACCATGTTGTTGAGTTGCTCCCACTCTTGCAGTGCAGCGATAGGCGGCTGCCACATGGCTCTTAAAATGGCGGACGGCTCCTCGGTTTTGGGCCTGGTCCACTGAAATGGCCCTGGGACACTTTGGAACTCGGACGCTTGCCTGCTAGGGCTTGGGCTCCATTCTCGAAAAGCGTCCCCTCAGCCGTGAAGATTCTACAAAAGTCTTGGGGGCCCCCGACTCCCGCAGGCTTCCGGTGGGGAGCAGCTGCCATGATTGCTCGCGGAATGACCACGACGGAGCCACAAGATGGTGGTGCTCTCATGCTGACGCCAGCTTCAGTCTGAATGATCCAGAAACAAGGTGGGGCTTTCATCGTTTGGGAAAAAAAAATGTTCTAAACCAATGAAAAGTGTTATTTTTAGGTCATATGACCAAGCCTTCCATCTTTAGGAAACCAAAAGTAAAATGAACCAATGAAAAGTTTTATAAACAAGTCACATGACCTGTTATGCGGCATAGGGCTACAAAAAGCGTAGAAAATCCGTTGGCACGTGAGGCGGCGTCAGTAGCGGACCGATGTGCGAATAGGCCGAAGGCAGCACAACGGGCCGAGATCCGGATGGTACCGAGGTGGTGTCCAGCAAATTGCCGCACTGGTGTGGCCATCCTACAATGCTGCGCCGAAAGACGGCGTGTCCAGCTGAGTTGCGGTCACTGTTGCGGTACAGTGACTCGAACGCGCCGAGATCCGGATGGCACCGAGGTGGTGTCCAGCAAATTGCCGCACTGGTGTGGCCATCCTACAATGCTGCGCCGAAAGACGGCGTGTCCAGCTGAGTTGCGGTCACTGTTGCGGTACAGTGACTCGAACGCGCCGAGATCCGGATGGCACCGAGGTGGTGTCCAGCAAATTGCCGCACTGGTGTGGCCATCCTACAATGCTGCGCCGAAAGACGGCGTGTCCAGCTGAATTGCGGTCACTGTTGCGGTACAGTGACTCGAACGCGCCGAGATCCGGATGGCACCGAGGTGGTGTCCAGCAAATTGCCGCACTGGTGTGGCCATCCTACAATGCTGCGCCGAAAGACGGCGTGTCCAGCTGAGTTGCGGTCACTGTTGCGGTACAGTGAGTCGAACGCGCCGAGATCTGGATGGCCCCGATGTTGTGTCCAGCAAGTTGCCGCACTGGTGTGGCCATCCTACAATGCTGCGCCGAAAGTCGGCGTGGGGTGCCCCGTTGGCTTATGAGGTGATGTCAGTAGTGGACCGATGTGTGAATAGGTCGGAACCAGCACAAGGCGCCAAGATCCGAATGGCAAGTCCTGGATGTTGAGTGCCTCAGTTGAGAGTTCTGAGCAGTGCTTGTAAGACTGTCTGAAGCTTATTTGCACCTGCTGCAGCTTCACTAGGTCCGGCGGAACTTTTTGCCTTTTCCTTTCTGCTTCTTTTCCTACAATGCGTTTCATCTGAAGACACGACCAGGTCCCTGAATGTGTGCAGGGGGACGCTATTGATTGAATGAAAATGGCGGCTTGACACAAAGCTGACTCAAGCGTTACTGTTGATGCTATACAGACAAAAATTGGTTTTCAGTTTGTACATTCTTCAGGTTTTTTTTTTTCCATCCAAGTCTGATTGAGAGTTTGTAGAAAAATGGCTTCAGATTTTCCACATACTACTCTTCAACATTCTTCCTAAATGTAACAATGTGAAACTCACTAGGAGAACGGCTGTTTCTGTTTCCTTTCAAAATGCTGCCAACAATATTTTCTGAATGGAAGACACCATCTTGTAGCATAAAGGGCCGAAAGGGGTTCTGGTCTGGCCGATGGTTGGTGGAGACATTTTGACTATATCTTGGACCTGCCCGGCCTCGCCCAAAATGGCGCCGGTATAAATGGGACTCGTAACTCCTTGCCCGCAAATGTATATCTAGAAAATGTTATTGTAAGTGGCCCTGTCCTATTTTAATTACAAAATGTATGTCCACCGATTCCGCAACTGTTAGACACCTTAGTTCTTGCAACCTAATGGCCCGCTCGTTACGTTCCTCTACAGTGTAAATGTCTCCTCATCATATACGATTTCAGTTTGCTCCGTGGCCGGCCCACGTGGTTATAGGCCCGTATTTGTATACTGACATTTTCACAATAAAGGTTTTTAAAACAAAACACGGTAGTAGTATTTACATTGGTAAAGTTTTTACTTTTAGTCACTGTTTTCGAATCAGTAAAAGGCAAGTGAAATAAAGCAGTCCAATTACATGACGGATAAAAGGTATAATATGTAGGAACGCAGTAAAGATAAATGGTCAAGGGCAGTTGTGTTTTTCATGTCTGCAACATAAAGTGATCAATAAGAATCTGATAATCAGGTGTATCGGCGACTAAGACAGCAGGCCGAATCTCTTTTACTCAACGGCTCCGTCATGGAAGGAAGAAACGCCCTTTTTCTCGAAAAAGGAATATATTTTACTTGCAAGACAGTTGTAAATTTTCCGGGAAAGTACATTAGCCTGGAATATTATAACATATGTTTGAAAAAAAAATATTGTTCGAAAACAATAAAAAGCGTAATTTTTAGGTCATATGACCAAGCTTTTCATCATTAAATTAACAAAAGTAAAATGAACCAATGAAAAGTTTTATTAACAAGTCACATGACCTGTTATGCTTACGTTACGCGCTGCGCGCCGCGCCTCGGATCACTTCCGGGTGCGCTAACGCGGCGTGTCATACAACGCATTACGCGACAACGTAGGTCAAGAATATAGTCAAAATGTCTCCACCAACCAGCGTTCAGAACACAACCCCTTTCAGCAGTCCAAAAAGTTCTGTTAAATGACAACAGAGGGGACAGGCAACAAGAACCATCAGTCAAAGAGGGGAGGGCAAGTTCTTCTCTTCCGGGTCATGTTGGGGCGCTACCGGAACTGATCGAATTGGTAGTCTACAGTGTTTCTGGATGTTTCAGACTAAAGCTGGCGTCAGCATGAGACCACTACCATCTCGTAGCTCCGTCGTGGCCATTCCACGAGCAATCATGGCAGCCGCTCCCCACCAGAAGCCTGCGGGAGTCGGAGGCCCCCAAGACTTTTGTAGAATCTTCACGGCTGAGGGGACGCTTTTCGAGAATGGGACCCAAGCCCTATCAGGGAAGCGTCCGAGTTCCAAAGTGTCCCAGGGCCATTTTAGTGGACCAGGCCCAAAACCGAAGAGCCGGCCGCCATTTTGAGAGTCCTGTGGCAGCCGCCTATCGCTGCACCGCAAGAGCGGGAGCAACTCAACTACATGATGAGCGAGACGCTGTAGTCGCAAGAGCGGGCGGTAAACAGCTGAATGGCGGAAGAGGCACAGTGTAGCAAAAGCGGGCGGAATGGCAACTAAAACGGTAAAGGGGCGCCCCACTACAGCTTGTCTTCAGGTCAAACGGATTGTGGGACAAGGTCCAGAATTGAAGAGGCATCAAAAGGCAAAAAGTTCCGCCGGACCCCGGGAGCCGGCCGCCTATGTCGGGGGCGATCTCAGGCTACACCAGTGCTATAAGACTTGGGGAGGGTGTCGGAGCCAAGCGTCTTCTCCGAGTCCATGGCCATCACACCGCCCCTCAGGGGCCTCCGTCAAGCTGTTTAGGAAGCTAACATATCACATTGTTTTCTAATGCAGTCAGATCCACAAACGACACTCACTTACTTTGAGAATAGTGAAGCTGCAGTAGGTGGAAATAAGCTTCAGACAGTGTTACAAGCACTGCTCAGAACTCTTAACTATGGCACCCAACATCCAGAACTTATGCTATTTGAGAATGGCAGTGACATCGAAGCATCTCAGGGACCAAAACCATTAACGTACTTTCACGTATGAAAATCTTACTTGGGGAGGGGGCAGGAGCGAAGAGCCCCCTCCCAGTCAGCGCCACCACACCGTATGTTGAAAATTTGAAGCCATCGTTCTACAAAGTCAACCAAACTTGGATTGAAAAATCTAGAAAAATGTACAAACTGAAAACCAGTTTTGGTCTGCATAGCATCAGTAGCAACGCTTGAGTCAGCTTTGTGTCAAGCCGCCATTTTGATTCAACAAAGCACAGGCATTGAAAAAGGCTCAAATTCAGAACTCTAAACTATGGCACCCAACATCCAGGAGCTTGCCATCCGGATCTTGGAGCCTTGTGCTGCTTTCGATCTATTCACACATCGGTCCACTACTGACATCATCTTATAAACCAACGTTATGTAAATAGTTTTTTAATAAAATGTTTTACCCTGTTTCTTTGCTGGTGTGTTGTCTATATTTTTAATATTTGCATAGGGTTTGTCGTTATTTTGTGCGGGATGGGTGATGGAGCCGAGCTGTCTTGCAGCCCTCATGGTGTGGAGCTCAGTTCATCTCACTATTTTCATATTTCTCATGAAGGGTTGTTCCTAATATTTCTATTTTAGCGAGGTCAAAAAGAGATCCAATTAGTGGCCTACTGATTTTGCTCGATTACTTTTATTTTTTTTACACGATTTTTCACTATCTGCAAAGACTAAACAGAGTATTGCGACTTTGTGCTTGTTTGTAAATAGAGAATGATCCAAAGAGAACCAATTCTAAAACAGTAAATGCTTGGACAACAATCAATCAAATGGAGAGACAAGCAGGCACGACGGATTACAACGGGGGCAAAGGCTTGCGTTAACTACCGTTCACTATCTGCAAAGAGAGAGTACTACTAAGACAAAAGAGGGGAGGGGGGGGGGTGCAGCGTTCAAAGCACATCAGCGTGCATAAATACGAAAATGTTTTTATCTATCACGTACTTGACATTTTAAAGCTTTTCATATTTGCTATTAAAAAACCAATGAAATTCACAGAAAAAACCATAGGTTATAGTGGATATATAGTTAGGAATTTGCATTTACAAAACCTTGAAAATTCAATGAAAAAACCATTGGTTTTAGGCCATATATAGTTAGGGATTTGCATTTACAAAACCTTATTTTACTCGCATAAAACCATTGAAATTCCATATATAGTTATAAGCGCTAACTATATATCGCGCACCCGCAATCCACTGCTGATGATGTCACATATTACATCATTCATGACATGGTTAGTGACATCACTGATGACATCACTGATGACATCTCAAATGACATCACTGATGACATCACTGAAAACATCTCATTTGACATGACTGATAACATCACTAATGATATCATTCATGTGATAATACGATGAACCTCTTCAGACTCTAATATAACCTTAGATACAATCAGTGTAAACAGAGACTCACAGACTGTCACTCATCCATGGAGTTACTCACACACCTAGTCAGTCATGCAAAGAATCAATCACACCTCCATTTCCTCAACTATACAGTTATACAAACTTTACTTATTCAAACATATACTAACACATATTTACTCTCTTATACAATCCCTGATACAAGTTCACAATGATCCATACAGCCACTCACACATTCACTGGCTCTTATGCACAGTTATTTATATATGTCAACTCTCACATGTACTGTGTTTTACATATGTACTTACTTTGACATGTAGCACTGAGATATCCATTCACTCACCAATGCACTCATGCACACAGTCAACCGCCCATACAGCTGTTTCCACATGCACTTTTGAAACCATACATCTAGTGAATCAACTGCTCACACATCTATGCACAGAGTCATACACCTCCCAGCCACCTACACACACACTCAGTATCCCAAACAAATACTTGGGCAACCAATCAATAACCCATATAGTTACTCATATAGCTACTTATCAACACATGCAACAGTTTACAGAACAACAGACATAATGATGCACAAATTAAGACAGTTTAGTCACTAACCCATGCACTCAGTGAGACACATTTAATCACTCACTCATACAGTCAGTCATGCACCTACTAAATCCTTCATCCAGACACTTATATATCCACTCATTCTTCAATATGTAAGAGATATTTTAACTTTACAGAAACATACAGTCACTGCATGTTGTCATCAGTGATGTCATCAGTGATGTCATTTGAGATGTCATCAGTGATGTCATCAGTGATGTCACTAACCATGTCATGAATGATGTAATATGTGACATCATCAGCAGTGGATTGCGGGTGCGCGATATATAGTTAGCGCTTATAACTATATATGGAATTTCAATGGTTTTATGCGAGTAAAATAAGGTTTTGTAAATGCAAATCCCTAACTATATATGGCCTAAAACCAATAGTTTTTTCATTGAATATATATATATATATATATATATATATATATATATATATATATATATATATATATATATATATATATATATATATATATATATATATATATATATATATATATATATGGTCGGTGCCTAACTGCAGAGCATGAGCTAATAATCTAGAAGTGTTAGCAGCCATCTTGTGCACCACAGCGAGTGAAAAATTATAAAAGAAAGGTTCCGGGAGGAATTTAATATAGCGGAGCTCTGTGTAATGATGATTTGGAAGCAGTGAAGGTTCAAGATTTATTAACAATAAAGGAGAAACAGGTGAGTGCCACGAAGCACGACTTCCACTCCAGGACACCAGTAGGAAGATAACGCTATCACGCTTTCTGTGCCCAACATCACCACTTTGCAGCTATGCCTTTAGAAGCTAGTCCATCTGCTCGCAGCTCTCTACCTTTGTGAGCTAGTACGCTGCAGTTCCTTTGGGAGCAGACGGCTCATAGTTCTGCCTCTGTGAGTCGAGCAGACGGGCCGCAGTTGTCCCTCTGGGAGCCTGGTTGCGAACTGTTCATAATTCACACTATATGATCATTGAGAAGCCATTTTGTGATTCAGTCCATCAGCTGGCATCTGTTCGGGGCATTTCTGGAAACATACAGAAGCTCATTTTGTGGGAGTTACCTCTTTAACGCTGCATCTCCCCACATTAGCAGGTAACACACCCTCTTCCCACATCACCAGCATACCCCCAACAACGTTCTTGGGCCCGGGGGTGTCCCTCTGCGAACCATTCATAAAAGATGCTTGTGAGGTTGGACAAATATGAATCTTAGTCATGTATAGATCTATATATAAAACATTTTATTAAAGCAAAACAACAATAAATAAAACTATGTACAGCCGTGGCGTGTTACGCTCATCCAGCAAAGGAGACAGAGAGAAAGGGAAAGAGTGAGAGAGAGGAAGAGAGAAAGAGTGAGAGAGAGGAAGACAGAGAAAGAGAAAAAGAGAGAGAGAAAGAGAGAGGAAGACAGATAAAGAGAGATAGAGTAAAAGAGAGAAAGAGTGACATACAAGGAAGAGAGAAAGAGAAACAGTGTGAAAGAGAGGAAGCCAGAGAGAAAGAGTGAGAGAGAAGAAGAGAGATAGAGAACGAGTGAGAGAGAGGAAGAGAGAAAAAGTGAGCTACAAGTAAGAGAGAAACAGTGTGAGAGAGAGAAAGACAGAGAAGGAGAGAAAGAGTGTGAGAGAGAGGAAGTGAGAGAGAGAAAGAGTGAGAGAGAGGAAGAGTGAAAGAAAGAATGAGAGAGAGAGTAAGAGATAGAGAAAGAGAGAAAGTGTGGAAGAGAAAAAGGAAGAGTTGGAGAGGGAGTGTTGACACTGGAGAAAATCTTTGCAGCTGACCTTTGTGCCACCCGTGTGTTTCCAACCACTTGCTGGGAGATAGTGCAGCCCTCAAGTTTAGTGATCTCATACATAGTATAGAATTAGTAATTGCAGAGTACATACAACTGCACATGCGTAATTCTCTGTTTCGCCAATGTGCAATGAGGCTGGTGTACCCCATCCACTCCCACTGCTCGGAGGTGTCTTTGAGCTCTTGTGCGCCCAGACTGCTGCACACTATCCACTCCCACCGCCCGAGGTGACTGCCCGCTGCTGCAGAAAGAAGTCGCTCTGCTCACCTACCGCCACCGGAGTGTGTGTAAGAGGGTCCACCACGTGCTGAAGCAAATGTGTCATGCGTTGAGGATGCCCACGCATCATCGCAGATTTTTTGCGTGTTCAGCTCTGGCAGTGTTGGGGGTTTGAACGTCGATTCGTGAATCGCAGCCTGTTAGATAAAAAGCAAGATAAGATTGTGCATCATGCGCCCATCAAAGGAGAGAGAGAGAAAGAAAGGAAGAGTGAGCGAAACACAGAGAGAAAGAGAGAGAATGAGAAAGAAAGAAAGTGAGAGGAAGACAGAGAGAAAGAGTGAGAAATATGAAGAGAGAAACAGTGAGAGAGAGGAAGAGAGAGAGAGAAAGAGAGAAACAATGTGAGAGAGGAAGTGAGAGAGATAAAGAGTGAGAGAAAGGAATAGAGAGAGAGAAAGTGAGAGAGGAAGAGTGAAAGACAGAATGAAAGAGAGTAAGAGACAGAGAAAGAGAGAAAGTGTGAGAGAGAAAAAGGAAGAGATGGAGAGGGAGTGTTGAAACTGGAGAAAATCTTTGCAGCTGAACTTTGTGCCACCGGTGTGTCTCCAACCACGTGCTGGGAGATAGTGCACCCCTCAAGTTTAGTGATCTGAAAGATAGTATAGAATTAGTAATTGCAGAGTACATACAACTGCACATGCGTAATACTCTGTTTCGCCAATGTGCAATGAGGCTGGTGTACCCCATCCACTCCCACTGCTTGGAGGTGTCTTTGCGCTCTTCTGCGCCCAGACTGCTGCACACTATCCACTACCACTGCCAGAGGTGACTGCCTGCTACTACAGAAAGAAGTCGCTCTGCTCACTTTCCACCACCGTGTATGTAAGAGGGTCCACCACTTGCTGAAGCAGATTTGTCATGCGTTGAGGATGGCCACGCATCATCGCAGGTTTTCTGCGTGTTCAGCTGTGGTAGTGTTGGGGGGGTTAACGTTGATTCCTGATTCACAGACTGGTACATAAAAAGCAAGATAAGATTGTGCATCATGTGTCCATCAAAGGAGACAGGAAGAGAGAGAGAAAGAAAGAAAGAGTGAGCAGAGAAAGAGAGAAACAGTTAGAGAAAGAGAGAGAGAGAAAGAGAAAGAAAGAAATTGAGAGGAAGACAGAGAAAGAGTGAGAAAGACGAAGAGAGACAGAAACAGTGAGAGAGAGGAAGAGAGAGAGAGGGAAAGAGTATGAGAAAGAGGAACAGAGAACCAGAGGAAGAGTGAGAGAGAGAGAAAGAGAGAGAGAGAGGAAGAGAGAAAGAGACAAACAGTGTAGGAGGAAGATAGGAAGAGTGTGAAGCAGAGAAAGGAAGAGATGAGGAGGAACACTGAGGGCCCACACTGTGTACAAAACCATCACAGCTCACCTTTACGACACTGCTCTGTCTCCATCCAAGTGCCGGGACTTAGTGGAACTTTCAAGCTCCCTCATCTGAAAGATAGTGCAGAACTAGTAAATACAGAGTATATTCAACTGCTCATTCCCTAAATTGCTCTGCCATCTTTCTGCATCCAGGCTGCTGTACCCCATCCACTCCCGCCGCCCAGAGGTATCTGTCTGACGCTGCGCACCAAGGCCTCACTGCTCACCTTTTCGCGGTCACAGCAACCTCTACATTATGCAGATTTGTTCTGCAAGCTGACAGGTCTCACATTTGGTATTGAGTCTTGATATCACCTTGGCTCAGGACATACTAGTGCACCTATAATCATCGCAGGTTGTACACCCGCTCAGTGCCTGCGGTGCTACTAACTTAGTGACAAGCGAAGCCACGTGGTAGACCTTCGCTGTTGAGCTGAGGCCTACACTGTGGTGCAGCAGAGTACACAAAATATGAGATGTCCGGACCACCGGGACTGGCCATCACTGTGGCGGTGTAACTGTGCCGGTTGCAGTGCATGCATTGGGAGCAACTCTAAAATGGCGTAGAGCACGTGTGCCCAGTCTTTTATATTAGCATATATGACATCTGTGTTGGATGGGTGTGGTGTGGGTTTATACCAGCTGTGAGGGAGTGGCTGTGGCATCAGTATTGCCAGAGTGGGCTAGATCACGCGCAATTGAGCTAGTTGCTCTCTGATTGTGCGGTAACATTTTGGTTTGTGCCAGTTGCCAGATTATAAATATATATACAGCGCTCTAGCAAAGTAGTATGTTAAAGTGCTTTACTAGACAAAGATTAACTTGGTAGCCTGCTGCAACATCAATTCCAATGCATACATCGTCTGCTTGATGCTGTCACTGCCAATTCTTCCTTAAAGTAGCAATTTTGGGCTACTTCAGGCTACTTTTTGGTTGGGTTTGGGCTAGAGAATGATTAACAAATCTGTCAACACAGTGTGGCATACTAACAACTAGACCTGTGAGCAGCAGATTACTACATTGAAAGTATGGGCCATGTAGCATTGTTGTCCTTCTCTGTAAGCGTAAGCGGAGTGGAATGGCCCGGCGTACACCAGTTCAGCATGAGGCTGTGAAGAATGACTTTGGTGCTATGGGCGTGGATCCGTTGTGAGTTCTATAAGGAATCAACTGAGGCAGGCAGTGTACCAGATTGGGTAGATCACGCACAATTGGGCTATATTTTTCCCGGTTGTGTGGTAATATTTTAGTTTGTGCTAGTTGCCAGATTATAAATATATATACAGCGCTCCAGCAAAGTAGTATGTTAAAGCGCTTTATTACACACATATTTACTTGACAGCCTGCTGCAACATCGATTCCAATGCATTCACAGCCCGCTTGACTCTGCCCCTACCCCTCTTTCCTTAAAGTAGCAATATTGGGCTACTTTGGGCTACATTTTAGTTGGCTTTGGGTTATAGAAAGCTTAAAAAATCTGACAACACTGGATCCGGGTGTCCGTGTTGGAGGGCTGACGTCATCCGGGTTTCAAAAGCCAAAGTGTCACTCTCTGAGCCAAGTCCCATAACACGTCCAACATGGAAGGTACGGGGAATCACTGACCCTGCATTCATCTATACTTCCACACATGAAAGATGGTGGACATGACACATCTGTGTGGATACGAATGTTTAGTGCACATTCAGTGGAGTGTTGCAGCTGTAGCAAAACAGGGCCATGAAAAGTTGAAGGTGCAGTTTGTGGTATATGGAGGGCAACCAATTAGAGACAAGCTTGTTGTCGGAGTTAGGCTGCGCCAAGATATGTACTTATACAATCACTCCGACGATCCTCACAAACTTATAAATCCACTATACGCTCTCCTTGCAGTACTTGAATGATGAAGCCTCTGTGTACGTACTTGAACAATGACAGAGACAAAGTTACATAACTAAAGTTTTCCCCCACAGTCAAATGTAAGATGGTTGCATACGCTGTCCAGAGCACTATGTAATGTGGTAGGGTCCAGGGGCAGCATGTTGCATACATAATGAACACATGGACACAGATAGATAGTGGAACTTCGCACGGGCATGTGCGCTCGACTCCACATGTCCAGTGACGTCCGTGGTGGATGCGTGTGTGGTGATTGTAAGCCAACCCTCCTGGAATGGTTGGTGCTAGCAATAAGTACAACAGTAATCATTGGATCAGACACAGAGATTCAATCATAAAGGGTCAATGGTTTGTGCTGCACTAATGTACGAGCACCAGATATGAAATAATATAGAAAAGATTCTATTGTAAATGGTTCATGACTTGTGGTACACTGAGGTAGGACAGCAGATGTGAAAATATACACAAAAAAATGTATCATAAAGGGTTGTAGTGACCACTCCACAGACGTAATTTCAGTGATAATGTATTGGTATCTTCGTCCAGCTATAAAGAAAGGTGCAAGTACGATCTCTGCCACATCGCATTTGGCATCGTAACGTTCACCACCTCTCAGGTGCAGTACTCAGCACAGACATCGAGGAATGATTTTAGTCATTTTCTCTTGACAAAGTTCAAGGACATAGAGTACAATTCCCTCTGTTAGAAATAAAATATGTCTCAATTTTAATTGTGAACTCTTCCGACCGCAGTGTAGGTGTATGGACAAAAGATGAAACATTTATGGAATACACTGTCGAAATATGTAGGTTTCAGGGAGGTTCGTAGGATCCAATTTCTCGATGTGAAAGCAACTTCAAGCTGAAACAGTACAATATGTTGCTAAGTGTCTTATTCTGTGAAATTTCCTCCCACATTTCTTTCAATTCTGTCTTCTCAGACTTGGTAATATATGACGTGACATAGCGAGCAACAGCAATTGAGTTATCTGCAAAATATTGTATGTCCACATCTTCACACTCACCTGATTGTAATCAATAATATACTTCGATTCTTCTGTTCTTTTTATATTAGAAGTATTTTTGGGTGATTTTCGAGTGATAGTATACCTCACTGCTGACATAAAACTGTTCACTCTTCCTTGTGAAGACTTATGGTGCACTGAGTTAGAAGTACCAATGGTGTTCAGCGTGTATGTACCTTGTGATGATGCATGGTCCAGTGGCCACACTCGGAGCAATGTATTTTGTCTATTGAATTCTACCTCAATTAGGCCATGTGGCGATGACTAATGGTGCACTAAGTTAGCAGTACCTTTGGCGCTCAGCGTATACTTACCCTGTGATGATGCTTGGTCCGGGGGGCTGCACTGGTAGCAATGCCTTTTGTCTAATAAATTCTGCGTTAACAAGGCCACGTCACGTTGACTTGTGGTGCACTGAGTTAGTGGTTTCCTCTGGTGCTCAGCGTTTGCTTACCCTGCGATGATGCGTGGTCCGAGAGGGCTGCACTGGGAGCAATGTGTCTTCCATACTGGACTGCATCATCTACAATCGCTACTTCATTTGAATTGTGAGGCCTGCTGTCCGCAGTGAAGATCAAAGGCAGAAGTCTGCGGTGCTGTGCTGCTGGTTCGCAGGGAGCCTGTGTCGAGGAGAGCCGCAGTCATGGTAGTAGCCACGTTGCAGGGTGTTGCCCGCCGCTCTGGCAGACTCATTGGTCTTCACAGTTCACAAGTGAACCACGCCCAGTATTTATTCATACTCCTATGCTGGAGTGCCACACGTTGGACCAGCCCACTGGGCTTCCGCTTCCAGGTTAGGACACAGCTACATGTTCGAGATCTTATCCACTGCCTGAGGTAACATGGTTGCGTATATTGTGCACAACACTACAAACACCAGCCGTATATGTACACATGGAGAGTTTTGTGATCTGCATAGTGAGGTCTGTCCAGCACATCACCGCTACACTTGGTATTGTGTGCATTATTATTATAGATGGATGAGTTGCATCCTACACACATACTTGCTTGCCATATCTGCTATCATTCAAGTATTGTGTGGCTGAGGGACCATGCCGTTTTTGGAAAGTCCGCTGTTCTGTACTGCGCTGCCTCAGTGGTAGTAGGGAGGGGGTGGTCCTGGAGGGACATCCTGAGGCTGGTGGCAGTAAGTGTCGTGGCCTTCATGGGTGTTTGAGCTGCGTGATCAGTAACTTGATGACAATTGTTGCGCTTCAGATATGATTCTGGGCTGCCGTCCCTTTCACATTGTAGGTAGTCGTCCTGGTTTACACCAGTAAAATACAGATGTTGGATTCCTACGGCAAACAGGGCTTATTCCCTGTTTTTGGATCACACCCCAGATTTGGCTGCTTGTTGAAAATATCTGTAACTGGTGCTTTTGTGTTATTTTTGCACGGGGACGTCTACTCTGCATATTATTACTGTTAGTTGTTGTTCTCATTTGTGACAATTTTTTTGGGGTGGAAGTTATTCCTGGGAAACTGGGGATAGCGGCTGTTTTCACTAGGTTGACAATGAAGTGATCATTTAAAATCACTGAAAAAACAATAGGTTTAAAGAAGAAAATAATTAGAAATTAGTATTTTAAAAACCTTTGAAATTCACAAAAAAAACATAGGTTTCAGGGACGTTATAGTTAGGAATTAGCATTTTAAAAAACCATAGAAATTCACTGAAAAAAACATGGGTTTCAGGGACATTATAGTTAGAAATTAGCATTTAAACAAAACATAGAAATTCACTGAAAAAACCATGGGTTTCATTGACGTTATAGTTAGTTGGACATTTCACTCATACAAAACCATTGAAATTCCGCCGTTATAGTTAGTGAGCTAACAATAACTCGCACCCTCGCTATGCACTGCTGATGACGTCACATATTACATCATTCATGCCATGGTCAGTGACATCACTGATGACATCACTGCTGACATCTCAAATGACATCACTGATGACATCACTAATTACATCATCCACATGAAAATCTGGTGCACCCCTTCATACCTTAATAATACCTTTGTTCACCCATTCTGAAATACAGACTACATTTTTGAAAGAATAGAGACCAGTTACTAAGTACGCATTCACGGATTCCTAGGTCTACACACAGATCATGTCATTCATCCATACACTTGGGGCCAGATGTAGGTAAGTAACATTTACCGAATCTTAATTACCGAAAATTACCGAATTTTACCGATTCGGTAATTAAGATTCGGTAAATGTGAGGGGTTGGTATGTAGGGAATCCAGATGTTCCCTTTTACCGAATCGGTAAAATTCGGTATTTACCAATTCGGTAAATACCGACCGGTAATGCCCCATTCATTCCTATGGGCTTCAAAGCCCATAGGAATGAATGGGGCATTACCGGTCGGTATTTACCGAATCGGTAAATACCGATTTTGACAAGGGTGCAGGGGGTGTCACTTTGACACCCTCTAGCACCCCCAAAAAAGGTTCGGGTGCCATGTGGCAGGCATACCTGCCCTAAGGGCAGGTCTGCCTGTCATATGGCACAGGTGTGCATGCACACATGTGCATGCACACCGGAATCGGTATTTTACCATCAAATAGAATTAGATGGTAAAATACCGATTCTGTAATGCTTGTGGGACTCAGAAGAGTCCCACCTACATATCAATTTTACCGAATCTGATAAAATACCGATTCGGTATTTTACAGAATCGGTAAATTTACCGATCGGTAAATTTACCGATTCTGTAAAATACAGGGCCCTACATCTCAATTTGCATTTACCGATCGGTAACGGCCGAAATCGGCTGTTACCGGCCGGTAAATGGCCACCTACATCTGGCCCTAGGTCATAGATGCAGTGACTCATCAATACAACACTATAATAGGCACTCTTACACCTATACAAACACTCACACACCACCACTCATCCACAGTTACTCAGACCCATAGTCATTCGTGAAAAGAATCAATCACACTTCTATTTACTCACCTATACAGTTAAACACACACAACCTCACTTATTCATACAGATACTAAAATATACTTACTGTCTTACACAATCACTGATACAAGTTCAAGTTCAAGTTCCCGAATTTGTATAGCGCACTACTCACCCAGAGGGTCTCAAGGTGCTTGGGGGAGGTTGTGTGCATTACTTATCGAAAAGCCAGGTTTTTAGCTGCTTTCTGAAGGAAAGGTGGTTCTGTGTAAGGCGTAGGTGAGTGGGGAGAGAATTCCAGGTATTGGCCGCTAAGTAGGAGAAGGATCTTCCTCCCATGGGGGATCTATGGATGCGCGGAACTGCGGCGAGGGCTTGATTGGATGATCGTAGTTGGCGGGTGGGTGTGTAGAAGGAAAGTCGTGTGTTGAGGCATTCGGGTCCTAGGTCGTAGAGGGCCTTGTGTGCGTGGGTGAGGAGGCCGAACATTATTCTCTTGTTGACGGGGAGCCAGTGGAGGTCTTTCAGGTGACCGGTAATGTAAGCTTGATGGGGGATGTCCAATATAAGTCTGGCTGAGGCTTTTGGATGCGTTGGAGTTTTTTCTGTAGTTTGGCTGTGGCTCCGGCGTAGAGGGTGTTTCCATAGTCCAGTCGGCTAGTGACCATTGCGTGGGTGACAGTCTTTCTTGTTTCGGTGGGGATCCAACTGAAGATTTTTCTAAGCATGCGAAGGACTTTGAAGCATGAGGATGAGACGGCGTTTACTTGTCTGGTCATCGAGAGGGAGGAGTCTAGGATGAAGCCCAGGTTACGTGGGTGGTCTGTAGGTATGGGTGCTGTACTCAGGGCCGGAGGCCACCATGAGTCATCCCAGGCAGAGGGGGATGATCCTAGAATGAGGACTTCAGTTTTGTCCGAGTTTAGTTTTAACCGGCTGTTCTTCATCCATTCGGCTACTTCTTTCATTCCTTTGTGTAGATTGGTTTTGGCGGTGTTAGGGTCTTTGGTGAGGGAGAGGATCAGCTGGGTGTCGTCTGCGTAGGATATGATGTTGAGGTTGTGTTGTCACGCGATGGATGCGAGGGGACTCATGTAAACGTTGAAGAGGATGGGACTGAGTGATGATCCTTGTGGTACTCCGCAGATGACTTCGGTGGCCTCTGATTTGAATGAGGGGAAGCGGACTCTCTGGGTTCTCCCGGCGAGGACCGAGATGATCCAGTCCAAAGCTTTTCCTTGTATTCTGACGTTGCTGAGGCGTTGTATGAGGGTGCTATGACAGACTGTGTCGAAGGCGGCTGAGAGGTCAAGTAGGATGAGGGCAACTGTTTCTCCGTTGTCCAGTAGCGTTCGGATGTCGTCTGCAGCTGCGATGAGGGCGGTTTTGGTGCTGTGTTTGGCTCGGAAGCCGGACTGTGAGGTGTCGAGGGAATTGTTGGATTCAAGGAAGGCGGCGAGCTGACTATTGACGGCTTTCTCAATGACTTTGGCAGGGAATGGGAGGAGTGAGATGGGGCGGTAGTTCTTAAGTTCAGAGGGGTCTGCTGTGGGTTTCTTCAGAAGGGAGCTGAGCTCGGCGTGTTTCCAGCTTTCTGGGAAGGTAGCGGAGTTGAAGGAACAGTTGATGACATCGCGGAGATGGGGTGCAATGTTGAAAATGTGGTGGGGACATGGGTCGGTTGGTGATCCTGAGTGGATGGAGTTCATCAGGCGGATGGTGTCTTCAGTAGTGATTGGGTTCCAGGTGCAAAGGTTGTGAGAGATCTGTTTTGGTTCGGAGGTGGGTGGACTGGACTGTTCTTCTGACTGGTTTTCAAAGCTGTTATATATGTCGGCGATTTTGTTGTGGAAGAAAGAGGATAAAGAGTCGCAGAGGTCTTGGGAGGGAGTGATGTCGTTTGTGCCGGCGGTGGGGTTGGTAAATTCTTTGACGATGTTGAATAGTTCCTTGCTGTTGTGGGCGTTGTTGACGAGTCGATCCTTGAATGCTGATTTCTTGGTGGATCAGATCAATTGGTGGTGTTTGCGGGTGGCGTCCTTGAAGGTGGTCAGGTTGTCAGTGGTTGGGTTTTTTCTCCAGTTTTTCTCGAGAGTACGACATAACTTCTTGGATTTCTTAAGGTCATCGTTGAACCAGGGGGACTTTTTGCTACCTTGTTTGATCTGGTGGTTTTTCAAGGGTTCTAGTTCGTCAGCGCTGTGGGTGATCCATTGTGTGAGTTTGGTGGCAGCTTGGTTTGGGTCCGATGATATGGCAGGAGGGTTTTGGTTAAGCGATGTGAAGAGTTGGTCGGTGGTGATTTTGATACAGTTTCTTCGAAGAACAGGTTGTGGGGGGTTGTGGTTCGAGGTCTTTTTGTAGTTGAAGTGAACTCAGCTGTGGTCGGTCCAATGGAGAGATATGGTGTGATCGAAGAAGATGTGTTTGCTGGAGGTGAAGATAGGGTCGAGCGTGTGTCCGGCAAGGTGGGTGGGGGTGTCAACAAGTTGTTTGAGTCCGAGATTGGCCAGGTTGTCCAGAAGAGTGGTGGTGTTGCTGTTGTTTTTCTTTTCCAGGTGGAAGTTGAGGTCACCCAGTAAGATGTAGTTCTCGGAGTTGAGGGCATGTGGGCTGATGATGTCTTTGTTGAATTGTGCGTGGGTTCCTGGTGGTCTATAGATGAGGGTGCCTCTAAGTGTGGTTCTGGGGTCGGTGTGGATCTGGAAGTGGAGGTGTTCGGCGGTAGCGAGGCTATCGTCGGAACTGGTCATGATTCGGATGGTGTTTTTATGGACGATGGCAATGCCTCCTCCTGTTTGGTTGGTGCAGTCTTTTCGAATGATCTTGTAAGCGTCCGGGATGGCTATGGTGATGTCGGGTGCTGATGAGGTGTTCATCCAGGTTTCTGTAAGGAAGGCGACGGCCGGTGATGCAGTGTCTAGTAGGTCCCAGAGTTCAGTGGAGTGTTTGTGGACTGAGCGGGTGTTCAGCAGGATGCACTTCAGGTGGCTAGAGTCGGAACTGTGTTTGGAGTTAGTGGATTTGGTGTGGGTCCTGATGCAGGCGAATTTGCAGGCGTGGCAGGCGAAGGGTCCATGGGTGTGTCCTAGGGCAGCTTCGCAGCATTGTGGTGTGCGTCCGGAGTTAAGGGCAAGGAGGGTAGCGGCGTCATACGTTATGCGGGTGGAGTGGGTTTTGCAGGGACCAGGGGGTCTGGCGCTGGGCGCGGTCCAGGCGCGGATGGGCTTAGACGGGCTTACCTTTGGCACACCTTCGGTGCGCATGGGGCGCGGCCGCTCCGTGTGGATGCTGCTCGAAGGTCCATCTGTCATAAATGGATAGTGGAGGGGGGCGGAGTGATGGAGGGGCAGCTGGGAGGCGGGGGCGGGGTAGGATGGTCAGTAGGAGCTGGAGGGAGCGGGGGTGGGGCCGCGGGGGAGCAGCGGCAGCGCGGACGGGCTAAAGGCACAACGACAATGCTGGGAGGTCATGGGCACAAGACAAACAATCGCTGGCACAGTCAAGGGCACAGAATGCGGTCGCAGGCACAATTAGCTGGCACAAAATAAAATGCGGTCGCAGGCACAATCAGCTGGCACAAAATAAAATGCGGTCGCAGGCACAATCAGCTGGCACAAAATAAAATGCGGTCGCAGGCACAATCAGCTGGCACAATAGATGTCAATGCAACGATACCAGGCAGTATGGCAGGGTACAATGCAGGTCGCTGGCACAGATGGCAGGGCAGGATGCAGGTCGCTGGCACAAATGGCTGGGGCGAGCTGCGAGAGGAGCGACCAGTTCTGACCGGAGTCAGGCTGGACACAGTTCCTAGTCTCGCGCTATCAGCTTAAGGTATGTTTGTGGGAGGGAGGGGCAGCTGGGAGGCGGGGGGCGGGGTAGGATGGTCAGTAGGAGTTGGAGGGAGCGGGGGTGGGGCCGCGGGGGAGCAGCGGTGGCGTGGACGGGCTAAAGGCACAACAACAATGCTGGGAGGTCGTGGGCACAAGACAAACAATCGCTGGCACAGTCAAGGGCACAGAATGCGGTTGGAGGCACAATTAGCTGGCACAAAATAAAATGCGGTCGCAGACACAATCAGCTGGCACAAAATAAAATGTGGTCGCAGGCACAGTCAGCTGGCACAATAGATGTCAATGCAGGCAACGATACCAGGCACTATGGCAGAGTACAATGCGGGTCGCTGGCAGAGATGGCAGGGCAGGATGCAGGTCGCTGGCACAAATGGCTGGGGCGAGCTGCGAGAGGAGAGACCAGTTCAGACCCGAGTCAGGCTGGACACAAGTACACACTGATCAAATACGACCACTCTCACAATCACTAGCTGTCATGTATAGTCATTTATATACTCCAACTCTCACATGCACTGTGTTTTACATATGTAGTTACTTGGAAATGTAGCACTCAGATATGCATTCACTCACTGACACATCAATACACACACTAACCCACTCATACAGCTGTTTCTACATGCACTCTTGAACCCATACACCCAGTGAATGAACCACTCACACATCTATGCTCAGATTCAGACACCTCAAATCCACAAACACAAACACTCAGGCACCCAAACAAATACTCATGCAACCAATCAATAACCCATATAGACACTCATGTAGCTACTCACCAACCAATGCAGCAGCTTACACAGCAATAGATAGACTGATACAGACATTTACACAGTTTAGTCAAATCAAATCAACATGTCTTTATTCAGTTCTCATGAGATACAAAATCCATAAAAGTACAATGTTAAATACAGGCTACAATTAAAAAATAGTTAAACAAGCTTTTATCATCACTAAATAAATAATTATATAAAAAGGAATCTTTACAAATACAATAAATTACAATGCACCAGCGGGTTAAAAACTTGGTTCAAATATTATTATACAGTAGACTCAACAGTTTAGTCACTAACCCATGCATTCAGTAAAATACATTTAATCACTCAATTGTACAGTGAGTCAGTCACGCACCTACTAAATCCTCCATCCAGACACTTATACACCCACTCATTCTTCAATACATCTTTGCAGATATAGTCAGTGATGTTATCAGTGATGTCATTTGAGATGTCATCAGTAATGGCATCAGTGATGTCACTAACCATATCATGAATGATGTAATATGTGAGGTCATCAGTAGTGCATTGCGGGGGCGTGGGCTATAGTTAACTCAACTAACTATAAAGGCGGAATATCAATGGTTTTGTATGAGTGAAATGTCCAACTAACTATAACATTAAAGAAATCCATGTTTTTTTCAGTGAATATATAAAATAGTATACATCAGTCCTTTTCCTTTAATTCTACAAAAAGTTTGATGAAAAAAGAGTAAAGGGTTCAATTAGGGTATGGCAGCAATTTTCTAATAGTTCTCCATGGCTCCTTCTATGCTTGTCATGTGCTTGAGAGCCCTGCAAGTATAATTCATCTCCAGTTAGACTTAATGCTTTTTCAATAAACATCCGCATCCCTATAGGGTCTGATAAAAGTCATGCGAATCAGTTGAGCAACCCAGCTCATACAATGCCCTCCAGCTTTGAACACTCATCTTTATTCATACGTAGTGTATACACACAGCATGTGCTTTAACTTTAAGGGGCAAAGAAGTTCTGAAAGTGATGTGACTTGGCAGGCCATTTCTTACAACAGGTGCCAGCCAGCTCATTTAACAAAGCCTTTGCCATTTATACCCAGTACTGTCTGTGTTGAGCTGATGTCCTACAGTTACCCATATGAATGCTAATGAACTTGTGCGCAGATGCCAATAGTAACCACAGCAAAGGAGTTTAGATATACTTTGGGTAGCACAACAACCAAAGTACTGAAACCATGATTCATCCCTAGACTAAGATTGAGAGAGAAACATAGGGGTCAGGGTCTTTACATGCAAACACAATGGGGAGATTCCCTAAAAAGATGCCACATGAAGGGCTGACTAAAGTAATTACAAAGACAGTTTATTTTCACGTGTTTCTAGTTTGAATGGCACTTTCTTAGCTGCCTTTCAAAGGCTCTTCAGTTCCCAATATTTTACTTGATGTTTTTGTTTTGGGGTATTAGTAAAGTGCATGGCTGCCCAAGGGCTCACCAGTGCTGAAGATGGGAGGCAGGATTATCCGACAGAACAAAATCTTGGAAATAGCCAAGTCTTAAGTTTCAGAGCTTTGGGACCAGGTATAAAAAGGATCTCCCTTCCCATCTTGGACTCTTTAACCTTAGTGTATTTATGAGGAGGTCGGACGAAGACCTGAGGGACCTATAGGGGACATATGGGAAAATAAGGGTTTTTAGGAGAGCTGGGCCCCTGCCATGCATGGCTTTATGAGCTAGGCAGAGGGCTTTGAATCTGATCCTGGAGTGAATGGGCAGCCAGTGCAGATTAATCAGAGAGGCTCTCACTGACTCTTGACTTGGTATCTTCAGGGGTAACCTAGCCACTGTGTTTTGGGCAACCTGCAACCTTTTGACCACGTATTGTGTGGCCCCCAGATACAGGGAGTTGCAGCTGTCCAGGCATGAAACCACCAGAGCCTGGATCATCGTTCTCACTGCCTGTTCTGGATTAGATCTATGATCTTACGAATCATACAAAGTATGCCAAAGCAGGTAGCAGAAGGTTTTTGAGTTTGGATTTCCATGGATAGGTTGGGGTCTTGCCACATCTCCAGATTTTTTATGCAAGGTTTGAGGACGGGGTGTGCCCCAATCATCTTCCCAGCTAATCCTGGCCCAGGCCATTTGCCCAGGAACCTCAGCTCTGTTTTATTGCCTTTCAGATTTAGGCTGCAGCTGGCCATCCAACTGGCCATCTTTTCCAAGCATGGAACTAGTTGAAGATGGTTGGCACTAATCTCCTCAGACACTGAAACTACTAGTTGTGTATCATCTGCATATGACATAATTGACAGCCCAAACTCCCGCACAATGTGTGCTAGTTGGCATACATATATGTTATACATATTTGTTAAACAGAGTAGGGCTAAGCGCTGGCCCCTGTGGAACTCTGCATGGGGCCGGGAACGTGTCTGATGGGCTGATGGATTCCCCAATCTGGAAGGATCTTTTGCTTAAGAAGGAAACTAGCCATTGGAAGGGTTTATCCTGGATACCAGTATCAAAAGCTGAACTTAGGGGAGAGGAGTTGGCCTAACGGCTAGGGCGGTCGACCTCGAATCTGGGGAACCGGGTTCGAGTATCTGCAATGACGCTGAACATTGTGTGATTCTGAGCAAATCATTTAATCTATCCATGCCTAACAAAAAATGAATGTGTCCTCATGAAACGCATTGTCAAGAAGCAGGATTTCAGCACAGTCCCTCTGGTCAAGTATCATTTTGAGCTTCTCGGTGACCACGGGGAGAGCAGAATCCGTACTGTATTCCAGACGGAAGCCCATCTGAGTCTGATGCAAGATGTTGTTCTCCTCCAGAAACTGTGAGATGATATGAGTAACATGTTTCTCCACTACTTTACACAGGGTGGGTAGCAGAGATATGGGGCGGAAATTCCCTAGTACGGTGTTGTCAAAATGAAGCTTCTTTAGCAGGGGTTTCACAATTGCATGTTTCTACTTCTTGGGGACTATACCAGTACTGAGAGATAGAGAGAGAAAATCTACCATCATGGAAAGGAAAGGGCCCCGCCCTGATATAGAATATGCAGTAGAGCGGGATCAAGTGGCGAGCCAGATTTAATGCTCCTCAAGAGGAGACCTATGTGTTCTTTGTTTCAGGCCAAAAAGTTATTTTGTACATTGGCTGTTGGCAGACCTGATGGGTCTGTGCTGTAATACTGGCATGGCCTGCAGGGGATAACCTGCCGCACTTCGGATCCACCTGTGGAGCTACCTTGAAATGATTTATATATGTAATCCAGTTTGGGCCCGATACACCGAAGTAATCTGAGCCGAAAATCTAACTTTACGACTTTCGGTATTCACAGAGGTCATTTACGAGTAGTAAAGTTAGACTTTTGGTCTAAGTGAGACCAAAACCATTGCAGGATTTGCTTTTTTTGATAAATTATTCGAATATCTACTCTCCCCCATCCCCCACTAAGATAATCTCCTTTTCCGGGGTGAGCCCTCTTTGTCCAGTAGAAAACTTTTCATCCTAAAGAGATAAAGTTGGGGTGAGGAGGATAATCTTGCCACTGGTAGGTGATTACCTATTGTCGCCATGTCCAGTTGTCCCCTAAGGAGTGCTGCAGGTCAAACATTGGTTTCAACAAACTTCAACTATGGTTTCCAATTACATTCCCCTCACTCACAGTAAATGACTTTAATGATAATATAGACTGCTCATGGAAGCTTAGAGCCCCTTTGAAATGTTTTCCACTAAAGTCCTTTATTGATTGTCTCAGGGGAGTCGTTTCTACTTCCTTCATGGTCCCTAAGGAGTTACTGTTAAGTTCTTCCTCCCCTGGTGAACGTATAATCGTGTTTCTTTCCAGCGCACCTGTAATGCTTCTCCTAAGCGGGAGCACAAGCAGCATTTGATGTTGGCGTCTCATCTTGAAGGAGGGATCCCTCAAGTCCTGCCACAGCAGTCAGGAGAAATGAAAGATTCCAGATGAATCAGTTATTGTTGATATTCAGAGTGGCCCATGTGAAAACATAACATCCTATCATATGGGAACAGCACTTCAAAAACATATCTGCTGCAGAAAAAGAATTCAAACAGATTGAGAGCTGATGGTGAAGAAGATGTTGTGATCATACGATTAGCAATATCTCTCATAGTGTGCAGTTATTACCTGAAGTAACCTCAGTATGGCACCAAGTACAGACAGGTAGTATGTCTAACCCAAAAAGTCAAACAAGCCTCTTCCTCCATAGATGTCACTTGAGGTAGTATTTTTAAAATTAAACCAAACAACATCCCACAGTTAAGTCTATGTTCAGCAAGGAGTTGCCATACCACCAAACTCATGAGCTAGTCCGTTTCTGGAGGTATTTGAGACTCTTTACCAAAAGGGAAGGTTCCAAGTCAGACCTATATTTAACTGTTTCTGTGCCACATCTGCACCATCAGTTGCTCAAATCAGTTGTTGATGCAAGGAAGGAAAGTGCTGTGCAGCAAGTCTATCTCTTTACAGAGTTGTGGGGCAGTTGTTAAGCTCCATATTACATTTGCGTCACCTTCAAGGGGTTCAAGTAGAGGGCAGCTCTGTTGCCACTGTGGCTGATGCGTTTTAAGACATTTACAGACATAAAGCATTTACAATGTTCGCTATTTAGGAAGCACTTACTGATACCAACAATCAAGGTGGATTTCAATATGAAAATGGCTTCAACCCCAAGATCTCAGCAATAGATTTGTTGCCACTAATAATGCCAGTGAATTGGATGACACTTGAAAGTGTAACATTTAACTAATTGAATCAACCTAATTGTTCAGGGCTTCCTCAAAAAAGAAGTAGTCAACAGCATACTGTTCACTTATTGCAAGATCTGTACACATTTCAGCCATTTATCCAAAGCCTGGAGCAGTTGAGGATCATTCAGTGTGTTAATAGAGTCCATGTAAAAGCCTAGTGCATTGGGTCTTAAAACATTGTAGCTCGACCTTCAGAAAGCAGCAAGGCCTTTTTCAGGAGTACAGGTCTATCAATGCAACTGGCAAAGCCATGGGGATAGAGGCTAACAAATGAGGGATAGTGGAGTGATCCAAATGCTGATGATTTTTGAGATTTTGTAGTCAGAGTCAAAAATACTTTATTCGATTATTTTGAAATCATAAAAGTATACTACACACATATTTATAAAAGAATACACATACATACACAAATCAATGATACAATACAATTACAGGCAATTGTTAAAAACGGTTAAGAACAATTGTGTGGGAAAAAGTCAGAAACAATTAAGCATTAGAAATAATTAATGTACCCTTAAAACCATCAGATTAGATATATAGGTAGTTTCATTACCATGTTACTTCATCCTGAAAGCCTGAACACAACAGGGAGCAAAAATGAACAACACATGATGGAAAAAGTTAATCTAAACCTTGGCTATTCCATAATGCATTCCGTCATTGAAGTATTCGGTAATCTATGCAGTTTGGCGCGCATCGCTGCTACCAAAAAATTGGCAACCCCAAACATCACGATAGGGGTCTCCATGAGTTGTAGGAACAACAATGCGGGTTTCACTTGCTTAAATCCCTTGTCCCTCAAAAGTGGTAAAATATATTTTTTCCTTCCCTCAACAAAAAAGGGACAGAAAAATACAAAGTGTGTCAAGTCTTGATCAGTGAAGGCATCACATTTACAAGGAGCATTGGCCCACATGCATCAATCTCGGCTTTTGCGACTTCTAAATTGCGATAAAAAGCGAATCGCAATTTAGAATTTGCAAAAGCCTATGCATGATTATTTTTTAAATATTTATGCAATTCGGTAGAAATCGCAATTTCTACCGAATCGCATAAAAAATGCGATTTTGAAATTGCGAAATAGCAATTCCAATTCATTCCTATGGGCCAAAAGGCCCATAGGAATGAATGGGAATTGCGAATTCGCAATTTCAAAATCGCAAATCCTGATTGCATTTCAAGGGTGGTGAGGGGGGTTCAAATGAACCCCCCCTGCACCCCTGAAATGTATTTTTCGCATCATGTTGCACACACACATGTCCTAAGGACATGTGTGTCCGTAACATGAATGCTTTTAAAATGCGTTAAAAGTGTTAATTACACTTTTTGCAAATTTACCGAGTAGTTCAACTACTCGGTAAATTTGTCCCTCTAATTGCGAATTCGCAATTTCAAAAGTATTCATGCATTGCTTTTAGGAAATCGCAAATTTGCGATTTCCTAAAAGCAATCGCATTTTTGGAAATCGCAAAAATGTTGCGAATTCAAAAAATGCTTGATGCATTCCAAAAAGCATTTTTGGAATCGCAAACGGCCAATTTTAAGGAATCGCACCGTTTGCGACTCCAGAAATGCTTGATGCATGTGGGCCATTATCCCTAGGCTTATTCCATTTCAGATATTCACCCAATAGGAGATGCATCTGGTTAAAACGGAATTTCGTCAGTAGCCACCGATGATATGGCCTATTCACTACCATCAAATAAGGATGAATGGTCATGGTTGATATTACTGTGTAGTATGCCCTTACTGTAGTTTTCTCGATTTCCTGGGCTTCACGGTGGGTGTTTCTATAGTTCATAAATTGGACTTTAATCCATGTGACATCGTCTTTACACAGCCTTTCCGGGTTACAATACAATTCCGGGCGGCCCAATTGTCTAACTACGGATTTGATGTGTTTCAGCCATTTTATGTCTTTGAATCTATCTCTCCCCATACAGTCGCTGATAATTTTATGATTTAAAGTCAGACTAGGATTCAGCCATAATTTCACCCAGAGAAGTAGTGGGGCCAGGTTAAGGGCATCCTCGATATGTCCTTGCCCTAATTCCGAAAGGACAGAAAAAGAGGGTGTGGACTGTGGTAAACCCAATAGAGAACGCATGGACTTGTTCTCTTCTTTCTGTATTGGGGCAAGATCCTTATATCCCCAAATCCCAGCCCCATATCTAGCCAGAGCCAGGGTTTTGGCTCTATACAGGGAAAGTATGGCTTCAGTAGGTTTCCCTCCCAGTCTCTTTGCAAAGCTCAATATGGCTGCAAATGACCTTCTTACAGCCATCGCATGGACTTGTTCTCTTCTTTCTGTATTGGGGCAAGATCCTTATATCCCCAAATCCCAGCCCTATATCTAGCCAGAGCCAGGGTTTTGGCTCTATACAGGGAAAGTATGGCTTCAGTAGGTTTCCCTCCCAGTCTCTTTGCGAAGCTCAATATGGCTGCAAATGACCTTCTTACAGCCATCGCTTTATTAGCAATCTGGGGGGTCCAGGTGCCCAAGTCATCGAAAATTACACCAAGGTATGTAAATGTTTTACCTTTAGACAATATCACACCATTACATCGCAAGGTTTTTGTAGTTTTCTTTCCTTTACCAATTGACATAACTTGAGACTTTTCCATATTTACTACCAGATCTAATTTCTGCATAAAGGCCCCAAAAGAGTCAAGGAGCAACTGTAATCCAATTGGGGTTCTGGAAATGAGAACCGTGTCGTCGGCATACATCAGAACGGGCAGAGGGGACCCACCCATGCTAGGTACATCTGGTGTAGCAGTTGATAAAACTGAATACAGTGAATTAATATACAATGAAAACAACATGGGGGCTAAAATGCACCCCTGTCTTACCCCTCTAGCTGATCTAAACCCAGCGGTGCATTTACCATCTATTGTCATACGCACTGATGCAGTCAGATCACTGTGCAGGTAGGCTAGGAAATTTACCAATGCAGGGTCCAAACCCATCTCCAGAAGAATTGTCCACAGCTTCGACCTATTGACTAGGTCGAAAGCTGTGGACAAGTCCATAAAAGCCAGATGGATTGAGCCCCTAGCAGCAACAGTATATTTACAAATAGTCATATACAGATTAAGACACTGTTCCTCAGTACCCCTCCCCGTTCTGAACCCATATTGGGTATTGCATAAAATTTCATTTTCTTTTTCCCACTTATTAATTTTGTTTAAAATGACTTTGCCTAGAATCTTAAATGACGAGTCGAGCAACGATATCGGTCTGTAACACCTAGGGTCACCCCTTTGGCCCTGCTTAAAAATTGGGATAATGATAGAGTGTGTCCAAGAAGTAGGTATATTAGATTTATCCATACAAGCTAGATTAAAAACATTTGCAAGGACTACGGACCACACATGAGAGTGTGCCTTGTACATATCAGCGGGAACCCCGTCCGGGCCGGGGGCTTTACCACCAGCTGTGTTTTCTATGGCATTTTGTACTTCTTTCACCGTAATTCTCAATGGGGTGTCTGTGATTATAGAGTCTATGGGGGTGAAAGGAGTTATGGTGATCTTACTGCCATAGATGTTTTCAAAATGGTCCAGCCATTGTTTCTCAGTGATGTTAACCTCCAATACTTCATTTTCTCTGCCATTAAACAGGTGAGTTCACTATAGACCAAAACTTTGCACTGTCCCTCAATGTTAGTTTATCATATAATAATTCCCAAGCCTTGTCTTTAATTTCTCTCTTACGTGCCTCAGTCGGTATTTTATATTCCTTCCTGAGTTTTGACACTTCTACTGTATTACGCGGTATACATTTCAAGGCTTCTAGTAGGTTTTTATGTGCCTTGGAACATTCGGCGTTGAACCACCCCTGCGCTTTGCGTGGCTTGTTATTAGGTTTACACGTAAGTGTCTGAGCAACATTTTTGCATATTACTTCAAAGGCTTTAATAACATTCCCTCCAGAAGTCAATGGGTCTCTGCAAATGTTTAATTCTAGACTTACATTGTCACACAAATCATTAAAAAACTCATCAGCGATGATCCTAGACCATTTAACTCGTCTGCCCTGGTCATGTGCCCGGATTGCTGTGGGGTAAATTAGTTGTTGACCAGTGTTTATTATGGTGTGGTTACTATTAATTAGTTCCATAATAACCGGGTTGTGGTCACTAAATGCCGTCTGAGTTGCATTATAGGAAATGACATTTTTAAGGATACTGGGTGACCCAAAAATAAAATCAATGATAGTGTTACTACCCCTGGCACTATATGTTGCCACTCTGTCTTTAGGGTTCACAAAAACGGGTTCTGAGAAATCGAGATTTATCAGCAGTTCTTCTAAGGCACCCCCTATTACGGTGTGTTCAAAGTGCGGGTGAGTCAAATAATCATCTTCCAGGCAAACATCACAATAACAGTTTAGATCACATAGATGTGTATTAAGATCACCTAAAAGTATATAATGAACAAATGTAGATTGACTCTTTTTATAATCATTTAAAAAATCAGCCAACATGAGGATATCTTCACTACCTTGTGAACCTTCTGTTGAATTATAAAAATGTACATAGAGGATTTTTTCCCCCGTATTTATCAAAACCTCTAATACTAAACAGTTGGGAGAGTTAGCATTTATAATTTTTATCACCCCCGTGTGTCTTACTGAGATTAAGAGTGCTAGGCCTCCCTTGCTTCTACCCCTGTGCGACTTTTGTGCAGCTGCGAAAAAGGATACATAGCCTTCTACCCAGAAGTTACATTCGGTATCCCAAGTTTCTTGTAATGCAACCACATCATGTTGCTTTATTATTTCCAGCCAAAGTGTGTCATCCCTTTTGGCTTGAAGACCAGAGATGTTCCATGTCATTAGTTTCAAATTTCTGGTGTCAGTAATGTTTCCGGGCTGATCCTCCACCCCCTCCTGTGGGTACAGTCAAATATTAGCAACAAGATCTGTTAGAACATCAAAACTGTTTCTTAGTTCCAGGACTGGAGTCGAGGCCACAGGGTGTTTGTTGTTTTGGGTCAGTTGGGAGCTTAGTGATTGAGTTGCCCAGTTAGCTAGATGCACATTGAGTCGTGGGGTGTTTTTCCTTGTATTCTTAGACTGTTGTACTGTTGTACTGGGCAGGGATAGAAAAAACCTAATGGGACCGCACGAACTTGCCCATGAGTAATATTTGTGGCGTCCCAAAATAACCTTGTGCAAACATGTGGGTTCCTAAAGTTAATAATGACACAGTCGTCAGAAAAGCGTTTGGCGGTCGGACCCAACCAAGTTACTCTTCTTGCCAAACTTATGAAAGCAGAAATGTCACTAGGGCCTGAGCAATTTGTATCGCACCAGCTCTTTACATTTTCCATAAGGGTTAGCTGAGTTTCTGATTCTCCTGGTTTAAGCCTTGGTACATTAACTAGTACCCCCACAAACGGAGTTGCCTCTGGGGGTAAATTTACCATAGGTTTAGGATATTGTCCATTGCCCGTTCTACGGCAGAATGTTTTTGCGGCATCCTCTTCATTGGAATTGGGTCTATGGTTATTTTTAGGGTCAGAGATGTGCTGTCGAATTGAATGCAATGTTTTATCAACGGTTTTAGAATTAATTGTGGAGCTCGAGGTGGGGATAAGTGGCAAATGTACTGGATTAGGCATAATCTCTGCACTATTGGACTCCTCCATACGTTGGCTTTGTTGTTTCAAAGTCTGTTGTGGGTCTAGAGCAAGGTGCTCCGTTACCTTTTGGAGTAACAGTGAATTCATTCTCTCACATTTGCTTAGAATACCAGATACGCAATCTTTTAGGGATTCTACTATGTCACTTGAGATCTTTATCAACATAGTTTCGATGGTGTCTGTTAGAACCCTTTCTAACATGTCTTTAATTGAGCCTTCGAGCTTAGTTGAGGGTTGTCGTGATTTTGTATTGGCTCTATATCGTAAGGCTTGCGTCTTGTGAGGTCTTGCTCTTTTTCTGTTTTTACCTGTTTTAAAATCCCCCTACAGGATTTGGGCACACTCAAGAGTCTCGGGAACCACTATTGGATCCTCGTGATGCACTGTGTTTTGAAGGTCAGGTACGATATCATGGACAGTGGTGATGATGATGTTAGGTTCTAGGGGTATCCTTGACTCTTTGGGGTCAACAGATACACCTTCCAGCCCAAGTTCTCGTTCTTTCTCGGCGATTTCTTTATTTAACTTCCCCACCGCTGATGTTGGTTACGTCAAGATGCTTTCAGAGGCATTTGTTTTACGGGCAATTTTAATTTTACTAGTGTCCCCTGTAATCGAGGTCTGTAATTTTCTCTTACCCATTCCCGTACAGTAGTTGTTAGGGGTCCGGCCTGTCCTGTCCTCTGGCGTCCCCTGACGGCCACAGACGGCCCGCCCTCTGCCCGGGCTCCTCCAGGCGCCACCCGCGCGCGTCCCGCGACGCGGAGAAAGCCTCCCGCTGATGTACCGGCAAACCGGAAGTCACCGCTAGGCTCCCTGGGAGCTGTAGTCTCCAGCCGCGGGCCGCGAGATGGAGCAATGCGGCGCGCCGAGACTGCAGCGTTAGGAACCCAGGAGCCTTTGTCTGGCAGGTAGCGTGTCTCTCCTCTCTCCTCTGCGCCTCAGCGTTAGAATGCCTCTCCCCCGCTCCATTGAGGAAGCCTCCCGCTGATGTACCGGCAAACCGGAAGTCACCGCTAGGCTCCCTGGGAGCTGTAGTCTCCAGCCGCGGGCCGTGAGATGGAGCAATGCGGCGCGGCGAGACTGCAGCGTTAGGAACCCTGGAGCCTTTGTCTGGCAGGTAGCGTGTCTCTCCTCTCTCCTCTGCGCCTCAGCGTTAGAATGCCTCTCCCCCGCTCCACCGAGGAAGCCTCCCGCTGATGTACCGGCAAACCGGAAGTCACCGCTAGGCTCCCTGGGAGCTGTAGTCTCCAGCCGCGGGCCGCGAGATGGAGCAATGCGGCGCGGCGAGACTGCAGCATTAGGAACCCAGGAGCCTTTGTCTGGCAGGTAGCGTGTCTCTCCTCTCTCCTCTGCGCCTCAGCGTTAGAATGCCTCTCCCCATTTTGTAGCGGAAAGTCTGCATGGAGGATTCTACGATGAACCTGTTGTTGCAAAAATTGCAAGATCATTTGAGTAGGTGATAGATTTATACACCAATGACAACAAAGAGGAAGCTGTTAACAGCATAATCCTTCATGTAAATATAAATCATATGCTGTAAAAAGAGGGTATGTCTTCCAAAGAATATATCTGTGCCACTATACTGTATTCATGATTCTAAAAAGACGATAATATTTGTTTGGATTGTCCTAGCGAAGGAGCTGGAAGCTAAAAGATTTCAACATCAAGGGCAATGAAGAACAGAAGTGCTGTATTCATCAACCTCTGAGGCGCATGGTAGTAACTCCGAGACCGGAAGGATGTTGCAACTGCAGCAACTGCACTCACCAGGTGTAACACATTTATCATTACAAGACCCACTTGCTACACAATCAACAATAACAAAAGCACCATTTCTTCCATCCTCTCGATCGGTTGGTGTATGAGTGTTCAAGGACTTAAACCAAGCACACAGTAGTAGGAAATGGAGAAACAGCAAATGCAGTCAATTTTGACAATAGAGACAATGGTACAAGACCACTGGTATCATCCAGCAGAAGTGCACTTGTTTCAGGAGCCTCTGACCTATTGACATGTATAAAAGGAATAGTGGTAAAAAATTATAGGCTTGAAATAAAGAATCTAATATGTCACGTAGACAGGGTATCTTCTAAATGATTTTTATCTGCATCTCTGCAAATGTACACTGTGAGTAGGACGAGTCTCTTTCATGGAAATGCGGCAAGACTGAAAATGAAATAAATAAATAAGCATTTCTTCCATGAAACTTATCAGCTGTAGAAGATACAAGTGTATGAAAAAGTGTGGCTCAATGGTTAGAGCAGGCAGACCTCGACGCAGAGCTCTGGTCTCGGGCTCATTAATTCCCCTGACAGGATATTCTCGCCTCAGTGCCTATTCTAATCATGGGTCCAACGCTGCAACTCTGGGGAATTGCTTGCTTTGTCTCAACAATGGCCCCCACTATGCGAGGGATGCCTGGTCTGCACCATGGGGGGGCCCAGGAGGGGACACTTCACAGGAAAAGCCAGGAAGGGTTCCCTTGTGGTATTCGTACAAGCGCTGGGAAACCCACTGCGGGTAGCTGTGCTATTCAAGCACAAAAACATTTACATTCACATTTACATGAAGGTACATTTTGAGACATCTCAGGTGTGACAATTCTAATCTCCAAATGATTGGCCTAAATATGAAGATAAACTCTACGTTCTGAAATACAAAATATTAACTATTGATACAACAGTAATGTGTCCTGCAAACAAGAGAACATTTTTTGAAAAAAGTTACTTTAAAAAAATTTTACTATGCTAGTTTAAATAAACATAAGTGGACCAGTGCGCAAGGTGCACACATAGATATTAAGGTAGGCCAGATCAATTTTAGTCTGGTGATTGAGTGATAAGAATGACTATGAATGAACCATTAGGGCCAACTGAAGACTTACAACAGTGTATAAAGGTATAGTCTGAGATAGCTCAAGTATGGACAGTGATTATTCTCCAAATGATGAGCCTAAATATGAAGATGAACTCTAGGTTCTGCAATAAAAAATATTAACTAGTAATACAACACTATTGTCTGCTGCAAACAAAACAAAAACATTCAAAAAAGGAAAAACATTTTTTTTTATATTTACTGTGCTAATGTAAATACACCTCTGTGGGGCCAGTGTGCAAGGTGTTGACAGATAGATATTCAAGGAGGACACAAACATTTTAGTGTGGTGACTGAGTGATACGAAGGAAAACTAATGAAACGTTAGTGCCAACTGAAGACTTTGCAGTGTGCATTGACTTCTACATATGCAGTAGTGTCCTCTATCTCCTGAAAAGACAAAATGCAGCCCATGGCTAATACTTTATTCTCATACTTGGCTGTAAGAGTAGATTGGTATTTGTAGTTTGGGTGATTATTCTTTGAAATGCTTCTAGATATCACGTTGAGTGTTCCTTGTTTATCCTATCATTAACTTCAGCCTTGTGAGACCTCTCAGTTTTTCTTTTCTTGTTGAACAGGTAAGTCTTCTCTTGGAAGAAAAAAAATCTGCAAGTTCTGTCAACAATATTCATAAGCCAGACCCATCCCTATTAGGTCTATGCAAAGAAAATGGCACGTAATACCCTGCCTATGACAGGAGTCCTCTCATTTTATATTTGCTAGGCTGATCAGGGAAGAAGGAAGCCTAGCACACTAACCCCCGCTCTGGCTGCAAAATTGAGTAAAAAATAGAAAAGGGTGGCATCCAATGTTGAGTGCAGTTTCACCTTCCCAATAAAATAGGACCCCTTAGGACTTTGCTCGCTGTATTAAGAAAGGTTCCATTAAAATTCACTTTCAGTTCAAATTCATGTTCACTTCAAATTGAATTCCTAGATGTACGATTGTTAATTCGTCAGGTTCAAACTCGCCATATACTCCAAATATAGACCATTAAAACTTTCGAGGGTACCTAAAAGCATATAAGAGTAATTCAAAAACAGGTGCAGCGGCCCAACAGTGCAATCATCTGCGCAGACGTGCTGACCCTCTCTTTTTATATTAGCTAGGCTAATCAGGGAATAAGGAAGCCTAGAGCACTTGCAGCTTCCCCGAGAAAACAGCTTCTGAGAGCAAATAAAAAAAAGGTGGAGCCCAATGTTAATTGCAGGTTCACCTTCCCTGTAAAAGTAGTACTCCTTAGGACTTCCCTTCTTGTATTAAGACAGTTTCAATTCAAATTCAGTTTCAGTTCCAATTCATTTGCAGTTCAAATTCAATTGATAGATTTAAAATGGTCAATTCGTCAGATTCAAACTCTCAATCCACTCAATATTTGCCGTTAAAGCTTTCTCCAGAAAAAATCTCACAGCATTTAAATTTTTTTTGTATGCAAGTGATTTAAAAACATGCACAGTCATTCAATAATGTGGTTATCTGCTTAGAGGGCCAACCCCCGCTCATGCTGGAAATTATGGTAGTGGCTCTGATTAAACAGATGAAATGATACACCTGTTTAATTCACCAGAGTGATAATAAGTGATTAAAGTGATCCCTAGGTCTGTTCAGAGCTAGTGTATGATTATCGTCATGTTCCAGTCCCTTTATATAAGGGGCCATATAATCAAGAAAGGGCGATACATTATCGCCGCTTTCATCGGCAGGAAACTGCTGCTAAAGCGGCGATAATGGGCTTGATAATATGGCCTTGTGAATTCCCATAGCAGCCCAGGTTCTGGTGTTAACCTGGGCTGCTATGGGAATTCACAAGGGCATATTATCAAGCCCATTATCGCCGCTTTAGTGGCAGTTTGCTGCCGATAAAAGCGGCGATAATGTATCGCCCTTTCTTGATAATATGGCCCTTAGTGTGTTGTAATACTTATGTCCACTTTCCTGCTGCGATATTGTGTGATTATAGTGATGCCCAGGTCCCCACAAATATAGTGTGCAATGATAGCGTTGTTCAAGTAACCACAGCAATAGTGTGCAGTGATACTTGGGAACGCACTTTCAGACTCACCATACTGCTGTGAGGGTAACGGCTACTCTAAGGCTCTGCTGCGCTGTGCCGTGAGGGAAACGGCTTCCAGCCCTGCTGCCGCGCCGTGAGGGGAACGGCTTCCAGCCCTGCTGCCGTGCCGTGAGGGGAACGGCTTCCAGCCCTGCTGCCTACATCTCCGAGCTGCCTCTGCAGGGGAGCCACTTTAGGCATGCGCCGGCACCAGCATTCAAAGCGCTCCCGCCCCCACGCTTAGCCCGGGCAAAGGGCGGGCCGTCTGTGGCCGTCAGGGGGCCAAAGGAGGCCGGGCTGGGCCCCCCTATTTAGCTCTTTGAACAGGGGCTAACGATTCACGGAAGAAGAAGGTAATGTGCGACCTGTACACAAATTAATTGATAAACGCATTTCTCCCAGAACAATAACGTACTGAGCGTCCTATAAGAAATCAACTGACCCCACTACAAAAATGAGTAAACGGAGGGGGGTAGTCGGAACCCTAGACGACTTTATCATACGGGCCGAATCGGTGCTTATACATGAGATACAGGCAACCGAGAGAAGACTGTCTTAGATCTTGTCCCGTTCTAACCGTGTCTGTCACCTGGGGGTACGGTGGACCTAATTTCTTCTGACATTCTAACATCGTCCCTTGTGCCTTTAAGCCCTGGCATAGTAGTTACACATACACCATCTTTATCCCCTTCTGCTATCCAGGATCTAAGCGCTCCTGCTAGTAAATCACAAGCAAGTCAGTCAGAGGGAGGACACTGGCTACCTCAGCACTTAGGGGAAAGAAGAATGTAGCAACATTAAACCAGTCAAAGTCCAGGCAAAAAACAAAAGTCTCTAATACAGGCGTCTCATGCAGTTGTGATGGTGGTAGTGGCAGCAGGACAGTCGAAGTTCTGCCGACCAATTCGATATCCACTCATACTGAAGATCTCCTGGAAAATGGCCATAATGCAGCCGATATGGGCGTTGAAATTTTGGATACTTTGATGGAAGGATTTGAGTCTAGACTGGATGATCTAATGGAGATTTTTGTTAAAAAACTTGATGTATTATGGGAGAAAATGCTTAAAACAAATACTGCAGCAGCTAGTACAATTGAGGATGGGGCGGGGAAATTGTTTTGCATCATGGCGCCCCCTCAAGCTGTTCTTCATGAATCAAGTGGGAACAGGAGGGCATTTCCTCCAATAAGTGATGACGCTATCAATAGAAGCAGTAGGATGACAATAGGGAAGGATGGTATGGGCAATCAGAAGGGGGGCATCAACCAAGATAGACCGTCTAAGCAGGACATAATGCCAGTTAATGGCACCAATGATGTGAATAGAGCTCTCAGTAAACCTGGTACTAATTTTAACTCTGACGTTCTACATCCCACCAGCCTCGGCCCCATATGTGCTTGTTCTAACTGGCGTTCCTGCGCTTGGTGAGGGACAGAGAGAGTCCTGGTCTGATCTCCAAAATAAGTCGGTAGACTGGCTCCACAAACATAAGAATTTTCATCCGCGCAGGATGGAGGAAATAATTCTGGCGAGGAGAGTAGGGTGGGACGGACCATCAAATAATTGTATAGGTGGGAACTGTATTGTTTTAAACTTTAGAAGAGGTCCGACGCCTACTATCTATTAGAGATCAATCATTTACCCCCCTGACTAAAATTAGCACACTTCCCCTCGGTTGTTTTTATAAGCCAACCTTAATCCCAAATAGGAGCGTTGAAACAGCCGTGCCCCAATCGAATGGATATCATGTCCTCTCTAGTTTGGACACACAAGATTGACCATTAGACATGGTAGCTAATGTAGAAGTTAATGATATGTCAACCCCAATCTTACCAATTAGATCTAATTGCTCCCCAGAAAGGATAATTACATCAAAAATGGCAATGGAGCAACCTTGAGTGTTATGAGCTGGAATGTGGCAGGTCTATGTTCTAAACGTGATAATCTAGATTGAATAAATATGATTAGGGATTATGACATTGTCATGTTCCAGGAAACCTAGGCCACAGAAGAACTATACATCGAGGGGTTCCATTGTTTTAGTGTGACATCTCAAACACCCAGGACGGGGAGACCATTGGGAGGATTGTTTATCGGGATTATTGTGGCTGCTGGGGGAAGCTTTAAGGTAATTCCATCTCGTAGCTTAGATTACCAAGTAGTGCTCTATAAAAGAGGGATCCACTTCCATCTGATACATTTTTACAATAATGATTTTCAGTCAGTTCCAAACAAGAGTTAAGCTCTTTGATTTTTTTTCTGACCTGGATACCCATTCCAATACCGGGGACCTCTTAGGTATTTTACTGGGGGGGCGATTTTAATGCCAAAATTCCCGACACACAATCTGAAAAGGGGACGGCCTGTTATGGCCAATCTATCAGTAGAGCCAGAGAACTCGGCCTGTCTATAAGATCCTATAATCTGTCCAACATTATGGACCTTGTCGTAGGGCCAACCACGACTAATCATCCAACTTATAGGGGAAGGGGCTGCAGTTCTATAATAGATTTTATCTTTGTTCTATCTTTGATTAAAAAAAACACTGTAGGTCAGAATGTGTAGAAATATTTACCTAAAGCTTGGAAAAATAAACATAATGCCATAAATATCTATTTTGTACTTATTAAAGTTCAAGAAAACCAGAACAGAAGAAAAAAAACGCTCAGTTTCATTTAATTTTTTTAAAGTGCAGCTTTAATTTTGATCCACGACCTGCATTTCTCGGTAATAAGGTATTATGGCAGAGCAGCTATGTTATCTATTACAAGTGACTGGGGATGACACAAGTCACCCGTAATAAGAAAATCAGAGAGAGACTTTTATAAATGGACTCCAGGCTCCCATGTATTATAAAAATTATTATGTTCAAGTCCACTAAGAAATAGTGTCTTATGTTAGTTATGCTGATGTTCCTGCAGTGACAGTGTCTTGTGATAGACTTGTTCAGGTTTGTAGATATTATGTGTGATAACTGTGATGTCCAGTTTCCCACAAAGATAGTGTGTGATGATAGTTATGATCAAGTTTCAGCAGAGATATTGCATGATTATAGTAATGCCCAGGTCCACACATACATTGTGTGTGATGTTAGTTATGTTCAGGACCACAAAATGATTTTGTGTGATTAAAGTGTTGCATGATTCCAGTAGGGTGAGTGTGCGATTATAGACATGACTAAATCACCAGTGAGATAATGTGTGATGATAATCATGTCTAAGAGACCACAGAGATAATTTGCGATTATAGTGATGCCAAGGTCCGCAAAAAGATTGTGTGTATTGGTAGTTATGTTCAAGTACCCAGAGAGATTGCACTGTGATGATTAGGTCCCCACAAAAGTAGTGTGTGATGATAGTTATATTCACGTTGACGCAGAGATTGTTGTGTGAACATTGTATTATCAGTCAACACAAAAAAATATTGAATAAAGTGAACAGCCTCAGATTTGTGTCTTTTTTGTAGGGATGTACATTAGTCTCAGAATTTGCATTTGGGTAATATTGCAGTAATATGTGTTTCCAAACACTAGAGTGTTTTACTGGTCACAGTTTCCTTTCATTTCAGTATGGCTAAGAGCACATCCTGCAATGTGTACTATTAATTGCAGGGCACTATTCATGGGATGCTAATTCACATTTATTCATCTACTGCCAGAGATTAATTGTATTTTTGACCTGTATTATGCTTATACCCCATCCAGAATCAGCCTTTTTCAGTGTGACTATGCAATATGTTTCTTAACACCCATGTAACGATTGTAATTCATTTATTTGTGGCATATTTTTGCTGGCATTGCACATGCTGGTCTGAAAACAAATATGCCATTTCCACCAACCTATCAACACAACTTCTAAATACTGACCATGTCTGAGCAATATTATAGTTAAATATATATATTGATGTGCAATTGTTGCAGGGATTCTAGACATATACAGAACTATGTGCACTTAGTGCCCATAACCCCAAACCGAATAGCTATAGTGTATAATTCATTCTCCGTACTACAGCAAAACTACCAATGATAAGACAACCCAGGACATGTAAATCCGACTCTCTCAGGAATGGTGGGAGCAAGAACACTCTTTCACTCACTCACTCATACTTGTCCACAACATGAGTAATCAGAGACACAGTATAGTTTAAAATGTGTATTTTAACTAACATGCTCTAAAATGCAGTACACATGCCAGTACTATCAGCATAAGGCATAAACACAATATAGTCAGGATTGTTACAATTCCATAGAAAATAAATGGGAATATCATTGTGTTGAGCTAGTGGAAAACGGCCTACTGTGCCTTGCCACCCACCCTGTGCTAGGAACTAGTTTATTATAAAAAAGAAGACCTCTGGGCTTTGTCGGGGGCCCCCTACCTCCAAGTCTAGATGCAAAGGTTTACATCTCCGGACAAGCACAGCTCTTCTCTCTGGAAAGATTTTCTCTGAGTGTCTTTGACCTGGATCTATGACAGAATTTCGACAGACAGAATTTCGACCTACACAAATATCGGCGTAATTATATCGATAGCAAAAATATCGACGCCCTATGTACAACATGGTAAGTACCAAAATATCGAAAAAAAATTATCGATGTTAAAAATATTGTTGTTAAATATATCGATTTTTTTTAAATTTAAAATAACATAAAAAATACTGTAAATAATACTTATTAATTACTTAAACATATTTAAATATATGTAATAATGGTAAAAAAATTAATAATACATATTTAATTTAAAAAATAATAATTAAAAATCATATATAATATATACTCACTTAACAATAATTACTATTCCCACTCCAGTGGGTGCAACAGTAGGGAAAACTGACCCTAAACCCTAAAAATACCCCTTTACCCAAAAACCTAAAACTGACCCTGAACCCTAAAAATACCCCTTTACCCAAAAACTGAAAACTGACCCTGAACCCAAAAAATACCCCTTTACCCAAAAACTGAAAACTGACCCTGAACCCTAAAAATACGCCTTTACCCAAAAACTGGAAACTGACCCTGAACCCAAAAAATACCCCTTTACCCAAAAACTGAAAACTGACCCTGAACCCTAAAAATACCCCTTTACCCAAAAACTGAAAACTGACCGTGAACCCTAAAAATACCCCTTTGCCCAAAAACTAAAAACTGACCCTGAACCCTAAAAATACCCCTTTGCCCAAAAACTAAAAACTGACCCTGAACCCTAAAAATACCCCTTTACCCAAAAACTGAAAACTGACCCTGAACCCCAAAAATACCCCTTTACCCAAAAACTGAAAACTGACCCTGAACCCTAAAAATACCCCTTTACCCAAAAACTGAAAACTGACCCTTAACCCTAAAAATACCCCTTTACCCAAAAACTGAAAACTGACCCTGAACCCTAAAAATACCCCTTTACCCAAAAACTGAAAACTGAACCTGAATCCTAAAAATACCCGTTTACCCCAAAAACCAAAACTGACCCAGAACACAAAAAATACCCCTTTACCCAAAAACCCAAAACTGACCCTGAACACTAAAAATACTCCTTTACCCAAAATTAATTAATATTACAATTAAATTACTTCCCACCCTATTCCCCTATAAACCCACAACCCGCTCCAGTAGTAAAACATATAATTTAGTTAAAAATAAACATAAATTATCAATTAATTATTCTATTAATCAGTTAAAATAATTCATTGCCAATTAATATTGAATTGAAAAATAAATTAATCATTGAAAAATAATTATTTAATTACAAATAAATTACTTCCCACCCTATTCCCCTACAAACCCACAACCCGCTCCAGTAGTAAAACATATAATTTACTTAAAAATATACATAAATTATCAATTAATTAATCAATTAATCAATTAAAATAATTCATTGCCAATTAATATTTAATTGCAAAATAAATTAATCATTAGAAAATAATTATTTAATTACAAATAAATTACTTCCCACCCTATTCCCCTAAAAACCCACAACCCGTTCTGGTAGTAAAATATATTATTTACTTTTATATATTTTTTATTTATAAAAACATATTAAACACATATTATAACAATTAATTTAAATACTTAACTAAAATTTCTAACACATATTAGTAAATCGAAATTACTTACATCGATATATATGCTATCGATATAAGTAATTTCGATATTACTTACCTTAGGGTCGATATTCTGGCCATCGATATTCTGGACATCGATATTCTGTCCCATCGATATTAGCAACTCGATATAAGTGTAAGTCGAAATTAAAAAATCGATATTTTGACTGTTTACCCTTTGACCTGCATGCCTGCAAATATTAAAAGCACTCGATTTTCAGCAGTGCAGAGGCATTTTTGTGTTATGTCTAAGTGCGGGGGACTGATCACAGCAGAGTAACAAGGGACATTGCTTTCAGACCTTAAACATCATGTGCAGACGAAAACCACATAGTACAGCAATGAACTTGAAAAGCAGACAGTTTTCATATGAATATGCACAAGCTGAGGTTTTGCAAAAACAAAGTCTTTTGGTAACATGCGAAACAGCAGGAAAATGGCAGCTAAGTTTGTGCCAACCTTTGCTAACTTAGCAATTTCCAGAGTGAATCCAGCAGCCTCACTGCACCCTCCATTGGTAAGTTCATTGGATGTAGATATAGGACAAACACAGAGTTCAACAAGTGAGAGCAAAGTTCAAGAGCATCTAGAATTTGTTGAATTTTGAGAGAAAAAAAGAAGAAAATTGTAAATAGGAGCCAGGCAAAAAAAAAAATTTGCTAAAAAAAAAAAATTTGGCACATAAGTGTACAGTGTGCCAGCCATGTTTATATATTAGAGTGTATGCACAATAAACCACAAGAGCCTCCTAAAGGAAATCATTGTCATAGGTAGCAAAAAGTGATGCCTACCGATTCAGCAAGATGTATGAGCATTCATGTTCCTCACAATAGGGTGTGTCCAAGAGCATCGCAGGACAACTTGCCTGATATTCAATGAAGCTGTGTTATAGGATATTCTGCGCAGATGCACAGACATCCCATTGTGCCAACACTCCAAGTGCAGCTGCACGGCCATTTGGGCAACTCCTGGACATTCGGGTCCAAACATAACGTATTGGAGAGGGATACATGCAACGCCCATGAGAAGGAACATCGTAGACATGAGAAGACGGCTTGCACGCAAGTGTAGTACGCAAAGCGGAAAGACAATCCATAAGCAACGCTGGGAGTAGCGAGGGACAGTATGCCACAGCATTTAAGCACACCATTACAGAGCATTTGCAGCTGGTCTGGGCTGTGTAGGACCACAAGAGGGGCAGCCATTGCATAGCAGGCAAATCAGAAGAAGTATTCCAGTGGCTATAACAATTAACAGAGGTAGTCAAGTCAAGTCAAAAACACTTCATTTGATTAATAAAAATCATTAAAAAAATCATAAAAGTATACTATACAATAATAAATAATGCCAAATTTACATCAGTTTCAGTTCACAATAAAAACAGGTTAAAAAAATTAATACCACATTAAAATCATCAATTCATTATTACTTAAAAAATCATGAACTATGGCGCTATTTTATTGTGTTCGCCAGTCTAGCTTTTCCTGCAGCGGATAGATGCCACAAGGAAATTTGCAACACCAAACATGTTCACAGGGAGTTCCATTAATTGCAGGTAAAGTAGAGCTGGCTTAGTTTGCAAAAAACCCTTATCGTTTAAAAGTGGGAGAATAAACTTTTTCCTACCTATATTGTAAAATGAACAAAAGAATATAAAGTGCATCGTGTCTTGGGGTGAATGGCCATCACATTTACAAGGTACCGCATCCACGGGCCTACACCACCCATTTGGATCAGATAAAAACAAATTAATTTGATTGAACCAACGATGAAAAGGAACCGTTATAATACTAAGGTATGGTTGAATAGATAGATTCGAGATTAGTAGAAGATGAGCCCTAACCGTAGGTTTATTTAGTTGAACATATTCCCGCTCCTGCTCTCTAAGCTTAGTAAAATTAATTTTAACCCAGTTTATATAATCTTTTAGCAGTCACTCAGGGTTTGTAAAGATCTCCGGGCACCCCAGTCCCCTGGTAGTTGTTTTAATGAAAGACAGCGACTGGCTTTCCTCTGCTTTTTCTAGTTTCATGTAATTCCTTATAATCGCATGATTCAGAGTGAGTTTAGGGTTCAACCATGTTTTTATCCATAGTAGGATAGGGGCTATTCTTATATTGTATGAGATATAGCCCATCCCTAGCTCTTGATGGACCGCAAAGGTAGCTGTTGATTGGGGGAGAGCTAAGAGGGCACGGAGGAATTTATTTTCCTCTTTCTGGATAAGCTCAGGTTGTTTGAACCCCTATATACTAGCCCCATATCTTGCAATTGAGATGGACTTTGATTTATATAAGGATACTCAAGTCAAGTCAAGTCAAAAGATTTATATAGCGCGCTACATACCCGGAGGGTCTCAAGGATCTTGAAGAAGGGTGGGGAGTTATTTGTCGAATATCCAAGTTTTAAGTTGCTTTCTGAATGCTAGATGGTTCTGAGTGAGACGAAGGTGAGTGGGGAGTGAGTTCCAGGTTTTAGCTGCGAGGTAGGAAAAGGATCTACCTTCCATGGTGGTTTTATTGATGCGAGGTACGGTAGCAATGGCTTGGTTGGAGGATCGCAGCTGACGGGAGGGGGTGTAGAAGGAAAGACGTGTGTTGAGGCATTCGGGTCCAATTTCATAAAGTGCTTTGTGTGCGTGGGTTAGGAGTCGGAAAGTAATCCTCTTATTGACGGGGAGCCAGTGGAGGTTTTTCAGGTGACTAGAGATGTGGTTTTTATGCGGGATGTCTAGTATGAGTCTGGCTGATGCGTTCTGGATGCGTTGGAGTTTATTCTGGAGTTTTGCGGTGATACCGGCGTATAGAGTGTTTCCGTAGTCCAGGCGGCTTGTGACCAGTGCATGGGTGACCGTTTTTCTGGTTTCGGTGGGGATCCAGCGAAATGTTTTTTTGAGCATGCGAAGAATGTTGAAGCAAGGTGATGAAACGGCATTTACTTGTCTGTTCATAGAGAGTGAGGAGTCCAGGATGACGCCCAGGTTCCGTGCGTGGTCCGTCGGGATGGGTGCTTTTCCAAGGGCCTCTGGCCACCAAGAGTCGTCCCAGGCGGAGGGGGAGGTACCTAAGATAAGGACTTCTGTTTTGTCTGAGTTCAGTTTCAGACGGCTGTGCTTCATCCACTCGGCTACTTCTTTCATTCCTTCATGTAGGTTAGTTTTGGCGGTGTTCGGGTCTTTGGTGAGTGATAGGATCAGTTGAGTGTCATCCGCGTAGGAGATGATGTTGAGGTTGTGTTGGCGTGCGATGGCCGCGAGGGGGCTCATGTATATGTTGAAGAGGGTGGGACTGAGTGAGGACCCTTGGGGTACGCCGCAGATGACTTCAGTGGCCTCTGAGTTGAATGGTGGGAGGCGGACTCTCTGCGTTCTTCCGGTGAGGAACGAGGTGATCCATTCCAGTGCTTTTCCTTGTATTCCGATGTTTCTGAGGCGCTGTAGAAGGGTGCTATGGCAGACTGTGTTGAAGGCTGCGGAGAGGTCGAGGAGGATGAGGGCGACTGTGTCTCCATTGTCCAGGAGAGTTCGACTGTCGTCTGTTGCTGCGATGAGGGCGGTCTCCGTGCTGTGTTTGGCTCGGAAGCCAGACTGTGAGGAGTCGAGGGATTTGTTTGTTTTGAGGAAGGCGGCGAGCTGGTTGTTGACAGCTTTCTCGATGACTTTGGCTGGGAATGGAAGGAGCGAGATGGGGCGGTAGTTTTTGAGTTCGGTGGGGTCCGCTGTGGGTTTTTTCGGAAGGGCGCTAAGTTCTGCGTGTTTCCAGCTTTCCGGGAAGGTGGCGGAGTTGAGGGAGCAGTTGATGACGTCTCGATGGTGTGGTGCTATGATGGAGTCTGCTTTGTTGAAGATGTGGTGAGGGCAGGGGTCTGTGGGGGATCCTGAGTGGATGGAGTTCATCAGGCGGATGGTGTCCTCAGTGGAGATTGGGTTCCAGTCATTAAGGATGTTCAAGGGGGGTGAAGGTCCTGCAGAAGGTTGGGTGGGTTGGTCTCCGGGTCGGTTGTCGAAGCTGTTGTGGATGTCTGCGATTTTGTTGTGGAAGAACGAAGCTAGGGAGTCGCAGAGGGCTTGAGAGGGGGTGATGTCGTTGGAGTTGGCTGAGGGGTTGGTAAATTCTTTGACGATGTTGAATAATTCCTTGCTGTTGTGGGCGTTGTTGTCTAGTCGGTCTTTGAATGCGGCTTTCTTGGCAGATCGGATTAGTTGGTGGTGTATGCGGGTGACGTTTTTTAAGGCGTCCCTGGTGCTGGTGTTTGGGTCTTTTTTCCAGGCCTTCTCGAGGGAGCGACAGAGTTTCTTGGATTTCTTAAGATCATCGTTGAACCAGGATGCTTTTTTGCTGCCTAGTTTGATTTGACGTTTTTTCAGCGGTGCTAGGATGTCGGCGCTGTTGGATAGCCATTGGGTGAGGTTAATGGCTGCTTGGTCGGGGTTTGAGGAGTGGGCAGGGGGGTTTTGGAGAAGCGATGATGAGATCTGGTCGATGGTGATTTTGTTCCAGTTTCTTCGCATAGTAGGTTGAGGATGGTTGTGAGTTGTGGTCTTTTTGTAGATAAAGTGAACGCAGCTATGGTCCGTCCAATGGAGAGTGGCGGTGTGACTGAAGGAGACATGTTTGCTGGAGGTGAAGATAGGGTCGAGTGTGTGCCCAGCGATGTGGGTGGGCGTAGTGACAAGTTGTTTGAGTCCGAGGTTGGCGAGATTGTCCAGAAGGGAGGTGGCGTTGCGGTCATTGCTCTTTTCTAGGTGAAAGTTGAGGTCTCCCAGCAGAATGTATTCCTTGGAAGGGAGGGCGTGTGGGGTGATAAAGTCAGTGATAATGTCGCTGAATTGTGCACGGGCATCCTGGAGGTCGGTAGAGGAGTGTGCCTCTGAGTGTGGTTTTGGGGTCGGTGTGGATCTGGAAGTGAAGGTGTTCGGCGCTGGTAAGGTTGACGTCTGAGCTGGTTGAGATGCGGATGGAGTTCTTATGGACGATAGCGATGCCTCCGCCTGTTTGGTCGGTGCGGTCCTTACGGATGATCTTGTATCCTTCCGGGATGGCTATGGTGATGTCTGGAGCTGATGAGGCGTTCATCCATGTTTCTGTTAGGAAGGCGACGTCGGGAGAAATGGTGTCTAGTAGGTTCCAGAGGTCGATGGCGTGTCTGTGGACTGAGAGGGTGTTGAGCAGGATGCATTTTAGGTGGTTGGAGTCAGATCTCGGTTGTGTGATCGTGGATGAGTAGTTTTTCTTGGTGCCGTCGAACTTGCAGGAGTAGCAAGTGAAGGGTCTATGGGTGTGTCCAGGAGCAGCTTGGGCGCAGTTGGAGAGTCGACCGGGGTTAAGGGTTAGGAGGGTGGAGGCGTCGTAAGTAAGTAATGCGGGAGGGCTGGGCATTGCGTGGACCAGGGGGTCACTGTGCTCTCTCCTGGTACCAGACCCTGTGGTTGCTTCCCAGGAGCTATGTAACAATATATCAGACTTTTTCTACAAAAAAATAGATGATATCTACATAGCTCTACAGTCACAGAGGGACACTTTGAGTTCTGAGGACTTTTCTCGAATCAAACTGCTGGAATCTTGGAATAGAGACTCCCCTCAGTCCCTTGAACACTTCCCTGCTCTTTCTTTGGAGGGTCTTAATAGCCTGTTGGACAAAACAAAATCGTCTTCCCCACTTGATCCAGTTCCCTTGAAACAACTAAAGAACTGTAGAGATATCATTCTTCCTCCGATGCTGGAAGTAATGAATGGAGCCTTGGAACAGGGCATTTTTCCGTCGCTTTGGAAGAAAGCCATTGTAAAGCCGCTGCTGAAAAAGACCACCTTAGACCCCAGAGTACTGAAGAATTTTAGACCCATCTCTCTGCTGCCGGCCCCTGCTAAGATGTTGGAGACCCATTTGAACCTACATCTTTCTAACTTCCTTGATACCTCAGGTTTCTTGGACGGGTCCCAACATGGCTTTAGAAAGCTGCACAGCACGGAGTCTGCCCTGACGAAAGTCATGGATAACATCCGCAGAAAAGTGGATTTGGGTCAAACCACCGTACTGGTGCTGCTGGACCTTACAGCAGCATTCGACACCCTGTCTCCCCTTACTTTAACATCTAGGTTAAGGGAGGCAGGGGTAGAAGGACCGGCCCTCAGTCTCCAGAGCTCCTTCTTACACCAACGAGAGCAGCGTGTCATGCTAGGTGAATACCTCTCCCCTGCTAAGTCTTTGCAATGTGGGGTGCCACAGGGGTCGGCATTGAGTACGACCCTGTTCAACATCTACGTGGCCCCCCTTGCAAGACTAGTAAGATCCCAGGGGATGGAGGTAGTGTCGTATGCCGACGACACGCAGATTATGGTATCCCTGACCCACTCTGTGAATGAAGCCGCATCAAACTTTAGGGCCTGCATGCAACTTGTTGCAGAGTGGATGATTTCCAACTCCCTAAAGCTGAATGGGGATAAGACAGAGGTCCTGGTCTTTGGACCAGGGCATGTGGTCAGGTGAGTGGTGGCCTCCTTCTTTAGGTAGTTGCCCCACACCCACACAATCTGCCAGGAACCTTGGTGTCATCTTTGACACCCAGCTCTCTATGGAGCTTCAGGTCAATAGAATGGTGGCTACCTGTTGGGGCGTCATCAGGACCCTGAAAAGGATCGTCCACTATCTTTCCCCACAGGCACGGAAACAGGTGGTGATCGCCCTTGTTGGCTCAAGGCTCGATTACTGTAACTCACTGTACGCCGGGGCCAACAAGGGCCTTCTGCAGCGTCTGCAGGTTATACAAAATGCGGCAGCGCGGTTTGCTCTCGCCCTGCCCTGGTTGGCATCTATGACCTTGGCGAGGAAGAATCTCCATTGGCTCCCTATTCCCTCAAGGATTACGTTTAAACTCCTCTGCCTAACATATAAGGCTCTAACTGCAGGCTCAACTGATGCCCTTGGATCCTTACTTACTAGATACGTTCCGAGCAGATGCCTATGTTCCAGTGAGCTCAATCAACTGGTAACCCCTCGAGCCAAGAAGGCTAGGTGGGGGAGCAAAGCTTTTTCTATACTGGCACCTCAGATGTGGAACTCACTCCCCCTGGAGATCAAGTCACTGCCTTCCCTTGACCTCTTTAGGAAGTCACTGAAAACCTGGCTTTTTATTAAAGCATACCAGTAAGCTCTGTTTCTGTCTGCTAACAGTCTGTTATTTGATTTAGGCGCCTTGACGCCCACTGGGCATAGCTGCGCATTACAAATGCCTTTTCATTCATTTTTTTCATTCATTCTGGCGCTGGGCGCGGTCCAGGCGCGGACGGGCGTAGACGGGCTTACCTTTGGCGCCCCTTCGGCATGCATGAGGCGCCAACGCTGCGCGTGAACGCTGCCCGAACCCACAACTGTCATAAGTGGTTGGAGAGGGGGGAGGGGCGAGGGGTGGTCAGCTGGGAGGCAGGAGCTGGGCGGGGACTGGTCGGGGAAGGCACAGGAAGCAAACAACAACAACAACGGCAATAACAAAATGGCCTCAGCTAATATCTGACCGGAATGGGGCACAGAAATCGAATAGCGCGATCTTGATAAAAAAGGCACCAGTGAGTTCAGGCAAACAACAGTAACAACAGTGCTGCAATATTCAAAATGCTAGGAGATTAATAGCAGCGTAGTTAGGCAGGCGGAGCGCTACGGCACACTAATGCACAACAAGGTTCCTTCCTTAAGGCAGTTCAATTCACACTCTGTGGGTACTTGCGGAAGAGCGAGGTGGGGATGCAGAGGCACTTCAGCAGGCAGGCGGAGCGGGGAGCAGCGTCTGGTGCGACCGTGTCTGTTGAGAACAGGACGGATTGCTTCACACGGTTTCCCCCCTAATGGCTTAGCGAATCCTAAGACTGCAGCAGAGGATTTTCTCACCGCATTACCTTTGGTGGTAAGTTGTGGAACCCAGGTACCTCTGTCATCAAACACAACTCCCAGGTACGTAAACACTTTCACCCTGGAGAGTCATTACAATAAAAGGTTTTGGTGCTGTATTTGTTAGACCCCAATGACATACATGTGATTTTCCATTATTAATTACTAAGTCCAGGGATTTCATAAATTCGCCAAAGGAATTTAATAGTATTTGTAGCCCTAGCGGTGTCCGTGCCAATAAAACGGCATAATCCGTGTATAGGAGAACTGGGATGGGGGTTCCTCCCATACGCTGAATGTCCGAGGATGCCTTTACCAGTAAGTCTTCCAGTGAATTAATATATAAGGAAAATAGCATAGGAGCCAGAATGCACCCTTGGCGCACCCCCCTGCCTGATTTAAATCCAGCCGTGCATTTCCCCTTGTGTGTCGTTCTTATAGTCGCATACAGGTCCCTATGAAGCTCAGCCAGGAAGTACACCAGTGGACAGTCCAAGCCTAGGTCCAGGAGTATAGTCCACAGCCTTGACCTATTAACTAGGTCAAAGGCCGTGGACAAATCCATGAAACCTAGGTAGATTGAACCTTTGGCTGCCACTGTGTATTTGTTTATAATTAAGTGTAAATTGAGGCACTGGTCCTCCGTGCCTCTTCCAGCTCTGTCCCTTATTGTAGCCTTGTCCATCAGTGCTGCCCAAGCGTCCTTTTTTAATTCTTTTTTACGAGCCTGTACTGCGGATTTATCAGCTTTCCTTAACTGTATAACTTGTAATTTATCCCAGGGAATCTTTTTGAGGGCCAGCATGAGCAGGTTATGAGCTCTAGAGCAGTTTTGGTCGAACCAGCCCTTTACAGGAGTTAAATTGGGACGGTTTTTAGCTGTGAGTTCTTTAGCCACTTGGAGACAGATTGGAGACAGATTGCTTCATAAGAAGCTATTGCTTCCCCCCCCGTCTTAGGGGGTCAGAGCATATGTTAAGTTCTGCACCCAATTTCATGCTAATAGTGTTAAAAAATTCATCGGGAATTACTTTGTTCCACTTCGACCTCCTCCCTTGGTCTTTAGGTTTAACCTCAATTACAATTTTTGTGGTAGTCATTTTGTTAAGAAAGGAAATACCATAATCCAGCTCCAGTACCACTGCATTATGGTCACTGAACATAGAGGGTACGGCATTATAAAAAGTCCCAGGGATATGAATATATAGTCTATAATTGATTCACTCTCCCCGGCTCTGTATGTCACCACCCGGTCATTCCTGTTAAAGAACCCAGGTTCATACATATCAGTGAGCGAAAGGAGATCCTCCAGGGCTTCCCCCTTTAAAGTATTGTTGGGGGGGTGAATTGAGAGGACCTTCAATATCTTCGTACTGACAGTTAAGGTAACACAAGTGGACATTAAAATCACCCATCAAAATATAGTAAACAAAAGTGGTCTGACTTTCCATATATGATTTTAAAAATTTTGTCAATGAAAGGAGATGCTCATTTGGGCAATCACTTATCATGGAGTTATAAAAAAATGAATTATTAATAGAATGGTGTTATTGGTCAGACTAACTTCCACTATCTGGTAGTTAGGGAAGGTAGAGTCTAACATTTTTTTGCTGAGCCTGCTAAGTTTACTGACAACAAAAGCATCAAACCTCCTCTATCTCTCCCTGCCGCCGAGCGACAGGCAGGAACAAAGTATGAAGTGTAATCTGTAACCCAGAAATTACTGTCTCTATCCCAGGTCTCTTGAAGGGCTACAATATCAAACTGTTTCACGAAGTTTAGCCAAACATTGTCATCCTTTTTGTACGTAGCCCTGCGATGTTCCAGCTTAAGATTTTAACCGTCTCCCTCAGCCCTTCATTAAAACTTACTTTGTTCTGAGAAGTTACTGGGGAAAGTTAGTCGCGCCATCCAGTCAATCCAGCTCTTCCAACTGGGACCAAGGCGAGAATCGGTTTTGTAGAGTCAGCACCTCCCTGGATTCCCCTCTTGATATGTTATTTGACTTAGTTAGTAACCCCGTTTTGTGGGCTATCCAGGTAGGTAGTTGATCTCTAACAGGTTGAGCTGGGGTATTTGGGTTGGACCACTTTAGATCGCTCCTACTCCAGTTCTGTTGTACTTTCTGCTGCCTGTGACTAGTGTTGGGACAATGGTAGAAAAAACCCAATGGAAGTGCTCTTATACCACCTTCCTCAGGATTTGTGTTTGAGGCATCAGAGGTAAGCCACCAAAGGCGCTGGAAAAAATAGAATGAATAAATGCTTGAATCACACCAAATCTAGTCTGAAATGAGGTCGAAAGGCCAGAGTCAACAACCTTAAAAAATTTGCCAGACCTTGTGTATCAGACTCATTGAAAATGCAATGAATCAATTCAATGAAATGTAGTTGGAGGTAGGTATGTAGAAGGGCCTGAATCTCAGAATTGGTGCTAGCCACCTACAGCATGGATGTCTTGCACGCAGAAGTAAGAGGGACTTCCTGTTGGAATAATAGTGCTCTTATTCAGCTCACTTATTGAAGTCTACTTTCAAAGTTGGTATGGAAGGCCAAATCGAGTTATCGAGCTTCCCATGCAGGGGCGGACAAAGCACATTTCTAGAGCAAACTGCACGCTGTGAAACTGTCACAATGTATGGTATGCCAGCCAGCAAACAGTAACATTCTTTGTTATGGGAAAGAAGATAGCTACCGTTAGCAAGCAGGGTGAAAGTGAGTTTTATAGCTGGGACTGAAATACCTTTTAAAACACATGCAAGAATCGGGCGGTAACACTGCAGGCCCTGTGTCACTGTAAGTTTTTGTAAACAAGGGAACAACCCATAGTAGAACCACAGGATTCCCTGTAAGGTATAACTCCTTGTCATCTCGCAGGCATCTGTATGTGAAAGGCAAGGACCACACTTCTTGCCTGAAATCACTACCTAAGGGTTCATAGTGACCTAGCGGGTAATGCTTCATGCAGGAGCTAAATTTAAACAAAGAGAACGGTAAAGAGATAACCCCGTGTATGAGCCAGACAACAGAGTCAGTTTCAGCCACAGAGAAGGGTAATGGGTCTATCTTTTTAATATGTAAAAGAGTGTACGTTGCATCTTTCATGGACATAAACTGCTGTTTCTCTGTCAAAATAAAAGGCAAAAACAAAGCAGATGCGTTTAAATAATTTCATGGTACTTAAGCCATTTTTAGAGTCTGCAAAGTCAACGCAAACTGCATTATTGAACGCAATTGATTTTGACCATTATATAATTTATTTATTTATTTTATGTAGTTTGTAGAGCGCACAGCTACCCCCGAAGGGGTGTCCCGGCGCTAGAACCTGAACCTCCAAAGGAGAGGAGAGGAGCAAGAAGGGGAAGTAGCGTAGTAAATCAGAGTCCAGAGAAGAGCCAAGTTTTGAGTCTGGCCCGGAAGATGGATTCGGAGGGACAGAATCTAAGATCGACTGGCAGCGCGTTCCACAGTTTTGCCGCAATGACACTGAACCCTCTGCCACCCATTCTGGATAGCCTGAAACGGGGAGAGATCACACAGTCACATCATCTTGAACAATATCAACAACAGATGAAACAAAATTATCTAAGGTGTAAATGCGGAAAATCAGTATGTTAATACTGTTTTCAACAACAGAAAGTACCTTTTTAAGATTTGCCTAATTTTATTCTCTTATACTGGATGCAGCTTCAATTTGTGATAGCTTCCATATTTCATTTTAAGATGCGTAAATACATCTTTTTGTTCCAGGACCAGGAAGCCCCTTGATAAAGTCGACCAAATCAATGTTATTAGATAACAACGATAAATGTTGTTTCACGGACAATAGGGATGAGTGCAGTAACCAATTTTTACATAATTTACCTACAGAATAGCTGTTAACCGAATGTGTATTAGAAAAACGTGGATCAATTCTAACCTGTTTGTAACCAGGGACTGCGTTATATATGTAGCCAGAGTAGGAACGGTTGGGCGTTCATCTGTTTTGCAGTCGCCAAACCAAAACAAGCAGTTTGATAAATCGAATCATTTAAAAATAGAATTTGTGTTGCCATGAAGCATGTGCAATATAAATCTTCAGTGCTGTGAACCTGCCAGAGTCTAGAACCCCAAACAAATTGTAAATCAACGGTGACCTTCTAATGTTCATAGCCACCAATTGATAATTTATGAATAAACAAATAATAGTTTTGTGTGGGTTGACATTACCTTGGGAGGAGATGAAATGTTTAATTTAAAATAAACTCTGAGTTGGACATATCAAAATCTGTAAAATATGTAAATTACTCCAAAAGAGCTTTTCAGCTGATTTCTAGTGTAGTTGGGCATGTTCCCACTGTGGGTAATTAAAAGCATTTCTAAATGTATTAGCTTTATGCAGGTAATGGTGTTCATAATGCTGGTAACAATATAAATTGGCATAATTAGCAGTATTTAAATACAAATATTCAGTATCAAAGGCAGCATACTATTTCAAATCAGAAAACAAAGATTATATTGCCTGCACATCCCAATCATCTGAATGTATGTTCTGTTTCCCTACATCACCCATTGAAACACGAAGTACATTTGATACATTAATAATCTCTGTAGGACCATGAATTTAGAAATCCACTGCATCTAAGACTATGCCATCAGCAACTGGAAAGGCGTAAATGTTAACAAGAGTCAGGTCTTGTTTCATGATGTAAGAGGACCAGTGCGTCCTTTGGCCGTGTTGGGAGTGCTGTCCCGGTTGCCTGTTCTTTTCCGGCTGCTTACTCAACGCCTCGCGGCCCCCGCTCCGCGGGAGCCGCTCGTAGGCTCAAGACTGTGTCAGGGTTCTGGTTTTTTGGTCCCCTGTTGTGCATAGGAGCACCAACGCGTCTACTGCAACCACCTCGCAACACACAAGCTCAGAGGCGGGACTGCGAGGACCAGCCTGCTGAGCGGCGCTGATCGGCCGCAGCTGGTCCTCTTCCCGCCCCCTCCACCTGTTTAAAACCTCACGGAGACTGTGCTGCTTGGGTTCGTCCTTTGGCCGTGTTGGGAGTGCTGTCCCGGTTGCCTGTTCTTTTCCGGCTGCTCACTCAACGCCTCGCGGCCCCCGCTCAGCGGGTGCCGCTCGTAGGCTCAAGACTGTGTCAGGGTTCTGGTTTTTTGGTCCCCTGTTGTGCATAGGAGCACCAACGCGTCTACTGCAACCACCTCGCAACACACAAGCTCAGAGGCGGGACTGCGAGGACCAGCCTGCTGAGCGGCGCTGATCGGCCGCAGCTGGTCCTCTTCACGCCCCCTCCTGTCACTCCCCTTGATAATCTGCCACAGCCACGCGCATGCGGGACGCGCGCGGGGCAAGGGCCGGGGCGAAGACCGGGCAAAGAGCGGGCCGTTGTGTGGCCGTTAGGTGGCTGGTGAGGCTGGGCTGGGCCCTGTCCCTTAGACTTTGTGGTGTGTGCCCCGGACTCGAGTTCTCAACGTATATTTTCCCAATGTGTTGCACCGCGCACTTGATGTAATTGTTTTGTGGCTGTTAAGTCCCTCTAACCTTGCTGGCTGGTTAACTAATACGACGGTTGCTCTTGGTTACTTTCCATAGTTATGTATTGTGTGTCACAATGGACATGGCCTCACCTGGGAAAGCGGGGGTACAATCTAACAAGGGCACATTGGACAATTACTTTAAGAAATCCATCTCAGAGATTGAAAGAGAAGAAGCTCTCGAGGAGAAAAGGATGGAGCGTCGTCGCTCCATCGAGGGTCATAAGGCTAGATCCACCTTGGGTACATCTCCGCTCATTCGATTACCTAGCACAGAGCTGATTACTGAAGACCCCTTTGCATCTCAGGGTGTCCCAGAACTCTTAAGAGATATTTCTCCTGCGCCACTTTCCCTTGTGGATCCTTTCAGTCCATATCCTCCTGCCCCCCCACCACCCTGTAACTCTAATGTAGCCCCGAAACCCCTGCCAGCTCATAACCCAATTGGAAAAATTAACCCCAAAAATCTGCAGGGGAAGGTTGAGGCCCAGATTAATCATGGTCCTCTGCCCAAAAAGAGAATGAGGAAGGGGGGCCCCATCCAAAAAGGTAAAACTAGTCATACTGAATTTGGCAAGGGGAAAGGGGGGGGGGTAGCCTCTGCTTCTAAATCAACTGAGGGCATAAGATCTGATATCCCCACAGTGACTATACAAGACACACTATCTCCCACAGTAGTTACAACCCCTCCAAATGCAAATTCTGAGGAGATTCTCCCGCTTGCCCCCACTTTGGAGTATCTTGGGCAAATGCTCAGGACGCTCACTTCCCCAATTATGGACAGATTACAGGCCATTGAAGAACGGTTAGGGAACCTGGAGCAGACTATTCTCAATAAATTGGATAACAAGATGGCTGCTCCCTTATCTAGTATAGTGCCAACTTCAGCCAGCTTATCAAATAGTTTAAAACCTTCTGTACCCAAGAAGGCCCACCCAACTTCTACCAACCCAGCCAAGGCGGCTCATATAACCTCTATCACCACCACAACGGCCTCTCTCCCCATGTCCAATCTCCCTACCAAGATAGTGGCAAACAATCTTTTGGGTACTTCAACTTCCAAAAATGATTCTAGACCTGTCATGCACTCGAATGGTGCTGTTCCCAAGGGCGGAAATAGTATGTTCTCCAGACCCATTCAGCCGGTTGAAGAGAGGGAACCCCCTAGTATAGTACAAAAACGTAGGATCCCCCAGGTCGAACTTCCACCGGAATCACTACCCTACGTAGTGGTGCTTACGGGTGTTCCCACCCTTGACCCTGATAAGCGAGAAGGCCCACAACAACTCAAAAATAAAACCATGTATTGGCTGTCCAAGAACAGACCACTTCCGGAGAATGTAAATGGGGAAATAGTGCATGTGCGCCGACTCTCCTGGTTGGGGGGGCGGGCGAAAGATATAGAAGGTGACCTGATTGTGATTAACTTCAGGGACCCTGAAGCTGTCAGGCACATTCTGAGCTGGATGCCAGGGAACCTAGGCAAATCCATCATGCCGTGTGACCTCACTTATTTCTACCCTAGAGCTCTAGTGGCCCCCCTGTCATGTCCATGGCCCACTATGGCCCTGACAGGTATCAATGGTCCAAAACAAACTAACCACTATCTTCCTTTGCACCCTGACCCCTTGGTTCTAAAGAATGCTCATAGGTGTGAATTTGTCCCTCAGAGGGGCTATGGTTCCAATTATAGGAGTTTGGACCATCCCTCCCAAACGGGGGGGATGGAACACCTGCTTCCTTTCACACCCTTGGAAGTTAGCAACAGATATGAAACATTCTCCGGTTTGGACTCTTGTGACTGACTCGAGGGGTGCTCCCCTGGTCATTCTACTGCAGAGGGGGCCTCAAGTGAACAAAATGGTAAATCTGTTGCTCAAGCCTTTAACCCTCCCCGACAATTGCATGGCGATGTCTATGGCATAACCCAAACCCCTTCAGCTGGAAGCAATCACAGTCTATCGCCCCCTCCATGGATCTCCACCTCTCATGTATGTAGTGGTGGAGATACCTCTGAGGGCCAGGGCCCCACATTCCATACCAAGTCTAGAACCCTGAGGGTACTCTCATGGAATGTTGCAGGTATTTTTAACAAAATACAAACTGAAGAATGGGATTCCCTGATATCTAATAATGAGATTTGCCTTTTTCAAGAGACATGGGCGAGGGAACCTGTTCTTAAGACTGGCTATGCTGTATTTGAAATTCCTGCTACTTGGAATGGAAGGGGGAGGCCCTCAGGTGGTCTGGCAGTGTGGATAGCATCTCACATTGGTTGCACAGTGGAAAGTATAGCCACGCTCTCCCAAGATATCCAGTGTGTTTTATTAATCTGGACGGGCGCCCCGAAGTTGGCAATAATAAATGTTTACTCCCGCCCAGTAGAACCAACGGTGGAGTCCACTACACTTGAAGACCTTGCGTCTTTTTTGAGTCAGCTGCCGTCAGACTATAAGGTGATTATGGGTGGCGATCTTAATTGTCATTTTGAACCCCTAGAGGGCTTGAGGGAAGGGGCCCTCATGGCAGAAGATGATTACTGGGGTATACCAGTGTGTCAATCCCCCCATCCAAGATCCTGGTCTCCACTTGCGGTTCAAATCATGTCACTAACTCAACTATGCGTTGAGAGCTTGTAATGGTCGCACACCCTCAGACACCCCCTCAAAATGCACATTTAATAGACCAAACCATGAGTCAAGACTGGACTACATTTTCGTTGATACCAGTCTATGGCCAAAGGTTGTGGATTTTAATATAATCCCCCGTACTGATAGTGATCATAATGCCCTTTCACTTTCCCTGGCCTATCTTCCTGAGCCTACCGGACTCTCCTCCCCGGAGGAAGGAGATGAACGGGAAAACTTGGTATTAACCTCAAACAGGCGTAGGGTGAGATGGCAGAAATTCTCCAAGTCGGAAGAAAACATTGGGAAAATTTACAACCTCGTCCTCCCAAGATTTGAGGCTTTGGATGAAGTAATTAGTTGCTCCAGTACTCAGGATCTACTTAAAACCTTACCCTCTATACATGAAGATGTAGTGGGAGCTTTGGGAGAGGTCCTCTATCCAGAGGTACCTAAACCCAAGCACAAAACTAGAACCTCCACTTGGTACAACTCTGACTGCAGAAAGGCCAAATCTGATCTTATTGCTGCAGTCAAAGAGGGCGCCCCCCGTACCAGGGTGTCCGCTTTGCGACAACTGTACAAGGTCGTTATGGCTCGTGCGAGGTCAGACTGGGACTGGGATAGATGGCACGATCTTTCGGCAGCACTATTAGCTAAGGATACCAGAAGATTTTGGTCCATAGTCTCTACTGGCTCAGGGGAACCCAAAGCTGCAGTTGAACCCAATATAGCTGCACATATATGGGAAGACCATTTTGGGAAACTTTATGCAGACGAATTAGAAAACACTAATGCCACTATTGCAACACTCCTCTCCCTCCCTGGAGATACCCTGGAGTTTACGTTAGGGGAAGTGGTTAGTGCAATAGATGGCCTAGCGATGGGCAAGGCCCCTGGCCTTGATAAACTACCAGGTGACCTTTTCAGGTCCCATTCAGAGATCTGGGCACCCTACCTTCTCATCCTTTTCAACTCAATAGCATCTGGAATGGTGATCCCCTGCACTTGGCTGGGGGCAGAGATAGTCCCAATCTTTAAGAAGGGCTGTCCTCTGCTCCCATCCAACTACAGGCCGATCAGCCTGATAGATGTCCCCCAGAAGATTTATTCGCGACTCTTATTGGACCAACTCATGGATTGGATGGAGGAAAATTAAATTTTAAGCCCTCTCCAGGCTGGCTTCAGGAAAAATACGTCCACCATGGATCAAATCTTCCGCCTTGTTCTCCTCTATTGGAAAACGGTGACCATCGAGGGCGGGAGATTGTACATGGTGTTCGTAGACCTGAGGTCAGCGTTCGACCTTATACCACGGAAAAAACTCTGGGAGGTCCTGAGGGAGATGGGAGTACCCACCAATTTACTCCAGGCAATTATAAGACTCCATCAGGGTAATTTCGCCCAGGTGGGCTGTGGGCGGGGTGGTGCTTTGACACAAAGGTTCCCTGTTTCCCGGGGGGTTAGGCAGGGGTGCGTCCTTGCCCCCACCCTTTTTTGTCTTTATGTGAACAGTGTCATCTCGCATTTAGCCAACGTGGGGGACAACGATGCCCCTGTCCTGGCAGGCAGGAGGGTACCGGCAATTATATTTGCTGATGACACCCTCCTGCTTTCCAAATCGCCCATGGGAATTCAGAGAATTCTGGATGGCTTTGATCTCTTCTGCAGGCAGTATGGCCTCGAGATCAACGCCGGGAAGACCAAGTATATGATCTTTAACCCCTCCACCACAACTAGACCCAACCCAGCCCTAAATTCCACGGTCTTAAAGAGGGTCAAAACATTTCAGTACCTGGGCGTAACCCTCCAAGAGAATCTTTCATGGTGTCCACAGATTGCAAGTTCGCAAATAAGGCTCTCTCAACTGTCTGGGGCTATCTTGAAGGTTACAAATACCTCAACATACAAACCTATAGCTCCCGCAGTTGAGATGTACAAAATACAAGCGAAATCTGCTGCATTATATGGCAGCGAACTTTGGGGACACCAAGCTGTAAATGAGTTGGTACGTGTTGAGAATAATTTCATGAGGCGTCTTCTGGCCCTCCCAGTTGCAACTCCCTTGCTTCCCCTACGTCTTGACCTGGGTTTATCATCTATCAGGGAGGATGTTGAACTCAATCCTATAAGATTCTGGCATAGACTCTGGTCAACCAAGGAGCTTAGCCACTACAGGCGAGATCTTGCGCATGTTATGAACTTAAACCACAATGACAAGATCCCCAGGCTAACTTTTGTTAAAAAAGAACTGTTCCGGCTAGGCTTTAATGAACTGTGGTTGGCTCCCGAAATTGGTTGTAATAAGGTCCCTCGAAAAAGACTAGTGAAAGCCTTCAAGGAACAAAATCTTGTATCCCAAATGACTGCATCCAGCATTGGCACCTTAACCCACTGTTTTATCCAATTCAAAAATTCTTATAAGCTTGAAACTTTTTTGGATTTTATTTACCCGCTCACAGCAAGGAAGCTTTTCATACAGTGGCGGTTCGGAACCCTACCCCTTAAATCCTTCACGAGCAAATGGACTAATGGAGGGGACAAACTATGCCCTGGCTGCAATTCCTGTGATGAGGAGGAAATCCATGTTTTGTTTTTTTGTCCCACCTATAGGTCCCCAAGGAAGTATTGGTTGGTGCCTTTATGCAGAAACTTGGCAATAAGAAACTGTTTAACATCTTACAGAATATTGAAATCTGATTCCTCCCCACACATTGTTTTTGCAGTCTCAAAATATTTGTTCGCCATGTGGCGTATTTGGGCCAAGTTGATTAAGGCTAAATCAACATAGGATGATAGTTCAGGCCACTGTCTCAAAATAACTTTCAGCTCCTGTCAGTAAAGTTTTTAAACTAATGTCTATTTTACCTCAACTGATATGAACTGTGATGTCTCTTTTTTATCATTTTATTTTACCCAATTCTAACTCCTAAGATTCGTTTCCACTTGTACTTATATGTACTCAAATGTTGATTTTAAAAATGTTGTACGTTTCTTTTTATGCATCTTTTATGGTCTTAATGGCCGAAATAAGATTTTTTGGATTGGATTGGATTGGAAAGCTCCAGTAAACAACTGAACAGCAGAGCAATGGACATGAACTGAAAAATCAGGGCCAGCACCAACCAGATGTATGTCCAAGGAGGGACCAAATAAGTCTGTTTAAACCAGGAGACAGCAAGTCAAAGAGAATCCCTGGAATAGAGAATTCGATCACTCACTCTGGACATTCTACTCCTCATTCATGTTCACTGGTCAAAAACTAATAAACAACGTTCACAGACTTTTTTATAAAAATAAATTTACATTTATTATAAAACACAATTCATTACATAATAAATTGAGAAACTCATTATAGAAACAGTATAATAAAAGAACAATAAAACCATTCAATATTGACAGAATGTGGGCTTATATTTATCTACATAAAGCACAAATACAGCATGCCCTATATCATTTAAAATTCTAAATCAAAACATATAACATATAACATATAGACCTGGGACTCCACCCCAACACAAAAGCACATATACTACTATTGCTGATTTCTACGATTCAGAAAGCCCTTATTATATATTTAAACACATCTCTACTCCACTCATTGGCCTAAAGTCAGAGATTTTCCTGGGCTTGAATTCTAGTACAAGAAAAAGCGTCGACGCGTTTCGGTGTCTCTGCCTTTCGATAATGGCACACCTTCCTCAGGACGGTTTGGAGTAGTTGGAGTTAATCTCACGTGTCCTTTCCTTCCACAATAAAGGTTTTCTTATGTGGAAGATGGCGTGGAGACCTTATGGGTTCCTGGATGTATGGCCTTGACCGGAGTGTTGTCTGCGGTCTTTGTTTCTGAATTTCTTACTGGACTTTGTAGCCTAGTGCTGTGGATAGTCGGTTCTTAAGGTCTGTATGCAATGATGGGACCCCAAATTTTTCTTCAGCGGGCGTTTTTCATAAATATATAGATGGCCGGTTCTGAAGAGACGATACGGGAGCGGTGAACTCCTTTCACCGTAAATAGACGTGTTTACCCCGTGGCGATATATTCCTTTTTTCTCTTATCTTGATCCGCTTATTTCACTGCTGGATAACAGTAGGATACTTGGACGTGGATATGTCCAGTCTTCGATTTAGAAATTGGATACTTCTCCCACGGGCCGTCTGCTTCAGATATCAGCTACACTCGAACGTTTCCGTAAACCAGGAGACACAAATACTGAAGTTTGTTTGGTCAAATGATGAGGTAGAGTTTGAGTCAAAAGAAAAACATGACTGGTTGAGTGTAGTTGTTTGCAAACTAGGCAATGATTTGCTTGTGAAATAAGCATATTCAGTTTCCTCATCACAGGGGAAAGCTGGCGGGATTAGCAAGAGATTCTTAACAGAGTCCATCTCAATGGCAGTGTCGTTTTGTGTGGTGTCAGATGCGCCAAATACAGGATTCCTTGAAATTGCTGGACATGATGCTTTCAGTGTTATACTATTCAGAATCGGCCAGATGTTGTAGCTTGACATTATCCACTGAGATGTATCAGTTCTTTTTGCGACCAGGAGGTGGTGGTAAAATAATTTTACAAGTACCCTTCACGCCAAACACCGGAACCGGTGCACGATAAGTGGGGCCAAACTCCTTTTTGTTCAAAAACATCTCTCAGACCCGCACTCCAACTTTGGGTAGCCAGCCAACTACCGGAATCTGCAGTGCAGCGTCAGTGGCAGAGGGTAAATATTAATGTGCAAGACTGTCACGAGTCTCTTGTAAGTCCTGTAACATAGTAGAATGATTATCTACGTCAAAGGTTGCGGCTTCCACCACTATGTCTAGACCAGCAAAGTCTGGCACAAACATTTGTATGCCAAAGAGCATTTCTTATGGGGTCCGCCCACCCAGAGATCTTCCAGGGAGAATATTTAGTGCACGTTGCACACCATACAAGTGGGCTAGCCAGTTCCTGACAGTACCTAAGACTCTAGCTGTCAAGGATTGCTTTAAGACACGGCTCATGCGCTCCACACAGGCCTGTTTAGAGATGAAAATTTCACCAGCACCCCTAAAGACTTCTTTGCATCCTTGTACGCCTTAGAGGCGAAAGCTGGACCTTGGTCAGAATAAAAGGTGCCACATGCAAAAATTCACACAAAGTAATGTAAATCCCTGATCACATTTCGAGCGTCAGCACTACGCTTTGCCTATACCCAAATGAAACGTGTTCACAAATCAACTGCAACTAGGATGCATTTATAAGCAGTATCTGAAGAAAATGGACCACTGAGATCAAGATATACTGAGTCAAAAGGCTTATTAGAAATGCATATCTGTGGCTGTGGTGAACGTGTAACCATAGAAGGTTTATTCTGCTGGCAAATGTCACAAGATAGTACATAATTATGAGTCTGTTTATATAAACCACACCACCAGTACCGTTATTGCAAGATAGAAATTGTCGCAGACACACCAGCATGGACCGAAGCCAAGCCTTTGTGTGCTGCTGTTATCAAGAAAAGTCTGCGGTCCACATTGGGAATCAACCTGTCACCAACCTCATTAATTCTTACATATGGAACCATATTAGGACTTAAATGATAAGAGTACTTTGAAGGGAACCCTTGAGTGGAATTACAACCCTTGGCAGCAGCAGCAATAGCTGCCAAAATGTCATTATCAATCTGAGTCATGGATCTTGTAATGGCTGCAACTAAACACGTAGCTACTGCTGATTTGGCTTCTTCATCAGCCAAACTGTTACCGACAGTGTGTGGTACTACACGCTGATTAATGAGAATCACTTACAATGAGAGTAGTCACATTAGGATCTGCAAACTCAAGAGCAAGCACCAAAGCGCGCATCTCGGCCAAATGGGTGGTACAATCACTTAGCGACTGCGTATGAACAACACTGGACTTGAACTTACCATTCACTATGATACCTGGCACAATAGCACAAGCCGCCAAATAAGCATGCTTATACCCGATGGCTGGTTGCGCCGAACCATCGGTGTAAATGATGATTGATTGATTGACAGAGGAGGAGGATGAACAAATTCATACAGCAAGAACTCCTGAGTCTGAAGAGAGGTGTCAAAGATACACATGACATCCATAGGCATCAAAGAAGTCACCCATTTTATCCATTGGGGATGCAAAGCCTTAGAGTTTGGCACACTTGCCTTACTCACTGCCTCAAGTGCAGGGTATGGTGTTACCACCAGAATACGTTTCTCCTGTGCCGGTGCATGTTCCTTCAGGATTGTCATCTGTACAGTTGTCAAGACTTTGTCAACAGTGGAAACCGCAACTCAGCAGAGGTGTATAATTGTGATTTGTAAGCAATAGATACTGTGTCACCTTCATTAAACATCAAGTAAGTGAAACCCACTGCACCTGGCACGATTTGTATGACCAGATTAGTGTGGTTATCATGTGTTAACACGTGTTTAGATTCAAGAAGATAAGACTGCAAAGATTGCAGGATAGCTGAATGTTCCGGAAGCCAGCAGGTGTTTGAGAATGTAGGTTGTATCAAAGCATAAAGAGGCTTGATACACTGGGCATATTCGGGAATGCAAGAACGCCCAAAGTTAAAAAACCCAGCAGAGACTGTCAATTTTTCAGGGTTGTCAGAGGCCCCAAATGTGCCCATTTCTCCAGGAAGTGAGGCGCTAAGCTTCTACCTTCTATATTGAGCTCATAGCCCCAAAACAACACTGTATACTCAGCAATGTGTGATTTAGCAAAGTAAAATTTGTAACCATACTCCACAAACAAAATAATGATGCAGTCGACTCTGCAAAGATGCGCCTATAATTCGTCATCCGTGAGATAAATGTCATCAACGTATGAGTACGCATCTGGGTCTATGCTGTCTAGCAAAGAGACAACACAGGCGGCAAAAACTCCAGGGCTGTTTTTATAGCCCATTTGTAATCGCCTAAATTGTTTTTGTTTTCAGGAGGCTGAGAATGCGGTCCATTGACTGCATGCAGGGGAAAGATAGTGACTGAAGAAGCCATTGGAAATGTCTAGTGTTGTTTTGTATTTTTTACGAACAAGACTGTCTTGATGTCTTTGGGGTCCGCCTTGGGCTTCTTGAGGAGGGTGTTGATTTTGGCATGCTTCCAGCTTTCCAGGAAAGTCGCTGTGTTGAAGGAGATGTTGATGACCTTCCGTAGTTGGGGTGCAATGGTTGCGTCAGCTTTGTTGAAGACGTGGTGTGGGCAGGGGTCTGTCAGGGTTCCTGAGTGGATGGAGCTCATGACCTTGCGGGTTTTGTCGTCGTTGACGTAGGACTAGGAGGCCAGCTGGTTGGTGCAGGTGGCATTTGTGGCGGGGTCTGTTGTGGTCAGGGTGGACAAGGTGTTGAAGCTGTCGTAGATGTCAGCGATCTTGCGATGGAGGAAGGTGGCCAGTGAGTCGTACAGATCTTGCGAGGGCGGGATGTCATTGGTGTTGGCGCTGGCGTTGGAGAGGTTGTTCACTATGTTGAAAAACTCTTTGCTGTTGTGCACGTTGTTGTCCAGGCAGGCTTTGACGTGAGAGGTGGTGATGTCTGCGGATGGCGTCCTTATGGGCTGCGTGGCTGCCTGGTGTGTGGTCGTAGAGCCATTTCTTCTCCAGCTTCCGGCATGTACGTTTGGAGGTCTGGAGTTCTTCGGTGAACCAGGCGGCTTTCCTGCTGGGTTCGTTGATGGAGGGTTTCTTGAGCGGGGCCAGAGTGTTGGCGCAGTCGTCGATCCGTTGGTGCGGTCTCTGCGGGAGATCTTGTAGCCGTCTGGGATGGCTATGGCGATGTCAGGTGCTGAGGAGTCACTCCACCAGGTCTCAGTCAGGAAGGTCACGTCTGGGGCGAAGGTGTCGAGTAGGTCCCAGAGCTTGATGGCGTGTTTGCGTGCGGAGCGGGTGTTGAGGAGTATGCAGTGGAGGTGGTTGGGACCGGTCCTTGGAGGTTTGGTGGTTCTGTCGCAGGTGAAGTTGCAGGTGTAGCAGGAGCAGTGTCCATGGGTGCGTTTTGGGGCGACACGAAAGCAGCGTTGGTCCTGGCCGGTGTATAGAGCATGGACGGTGTTGGTGTCGTATCGGAGTCTGGCGTCATGATGGGTGTGGGGTCTAGGGGTTCTGGTGCTGGGCGCGGTCCAAGCGCGTACTGGCCCAGACGGGCTTGCCTCTGGCGCACCCGCTTCTCAGCCTGCATAAGAGAAGGCTTGGGAGGGAAGAGCATCTGGGAGGTGGGAGCTGGGAGGTCAATGGGTGTGCTGGGGCGGGCCTCAGGGAGGCAGCAGCGGGAAGGCTGTGACAGGGGTGGTGGGGGTGGGGTGAAAGAAACTGGCGCGCAGGGTGGGGGAAGCCCAGGGACCAGGAGGGGGCAGCAGGGGCACAGGATCAGCCGGTGACGAGTGGCAGTGTGGGGGCGACCTGCCTGCAAGCAGGGTCAAAGGTCGCTCCTGCGGCCATCACTCAGCTGGTATTTCAGGAGGCCTGGGAGGGAGGAGCAGCTGGGAGGCGGGAGCGGGGACGCCAATGGGTGTGCTGGGTGGCGGGGCCTCAGGGAGGCAGTGGCAGGAAGGCTGTGACAGGGGCGGTGGGAGGCAGGGGGGAAAAAGAAACTGGCGAGCATAGCGGGGGAAGCCCAGGGACCAGGAGGCGGCAGCAGGGCCACAGGATCAGCCGGTGACGAGTGGCAGTGTGGGGCCGACCTGCCTGCAAGCAGGGTCAAAGGTCGCTCCCGCTGCCGTCACTTAGCAGGTATTTCAGGAGGCCTGGGAGGGAGGAGCAGCTGGGAGGCGGGAGCGGGGACGCCAATGGGTGTGCTGGGTGGCGGGGCCTCAGGGAGGCAGTGGCAGGAAGGCTGTGACAGGGGCGGTGGGAGGCAGGGGGGAAAAAGAAACTGGCGAGCATGGCGGGGGAAGCCCAGGGACCAGGAGGCGGCAGCAGGGCCACAGGATCAGCCGGTGACGAGTGGCAGTGTGGGGCCGACCTGCCTGCAAGCAGGGTCAAAGGTCGCTCCCGCTGCCGTCACTTAGCAGGTATTTCAGGAGGCCTGGGAGGGAGGAGCAGCTGGGAGGCGGGAGCAGGGACGCCAATGGGTGTGCTGGGTGGCGGGCCGCAGGGAGGCAGCGGCAGGAAGGTGGTGACAGGGGCGGTGGGGGGGGAGAAACTGGCGAGCATGGCCGGGAAGCCCGGGAACCAGGAGGCAGCAGCAGGGGCACAGGAGCAGCCGGTGACGAGTCGTGGTGTGGGGGCAACCTGCCTGCAAGCAACCTATCACAAACCAACCTGGCTTGAAAGGGGGTCCCATGAGTTTTTGGCCAGGAGCTCGGCAGCCAGCTAGGGAAACCTACCACCCCCACAAATTTATGGAAAATAGACACCCGGAGTAGTCCAGAGAGGCATGGCCTGCATGGGTCGCTCAACATTCTCCTACCCAGAAACCCCTGCAAACCTCAAATTATGCTGAACAAAATCACTTTTTCCTCAAATTTCTTTGTGGGAAAGTTCTATAATCTGCATGGATCCCAAATTTCCTCCCACCAAGTGTTCCTCCAGGGCTCCTGATAAAATGATACCTCACTTGTGTGGGTAGGCATAGTGGCTGCCACAAACCCTCGAGGAATTACATATGAGTCTCCTTCTGCGTACCTCTTTGCCAACAGACTCTACATCTCCTACTGGGAAAGTTTTTTGAGGGTGTGGGAGGAATATCATCAGGAAAGTGGTGATCTTTCAATCTAGCCACATCCTCTACCACTATAACTCTAGGAACACTTGCCTGTTCCACTAGAACAAGGCTGCCTATTACGGACTCTTGAAACTTAGCAAAAGTCATCTTTGACTAAGAACAAGAATCCTTGAATACAACAATAGCATTAATGGTTGCCAAGTGGAAAAAAGGAATAGCCAACTTCTTATACCAAATGTAAGCCTTACCAAGAATAGCGTAAGGTTCCAACCTCTAATCTACTCTGTCAACTCCATTCATGTGCCTATTATTGTCTAAAATCTGAAAACAACAATGGTCCCTTACAAGTAAAAATATACGGTTCAATAAATATAGACACTGTCGTAACTATATTGGTTTGACATGTCCAGCCGGACAGAGGTCTAGTATTTAGTTTTCAACAATGTATGATCAAATACAGCACAAATTTACAAAGTGGGGCACAAGCCTGTACCCTACTCAACAAACATTCAACGTGCAATTAGAAAACCTGAAAACACAAAGGGCTTTTAGGCAAAAGCTTATGGTTCTGTTATATATATACAGTTTAAATTGTCCAAACAGAACAACAAAAAGCACCTTTACAATCCAAATGATATTTAACTTAATAGCTGTATAAGGTGCACAGTTTTGTCGACTGCGTTTCGATCCTTTTAAAGCAATATGGGGATCATCATCATGACATACAATGAATGCCTAACAATAGAAAGCCTTAATTGCCCTATCAGAGCCAGCCGTGGACATAGCTCAAAGTGTGGTGACAGAAGATCAAAACTGTTGGCCGGGACCCCAGAATGGGGGCTCAACACGAAGCGTCCGGGCGGTTAGTCCAAGGAATTTGCAGAGGCTTCAAATGTGACATTGCGCCGGTTAAGAGACGCTGTGATACAGACTTGTGGTGCAGCGAGGGACCACAAGTCTGTATCACAGCGTCTCTTAACACACGTCAAATGTTAGTTGAGTAGGGTACAGGCTTGTGCCCCACTTTGTAATCTTGTGCTGTATTTGTTCATACATTGTTGAAAACTAAATACTAGACCTCTGTCCAGATGGAAATGTCAAATCAATATAGTTACAACTGTGTGTATATTTATTGAACCTTATATTCTTGCTTGTAAGGGACCATTGTTGTTTTCAGATTCTACTCCCAAGGTCAATTGCTGACTTTATTGGGTGACCTTGTTGTTCTTAATACATATATTTATATGATGATCTTGGCGTGTGCTGTGCACACTGACGTCACAGGATTGCCGAGGGGGGGTCAGGATAGCAGAGGAAGCTCTTCGCTGCCATCCTCCTTAGTGCCAACATGTTGGGCTGCCCATGGGGTGAGTGCCAGCACTTGCCCCATGGTTGGGTGCCATGACGGAGCGGTTCCGTCAAGAGCACACCCCAACCGATGCTCATGACGGAACTACTCAGTCATGAGTATCGAAGGGGTCAATGAAGTTCTATAAGGTCGATAAACATGAGGAAGGGCCAAGGCAGTGTAAGAATGGAACCAATCCGTGTCTCCAATCGCCGCCGGAAAAGTGACCCAAGAGTAAAATACTTCGAAGTGTTAAGCTTGATCAGCTTCCACTACAAAGATAAGAGCAACACCTGCGTCTGGCACTCCATAAGCGGTCAAATATCGATGGAGTGCTGCAATATTTATATCATCCATGAAGACAAAGGACATATAACAACCTATGCGTGGCAGTGCAAAAAGGGTTAACAATTAAGAATAAACACCTTTTAATAATATCAAGCTTGAAAAAACCTATAAAAACTTCAATAAAAGGGGTTACACCATCACAGCTGCTTTCGGAAACAGAAGTGAGGGAATTGTGGACAAAACCAAGCACTACTCAAGCGTCTCGTAGATAAGAACCAGAACAAAAACTGTTGGTGGCGCCATGTTGCAGGGTTTCTGCACATATACAGAACTATGCACAGGAGACCAGGACCTCAGTGTATAGTGGTGTACCAACTACTTAACTTGGTGCCCAGAACCCCATTCTGATTAGCTATAGTGTCTCATTCATTTTCCACACTACAGCGAAGCTACCAATGATTAGAAAACTCTGATCATGTAACTCCGACTCTCTCAGGAATCGCGGTAGCAAGAACACTCTTTTGCTCACTCACTCATACTTATCCACAACATGAATAATCAGAGACAAGGTATAGTTTAAAATGTTTATTTTAACTAGCGTGCTCTAAAATGCAGTACACGTGCCAGTACTATCAGCTTAATGCATAAACACGATATAGTCAGCATTGTTACAATTCCATAGAAAATAAACAGGGATATCATTTTATTGAGCTAGTGGAAAACGGCCTACTGTTCCTTGCCGCCCTCCCTATGCTAGGGACTACTTTATTATACTAAAGAAGACCTCTGGGCTATGTCAGGGGGACCCCATACCTCAGCGACGGCTCGTGGAGGGAGTTACGGTGGGGCAGGAGGGTGGGGAGGGGGAGGGGCAGGGTGGAGGTTGCTAAAAACCGGCATATGGATAATTGCAGGTAAGTAAACAATTTAATTAATAAAACGAATTTCGTAGCTCGCACTGCATTGCATTTTGACGCTGGCAGAAAGGACAGGAATGTGCCATATAGTAAACAAACAGCCCATTTCTGCCCTTTTCTCTGGAGCTAGAAGGCTTGCAGCGCTGACACATACCAAAATATTGTAAACCTGCACCAGAACTTGATTAAACAAGATCAATTCTAATCAATCAAAGTGTTATATATTTCTGCAATAATTCTTTATGTAGGATGGAGTGGTGGAAATCCTATTTAATCTATTTCTTGTAATGTACATTGAAGTTATGCAAAACAGACACCATTTTTACACCAGGTCAGAGCTTGAGAATGTCTCTACCAAAGTCAATTTTAGAAATATTTTCTTTGAAGGTCCATTTTATCAGAAAATGTATCAAATAAATTAGGCCAACAGCCATGTAATGGAAAGGCAGTGCTGAAGGGAAACTATTCTAATGTGCCCAGACTCAGGGTATACACATGTACAGAGGAAGAAAATTTCTCTGAACGTCTCAACCCGGACTAGCTTCTAAAATGCTTGTTTAATGTAGCTGTTCCATCTCCTAGCAAGACAGTTTATGCAAATAAGCCAAGTATAGATCAGCTGTAGCCCAAAACACAGAATCTGACAGTGAGAAGGTATTTGCAATATCATCTTTGTACTTTCTGATAAACCGGCATCAAGCAGCCAGAACAATGCCTATGAGAGTCTAAATAACACACACCGTGGTATTTATAGCATTTACTAAGTTGTGTATTCCTAATAACTCAGTGGAGAAGACAAAATGTTGAGACCTCTTCCATCTAGGACTTCTCACTCTTACCTCCAAATCAATTTGTGCAGGGTCCAATGATAAGGTCTAACAATATGAAATATACTTAGTTGTAACAATAGACTGACCTGTTTTCCCTCTTTTTACATTTCTCCTCGTTCTTTGCTCTATCCATATGTATTCTGCAGCACACAGAGAACAAGGAAAGTACGTCCTTTGATCTGCATTTTGTGCATTTACGCTGGCAGAACGGACCGGAATGTGCCATATATTAAAACAACAGCCCATTTCTACTCTTTTCTTTGGTACTAGAAGGTTTGCGGCGGTGCCCGATACCAAAATATATTAAACATGCCCCAGAGCCTGATTACACAAGATACGTTATAATAAATCAATGTGTCATATATTTCTACAATAATTCTTTATGTAGGATGGAGTGGTGGAAATCCTATTTACTCCATTTCTTGTTATGGAGATTGAAGTTATGCAAAACAGACACCATTTTTACACCAGTTCAGAGTTTGAGGATGTCTCTACCAAAGTCAATTTTAGAAATATTTTCTTTAAAGGTCCAATTTATCAGAAAATGTATCAAATAAATGAATCCAAAAGCCATGTAATGAAAAGGCAGTGCTGAAGGGAAACTAATCAAATGTGCCCAAACTCAGGGTCCACACATGTACAGAATTACAAAGTTTCTCTGAACGCCTCAACCGGGACTACCTTCTTGAATGCTTGGTTTACGTAGCAGTTCCATCTCTTAGCCAGACAGTTTATACAAATAAGCCAAGTATATATCAGTTGTAGCCCAAAACACATAATCTGATGGTGAGAAGTTAATTGTAATATCATATTTGTACTTTCTGATAATCTGGCATGAAGTAACCAGAACAATGCATATGAATCTGTTGAACTTGGCTCACTGACACCTGTCTCCCCTCATTTTACATTTCTCTTTGTTTTTTGCTCTATCCACATGCATTCTGCAGCACACATAGAACAAGGAAAACACCTCCTTTGATTTTTTGTGCCAGCAACACAGATAGTGCAAGGGAACATGCATTGGCGTTCATCTGCATTTTGTGTGCCAACACTGGCAGGAGTACAGGACAGGAGTATAACGACAAACTTTGGTTGAATTAGGCGGGGCAAAGTAACATTTTTCCATTTGATTTGTTTCTTGTATTTGCCACATAGTCATAAAGAGTAGGACTGGGACTCTGGGGTAACTTTCTGATCGTTTTATTTTCATTTGTAGTGTCATTTCCCTGATGAAGGGCACATTATGTTAGTGCCCGAAATGCATTGGACACGCCTTGATATTTGCCTGATGTTGAAACTTGAAATTATTTGATGAACTTTGATATGAAATAATATAAAATGCAACGCAAATCATGAATAACCGCAAATAAAAAACGATCTAAGAGAACATTGAATGAAAGTGTTTTCCTGACTCAAGAGAAACACAACCTAAGTGTGTGCCAACTAGGGATGACACCAGATTCCATCTGGTCTCACGTATCTCTCAATTTCCTTGACGTCGTGGGGCTCTCGACGCCTCCTAATTGAGCACCACCAAACTTGAATAAAGCACATTTAACTTGAACCAATTTACTATAACCAGCAGTGCATCAACCCAACTTTATTACATCGTAACTTTCTGATACACATATCACTGTGGCTGACATTCGGGGGGTGAACCTCAAGTCACTCCTATGGCCTGTGTTGTGGGGCTATCAGATTTAAAGTAGGGTTGGGCGAACATCTCCTTTCCGCTCATGGAATGTGCGGAGATTTGCACTTCCGCCCCTTGCGCAAAAAAGGCGGAATTTTGTGGCAATTCTCCACACATTCGGGGGCGGAACGCGCATGCGCAGTTTGCAGATGAAGCTGCGATGGGCAAGGATGCGGCTGCAGTAAGGTAAGTTTTATTTAAGTTTAATTTTATGCTTTTACATAGGATTTAATAGGGCGGGCAGGAGGCAGGCGGGAGGTGGGAGGCGGGCGGCGGGCGGCGGGTGGGCGGGTGTCGCGTAACGGAAATATCACGGAGAGGCATGGAGATTGGTTCAATCTCCTTGCCTCTCCGGTATAGTCCCTTACGCGACCTCCGCCCACCCCTAATTTAAAGTCACTCCAGCTGTAATAGACTACTTTTAGGATGAGGGGAAGGGCAGAGGAGTGGGCACTTCCAGAGGACTCAGATCCCGAAAAAAAACTTAAAAGCCTCAGACCCTAAATCACATTTGGTGACTGAAAATATACTATAAGAAGAGGATCTTGAGGCCTCCGAAATTGTCAACTGTTAAGCAGCCAGTCGGGCTGTACGAGCAGGAACAGCTCTGCAAGAACTGTGACTGGAGTTAGGAATAGAGGCTTGCCTGCCAGTCTCCCATCTGGGTGTGTGGATTTCAGTCAGGGAAATCGAAGACCAATTGCCCCTGAAACCTAGAGCAGCAGTGCCTGCGTGCCTCTTAAGACCAGTGTGTTATGTGAAGATGAAGAGTGCACTTGGTGAGTGCTGCTGTTTTGGACAAGTTGGAACATTTAGTTTTACAAATAAATACAGTTTGTAAGGTACCTTTTCCGTAGGGAGAGTCTAAGACAGTTGTTTTATGTGGTGTTTTTTTTCACTTTTTTCCCGATTCCAATTGCTAGAGATACACGCTACTGTATTTTGTTTTTTAAGTAGTTTAATCAGTACTTTATTTTTTCTGTTTTAAGTTTTAAAACATGATGGAATGCCCTTTTATATTTCAACTACCATGTTGCTTTTTTTCATTTGATCAGTTTTTGATCATTACAAATCTTTTCATATTTAGGGCTTGAATTAAATGTTGGCAGATGCCATCACAGAAGTTCTTGTAAATGCAATTTAACTATGCCTCATTGATCCATCAACATGATGGTGCTGCACAGCACAGTTTATTTTTTTTCAATTTTCAATAATGAAATCCAAATGGACTTTTTGGAAGTTAAGAAATCTGAGTGGTTTGAAGTTGGTGGAGATGGAGTTGTTACCTACAAACTGAAAATCAGGTCTGTCCATATGTAAATCATGCGAGCGAACCTTCAGGTTGGCAGAAAGGGTACTCTGTCACCTTTTATGACGTGCTACCCTTTCTGCCAACATCTCAAATTTGGCCCTCAAATACTAACTGTAGGACGCTTGGAGCACCATTTAAAAATATAAAAACACTCCTTACAGTCATAGTTACTTTTAGTTGTGGGATTATTTAAAATATACTTTTTGGCAACTTTTAACAGGGTTTACTAGTGGATTTCTTTTTTTTTATTTCCTTGAGCAGTTTTTAAATTGGAGAAAACATATTTTTTCTCGATATTTCATTAGAGTAATGTCACATGGATTATTACTAAGTGACAGTACAAGAGTTTGAAAATACTACATGAACTCGAAAACAGAAGATTACTCCAGGTAAGAACATATTTCAATATTAGATTGTTGCCAGTAGTAATGAATTGTTGTTAAATCAGAAAATTAAAAATGTGTTTATTAGTAAGTGATGTTAGTAGTTTAAAATGTAGACAATGTTTTTGAGTAAGTATGAGCCACCAAACATTCCAAACCGCGGAACCTTTTTCATGAATCTTTCATTCTCTCTTTAGTTTTTTTAGTTACTCTTGGTTGCAGACTACTTGCAAAAGATTGCCCTTCTCTTCTTTCTTAGAAACATTGCTCCTTTTTTTAAATTTCCAAAAAATGATAAAAAGGCAAAGCATATGCTTGCTCTCTAAAGAATCTTTGGCCATTCAAAAGCATATCAACAAGCAGAGATTAAACATTTTCTGAAAAATCTCTATTGAGCAACAAATGCAGAAAGAGGAGTCCCACCGAATCTATAGATCCAATGCAGCTTCCATAGTATACCTGGAAGTATCCATGCCATCTTTGCAAAAGCCATGGAAAATCTTTCTCATCTCTTTTAACGGAGTAGGAGGGGGATTCGCCATCATCCACAAGGACACTCTCAGAGTCTCGACTAACACCAACAACACCCTCACCACCCCCGAGCACATGTACTTCCAGATCCACACCAACCCCAACACCACCCTCAGAGGAACACTCCTCTACAGACCACCCAGACCAGACCACAGTTCAGCGACTCCATCGCCGACCTCATCAGCACGCACGCCCTCACCTCCACAGACTACATCCTCCTCGGGGACCTGAATTTCCACCTCGAGAACAGCGACGATGCCAACTCCACCAACCTGATCGATAACCTCGCCAACCTCGGACTCAAACAACTTGCGACGACACCAACCCACGCCGCTGGACACACACTGAACCCCATCTCCTCCGCAAGTCCCCATGTCTCCTACAACGACACCACCAAACCCCACTGGACAGACCACATATGCATCCACTTCACCTTCAGGAAACCCACCAGACACCACCACACCCAAGAAGATGCCACGCCGCTGCTGGGGCAAGGTCACTGAGGACCAACTGACCACCACCCTCGCCCTGCCCGCCGACCCCACCGACCCCGACATCACCGCCATCAACCTCAAACATTGGATCAACGACTGCGCCGACACCCTCGCCCCATTCAAGACCTCCGCCACCATTCACACCAAAAAGAAAGCCGCATGGTTCACCGAATACCTCTGGACATCCAAGCGCACCTGTCGGAAGCTGGTGAAGAGCTGGCTCCGCAACCCAACACCAGGCAGCTACACAGCCCACAAGAACGCCAACCGCAGACACCGCCAACTCATCAGGACCGCCAAGAGGACCGCCTTCAAGGACCGCCTAGAAAGCGATGCATACAACAGCAAAGAGCTCTTCAACATTGTGAAAGAACTCTGCAACCCCAGCTTCAACACCAATGACATTCCACCATCACAAGACTTGTGCAACTCACTGACCACTTTCTTTCACCGCAAGACCGCCGACATCCACAACAGCATCGCCAGCGCCCCCCCACATCCAATGCCGGGACCACCACCCCTGCAACCACCACCCGCACCAGTCATCTGACCGTCTGGTCCAACGTCAGCAACGAAGACACCATCAAGACCATAAACTCCATCCACTTCGGATCCCCATCTGACCCATGCCCTCACCACGTTTTCAACAAAGCCAGAACTACCGGCCCATCTCCCTGCTCCCTTTCCCGGCGAAAGTCACGGAGAAGATCGTCAACAGACAGCTGACCCGCTACCTCGAAGACAACAACATCCTGGACCCATCCAAGTCCGGCTTCCACAGCAACCACAGCACCGAGACCACCCTCTTTGCCGCCACAGCCGACATCAGGATTCTTATGTACAAAGGAGACACAGCCGCCCTCATCCTTCTGGACCTATCAGCAGCCTTCAACATGGTCTGCCACCGCACCTTAACAGCACGCCTCCATGATGCCGGACCCAAGAGAAGGCCCTGGCCTGGACCACATCCTTCCTCTCTGGCAGAACCCAGAGCGTCCGCCTCCCACCCTTCCGCTCCAAGAGCACCAAGATCATCTGCGGCGTTCCACAGGGATCATCCCTCAGACTGACGCTGTTCAATATCTACATGACACCACTCGCCCACGTCGCACGATAACATAGCCTCAACATCTTCTCCTACGCCTACGACACCCAGCTGGTCATATCCCTCACCGAAGACCCCCACACCGCCAAAGCCAACCTCCACAGAGGAACGAAGGCCATCACCGAATGGATTAAGGACAGCAGGCTGAAGCTGAATTCTGACAAGACGGAGGTTCTCATCCTCGGCCCCACCCCCTCAGCCTGGGACAACTCCTGGTGGCCAAAATTGCTAGGAACAGCCCCAGAACCCACCAACCACGCACGCAACCTGGGGGTCATCCTCGACTCCGCCCTCTCCATGACCAAGCAGGTCAACGCCGTCTCCGCTTCCTGCTTCCAACACCCTCCGAATGCTCCACAGGATCTTCAAATAGATCCCCTCCGACACGAGAAAAACTGTCACCCAGGCCCTCATCACCAGCAGACTGTACTACAGGAACACCCTCTACGCAGGAACAACAACCAAGCTCCTGAGACGGCCACAACGCATCCAGAACGCCTCGGAACGACTGATCCTCGATGTCCCCAGACGCCGCCACATCACACCACACCTGAGAGGCCTGCATTGGCTCCCCGTCAACAACAGGATCACCTTCAAACTCCTCATCCACGCACACAAAGCCCTACACTAAGCTGGACCAGCATACCTCAACGACCGACTCAGCTTCTAAACCCCCACCCGCAGCCTCTGCTCTTCCAACCTCGCCCTCGCCACAGTTCCACGCATCCGGAAAACCACAGCCGGCGGCAGATCCTTCTCCTACCTCGCCGCCAAGACCTGGAACACTCTGCCTACCAGCCTACAACAGACCCAGGACCTGCTGGCCTTCAGAAGACTTCTCAAGACCTGACTTTTTGATCGACAGCAGCCCCCCCTCCTCCCCCCCAGCGCCTTGAGACCCTCACGGGTATGTAGCACGCTTTACAAATGAATGATTGATTGAATGATTGATAGGTATTACAAGAGCTGGTTACACTTAAAGTGCATGATTGTATCTCAACAGCAAACAACGTGCATTGGCGAATTTGAAAGCATATGTTAGAGACATCTAGCCACAGATCCCTTAACTTGACTTTTTGTTGACCTATTGGTGTGCAGTATTTACATTAAGAAGACCTCAGGGTTCAAACCAAGCTGCGTCTATCACTGCAACATGTTGTTACGCATCCCCATCTCATGTGTCTTTGGGGATTGCATGTGACCGTGACCCAAAGTTTTTATCTGACTGCTGGGCCATGGTGCCAAAAGCATTGAGGGAGCTGTTCCTAAAGCTGCTCATGGCACGGCATTTGACACCTCGGAGATCTCCCTGGTGATCTCGTCCCCGCTCCCTGTCTCAGTAGAAAGAAATATCCGAGCACTGCTCCGGGGGTTGTAAGTCTTCTTCTTCATACTCAAAGTTATTTAGGTCTGGTAAGAAAACACCATAAGAAGCATAAGAAGTGAAAGCAGCCTTTGACTTCACCACGTTCGTCACCTTACAAGAGAAGTCTTGGTGCACTAGGCCCCAGTCTGTGGAGTGGGTTTCGGAGTTTCCCTTTCCATGGGATGAGAGCAACTCCTGCCCAGTTGAAAACCTTGTATGATGCCATGTGTACCATATTTGGGTGGTCTGATACTGTTGATGCACCTTTGGGCCTGCTGCTTCATCAGAAGGAGCTTCCATGGGTTCTGCAACAGCTGCTCCGGTGCCCAGATTCCTCATGGATCCATCACGAGACTGATGCAGGTCATTCCTCCTAAAAACCCTTCCCTGGTGCAGCTTCTGACATCGAGACCCTCCACATCGCTCACACCCACTGGCAACACCTCCCCTCTCCTTATTTCAGATGACACTGAGCCGGTTGGGAGCCCACGATGCCTAGACTAGCACCAACAGAGCCGTTGGGCTCCATGTTATATCCTGTGCCTTACACTGAAGGGCTATGATTGAATGAAGGTTGGGAGGCGCAGCAGAATCCCTTAGAAATCCCATTTTTTCATGAAGGACCAGACTGGTACAGGGACCTGGGTGAAGCCAGAGGCATAGAGACCTCCCCAGAGCCTGACATCCTATCTCCCCCGAACCTGGCTGCGGAGGAGGGGACTTCATTAGCAATGGTGGTCATTGGACTGCAGAACTCTATGACGTGCAGCTTCCTACTGTGATGGTTAAGACCAATGTCTTGATGGAGGTCCTGTTTCCTGTTGTCTTGAACTGACAACCCTTGCTGCCATTCAACGAGGCATTGACAGATGTTCTACTGGGCACCAGGTTTAAGCCCCGCACAGGGGCTCCTGTTAACAGAACTATCGCCCGCTACCATCAGACTGCAGCAGGTGACCCAGCTTTCCTCGGCAACCACCCAACCCTAAGAGCTTCATACTCCAAGCCTCTAGTTCTCATGGCATGTTCCCTTCTGCACCCCAGATAGGGAATCCAAAAGAATGGCCAGCTTTAATGAGAAGATCTTCTCTTCAACCAGCCTTGCATTGCGGTCAGTAAACACTGCATTCCTCTTGGGCCGTTACTCCCATTCACTATGGAAAAATAGTTGCCAAGTACTGCCACTAGTCTCTGAGGAGACCCGAGCTGTCCTCTCCCCAGCTGTTACAGATGGGAGAGATGCAGCAAAGTTTTCTATATGCTGTGGCCCATACACAATAAACTTGCTGGGCAGAGTGATTTCTTCAACAGTGGCTGTTAAGCGCCATGCCTGTCTGAGGATGCCTGGCTTTTTGGGAAATGTCCAAGCCAATCTGATGGACATGTCCTTAGAAGGCTCTCATCTCATCGGGGACAAGACAGATGCAGTGCTAGAGCACTTTAAGCAGTTGCGGGTAAAGGCCAAATCCTTGGCCTTCTCAGTATCATATCGGCCTGCCTCATCCTTTTTCTATTTTCATGGCTATGGAAGGGGCTTCCAACAACGCCAATCCACCACAGGCAGAGGACCATGCAAGTTCAGCAACCTCTGCGTGGTTGTGGGCGCAGTTCACCCTATCCCCACAGTCAGAAGGACAGTAGTCAGGTCATGTCCCAAATCCCTCCCCCTCTGCCTCCAAACCTTCCTAGTATGATCCCCCAAGTTCAAGGGCATTCGTTTGGGTGCCATCAACTCCACCATGGGTGGGAAACCCCCTCGGACAGGTGAGTTTTGCAAAAAAGTCCAAATGGACTACTCCCTACTCTTCACGACTACCCCTCCCTGAATGGCTCCTATGTACGATCGGCTGATGGAGGATCACTCTTTGCCAAGGGAGCTACAGAGAGGGTTCCTGGTCCAAAAATCAGCTGTGGTTGTTATTCCTACTATTTTCTGGTTCCAAAGAAGGAAGGAGGTATTTGTCCTATCCTTGACCTCAGAACCATCAACTACTTCCTCAGAAAAGAAAAGTTCAAGATGCTCACTCTTGCTAATGTCCTGTCTGCCCGGACCTGGAAGACTGGATGGTAGTGTTTGACTTCTGGGACCCCTATTTTCATATTCCCATCCTGCCTGCCCTGGATCTTGATGAGACTGACTCTGAAGCTGCTAGGCTTGATGTCCTCTTGCATCGTGCTGGTGGATCATGCTAAATGGCACTTGTCGGCACAGCAGTGGGCATTGCTGTTTCAATGGTCACATCAATCTTTAAAATAAATAAATAAATAAAATCATCAGGGAAATCTCACCAACCTAGACCAGATCTAGGAGGGCAATGCGAATGACCTGCAGTGTTGGTTGTTAAACCATGATTGGGTCAGAGGCAGATCCATCTCCCTTCCTCAACCAGATATTACTGTGGTGACAGAGTAATCACTTCTGGGATGGGGCAGCCACCTGGGAGAGGTGGAGATCAGAGGACTCTTATCTCCATCAGAAGCCAGGCTACACATCAAACTGCTGGAGCTTTGAGCTATTTGTTTGCCACTAAAGGCCTTATTAACCTCTTTCAAGGAAAGGCAACACCACTACCGTGTGGTACTGCAACAAACAAGATAGGGTGGGGTCGTGGACCCTATGTCAGAATGCCCTGCACATCTGGACTTGGCTGGATAAGCAGGGGTTATCCCTGGTGGTTCAACACCTTTCCGGTTCCCAGAACGCAGGGTAGACAAACTCAGCCATTGGTGCTTCGAAGATCACGAATGGTGTCTCCATCTGGAGGTGGCGCAAGGTCTCTTTCAGCAGTGGGTGGAGCCTTGGTTAGATCTGTTCACCTTCAAAGAGAACACACAATGTCAGCAGTGTTGCACGTTGGAGTTTCCAAGGTTGCTCCCACTCGGCGACGCTTTTTGTTTCGAGTGGATCACAAGCCTAGTGTATGCATTTCCGCCTATACCCCTCCCGTCCAGAGTGCTCAAGAAGATCAGAAGCGACCGGGCCCATATTGTCCTTGTGGTTACGGACTGGGCATGGAGAGTTTGGTATTGGGGGAAAGAGCCCCTATTTGCATAGTTACGCCCCACTTCTTGCCTGACATTTAATGCACTGTGACTTGATGTGACCTTGGGTCCCTTCCAATCAGGTTCCCAGGGCATGTGTTCTTTCTCAAAACTGTACTTTTGTGCCCACAATTGGCACATCCTTAGCCACCTGTAAGCCCCTTGTAAAAGGTACCATGGGTACCAAGGGCAGCAGGCTCGACTACGGCAACTCTTTCTATGCCGGAATCAACAAATCACTACTTCACAAACTTCAAACCTTCCAAAACGCCGCCGACAGGCTCGTCCTAGGACTATCACACCGGGAACACATGACGCTCACCTACGAGAACTCCACCGGCTCCCCATTGAGAAGAGGGTCACCTACAAATCCTTGAACAACATCGGACCCAAATACCTCAACGACCGAATGAGTTTCCACAAACCCAAGATGAACCTTCGCTCTTCCGACCTCGCCCTGGCAGAGGTCCCCCGCATCCACCATAGAAGGAGAGCTTTCTCCTACACTGCCATCACAGCATGGAACGCTCTCCCAGTTGAAATAGGATGCTCGACTACCCTACTCACCTTCAGACGGGCACTCAAGACCTGGCTTTTCAACTGATCGGAGCTGCTAGACCTTCCCCTCCCCCAGCGCCTTGAGACCCTCGCGGGTGAGTAGCATGCTTCACCAACCCCTGATTGATTGATTGATTGACCAGGGGAGTCCTCTAAGCGCTGCAGCACCTATTGTGCCACCCTGAGGGAGCCTGCACCTTAACACCCACACATTGCCATCAACAACATGGCAATCATCTCTGTATGCCATGCCTGCAACGCATGCCCGTGGCCTAGGTAAGTCACCCCTCTAGCAGGGTGCACCGGTCATAGATGAGGGTACAGTTGCATGAGCACTTCACCAATACAGTGTCCATTCTTAGACATTGTAAGTGCAGTAAAGCATAAAGAGTATATGGTCTGGGAGTTGGTCACTCCACAGCTCCATAATGGCTTTACTGAAGCCTGGGATGCTGAAACGCCGTCGACCCTGCAACGCTTATTGCGGCTTCATTTTGGTCAATTACAAATAGTATAATTGTTTTTTACAATTCTGTAAATAATGTATTTTGACTGTCACACAAAAATTGTCTAATTTTGCGCCGCCTCACGTTGTTATGTAATCACTTGTGTCACTGCGCTGTTCATTCACCTTCACCTTGCCAGTACACTTTTGATTGTTTTGTTACTTCAAATTAATTGTCCCTTTGTGTTTCCATATGCAAATAATAATTTTGAATTATTCTTTAGTGTCCTTTTTTCTCTTCTCCTGGTGCTATGTGATTTACTCACTTTTTATTTGTCTGCTTATATGATATTCCTGTTGAGACATTGTATTATTTTTCCTTGCTACCTGGCAAATAAACTGAAACTCTCTGGAGGCTCTCAAACATCACGTAATGCGGAAAATGTATTGCTTGAACCTCCCACTTTCAAAAAAGAAAGATCGATGGCCCAATCCTTTTCAGGTGAGAATCTGGAACTCACTTCCACCTCAGCTCCGGACCACCACCACCGGACTGTCCCAGTCCTTCAAACCTGACCTCAAAGTTCTCCTTCAAAGACACTTCCAGGTCTAATTCACACCCTCTCTAATCTCTGAAGGAAGTTCTTCCACTATAGGAAATTCTGTACTCCATGCCTATAGAAGTGCCTTCCTAGTTGTCCATGTGTTTTGTGTGTATACCATTTATTGCAGTATTATACCTCTACTTGTATCTTGTACGCTTTTGTCATATGCACACATGTCACTTTTTCCACTTGTAACATATCTTTTGCTACCTCTTGTATTTTGTTTACTTTTTATACATGCACAATGTCACTTTTGCCTCATGTAATGTAGCGTTTGATTTTGTAACATAGCCACTTGTAATTTTCTCCTCATGTAACATTAATGTTCCTATTGTGAAACGATCTGACACCTTCGGGTAAAGTCAGCGCTATATAAAACTGCATAAAAATAAATAAATAAATACACTTGCTGGTCGTTTACTTACCTGCATGCCGATAACGTTCTTTTTCCCCATAGAAGCCAAGGTTATGATTTTTCTTCCAAAACATTTGTCAAACTGAACTTTTGTAATGAAAACAAAGTAACTTTGCTTTAAACCCAAGATTTACATATTTACATGTACGTTGTAGACTTCGGTGTATGATATCTTTGCATATATCAATGTAAATGAAAAGTAGTTTAAAAGTAATCAAAAGTAATCTTTATGTATTTTGAACTTTTTTATAAGCAAATACAAACCTGTAACAAAGCCAATTCTATTTACAACTGCATTTCCTTGTAAATTGTTGTTTTTAAAGTATGTTCTAACTACTTTCTAGAAATAAAACATTAGTATACCTTTTTTATTCTTACCTAATTGGTCTAGATTCTGTCTCTGAATGTGTGCCATCAGCCTTGATCGAGTGAATACTATAAATGCTTAACACATCCTGCTGATAAGACTACTGCTTGACCACACTACCACAAAGAGAGCAGTTAGTGATGATCTAATTTCACCTCAGCTATACCTCTGGGGATCCACAGAACTCAATACATAACTTTGGTATAGCATATACAGAGCCAGCTTCCTAGAGGTATCCCGAGCTTCTGCGGATGAGCATTGATACTCTGATTATGCTGCCCCTTCAGGAAGATATTTGGTCACAGTAGCAAGAGAGGGTCCTCCACCCGAACCTGTCCACCTTCCGCCTCCTTGCGTGGAGTTTGAGCGGTGACAGTTCACAGCCTTTGACATTCCTTCTGAAGTCTGCAAAGTTATTCTGGCAACCAGGCGTCCATCCACTTAGACAGTATACAGCTGCTGATGGCAAATATTTTTAAAAAATGATACAGAACAGTCTGTTGACCACCTGTCTGCCTCCCTCTTTGACATTTTTTTTCATTTTTTCTTTGGCCCTGAAAGACTCTGCTCTGGGCATTCAGAAGGGTTACTTTTTTACCCATTCTACTTTTCTACGGTTTCCAGATCAACCATCACTTTTTAAATCTCCTATTGCACATAGATTCTGTAGTGGATCACACATATGTTCCCCACCTCACCATTTAGCTTGCCCCAGTGGGACCTTAACTTTGTTCTCACCTATTTGATGTGTGCACCTTTCGAGCCACTACACAATTGCATCCTCCAGGAGCTTACTATCAAAATAGCCTTCTTAGTGTTAATAACTTCTGCCAGGGGGGGAGAACAAATTGCCAGCTTTATCTTCTCAGCCTACTTACCTGTCCATCTTTTCGGACAAAGTAGTGCTCCATACTGGAGCTCCTTTTTGCCTAAGATGGTGAGCCCATTCCATCTTGGTCAATCTGTCACTTTGTCCACCTTCAATGCTCCTCCACATCCTTCTAAGGAATAAGAGTGTCCCACCATCTGGAACCAAATCAAATAAAATCAAATAATCCTTTATTCGGTTTTCATAATTTTAGAAAAACCATAAAAGTACATTTGTAAAAGGTTACAGTTAAAAAATGGTTTAAAAATTATACATCGAATGACATTTAAAACAGAAATTCATTGACAATTTGGCAGATATAAAATATGGGGATACAATCCATCAGATAAAACGATTTAAGACATGGTAATCAATACCAAAAATAGAAAATCTGCAATGTTAAATAGGATGCAAAATTTGAAACCTAGTCTAAATTCGGCCTATGTCTGAAAACAAACTTCAAGAATGTGGCTATAGGTTTTGCATGAGTCTCTTCATTCAAAGATTGTAAATAGAGAAATGCTGGGCGACATCTTCGAAAACCCACTATTTTTAAAATAGGAATTATCCAACACTTTCTTAGTTCATTGTAGAACCTGCAGAATAAAACAGTGTGCAAAGAAGATTGGGGGAGACATCATCACAGGGGAAGGTTGATAAAATCTTTTCCCAGTCACTTATCTTAGGGAAAGTAACTAGGCGGTGGAAAACATCCAACCTGAACCGAATAAGTAGAAATCTTTTCGTAACTGCTCAGGTTGAAAGTTAGGTGAGGTTTTATGGAAAGGGTCATTTGGACTGTTAACATATGCTGGACAGTTGTTTTGCTAGCCTCATTGGTTAGTCGCAGCTGTTCTAAATTCTTCAGACATAGTTTTTTAAAAACAGGTTTAGAAAATTGTGACATTAATATGGGTGAGTGATTTTATTTTGCCATGTCCAAGTCAGACAAAAAGTTTTTAATATAAGCAATCCACCCGGTCTAATGAGCATTGTCAAGGGCAAGGCAGTCCTGTATAAATCCTTGACAGAAAACAGTTTTAGTAGATGTCCAGATATGATGCCATAACAGAAGTGGTTTGATTCTAATTATGTCCATCAAATATGGCAAACCCAGTTCCATGTGGCATACGTATGTCGAAGTGCCCTGGGGCCCATTTGGAACCAAAACGAGCATTATCCTTCTATCTTCATTGCACTAACTCTTTGTAGGGCATACTGGAGCAAAGAAGTGTTGCTATGTGTAGGAGAGAACAATCTCTTGTTGGGTTCTAGCCTGCATGAAAAATCAGTCAATCATTGGAGAAGAAACAGACTCCTCGAGAACTTAGAGCTCATTCTACCAGATGGAAGGCAGCCACCACAACTCTTCAATGTTGTTTTCCCTGTCTTGGACATCTGCCAGGTGACTAGGTGGACATTCCTGTACTTGTTTGCCAAACATTATTACTTACCTGGATAATCATTCCTAAAGGACTTTCTGGTCTAATACATTTCCTCAGCCCATCATCCTGGGATGGTATTGCTTGGGTATCTGTTCTAAGGTAAGGAATATCCAGCTAGATGTCTCTATCAAATGGACCCGTTACTTACCTTCAGTAAAGCCTTATTTGGTAGAGACATGATCAAGCCTCAGATTCATTACTAACTCATCCATCCTCCCTACACAGCCAATCTGTTTTTAGTGTCGGAGCTGTTCCCTTTCAGGGCCATAGGTTTTTTTGCACACAATAGACAGTTACTTTATTGATATGTCCTTCTGGCATAGAAAGTTGTGAAAAGTACTGATGTCAGCGTGCTGAGTTGGAGCCTATAAAGATGAAGTGGACGTCACGATGACGACGATGCCTAGGATGTCACGCGGACTACGACTGACACCACCTATCAGCCCACAGGGGTACTGCCATCAAAAATCTTTGGACTCCAGCCTGATGCCTGGAAGTTTCAAGGTAAGGAATCTGTGGCTAGATCATGTCTCTACCAGTAAGGCATTACTGAAAGTATGTAACTTACCCATCAGAGCACGAGTCAAAATGATTGCCACCTCAAGAATTCAACCTTTTAGATTCTCTATTAAGTTATACAGCACGAATCATTCAAGATTTAAATTTAGAAGCAAAAAGCCAGAATAACTAAACTCTCTGGGATTGAATGTGAAGCCAATAAGCTTGATCAGGCAGAACAAGCCAATGCTTCCTGTACTCCATTATTGAAGCTGCTGCTTTTGGTTAAGACTTAACATGAGTGTGTGTAAACTGGTACATCAAGGCTTTAATAAATGGTGAAATATCCTGTTTACTATTTAGCTTCCAATATTTCATAACAAGAGAGGAGTTTGGTTCCCCAGTAAGTAATTCAATTCAGGGGCCTTATTTATGAAGGCCTTGCGCCGCCGGTGCGTCACTTTTAACATGGGAAAAAATGACGCACCGGCGGCGCAAGGCCTTCATAAATAAGGCCCCAGATATTTAGCTGACTTCTTCCACAACAAAAACAAATTGCTCCTCCTCTACAGAAACCGGACACTTTGGAAAAGGAAAATCTATTTGCAGCGTCATATCTAAACAACACGTTTTAAAGATGTGCAAGAAACAGAATAACTGAATCAAGAGAAAGGTCAAGTTATCTATCTTGCTTGCATCATCTTCATCCCCTTTCCAACAAGGAAAGTGCACTTGAATTGATGTTAAATCAGAAAAAAAAATGTATTTTTTTCTGCATTGATTGCTTAGTTGAAGCCTTTTGTATTTCCAGGTAACAAATCTCTTTTACACAAGACTGAGGGCCAGATTTATGAAAGTGTCACCCAACGCATCATCCAAAAGTACTGTGCTGCTTTGCATGACAGGGAGGGAGCAGGAGAGCACAATATCCACAGAGAAAGGCATTCTCCTTCTCAGGTCCTAGTGCTGGCGCAGAATATTGCTGCTCAACACCATACACATAACAAAACATAAAGCTGTTGATATTCACAAGCAGAAAAAGGATACTTATTGTGCATTAATACTATATTGAAATTTCTTTTTTTAGTTTAAAGAAGATTTTATTGAATACACAAATGCAATACATAATTAATAAAAGTAATACAGCAGAGAACATAATGTTGCTAAAGGAATTAGGTAAATAATGGGGGGTAAGGGAAAGAAAATGGAAAAAAGGAAGGGAAGGAAAGAAAAAGGGGGAAATCAATTGATATAAAACAAAACTTTGTATTCAAAACAAACAATCCAAACATTTCAAAAAATTCAATGGCACCTTATGAGAGAAAGTAGAATCAAAAAATATGAAAGAACACAACAATAAGGAAATACCTCAAGGAGGTTTGGATACTTCATCAACACATGGAATGTGTACAGGTCGGGATTGAGCAGAGATATCTAAATAATTTGTAATATGTAACCATAACAAGTCTTGTTTAATAGTTAGGGTAATAGGATGAACATAGGTGCTATCTAATCTGTGGTTATAGCAAAAACCATACTACCAGGCCTGAAAAAAACCCTTTGAGGAGTCTTTCCAAGACTTAGTGATCTGCTGATACGCTACTGCAATAAGTAAGTCAATAATAGAAATGTTGTTATTTGAGGTGGACCAAATGTCAGACAGACTGCCCAGAAAAATATGAGTGAGAGAAAATGGAAATTGAGTAGAACATTTTTTGTTAATTTGTTGGGAGACTTTGGACCAAAAGGAATAAATCAAAGGACAAGTGAAAAGCATATGTTTAAGATCTGCTACACGGGCGGAGCAAGACCAACAAGTGGAGGGAACTGAGGGGTTTAGTAAATGTAATTTGGCAGGAGTGACTAAGAGTCTGTTGTAAATAAAAAATAAGGTTTGGGTAGTATTAGCTGCTCTAGAGGACTTCCTTATTTTAGACCATATCCGATGCCAAGTGTCGATAGAAAAAGAAACTTCAAGGTCTGTCTCCCAGTCTTGTTCTGTTTCAGATTTAGTTCTAGCATCAGAGATATCCCGCAATTTCTTGTAAATTTGAGATGCCGAAGAGGAGGTTATAAGGGAAGAAAAAGCGAAAGGAGAAGACGTAATTTGAGAAGAAGAAGGAAGAGAGTTATACGAATTTTGAGCGGCTAATTTATATTTAGAATAGAAGGATGATGGAAGAGAGAAAGAAGATTGAAGATTAGAAAACAGAATACAAACACCATCATTAAAATGGTGATGAGTCCAAACAAGACCTAGATCCTTATATTCTTTCCAAAACACAATTCTATTTCTAATTTTAATAAGGGAGTTATACCAGATGGAGGGTTTTAAAAAGCGTGATCGATCATCTAGACTACCAAAGAGCAAAGGAAGAAAAGTCTTCCTCGAGTTCTTAAGCATGGGAAGAGACATTTTTGGCGGTAAATGAGATAAAGAGGTAAATTCTTCAAAAGAGGTGGGAAAAAGAGGCTTCAAGATCCACCCACAGTGGGATAGACGAGAAGTCAGTTGAGCGGTCCGATAACAAGGAGACAGAAAAAATTAAGTATGATAGGAATGAAAATCTGGAAAATTTACTCCGCCTAGATGTTTAGGACACTTAAGTCTGGAGAAGGAAATCCTGGCCTTTTTATTTTGCCATAAAAAGCGAGATAAGATGGAATAAATATTTTTAAAACAGGATTTAGGAAGATTCACAGGGAGATTAGAAAGAAAGAATAAAATTATAGGAACTAACATTATTTTGATAGAATCTAAACGACCCCACCAGGACAGGAATAAAGGATTCCATCTAGCAGTAAAATCAGTAAGAGTTAATTGTAATTTTTTTTAATTAAGGGCTATAGTATCCTTAATCAAGGGAGTGAACCATAAACCTAAGTATTTAATTTTAGTAGGGCTCCAATGAAAAGAGGAAGATACAAAATCAGCGTGGAAACAAAATTTATTAAGAGGGAGGATTTCGCATTTATCTACATTAAGGGGCAGATTTATGTTAACTGGCGCATCCCCAGGGATGCGCCAGTTAACATGCGCCACAGTGCGCCACAGCTCCGCCAGCCATGGTGCGCCGCATTTATAATGCGGCGCACCATGGTGCAAAAACGGCACAGATGCGTGACGCATCTGTGCCGGAAATGTGGCGCATTGCTGGAGTTGCGTCGCAAGCGCGACGCAGCTCCAGCAAGGCTCGGGGGTGCCCCATTTTAACAATGCTGCGTCAAGACCTACGCCTGCTTCAAGCAGGCGCAGGCTTTTGACGCAGCATTGGCATAAAAGTGACTGAGTGAAATCTCATAGATTTCACTCAGCCACTTTTGCGAGGCGCACCTGCCCCGGAACGCCCACCCTGCGCCGGAACGCCCACAAGCGGCGCAGGGCTTTACAACGTGACGCATCTGCCTAGATGCGTCACGTTGTAAATCGTTCGTAGGGATGCGCCACGTTTACGCCGCCTTGCGTGACGCAACAGCGGCGTAAACGTGGCGCAAGGGCCTCATAAATCTGCCCCTAAGTTTATATCCCGATACCTGAGCAGAATTTGTGACTTCTGAAAGGAAGGCAGGAATAGAGGATTGGGGTTCAGAAATAAACAAAAGAATATCATCCGCGTAAGCCGAGAGTTTGAGTTTAGTTCATATGGGAAACCAGGGATGTTAGTATTCAGTCAGATTTTAGATAGAAAAGGTTCTAAAGCAAGAATAAAAAAGAAGAGGAGATAGAGGACAACCTTGACGTACACCCCGAAAAAAAGGAAAAGAAGAAGAGACAAGACCATTGGCAAAAAAAAAAGGATCTGGGAAAGGAGTATATTAATGAGATATAAGAACGGAACTTTGGCCCAAAACCAAACCAAAGGAGGGTAAAAAAAATGAAATCCCAATTAACCCTGTCAAAAGCTTTTTCAGCATCCAATGCCACTGCAGCTAAAGATCGATTGAAGGTGTGGGATTTACTAAGGACATTATCAGAAAGGTGGCGACCCTTAATAAAGCCACATTGCTCCTTACCAATCAATAGGGGGAGAATTTTATCTAGACGAAGGGCAAGTATTTTTGCAAAAATGTTATAATCTAAATTGATCAAGGAAATAGGTCTGTAATTCTTGCAGAGAGTATGATCTTTATTCTCTTTCGGCAATAAACAAATCAAAGCTTCTTTAAAGGAACCCTCCGATTTCCCGGAATATATAAAAAACGAAAACAACTGATGAAGTTTGGGAACTTAAAAATTAGAAAAATGGGAATAAAATTGTATTGTAAAACCGTCAGGTCCAGGGGCTTTGCCTTTTTTAAGAACATGAATGGCATCCAAAATGTCTTTAGGAAGAATATCTTTTTCTAAAGAAGAAAAATCTACATCAGGTAATGAGGGTGAGGGAATGGAGGATAAATAATGATCAATGTCAGAAGTTGAGGGGGATGATTCTGGAGTATATATGTTTTGGTAGAAAGTGGTAAATTCAGACAAAATGTCTTCGTCTTTATGAACAACATGGTTAGTAGAAGTCACAATAGATTCAATTTTTGTACGTTCTTTTTTATAACTTAAGGTAATTTGCAAGGATATTACCAGCCTTATTGCAAAACAATAGGAGAGAGTAAGGGTGTTTTACAGCAATGTAAGGTGGGAATTCCTAGTCCCCTATAAGAGAATTTAACAAAACAAATGGAGGAGTACCCCCTAAAGGCGTAACAGAGAAAGTCTCTGTGGCGAAAGCTTAAGGCTTAATCAAGCACGTGTGCCCAACCTTTACGCAGGACAAAGCGTGCCCTTTTTGAAGACCCCTCACTCACCAACCTAGTTGGTGACATGCTTCATCAACGGGGTCCCACCCCGAAGGCCGAGTGCCAACAGGGTGTGCTACGACACCTGATTACAGTGGAGCGGGTATTTTTCTCTTTTTATATGTGCAGTGATAAAAGGGGTAAGTGATTTAAAAGGGGCCAGATCTACTCACTATAAGACTTTATTCCTGAGTGACTGGACACCCTAATAAAAGAACTGTGACACCTATGTCTAATTAGGTAGACTCCGGTGTTCAAGATGTTTAGTGATTTAAAATACAGGCCTACATGTTTCAACCATCTTGCGATTGTGGGTTTTCGTCAGGACCAATGAAAAAAGAGAGGGACCTGGGTGGTAGGCACACGCTAAGGTGCGCCCTGCCCTAGATCCGTGATGAAAAGAAACACAAAATTGTGTCCCTTTGCAAAATGTTGTCTTCTCCCCAGTCTGGAAGAATAACCTGTGAAGAAAGATTCCAGGAAAAGGGTGGTTGGGATCACAATACAAAGGACAAACATTTGTTGTAAATATAACATATAGAAAATGTAATAAGAAGATAAAAGGAGTGCTCATCATTGTATTTGGCAGACATACTAGTTTATTAACCATAGTAATGACTACCACACTATGGGCGTACCCATCCTTTGGGATTGGTATATGGCTCCGGTACTGGTGCTGCTCTCAAAAGGCTGTCTGACTGTTTAAGCCTTTTAATGGGAGAATGTTTGGGCGGTGAAAACTGTGCAGATTATGCATATCGGGGTGAAAAATAGTACTACGGGAGGTGCTGATGTCTCACAATATACCCGGGAACGCTACATCTAATCATCCCGGTTTAAGGATTTCACAGTTTTTTAATGTAGCAAGGTGACACCTGGATATTTGTAAAACATTCGGCTTACTCATAGAGCGGATAGAATCCGCTTCATAGGCGTCCGTGTTCCAAAGGCGATGCTCGTGTAATCTAGGGAGTGAAGGTAAAACACGGGCGCAAAACGTGGTGAGTGACAAAATGTCATCTCGTGCCTACAAACAAATCCAGGGGGATCGTGTGTGATCCGACTTACTTGCGGCTTCTGTTCCTCGAACTGGTAACCTACTTGGTTCCATAGACGGTACGCCCCGTGGGAATCCCTGACACACATTGAGGTAGAGAAGATGTAGTCGGGCGCTCCGCTTCCTGGAAAGGGCGTGGTCGGGCGGGTCACATGGGTCGGCAAGCCAATCGACAGACCGTTGTGTCAAACTGAGGCTTGGAACTCAGCATGATCAGAAATTAAAATAGAACCTATGTCAGAATATGCTGAGATAAGGCTTTAGAAATAAACAGGTAATCTATCCGGGATTGGGAAGAGTGAACTGGGGAGAAATATGTGTATTCTTGAAGGGAGGGGTGACAAAGCCTCCAAGAGTCAATAGGGGATCTCTGGGTAATAGTAGAAGTAAATTGAGTGTGAACCGGTGAGGGTGAAAAATGGGCAGATGATTTTCTGTCTAAAAAGGGGTCCAATATCATATTGCAATCACCACCTAAAATAAAATAATCATCATTATACTGCATCGATGAGGAAATAATTTGAGGCCAAAACAATTTATCTTGAACAGTAGGGGCATATACATTGAAAATAGTCAAGGGAATCTTATCAACTTATAAAGATACAACAACCCATCTGCCATCAAAGTCTTTATCTTGATGTGCAAGTTGAATGTTCAAACGTTTATGACAGAGAATTGCAGCACCATTACGTTTCCCCGAGCCCGGAGAAGCAAAAACATGACCAACCCAATTACGACGTAACTAAGAGATTTCAGCTTCTTTGATATGAATTTCTTGTAATAGCACTATATCTCCTTTTAAATGAGCTAGATGTGATAAAACTCATTGTCGTTTAATAGGAGAGCCCAAACCCTTAACATTCCAAGAGATTATGTTTACTGTCATTTAAAACAGTAAAATGCAATTAACAACTGTAATGATGAAAAATTCAAATGAGAACCAAACAAAGGTGCAAGTGGAACATTATGAATGAAACAATTGGAATAGATGAAGAAGAAGAAGGAAAAATATGAAGGAATACAATATCGAGAAGTAAAAAAAGCGTTGGAAGAAAATAAAGCAGGAATAGAGAAGAACGAATATGTGCGAAGAAAAGAAAGAAGATATTAAAAGAAAAAGAAAACTAGATAGAGAGATAATGGAATACAATAATAACGATAAGAAATTGTAAGCACAAGACCAACTAGAAAAAGAAAAAATAATAGGGCACAACAGAGAGAGATGGGAGTATAGAATACGTTGAGGTAGAGAAAAGAGGAGAAATAGAAACATGGAGAGGATAGAACACAGTAGAAAAGAACAAAATAATAACAATATTCGATGAAGAGATATTGCAACAAAAAACATACCACAAGAAAACGGAGAGAACAGGGGTGGTGGAGCCACATAAGGGAAACGGAACGCTGAACAGGAGACTCCAAAACGAGATCGTGAGGAGAAGAACAACTCCCAGGAGAGACATATGAGGTACAAGGTGATGAGGGACCACAAAACTGCTACCTAAGAAAGAAATGAGGGAAAAATAAAGGATTAGGTAATAAAACACACCAAAGACACATAAAACAATAATTAGCAAAAAAAGTCAATAAAAGAAGGTACAAAATTGCCACACAATACGAACGAAGGGAGAAAGTCAAACATGAGACACAACTGAATCCTCAAAGAATAAAACAGTAATTCATTACGGCCGAGGAACTTCCATGGATTCTCCATGGCAACTGTCCAAAAATTGTTGAAGTAATGCCGGATCTTCATAGGTGGTCGTCTTGTTATTATAAGTCACTCTGAAAAGACAAGGGTGGAACAGGCCATATCTAGCATTCAAACTGCGTAGAGCAGGTCTCATCTCCAAAAATCTTTTCCAACGATCTGCAGTTACTTTGGCGTAGTCTTGAGCAAACAAGAGGTTAGAACCGTTCCAAGATATTTTTCCACATTGTTTAGCTGCATGGAGAACTTTGAGTAGATCCGTGTACTCCAGAAAATACAATATAACACCTCTAGATTTTGAAGAAGAGGAAGCTGAATGAGACATCGGGCCAAGATGATGGGCACGTTGAATATTATTTAAAGGAGGGCTATCAGGGAGTCCTAGAAGAGTTGGTAAGAAAGTCTGAAAAAAGGATATCAGATTTGGCCCTTCAAGACCTTCAACCAAACCGTAAATATGGAGAATATTGAGTCTAGTACGGTTTTCTGATTGCTCAATCTGTTGCTTGAGATGAGATATCTATTTGGACATATGTGGGATTTGATTAGTAAGCCCTTGAACTAAGTCGACACGACTTTCCAAATCTCCCACTCTCTGCTCAGTGAGCGACCATGAAGATTCCAGATTTTGTAGGCGAGCATTAGTCTCTTCCATTTGTGGCTTAAGAGCACGAATTTCATCAAGAATGAGTTCCATGGAAATTGAGTTAGACGAGTTAGTGGGAGAAGGTGGATTAACTTTGACTCGTTTGCCAGAAGCGGTTGTCGATGTCTGGGGTACTTTAGCATTTTGCTTTGAACTTGAGCGGGAACCAGAAGAAGAGGTAGAGCCTTTAGACGCATTAGAGTTATTGATAACATCATCCACGGGTTCCCTAAAACATTGAACGGATTAAAGTCCTTTAAACCAGCTTGTTTTGGTGGAAGCGACCCACCACGGTTGTTTCGAGACGTTGCCATGGAAAGCTGAACAAATATCAGCCCTTCAAGAAAATTGTGAGTAAGTTTGTAAACTTTGAGGCAATAAGTTTAGAAATGAAAAGTCCGTGAGCAGAGAGCAAAGTAAAGAAATGATGTGAGAGATGTACTGAAAAAGGTCAGAGGTATTCAACACTGAAGGGAAATGTTGTCATTATAAGAGGCATGTTTTCCTGAGAGATTACACGCAATATGAGAGATGGTCAGAGGGAGCTCCGAAAAACAAAATGGCGGCTGTGATGTGATGCTGAGGGGGAACAATAAATTGAAGAAAATAAAGTTGCTGGGCTCACCATGAGCGCAGTTTTTCGCTGCATTAGAAGCAGCCCTGGTTCCGACATCCGAGGAGGAGAAAATCCGGGTCCAGACCAGAGAAATACATCCTGGAGCCGATCTAAGCCCTCACGTCTCGGCGGAGTTCCCAAGAACCGCGGCCATTTCCGAAGGCTCCGAAGCCACGCCCCCATATATTGAAATTTCTGACATCATATTCATGCACAATATTTTTTGTTGTGTTTTTTTTTACTGTGCTTTTGTTTTTCTGTGTTTCACTTTGCACCGTTTACCTGATTTTCATGAGCACTACGGATTTGCAGTGCACCTTGATGGAAATTTTATGCTTCTCTCTGTTGTATATATCCAATAGTCCAGATATATTTGATTACTTTTTGCCTGGCGGTATCTGTAGCTACTCTTTATCTGGGTCATATTTCAACTGATTACACAATACAAGTCTATTTAGTATTGTAAGGATTAATATATTAGATATTCCCTTATTGATTTCCGCTGGGACATTATTGTTTGATACAGAGATTACCAAGGTCTTTGTTAGGTGTATGGGTTACTCTTGGCTTTTCCAATATCACCAAACAGGTAGTATACCAACCAGACATTTGCTATCTACTAAAAAAAAACATAGCCTGAGTAAGTACATGGCAAAAATGTAACATCCCCAGGAAAGAAGAACTCTTTTCCACCATATGTAGCATTCCTAGTGCATTGAAGCCAGTGTTCAGGCATCTGCCTACCAGATTAGACAGACATGCTCATGCTGAGTCTGATTTGTGCAATATAACTGTAGAAGACATTGAAGCCTGTCTGTGCAGGAAACTGAAAACAAGGTCACCCAGCCTAACAGGGCTGCGCTGGGTTCTTGGAATACTAGTCACACCTCAGTGGCTCACTAAATTAGGCTGCTGACGGGCTGCTCAAATTTAATATCATTCTGCCACCCATCATATCTAACCCATTACTGTACTTCTTTCAGCTGGGATGTAAAACATTTCGTGAACAATACCATCACTTCTCATGAGTGTTGCTACACTTGTACTAGTAATGACTGTTCCTAGCAGCACTGCCATATGAGTAATGGGGCAGGACAAACGTTTGTCACCAGGTCTGAAACCCCTCATTCTCTGACTCAAACATTCTCCTTATAAAGATCATAACAAATATGAAAAACCGGTATTCAATAATTTCTCAGCAAGTCTGTTACAATTTCATATTAGGTACAAACACTTTTCAGGAAGGCTAAGCCTTCTATAAGTTTATTGGTTAGTGCTGACATGTCTCAAAAGTGTTGCTGTGCTTTTTGTGGACAATACCAGTTTTTCTAGCCAGAGCTGTAGTACTGTAATGCTACAGCGTAAACTTTTTTTAGTGGGGCTGCTAACATTACCAAGACTATATATTTAATGGGAAAACAACCTTCAAAACCTATTCCCTTCAGGGTTTCTATACTTTTTATGGACCGTACGAAAACTTCTTTCCTTTTAATAAACCAAATACCAATTAAAAAGGGTTAGGAATAATTGTAAGTTTTGTTACATTAGATGGTATTTGTAAAGCAAATGGCTCCAACTTTTATGTCTTTCTGATTTTGTGGCTCCCATTGTTGCTTTTTCTCCAAATCCCTTTTCACATGTCACTGTCCAGACCTTTCCTGCACTTCATGTGTTTGTGTATTCGCTATTCACATCTCTGTAAATTATTGCATGCCTATGTCTGTGACTTCCTGTAGATATAGAATCTATGTATCCCCCATCTTCCTGTCTCCTTTCATGCTCCCTGGGTTGGTGCATGTGTGTGTCTTCCCACATTTGCCCGTTTCCATGTCTTCCTATGCCAGCCTTTCTTATCTCATGTCTCTGATTTCCCTGTCCATGATCCTTTTGTTGCTCTCTTCTGTGGCTGAATGCTATCCATCCGCAAAATCAAGTTTGTTTGCCAGATCAATTTTTAAGGTTTAATTAATTGCAGATCTATGACGTGCAGGAACAGCAGGACGCTGTGCAAAGAAATTTTTATTGTAGGAGCGACTTCAAAACCTAAAAATATGTGTCAAAGACCAGTAGTGACTGCATTAGAAAAACAAGGCAATTTGACAGGCAATTGGAGGGTAGCAGCACAGGGACATAAGCAGCACAGGTACAGCTCAGGGACATAAGCGGCTTGCTCCGACTACAGAATGTTTTATCTAGTGTAGAAGTGAAATTTAAATCCCTGAGGTCCAGATGCAAAAGTCAGCAGTATTTTACAGGCATATAGATTTTGCCTACATCTAACAGGTTTTTTGTGGTAAAATAATAATTGTGTCCACATCTGAATGCACAGCCTCCTTATAACATCATGTTTAAGTTGATAAAATTCACAATTGATATATTAGACCCATAATCACATTTTCAAGTGGATTTGATATTCATAGATTCTGGAGAAAGACAGTCTAGACTGAGAAACGAGTTCTGTTATGTAGTAGAAAACAGTCTTCATGGGGTGCTATAAATGGTGCGCTTGCCGTCCACTTGTTGAATACTTGTCCCTGAATTATGCAGATTTTTTTTGCACAGTAGAAGAAAGCTATAGAAATGATTTTCTGATATTGTTTGTTTATCCCTTCATATTTGAATAATGTACCTATATTTATCCTACTGCAGTTTATTGAAAGACAGTTTTTTTGTGTTCTAAGGTTCTCATTTACGAGGAAATTATCCAATGCAGCGCTGCAAGCAATTTTGCTGTGCCGAGCTGCATCAGTTTAAAAGCACAGGGATATGCCATGTGTATAGTAACTTAGTGCATCCCTGTGTGTTTTCCCCTGTGCCGACACTAAAAACATTAAAGGCCAACTCCAGCGTTAAAGGCCCGAGCCAAAGTCAAAGGCCTTTAACAAGGGAGCGTGCCTATAATGGCAAGTAGAGCCCACAGCAGAGGGTTTCCAAGCCTATTAGAACGTTCCGTTCCTTGAGGACATTTTATTCAAATATTTATAAACAAAAGCCTAACATAGCCCGAGGGGGTTGAAATCGCCTCGGGCTGCATGAGGCCTTTTGTACACAGCAACAGCTGTGAACAAACATTGGAATATTGGAGCTCCGGGCCTCTATCAGCCATATGTATTCCAGAGGACTTCATTTTTTTCAAAAGAGCTCCCAACATTCCAATGTACTAATATGTCATATATTTCCACTTGTTCCCTGGTTAGCAGAACTAGCTGAGACAGGGGAGTAAAGTGATTTCTAAAATGTGCATTTGAGCTCCTTTGTTTGTATTGAAATCCGGTATAAACATTGATAAGTAAATGTAAGGCACATTTAGGAATATCAAAATCTTAAATCTCTCATTTAAATAGACATCCCTGGTGAAATTTAACTTGTTTGATTTCAAACGAGTTATTAAAAAGAATTATATTTTTGCACATGAGATGTTACATTTTTCATTAGATGATTTAACCATGTATTCTTGAAAGGAGTTCAAGAAAGCCTCTCCTGGCTTCCTTGGCTAGATTAACCCTAAAACGCAAAGTGCCAAAAAAAGGTTGATGCCGAAACAGGATATCTTGATCTATGTCTGTGTACCCCAACCCTGCAGTGAATCGGGTGCAAGCAAGAGTAAATGGTAATGTATGTAAGTTTGTTGTTTGAATGTATGCAGGTATTTACATAGTACCATCATAGTCAGATGTAACTAATTCATGTACAAAGACAAAGTATGAAACCGGAGACCATTTACTTGCTAGCAGGATGGGCAGATGAGTAATGACAAGATATAAATCTATGTATAGTCCTCACTTCCTATAGCTCTAAGAATTTGACACATAAATATTTTACATATCAATCATTTTTACTCACTTTTTTGACTTAATACTAAATGAGTTGGGCATACCCACCTACAATTCTCTTAGTCCTATGGTTTCTTCATCTGTATGTTCTTCAAGCCAAAGCCCTTTCCTTCCCTCATATTAAGTTGCCTCTAGATTTTAGCATCTAGGTCATGTATGATGCATTTATCTCTGTACTAGCCCCACCACTCTGTCTTCTTGGATACTTGAGATCTCAGTAGCTAGATGTTGATTTATATTGGGTTTCATAATTTGTTAAACGTTTGTTCCTTATGCAAGATGCTATCTATCAGCTTCACAGGACTCAGTAATTTCTTTTCTTTCTACAACAGTAGTTTTACTTTTAGGTTAAAAATTAGCTTTGAATCATTCAAACACAGGAAAGTCAATTGTATTTGCTCCTGTTTTAAGCTGCCATGATTTTCCACAACTCATTATAAAGAAGCTGACCATAGTTTGGCGAACATGGTACTCCCTCATGTTTGTAGTGGAGTACCCTATTCGTCAAACTCAAAATGAGGCCTTAAGTGTGATGGAGCTGATTCCATCTGCAGTCAGGCATTGTTTTATTTTTTGTGCTTTAGACAGACTGCATTTAAATTGCCACGCACATTTTGGTGCAAGTTAAAAACATGGCACATGAAAAACATGAAAGTGAGGCCTATTCTGTCTGAAATGCTTGTGCTGAATTAACAAGTGTTTTTTTGCAGTGTAGAGAAAAGTGGCCTTTTTAGCTTTGAAGATTATTAGAATGTGTTTCTCTCTTCCCAGCTCATTCCTTGCAATCTAACTTCACTATTCCTGTCTTAAAAGACTTTGGCTTGTTGCATATTTTGATAAACATTTTCAGTTAATAACACCTCTTTTTATAATGTGTGTGAATTAATAATGCACCAAACACTACACATGGGGCTAAATGCTTTTTGCATGAAAAGCTATCTAAAACACTAAAGCATTTTGCTGTGTGTGCTGTATTAACTGTGTGTGCTTTTAAAATTTACACTAAAGCATAAAAATGCTATGTTGCACATTGCACATTTATTTTGCATGTTGTCATAAATAATAGAACAGCTGCTTGAAACTAATAGCTTGGCTAGGTAAACATTTATAAGGGGTATTAGTAGGGAGTTGGGAAACATAATGGGCTGATTGACATGAAATTAATATTCTCTTTGTGTTTGCTTTGTTTTTGGGCCTAAGAGAACATGGCTGACTGTTAATCCACCAAGGCTATGACTTGCAAATCAGCTTTCCTCAAGCCACAAGGGAGTCAAGGCCAAATTGAACTTTGTACATTCTTGTGATTGTGCCAATGTACCAGTTAGTAAAAATATCGGTCCTACTGCGCTGTGAAAGGAAGGAAGAGAATTAGAATGAAACATCATTCCTAGCAGATGTTGCAAATATATATAAAATGTATTTACTCATGTATGCTTCTTTTGTTAAGACTGGTATGCTCTAGAATTTTCAAGGAGTCAGGACAGTGAGATGTCATGCCATCATGACTGACCAATCACGTACAAGTTTTCCTAAAGATGAACAATTTTTGTGTAGACTGCCAAGAATTAGAGTATAAATAATGACCTCTCTGCATGTGTGGTTGGCTTTTTGCTCACTGGTTGGCTACTTGCTCATTTTGGCTTAGGCTTTGCTTCATTCACATGGGTTAGGTCCGAGAACGTCCGGGAGATAGGGTGGAGGTTGATAGGGTGGAGATTGCTTCCGAGGAGAAGGGAGTTTTTTTTCAAAGAGTCCTTGCACGTCATATTTTGGCACGGCAGGCCACATTCCTTTGAGGTCCTGTGGATGGCGGGCTGTTTTGCTCTTTAGACACAGACAGATGCAGAAGAACAGCAACAGATAGAAAGGCTTTTTAGATTTAGATGATAAACTTTAAGTTTATGATTTGACTAATTAATTAGGTCTGAAAAGATTTGTTTGTCTTTTGCATTTATTTCTCTTTATGGGAGATTTTTGCAAACTATTTAATTATTGATTAGCTTTGCAAGACTATTTTCCTTAGAAACTCTTTAGGATTTTGCGCCACATTTTCTTTCCTGCATGTAATGCTTATATGCAGACTGTGTTTTAGAAGGACAAGGGAAACCCAAAAGGATTAGCACTAGGGTCCTTGGGCAGTAAGCTATTGTACAGAACAGAGGACCCTAGTAATTAAGGATCGTGTGCGAAATAGACATACACTAGATAGTTTGTATGACCTCTGTCCAGCCGGACAGGATTTAGTTTATTAGCTTTTTTATATTAGTTCATACATACAACATTTATACAAGAGTGGGCACAACCTGTGACCCACAGGAGACAAGACAAAACAAGTGACAAAAACTTTTGAAAAAGGCGCAAAAAAGCGGTCTGTACTATTATTCAGTGTTGCAGACTAGAATACTTTTGTAGCAATCCATTGTTCTAGACATTTCTTAAATTCAAATAAACATATGGTGCATTAAGGTCGACGACGTTTCGATGCAGCTTAAGGATATATGCATCATCATCAGGACAAAAACAATATATCATGTTTGTCTTGGAAAGTATTTGAACATTATCAAGCAACTTGGAGTTTAGTTTAGAGTCCCAGACTGGTGTTCGGCGGGATAAAGATAATACGAACCGCATGGATCGTAAACACAGCTTGGCCGGCAGGAAGAGATTACAGTGAGTTAAGTACGTGGCTCCTTGCGTGCTACTATGGCAGTCCGAAGATCCCGGGTACGGGATATCTACGAAGGGATAACTCCGGCATTCGTGGGGCTTGTAAGGATATGTGGCGCCATGCAAGATGCTACGGCAGTCCGAGGATCCCGAATACGGGATATATTAGCGTCTAGCTTGATGGCAGGACGGTGGGGTTCTGGCCGCCGAACACCAGTCTGGGACTCTAAACTAAACTCCAAGTTGCTTGATAATGTTCGAGTAACTATGAAGATGGAATGATTTTGGATTCTTGTTGGATAATGAATTATTGAAATGAATACCACATTGGAATGAAATAAATTCTGATTCAAGCTTTAAAAGAAGTTTCAGTTTGGATTTGTGATTATTACATGTGAAGAAACCCACCAGTTTCATGTGAAATTGCGCGCCTTACAGTGATTTCCCATCACAGCTTGCTGACATTATATTGGATTATATCTTATAAGACCTTCACTAACAACATTACTTTTATGTTATAAAATATATTGTGGGCTTGACATTGCTTAGTTCACTGTCTGAGAGAGTTATAACCCTTAGCGCAATGCAACACTTGTAACCAACTCATCTAGCTGACATCTAAAAGAACATATTTGATAGCGCATAATAAGTAAACAAATGCAAAGCAACATAAGGACTCTGAATTCCTGACGCAAGAATTGAAATGTAACAATATGAATCTCTCTCCTGTCAGCTTTTCTCAAAAAAGAGAGCCCTTGGGGTCCACCTTCTGAACATCACACACATGACACAGATTCATTCTGGCAACAGCAATTAGGCCTTCTACCAACCATCGGTCACGCAAGTCTAAGAAACTCCAACCATAACATGTTGAACATTGTTTTATTGGTGTTGATTCTTTTCCTTTCATGTGTTTATCTTTCACATATCAGTATTTATTTGCAAGACCACTGTTTTACTTTGTCAATAATCATTTAAATTAAATATTCTCCCAATAGCTGCTAGATCAATGGATGCTTTGGCATTGCCAACTACAAAGACATTGGTTTAGTTGCTGACAACAAAATAGTCATTCAAAAAGAAACATAAGTGCCTTTTGCTGGTGAATTAACATTGTTGAGATATAATAATTTCATCCATGGACCCACTCTTAATTTCACACGTTACTTATGTTCACAAGTAATGACATTTAATATTTGTTTCTACAACAATGCAAAGTAATATCTTGTGAAGAACTTTAGATGTATTTGATGTGCTTTAACTGTTTACTTATTTTTCTGGGTGCAGGGGACATTACGCCGGACAATGATGTTGACCTACCTAGAAGTGGATGAAGGCAAGCAATCCAATGGGAGAATCCAGTCATCTTTCAAGCAAATATCTCAATGTGAAACACTGCTTAAGAAGAGGAGAGGATGCAGGATCTGATCAAGAATGTGGATGGAGGGAATGAGGAGGAGAACTTGGTTACCACCACACAAAGAAACTCAAGAAAGATTAACGATCGGTTCATGGAGGGCAGCACTCTTCCTCCAAAATCAGTCCAGAGGATTTCCAGGGGGTAACCTTTAGATTAGGAGCCTCAAATGTTTTTTTTCTGCCTGCAAAAGACATACCTTCAAATAACTCTCAATGAACACGTACCTCTGCACAATCATCTCATGAAGATGCATCTTTGGCAATCTCTCATTCCTCTGAGGTAGAGAACATTCATGATGAGAAACAAGTAGCTACATTCATTACTCCCCACCAACCACTCACATGGCAGCCCTCTCTGTGACATTAGGCCTGCTGGCCATGTCAGACATCTGTGCATTCAAGCGTTGGAATGGTTTGATACTACTGTTTAGAAAAATCCCAAAGACTCTAATGTGCAGGTCAATATTCAAACAATTCAGGCTACTCGCCACAAGATAACTTTCTATATTGAACAACTCCCTTGGTTGACTGACAGCCAGACTCAAGCTTTGCAGAACATCTTTTCTAAAGAAAGGTTAAGTCTGTTTGTCCTACTGACCTATCTCTCTTATAAATAGTACCACAGAAGGTTTATGCTATAATTCTAAGACATAGACTGGAGCAGATAATTGCCAAATGGGTATAAAACATGCAACATGGGCGTGAACTTCAGTGGGGTACTACAGCACAAATGAATCTGGATATAGTGATTTGTGTTGCAGCAAGTACTCAAGTACAGAAAAAAATGATGATGTAATGCTTGAAATGTCGTCCACCACTAGTAATTACTCAGGGCTGCATCCCAGTCCATAGTTATTTTGAAACCATGCAACCTCAGTTTGAACCCAGCCACATGCAAATCAGTCTTGGCACTGCTTCAAGTGGAATAATCCTGCAGAAACCGATAAAGCAAGTACTCCCTTCATCAGCACACAAGCAACTCAGGACTGGTTTCACCCTAATTATTGGCTCATCATCTAGGTACAGCTTGATTCCAGTGACACAGCATGCATGGAAACAATGTCTGGCATTTTGGTCCCACTTAGGGTGAAAAACTGAAGTATACAAAAAGTGTTGGATGGAATGCTTGAATTAATCCCAGCAACTAGTGATTACTTGAGGGCAAATCTCAGTCCATCGGTATTGTGCACACCATGCCACCTCAAATACGACCCTGCCTAATGAAAATCAGCCATGGCTCTGCTCCAAGAGGCACAGTTCATTCCAAAATGCGAAGCCAAGTCCTCCCTTAACTGGAATACAAACATCCTTAGGACCAGTTTTGCCCAGGATATTGAGCTACCAGCCAGGTACAACTTGGTTTCAGTTACACCATGTTCATGGGACCCACATCTGGGCATACCTGTCTCACTTAGGGTAACAAACACAAGCATACAAAAATGTGGTGGATGGAATGCTTGAATTATTCCAAGAAACTAATAATTACCAAGGCTGCATCCAGTCCATTGTTATTTTGCACACCATGCCATCTCAGTTTGAATCCAGCCTTATGTAAATCATTCTTCACCCAGCTCCAAGTGGAGCAGTCTAGCCCAAACTGCCAAGTCAGGTCCTCCCCTAACTGGAACACAGCGAACCCAGGATCTGCTTAGCCTAGTTATGTCCTCATCATTTGGGAACAGCTTGCTTTCAGTGATACAGTGTGCATGGGACATAGGTCTAAACATACCCATCCCATTTAGGATGACAAACTGAAGTATATACATTGTGATGTATGGAATGCTTGAATTAATCTCATTCAATGGTAATTACTCCTGTCGTATCCCAGTCCATCACTATTCTGCACACCATGCAACCTGAGTTTGACCCCAGAAATATTCAAATCAGTCCAGATCCTACATTGAATGGAACAGTCTAGCCCAAATAGCCATGCCAGGTTCTCTATGAAGCAGAAAATAAGCAACCCAGGACCAGTGGTGTTCTAGGTATGGGCTCATCCGCTGGGTACAGCTTGGTTCCAGTAACACAGTTTGCAAGGGACTCTCACCTAGATATACCCGTTCCACTTAGAGTGACACACTGAAGTAAACAAAATGTAATGAATGGAATGCTTTAATTAATCTTATACAATGGAAAATACTTAGAGTCACAATCCAGAACATAATTATTTTGTACACCATGACCCCTCAGTTTGGATCCAGCCATATGCCAATCAGTCTTGACCCTGCTTCAAATGGAACTTTCCAGCCCAAGAAGCCAAGCCAGGTACTCCCTGAACCAGATCATAATCAAACCTGGACCAGCTTCATCCTATGTATGGGCTCCTCTGCTGTACATAGCTTAGTTCCAGTAAGATAGTGTGCACAGTATTTTTGTCTGGACATAAACATTCCACTTAGGGTGACTCATTGAAGTATGCAAAAATTGATGAATGGAATGCTTGAATGAACCTCAGGCAATGGTAATTAAACAAGGTAGCATTCCAGTATCTCATTATTTTGCACACCAAGCCATCTCAGTTTGGATCTAGCCATATGCAAATCAGTCTTGACCCTGCTCCAAATGGAACCTTCCAGCCCGAAAGGCCATGCCAGGCTCTCTCTGAACCAGAACACAAGCAAACCGAGACTGGTTTTGGCCTAGTTATTGGCCCACCTACTGGGTATAGCTTGGCTCCAGTGACACAGTGTGTACTGGACACATGGCTGGGCATGTTAGTCCCATTTATGGTGACAAAGTGAAGTATGCAAAAAAAGTAATGGAAGGAATGCTTGAATTAATTTCAGCCACTTGGTAAATACTCGGGGGCACATCACAGTCCATCATTATTTTGCAAACCATGCCACTTCAGTTTGGACTGAAGCATATGCAAGTCATCATGACTCTTCTCTAAGTGGAACAGTCCAGCTCGAACTGCCAAGTGTGGGTCCTCTCTGAACTGGAACACAAGCAACTCAGAACTGGCCTCGCCATAGGTATGGGCTCATCAGCCAGGCACAGCTTAATTACAATCCACAGTGTGCACGGTACCAGGTCTGAACATACTCATCCCACTTAGGGTGACAAAATGAAGCATACCAAAAATTGATGGACGGAATGCTTGACTTAATCCCACCCACTGGTAATTACTCAGGAATGCATCCAAGTTCATGTATTTCAGAAAAGGAAAAGTATGTACTCACTGAAGCCAACCAGTTTGCACAGTGGATCTTTTATTCACACGTTTGCTCAAACGTTTCAGGCTGCACACATGACTCTGACACTTAGGAACAGCCTACCACCTCAGATGATGCACTCCTGTCATCAAACCCTAACGTGGCTTTTAGGTAAGTAACATTTTATTTAAGTACTCTTTCTCTGTCTGTTTTTACATTATAAAAACAAGTGTTGGTATGCACCTTGTCATTTTACATGCTTTACTGTCTTGGCAATAAAAATAAATATGAGATAGCGGTTAAGGGTTGTTGTTGGTTATCATATTGAGTGAGTCGTTTTGGAGATAGACATGTTTGTAAGAACAGTGTAACACATGTATGTGTCTGCATGTCTGGAGAATTATGTATTCTGCCTGACTGTACAATGAAATCAAAATGAAGAAGAGTTTATGCCTTGTGTGTTAAAGAGAAGGAAGTAGTAATGGAATATCGGTGAATCTAAATTGGGAGTGAGTGTATGAATCCTTGAATGAGAGTGAGATCTGAGCAAGGGAGATAGTGAAATTTGCTGTGAGTGGATAGGTGGGCATGAGTGAGAGCATAAAGCTCTAGAGCCTTGCATTGGATCAGCCACAAAGGATATCTACTTGCACAGAACTATCCCTGCAATGGCATACTACAGTGTACTTTAGGAAGATGTGGATTGTTTCGCAACTCAATGGAATTGTCTCAATCAATCAATAAAACAAGAAAACAAAGAAACTGACAGTGGATCCCTTCTGGTAGACAGCACCTAAGTTGCTATCCCTCCATATTTCTAACCTCATCTATCCTCGTGAGGAATTGTGTGCACACTGTATCACCCCCACTGTCAAAAGGTTGTTCCCAAGGGAAATCTACAATTTTATAACAATAGCCCAGGTGCACCACCACTCAATACATAGGGAAAATATACATTCAATCTATTGCCAAACAGTAATTGTACTCCAAAATCTCATTTATTAAAGATATCAAAAGGAATTGTAAATAGCAAGATCATAAACATCAGATGTTGAAACATGGCACAGCCGACGCATTTCATCCTTGAAAATGACTTCTTCAGGGCGAGAAAAATTATCCGTATTATTATCGGAAGCACGAGTAGCAAATGAGTGGTTCAAATATCAAGGATTCCATCCAATTGCATTCTCATTTAAGTTTCTATTTGGTAAAACTCCAAAATTCCATCTATACATCATTTTAAGATAGAAAACAAGGTTCATTCCAATCCTAAGCTGCAAAATCACAGTAACGGATGTCGTCAATTAAGAAGCAATTCATTCCCGGCGTATCAAATTTAAAGGTAATGGCACTCAAATATTATGAAAGGGTTCTCTGTTTAATTAAAATGTCATGACACTAGAGAAAAAGTGGGTCTAGTCAGACCTGGTGCCTCTTTTAGATAGGAAAGAACTGAGGTCAAGCGCAGTCGGTCTAAGGCTTGATGTCGAAAACAGATTATCCAAGCAATGAGCACAGTAGACTTTATTTGGCTATAATAAGCAAAAAAATGTGCATTGCATAAACAAATTGAAATTTTTAGGGACAATCATTAATAATGAATTAAAAATAATATATACATTAAAATTACCGTAACATTTTTAGTTCAATATATGATAAAATGCTAATAGAGCCTATGCAGTTCAATCTTTCTTTTAAATCAAAAAGGCACATACCTGGGGGGCGTGGCTAACAGCCAACTGGAATGGCCGCACTCTCAGACGGCTCCGCTACCCTCGCTGCATTTCCTTCATCTATCTGGCCTGAAATAACAAAAAAAGCCTTATTTTAGGGGCATAGATCCCGTGGACACCTGCGCTGCAAGAATCGAGCAGCCTGAGCCCAAATGGGAGCAGCAGCAGAGGCAGAACGGTGCACTCAGAGCTCTGCAGAACCAACATGGCGGACCTCTCCTGTGTTCCCGACTGTGGAGGTGAGAGAGCAAGAGGGTAGCAGCGGGGACACGGCCGGAGGGCTCAAGGGCAACCCATAAATACATCGGGACCGGCTGGGAGCCAGGCACGCATCATCAGAGTGACGCCTGCGAGTGAGGGGCGGTGAGAGGTCCCCTAGGCCAGCTGATTTATTGAGGCAAAGGCTTGAGGCCTGGTAAAGCGGAGGAACCCCTCGTACCACCCAACGATCTTCAACGGCCCAGGTAATCATCTCTTCGGGCCACATAATAGTACTGCAGCATTGCGGTGAGGCCATAGGACCTGATTAATTGCTGAGTGCTCCCATTGGGCGAGGCTCCAGAGGGCCGAAGACGCAGGCAGCAATAGTGCAGGAGGGGAAAATCATCATGAGACCTCAGAACCCACCGTAAAGCAGACTCACAGACCTGCATGTCAAGAGGGCCCCACCTCGAGAACTCGGCCGCTACCTTCGCTAAGCTCTACCCGGTTCAGGCCTGGTAAATACTATGTAAACTATTGCCACTAGGACATATAAAGACAGTACTCAGTAGTGCACACTTATCGGGGCACACTACTTTCTAATTTTACTAGGAAAAGCGACAGGCCTTTAGGAAGGGGGACTATAATTCCCCCTTCTCTGGACAGGCAGCGGTGAGTACTGGTATAAGACCTGCATCTTGGGTGCAAATACCCTGCAATGGCCAGTGGCAGAGGACTAAAAATACAGGCCCAAAAGACACTAGCTAAATTTGCCTGGGGAAAACCAGGTGACGATGCAGACACAGGGGCCAAGGGAGGATCAGGCAACCCTCACCACCAGTCTGCTCGGTCTGACCCTACTCTCCAGGATGTCATGGAGGCCATTGTGGGAGTACGGACATCTCTAGAATCACGTATTGACGCTGTCAATGTTGAGATTTCCCCCATTAGAGCGGACCTGCACAAAATAGATGCAAGAGTAAAAGATGTGGAAGATGCTACAGTCACATTAACGTCTGACACTAATATCCTCAAACAGCAGGTAGCTCAACTCCGAGATCAGCAGGCAAAAATGGAAATCCTACTCGACGATGATGAAAGAAGGGCACGAAGAAACAACATATGCATACTGGGGGTCCCGGAGCGAGCGGAGGGGCCTGTGGCGGATCTCTTTGTAGAAGACCTAGTGACAAACAAGCTCCAACCAAAATGACTGTACAACTATTTGTCCATTGAACAGGCCCATCGAGTCGCCAGGGGTAAGCCCAAGCCTGGGGATCCCCGAGACCTATGATTACAAGGGTGGTTAACATCCGAGACTGCGATGTGATCCTCCAAACCGCTTGTGCTCGACCCCAGATACAGCTGGAAAACAGTGCAATCATGTTCTTCCCGAACTTCACGACTAAAGTGCAGGTCCAGCGGCGCAGTTTTAGAGCGGTCAAGAAGGCGCTTCGGGACAAAGGAATACAATATTCCTTGCTCTTCCCAGCGAAGCTCCAGGTCGAATCGGAAGGCAAGACCTGGTTCTTTTCATCCCTAGAAGAAACTTGGGACTGGCTGGAGGGGTGGAGACGAGTAGGCAAACAAAACAGCGGTAGGCACGACAGGACCATAGGCGATAAACTGAAAAATGGGGCTGAGTCTCGTAAAGACCGGGCTCGAGAAGAGCATACCTCGGACTCGAAAGGATGAGAGGGTAGGAGGTAGGACATTGCTGCTTACCTCAGCCTGAGTGACACCTTGGACCGTGACACATAATTTTATTTATTTTATTTTTTATTTTAGAAGTTTTCTATGAAGCTGCCAATACCCAAAAGTATCAGAGCGCTTTTACAGTAGGAGCATAGTATATAATCAACAGAAACATGACAGTGAGCGATGTACAATAAACGAATGACATAGTATAGAGCGACATAATTGCCATGTAGCGCTTCTTTGGTTTCAGGGTTCTTTGGGATCATATAGCTCTATGCTTGCTGTCTGTCCCGTGTTGTCCACATCCCAGGGAACGGGTGAGGAATATGGATTTGAGTTGACTTTTGAATTTCAAAAAGGAGGGTATGGTTCTGATGTGTGGAGGGATGGAATTCCAAATTTTTGGGGGGCGTTCCTACTGAAGGAGCCGTCCGCTGTTCTTTTCCTTCTAGTTTTAGATGGAATGAGTGAGAGGGAGTTAGAGCTTCTCAGATTTCTGGCTTGACCTGCCTTTTTGAGTTTTTCAGCCAGATATTCGGGTTTGCCTGTATGGAGGGCTATGTGGGTTAGGCAGGCCGTTCTGAAGTTACTTCGCATTTCTACTTGAAGCCATTTGAGTTCTTTGAGTGCAGGGAAGATATGATCCGATTTCTTGATGCCAGTGATCATTATGGCTGCCGCATGTAATGTTGTTTTGAGCGGTGACAGATGTGCTTTAGGAATTCCTGTTAGGACTGCGTTCCCATAGTCCAGTCTTGGCAGTACCAGAGATTATGAGGCCATTTTGAGATTTTTTTGGGAATATAGGGTTTGATTTTGTTCAGAAGTCTCAGGTTAAAGAATGCACTTTTGGCCGAGTTCTTAATGTGTTTCATCATGTTCAGTTTTGGGTCAAAAGTGATGCCCTAGAGATTTGACAGAGTCTGCTAGAGTAAGATTCCCTTTGAGCGCATCAATAGCCTTTAACCATTCAGCGATTTGTGGGTTATCCTCCTTGTTGGAGATGAGGAGTGTCTCGGTTTTGTCTGGATTTAGTTTCAAGTGATTGATTGTCAGCCATTCTTGCACATCTTTCAAGACGTCATTTAAACTATGGATGTCTTTGAGAGAGGTAGTTTCCAGATAGATCTGTGTATCGTCCGCGTAGAGGTGGAAACGGATGTTGGCTTTTCTGAGTAGTTTGGATAGCGGTTCCATGTAGATGTTAAAAAGTTGTGGAGAGAGCACCGAACCTTGGGGGACGCCCTTGTTGACTTGCGTTTTGGAGGTGAAGTTCTTGATTTTTTTTAATGTGCGATTGTGTATAAAGGAGGAAAACCACTTGAGAACTACCTCGCCGAGACCAGCTCTTTCTTGAAGAGCCCCGATGAGGAGTTTGTGGTCCACCGTATCGAATGCTGCCGAGAGGTCAAGGAGAATGGGGAGGCAACATTTGTCAGAGTCTAGTGATCCATGGATATCATCCATGATGTTCAGAATCACAGTTTCTGTGCCCCAGCCTTTTCTAAAACCAGACTGGTGGGGGTCTAATAGGTTGATGTTATCCAGGTGCTGTGTTAGTTGATGAAGTACGCAAAGTTCAAGTGTTTTTGAGTGCAAGGGGAGGTTTGATACAGGACTAAAACTGTTCAAATCAGTCGCATCTAGACCGGGTTTTTTTAGCAGGGGGGTGACTTGCCCCATTTTAAGGCAGTCGGGAACCATTCAATTTCTTAAGGAGCTGTTTATGATTTTGCCCCAAAGCGGTGCAAAAGCGTGTTTCATTTTTTTGATTTGCAGGGGAGGAATGGGATCTGAAATATGCCTGATGGTTTGGAGGTGGAGATCAACAAGATTATCTTGTTTCTTGAATGGGGCAAAAGCTCAGCAAGGGGGTGGGTGAAGAGCCAGGCGAGAGAGCATGGGGTACAGCGGGGATACTCTTTGTGGGGTGAGAATTGTTGAAGGCTAATGATAATTCGATTTTTGTGATCTTGTTGTTGAAGAAGTGGGCGAAGTTGTCGCAAAGTTCTTTGGACGCCTGTACGGATGAGGCCACTGGCTTGGAGGTTTGTTGTCTGATGATGCTATAGAGCTCTCTCTGTCTATATTTGGCACTGTCCAGTGCCTCGCGAAAGAAGCTGGAATTCTTGTTTTTGATGTGGTTGTTGTACTTCCTACGGGCTGATTTCAGTTGATCGCGAAGGATGGCGGTCAGGTTGTTTCTCCATTTTCTTTCTTTGGCCCTTAAGTTTCTCCTTTCTGAGCTGATATCAGAGTTGAACCATGTTCTGGATGGAATGGTTCTGCTCCTCTTGAGCTTAAGTAGAGGTATTTTGTCAAGTAAGGACACAAGCTCAGATTTGTACCGGTCAGTGAGGTCACTGGTGGATAGGTGGTCTTTGTTGTCCGTGAGGAGTGAGCTTATCTGATCTTCCAAGATATCCAGGGGTGCTTGAGAAAGGTTTCTCCTCCATTTGGGAGGATTTTGTGGGGGTTGGTGGGAGAGAGTGGGCTGATTGTTAGGAAATAGAATCATTTGGTGATCAGACCAGTCAACGGGAAGTATGTGGTTGATCATAATTGAGTTCCTTTGTGCAATGATGGCATCCAGTGTGGCTCCTTTGTAGTGTGTCTCCTTTGTACAGTATTGAGTGAGATTGTTATCACATAGGAGACTGGATAGCGATTGGATTAGAGGAATGTTTGTCTCATTCCAAAGAATATACAGATCACAAGAATAAAATTTTTGGAATCACCTATTGCCCCTTGCGCTATCAGGTCAGACAATTGTTCTCCAAATGCGGCGTTTCTACCTGGGGGATGAAAGAGCAGGTGGCACAGTAGGGAGCCACTATCTTTGGTCTTGATGATGGTGGAGAGACATTCAAATGAATCATAATCAAAAAAGGTGGTTTTCGAGATGACCAGACTATCTTTGTGGACAATAGCAACCCCTCCTCGTCGCTGATCTATCCTGTCTTTGTTGATCAGGGAGAAGCCAGAGGGTACTAACAAGTCTAGGCAAGGAGGAGATATCTTGTTTAGCCAGGTCTCAGTAAGGAACGCAATGTCAATGTCATGTGAGAGGATAGCCTCAGCTAGTTCGGTTGCGTGAAGTGAGGCCAATCTGCAGTTGATCAGTAAGCAGTTGGTGAAAAGCTTCTTGATTGCTGGCGGTTCTTACTTTGGTCGCCCTAGGTATGGCGGTGAGGACAGGCCGTCTCAGGGGTTTTGTGCAGGGAGGGTCTTTCCGTAGGCCTCTGATCACTTGGATTTTGAATTTAGGAGAGTCTGAGGAGGAGGAATCGTATGAGGAGGCTAGCATGGCTGTGTCGTAGTCTGACATGGGAGCTTCTGTTCTAATGGGCCTTGAGGTCATGTGAATTATATCAGACATGGAACTGATCTTGATCCTAGGGGATGGGACTCCGGTTTTTGAGGCTTCTTGTGAGCCCGATTTCAGAACCCTGGTGGGGGACTTTGCTGCTGGATATCAGGGGTTTCAGAGGGCCCGGGAGGGCAGTTTACGTTAGAGGTGTGGGGAGTCCCGGGAGGGGATTTCAGGAGTCTGCGGGCTTTATCTAGGTTAGAGAGGATTTCGGTTAAGCCCAGGGAAATTGCTTCTATCTGAGACGCTGCACCAAGGAATAATGGGAAGAGTTGGGGGTATCTGGGGCATCATCTTGAGTGGTGTGGATCAGGTTGAGGGGTTGAGGTCTTTTATTGTTGGAGCATGTTGGGTTGTCTTCTTTCAAGATCGAGGGTGAGGTCAGAGGGAAGGGATGGATAGGGACAAGGGAGGGCTTAGAGTGATTGAGAGCTGGTATGCAACTAGTGGGGAGAGTGGTCTCTATCGGCGAGTTACATCTGTGAGTTTGCTGAGTAGGGATCCAGTAAGGGAGCGAGGTAGAGCTTTCCGTAAGGAGCTGGGGGATAAGCTTGGTAGGGGAAGTGTGATGGGTAGGTGGGGGCAGAGGAGATGTGTCTGGAGTTTCCTGTTGTCTCTGATTGGCTGTAGGTGTGAATTGGGAAGTGGCGAGGCCTGATGTGTGAAGGGGAGCGTAGGGGGCCGGAGCGTTACCTGGGAGGTGGATGATAGAAACATAGGTTTCGGCGTTAGCTGTGATTGTAGGCGGGCTAGGAATTGAGACGGGGTGCTGTAGGGGTGGGAGAAAAGATCTTAGTGCTGGAAATAGGGAGTCAAAGGCTTCAAGGTTTTGGTTGTTTGCCTGAATAAGGACCGTGTCATTCGTGTAGAAGGTCACGGATGTGGTCCCTCTTCTGGCCGTACGGTTAGGGAGTATGGAGGTAAGTTTGCAACTGTGGGCAGTGGATGTGGTTTTGACGATACAAAGTTGTGTTCTAATCATGGAGATCCAATCTTTCGGTCTCTCAGTGTGGAATATAAGGTCCATCTTAGTCGGACCTTTGGAGGCTGAGTGGTAGATGTCTGCGAATAGGGTTTCTATATGTTGACGGATAAGTTTCTGTTTGAAGAGGCGTCTCATTTTTGCAGAGAGGAGGGGGAAGATGATGGTGAATGAGTTCTGGCTGTGTGGTTTCAGGTGGGCAGGTAGGGCTTGCGTGGGAGAGGATGGCGAGTCATGCGCCATCGTGTAGGTAATGTGAGGGAAGGGTGACTGAGAGGGGAGGATGGGGGAAGTCGGTCAAGAAGGGTGTGGGGAGGGAAACTGTGAAGTGTGGCCTGGTGATAGGTATAGCTAGGACTCAGAACGAATCCAGGCCTAGAAGGGGTCGTAATTCCTGGTAGGCTTAGTGATGTACATCCCGGGAATATTCGAGGCACAGTGTGGGATCTATTCGAAAGGAAGTCTGTGGTTCGAAGTGGGCTAGAGGGTAGGCGTCCTGCGGTCGACCAAAATTTCACCTACTCCTAATACCAGGCTTATTGTCGAGTCATGGTTCGGCCAGCGTGTTCTGTGCGACCGCGCTGGACTTGTTGATGAGTTTGGGTGAGTGACCTCTGCTGGTCAGGAGGACGTGCTGATAGGAGGGGGGGACCTAATCTTAGGAGAGAAGTCTCATGAGGCTGCCATTGTAAGGTTAGCTTTATCTGCGCGTGTCCAGATTTGCTGGTGTTGCGCTGGCCAGAGCGAATAGATTTTTTTCATGGATCCCCTCTGTGCTCCCCAGGGTGTCTGTACTCCGGTTGACAGATTGGGAGCAATAGGGGTTGGAGAGTTTCATTCATGGTCGGGGGGGCACACGTGGCAGCCATTTTGGAATCAGGGATGCTCTTCGTGTGACTGGAGTGGTTTACAGGATTCTTCCGCAGATGATTGATTTTTGCAAGAATCCCCTTTTTGCACCCCGGGGTGGCTGCGTTCCGATACTGGGATAGGGGGCACTAGATTTTCAAGTCACCGGGCTTGTCTGTGGTCCGTTAGACCGATTGGGGGCATTTGAAGTTGATACACTTCATTAGGTGAGGAGGAGGTCATGCGTGGCGGCCATTTTGAAGTCAGGCTGGCTTATCCAGTGATCAGGCTTGCTTGCAGTTTTATGGTGGGAAAGGGTGTGAAAAACAAAGGCCCCTAGCTGATTAATCTGGGTGGACCTACTAGAACTCTGATGCATGAATGATTGAAAGTGTTGAGGGGTTCACGAGGATCTTATTGACTTATTGTGTAACATGTATCCATCCTACATTTACGGTGAGGGTGGGAAGGTTGTACACCAAGCACCCACATATGGGAGGGGGCGACAGGCACTCTGCCTTGTTGGGGGGTGGGTAGTTTTAAATCCACTGGCAGGGGGCAGGGAGAGGGGAGGTAAAGGGGGGCTGTTGGGAGGTTAATGTTTCTATTGTTATTAACTTTCACGATACAGAGAGGATTCTACTTCACTTGATATTGTGACCAATTTCAATTGATGCCATGTATGGGATATGCAGTTGTTCGATCCCCCATACCGGATACCCAGCCCGGACAGAAACGTGTAGGTGCCCAGGCAGTATTTGTTCCCCGTCCCCCTTTTTTTTTTTTTTTATTTCTTTTTTGGCAGGATAAACGAAGGTATAGCGGCCCAAGTTTCTCCTTTCTGAGTTGATATCAGAGTTGAACCATGTTCTGGATGGAATGGTTCTGCTCCTCTTGAGCTTAAGTAGAGGTATTTTGTCAAGTAAGGACACAAGCTCAGATTTGTACCGGTCAGTGAGGTCACTGGTGGATAGGTGGTCTTTGTTGTCCGTGAGGAGTGAGCTTATCTGATCTTCCAAGATATCCAGGGGTGCTTGAGAAAGGTTTCTCCTCCATTTGGGAGGATTTTGTGGGGGTTGGTGGGAGAGAGTGGGCTGATTGATAGGAAGTAGAATCATTTGGTGATCAGACCAGTCGACGGGAAGTATGTAGTTGATCGTGATTGAGTTCCTTTGTGCAATGATGGCATCCAGTGTGGCTCCTTTGTAGTGTGTCTCCTCTGTACAGTATTGAGTGAGATTGTTATCACATAGGAGACTGGATAGCGATTGGATTAGAGGAATGTTTGTCTCATTCCACCGTATATACAGATCACAAGAATAAAATTATTGGAATCACCTATTGCCCCTTGCGCTATCAGGTCAGACAATTGTTCTCCAAATGCGGCGTTTCTACCTGGGGGATGAAAGAGCAGGTGGCACAGTAGGGAGCCACTATCTTTGGTCTTGATGATGGTGGAGAGACATTCAAATGAATCATAATCAAAAAAGGTGGTTTTCGAGATTACCAGACTATCTTTGTGGACAATAGCAACCCCTCCTCCTCGCTGATCTATCCTGTCTTTGTTGATCAGGGAGAAGCCAGAGGGTACTAACAAGTCTAGGCAAGGAGGAGATATATTGTTTAGCCAGGTCTCAGTAAGGAACGCAATGTCAATGTCATGTGAGAGGATAGCCTCAGCTAGTTCGGTTGCGTGAAGTGAGGCCAATCTGCAGTTGATCAGTAAGCAGTTGGTGAAAAGTTTCTTGATTGCTGGCGGTTCTTACTTTGGTCGCCCTAGGTATGGCGGTGAGGACAGGCCGTCTCAGGGGTTTTGTGCAGGGAGGGTCTTTCCGTAGGCCTCTGATCACTTGGATTTTGAATTTAGGAGAGTCTGTGGAGGAGGAATCGTATGAGGAGGCTAGCATGGCTGTGTCGTAGTCTGACATGGGAGCTTCTGTTCTAATGGGCCTTGAGGTCATGTGAATTATATCAGACATGGAACTGATCTTGATCCTAGGGGATGGGACTCCGGTTTTTGAGGCTTCTTGTGAGCCCGATTTCAGAACCCTGGTGGGGGACTTTGCTGCTGAATATCAGGGGTTTCAGAGTGCCCGGGAGGGCAGTTTACGTTAGAGGTGTGGGGAGTCCCGGGAGGGGATTTCAGGAGTCTGCGGGCTTTATCTAGGTTAGAGAGGATTTCGGTTAAGCCAAGGGAAATTGCTTCTATCTGAGACGCTGCACCAAGGAATAATGGGAAGAGTTGGGGGTATCTGGGGCATCATCTTGAGTGGTGTGGATCAGGTTGAGGGGTTGAGGTCTTTTATTGTTGGAGCATGTTGGGTTGTCTTCTTTCAAGATCGAGGGTGAGGTCAGAGGGAAGGGATGGATAGGGACAAGGGAGGGCTTAGAGTGATTGAGATCTGGTATGCAACTAGTGGGGAGAGTGGTCTCTATCGGCGAGTTACATCTGTGAGTTTGCTGAGTAGGGATCCAGTAAGGGAGCGAGGTAGAGCTTTCCGTAAGGAGCTGGGGGATAAGCTTGGTAGGGGAAGTGTGATGGGTAGGTGGGGGCAGAGGAGATGTGTCTGGAGTTTCCTGTTGTCTCTGATTGGCTGTAGGTGTGAATTGGGAAGTGGCGAGGCCTGATGTGTGAAGGGGAGCGTAGGGGGCCGGAGCGTTACCTGGGAGGTGGATGATAGAAACATAGGTTTCGGCGTTAGCTGTGATTGTAGGCGGGCTAGGAATTGAGACGGGGTGCTGTAGGGGTGGGAGAAAAGATCTTAGTGCTGGAAATAGGGAGTCAAAGGCTTCAAGGTTTTGGTTGTTTGCCTGAATAAGGACCGTGTCATTCGTGTAGAAGGTCACGGATGTGGTCCCTCTTCTGGCCGTACGGTTAGGGAGTATGGAGGTAAGTTTGCAACTGTGGGCAGTGGATGTGGTTTTGACGATACAAAGTTGTGTTCTAATCATGGAGATCCAATCTTTCGGTCTCTCAGTGTGGAATATAAGGTCCATCTTAGTCGGACCTTTGGAGGCTGAGTGGTAGATGTCTGCGAATAGGGTTTCTATATGTTGACGGATAAGTTTCTGTTTGAAGAGGCGTCTCATTTTTGCAGAGAGGAGGGGGAAGATGATGGTGAATGAGTTCTGGCTGTGTGGTTTCAGGTGGGCAGGTAGGGCTTGCGTGGGAGAGGATGGCGAGTCATGCGCCATCGTGTAGGTAATGTGAGGGAAGGGTGACTGAGAGGGGAGGATGGGGGAAGTCGGTCAAGAAGGGTGTGGGGAGGGAAACTGTGAAGTGTGGCCTGGTGATAGGTATAGCTAGGACTCAGAACGGATCCAGGCCTAGAAGGGGTCGTAATTCCTGGTAGGCTTAGTGATGTACATCCCGGGAATATTCGAGGCACAGTGTGGGATCTATTCGAAAGGAAGTCTGTGGTTCGAAGTGGGCTAGAGGGTAGGCGTCCTGCGGTCGACCAAAATTTCACCTACTCCTAATACCAGGCTTATTGTCGAGTCATGGTTCGGCCAGCGTGTTCTGTGCGACCGCGCTGGACTTGTTGATGAGTTTGGGTGAGTGACCTCTGCTGGTCAGGAGGACGTGCTGATAGGAGGGGGGGACCTAATCTTAGGAGAGAAGTCTCATGAGGCTGCCATTGTAAGGTTAGCTTTATCTGCGCGTGTCCAGATTTGCTGGTGTTGCGCTGGCCAGAGCGAATAGATTTTTTTCACGGATCCCCTCTGTGCTCCCCAGGGTGTCTGTACTCCGGTTGACAGATTGGGAGCAATAGGGGTTGGAGAGTTTCATTCATGGTCGGGGGGGCACACGTGGCAGCCATTTTGGAATCAGGGATGCTCTTCGTGTGACTGGAGTGGTTTACAGGATTCTTCCGCAGATGATTGATTTTTGCAAGAATCCCCTTTTTGCACCCCGGGGTGGCTGCGTTCCGATACTGGGATAGGGGGCACTAGATTTTCAAGTCACCGGGCTTGTCTGTGGTCCGTTAGACCGATTGGGGGCATTTGAAGTTGATACACTTCATTAGGTGAGGAGGAGGTCATGCGTGGCGGCCATTTTGAAGTCAGGCTGGCTTATCCAGTGATCAGGCTTGCTTGCAGTTTTATGGTGGGAAAGGGTGTGAAAAACAAAGGCCCCTAGCTGATTAATCTGGGTGGACCTACTAGAACTCTGATGCATGAATGATTGAAAGTGTTGAGGGGTTCACGAGGATCTTATTGACTTATTGTGTAACATGTATCCATCCTACATTTACGGTGAGGGTGGGAAGGTTGTACACCAAGCACCCACATATGGGAGGGGGCGACAGGCACTCTGCCTTGTTGAGGGGTGGGTAGTTTTAAATCCACTGGCAGGGGGCAGGGAGAGGGGAGGTAAAGGGGGGCTGTTGGGAGGTTAATGTTTCTATTGTTATTAACTTTCACGATACAGAGAGGATTCTACTTCACTTGATATTGTGACCAATTTCAATTGGTCATCCATCTCCTGGAAATGTACTTTGGACTACCTCGTCCTAATTGTAAAGACGGCGAAAAGATTATCAGATGCCCTACTGAAGGAAATTGAAGAATGCGAAAATGAATTAAAGAAAGGCATAAATCCAGCGATCGTAAAAAAGAGATTGGAAGAAATAAACAAGGAAATGGATGAGACTCGTGAATTTATAATGCAGAGTAAATTACAAAAACTCAGTAAAGAATTGAAGAGATTCAGTCGAGAGAAAATGCACCCATACATATCAGATGAATACACAGCACGGGACACTGGATCTGATAATGAGTCCACAGGGTCCATTTCTTCTAATAACTCTGTCACGAGTGTGGATGAGTATACCACAAAAAGAGGACGCAATAATTACAGGAACCCACGCCCAAGAAGGGGAAACAGATGGCAAAGACCTTTCTATCCAGGTTACAATATGCCCTTCTACCCTCCCTTTGTGCCGCAATATGGAGGATGGATGGATCCATTTAACCGAGGCATACAACAGATGCCGCAAATGGACGAACAACAAATGACATCCAATTCCAACCCACACCAACAAGAGCCTTTTTTAGCCAGAGGCCAAAATCAAACAAGAGGCCGAAAAAAGACAATAAGATGGCAGGACCAACAGAGAAACGTTCAGACCAGGAGCATGGCTGCAACACAGCCGTCGACCAGCAAGACCAGACCCTAGTAGTAAATCTATCCGATTTACAGCTGACCCAAGAACAAATGAACGTCCTAAATAAAGGCTTAAGCTTTGTGCCAACACCTCGGTTGGACACCTTCAAACTAAAAAGCGAGTTAGCTGAGTTTTGCAGGACCCTCAAATTAAAAGCCTTCTTCCACAACATCCCCAATAACCAAATAGAGGGCGACACTTCCTTACGCAAGAAATCAACTTTCAATCCTCCTCATGCCAGTGTCCCGCCGGAACTCCATACATTTGAACAATCTCTAATGAAAGGCGTGGACATGCTAGACAGGAATAAGAAAACATTCCAAAATCTAACCAAAAAAGAACGTGAAGCCCTGGACTCATTAAAGCAGAATGAGAACATAGTGGTTAAACCCGCTGATAAAGGGGGAGGCATTGTAATCCTAAGCAAAGAGGGCTACAATGGCCAATGCCTGGCCCTCTTGGCAGATACAAGATTCTACAGGAAATTAACCAGCGATCCAACAATGAGATTACAAAATGTAATATCCAGTATGGTCCATGAAGCAGAGATCAAAAATTGGGTGACCAAAAAGGAAGCTGAATATCTCATCACCTCAGACCCAAAAATCCCCTATTTTTACTCGCTTCCAAAAATACATAAAAATAGGTCACCTCCTCCAGGGAGGCCTATAGTGTCCGGAATCGGATCAGTCCTCGAGCCACTCTCAAAGTTTGCGGACGAGTTCCTGAAACCTATTGTACAGAGAACACCATCATATCTAAAAGATACTCGAGATTTGCTAGTACAGATCCAAGCAAAAACCTTTGACCCAGACACTATGACCCTAGTAGGTCTGGATGTGGAATCTTTATTTACCAGCCTGCCACAAGATGACACATTACAAGTATTAGAAGACATACTCTACTCAGAAGAATGGCAATACACCACACCGAGGCACTTCATTCTTGAGTGTTGCAAGCTAGCCCTAAAAGAAAATTTCTTTGCTTATGAGGAAGATCTTTATCTCCAGACCCATGGAACATCAATGGGCAGTGCCTTCGCTCCATCGGTAGCCGGGCTGTATGTGAGTAATTTTGAGAATAAGTTCATCCACAATGCAGCCAATGAGTTCTCTCCAAACATCCTCTATTGGAGGAGATATATAGATGATGTGATCCTAATTTGGGACACATCAGCTGATTTGGAACAATTCATCCATTGGCTTAACCATCTTGATCCTTGGCTCAAGTTCACTTGCACTTCCAGTAACAACAGTTTGGATTTCTTGGATCTGACAATCTTTGTGGAAGATAATATTCTACAAACAAAAACTTATACAAAACCCACGGCCAAAAATAGTTTGCTCTCCTACCAGAGCTACCACCCTAAACCCCTAAAAGACAATCTGCCTTTCAGCCAATTTCTCAGATTAAAACGAAATTGTAGCAAGAAAGAAGACTATCTGATCCAAGCCCAAGAGCTCAGCCTGAAACTGTCCAAAAGAAACTACAAAGAAAAAACAATAAAATATTGCAAAAAGAGAGCAAACAATCAACCTAGAGAGTGCCTTTTACAAAGCTACCCCAAAACACAAACACAAGATCTGACGACCTGTGTCACCACCTTTTGCCCTTCAACATACGAAGTAAACAAATTGATAAATAAAAACTGGCATATTCTGAACACTGGAGTTTTCAACTGGCCAAAGCCTAGGTTTGCCAACCGCAGAACAAAAAACATCAAAGATGTCTTGGTCCATACCCGTCCCCAGAAAAAACAACAACTAACCATCACGAGGGACGTAAGTATGAATCCAGTGACAGGCCACTATCCCTGTGGCTCATGTGTAGCCTGCAGAACCACCACCATGTCTAAAACACTGCAGCTAACGGAAAAATTGGTATGGACACAACGCCAACATACGAACTGCAATTCGTCACATGTTATATACATGATTACCTGCAAATGCAACAAGAGATATATTGGCATGACATGTCGCAAGATTAAATTGAGGATCGGCGAACATAAAAGTAATATCCGCCTTAAGAAAAACACCACAAAACTGTGTGCCCATTTCATTGAAATGGGCCATTCGTGTGAAGAGCTCCAATGGACAGTGCTTGAGATGCTCACCGATAAAAGCACAAACTGTGAGCGACGTTTGTTTGAAAAAGAGCAAAGGTGGGTGGATCGCCTTAAAACCTGTGAACATGGGCTGAACGATGACATCCCCTGGCACCGTTTTGCCAATTGACAACGATCACTGATAAACTACAGAACTGCACTTTATGATGAAACCGCTCGATAACAACTCTGTTTCAATAAAGTTACCAGCTCTATGTTTTTAAAAAAACTCCAAGGAAACCAGCACGCCCATTTGACCCGTCTTGCGCCTTTAAATCATAGTGCTCTCGATCCTAACCACACCCCGGGGCAGAGTCAGCACAAGGCGGAAGCATCTACACACGCGGGTAATGGCGGCGATCACCCAGAGATACCGGTAAGATAAATAATCCCCACTAAATACTAACGGAACGCTCTCTACGACAGCTCTGAGCTTCAAGCGGCTTCAAAATAATGAGACCCCGGTGAGGCAGAATACGTATTGTCTTTCAGGTAGGAAAACAATATAACCTTTAAGCGATGAAATAGCGTTATGTATACAGCCTGACTTCCCGCTTTGCTCTATACCGGGTGCTCTAATAACATTCTACCCCCTACCAGACTGTAAGGTCAAAGAATTGTTTTGTACTATGAATATAGCTCTAACGCGCACTTTAGACTAAGTATACACAGCAAAGATATCAACCAGTATTTCGTTTCGTTTTTAAACATAAGAGAACCTAGCATCTCTACTCTCCATTACTTGCCACTGTTTAAGTCTAGAAGTTTTGCCGAAAATGTCACAAAACTCTGATAATGAAATTCACTATCATTAGGTGTAAGGTGTATATATGTATGCAAAACCTGTACTTTTGTCTATCTCATTGCAGATTACGAAGGGAAATTCCCTAATAATACACAATCTGAACAAGAATGTTTGTACCAAAAATGACTGCACAAATTGTGTGAGTACAATACCTTTATGTTTTGTTAGTCCTGACGAAAGCTCCGCAGACCCTTCCAGGCCCCAGGAGCTGAAACATGTCGACGTATTTTATTAATCACACTATCAGACCTAGTAACTCGGTCTAAGATCGTACCACTTATTTTTAATTGTGGTGAGGAACAACCCCCATTAAAGAACTTTGGGGCTGTTTACCCCCTATTTTTAAATATCTGTTCCTTTTTTGCACAGTTTTCTTTACACCTTTTTTCACGTAAAATCTCTGGACACTGCACCCTTGACCAGAGGCGCCTCGGGCGAGGCTGGCAAAACCCACTACTTCAGAGCAGCCAATGATAACTGCCACAACTCTAGTGTGGGGCGGACGAAACACATATACCGCACCATTTCCAACCATAACACAGAGTTTATTGAGGCTACTCTGATCTTTATCCCTTATGCCAAAGGTCATAAGGTGTAACTAGTGTCCGTTATTCCATTTTTGATAATTGTCAATTTCAATTGATGCCATGTATGGGATATGCAGTTGTTCGATCCCCCATACCGGATACCCAGCCCGGACAGAAACGTGTAGGTGCCCAGGCAGTATTTGTTCCCCGTCCCCCTTTTTTTTTTTTTTAATTTCTTTTTTGGCAGGATAAACGAAGGTATAGCGGCCCAAGTTTCTCCTTTCTGAGTTGATATCAGAGTTGAACCATGTTCTGGATGGAATGGTTCTGCTCCTCTTGAGCTTAAGTAGAGGTATTTTGTCAAGTAAGGACACAAGCTCAGATTTGTACCGGTCAGTGAGGTCACTGGTGGATAGGTGGTCTTTGTTGTCCGTGAGGAGTGAGCTTATCTGATCTTCCAAGATATCCAGGGGTGCTTGAGAAAGGTTTCTCCTCCATTTGGGAGGATTTTGTGGGGGTTGGTGGGAGAGAGTGGGCTGATTGATAGGAAGTAGAATCATTTGGTGATCAGACCAGTCGACGGGAAGTATGTAGTTGATCGTGATTGAGTTCCTTTGTGCAATGATGGCATCCAGTGTGGCTCCTTTGTAGTGTGTCTCCTCTGTACAGTATTGAGTGAGATTGTTATCACATAGGAGACTGGATAGCGATTGGATTAGAGGAATGTTTGTCTCATTCCACCGTATATACAGATCACAAGAATAAAATTATTGGAATCACCTATTGCCCCTTGCGCTATCAGGTCAGACAATTGTTCTCCAAATGCGGCGTTTCTACCTGGGGGATGAAAGAGCAGGTGGCACAGTAGGGAGCCACTATCTTTGGTCTTGATGATGGTGGAGAGACATTCAAATGAATCATAATCAAAAAAGGTGGTTTTCGAGATTACCAGACTATCTTTGTGGACAATAGCAACCCCTCCTCCTCGCTGATCTATCCTGTCTTTGTTGATCAGGGAGAAGCCAGAGGGTACTAACAAGTCTAGGCAAGGAGGAGATATATTGTTTAGCCAGGTCTCAGTAAGGAACGCAATGTCAATGTCATGTCAGAGGATAGCCTCAGCTAGTTCGGTTGCGTGAAGTGAGGCCAATCTGCAGTTGATCAGTAAGCAGTTGGTGAAAAGCTTCTTGATTGCTGGCGGTTCTTACTTTGGTCGCCCTAGGTATGGCGGTGAGGACAGGCCGTCTCAGGGGTTTTGTGCAGGGAGGGTCTTTCCGTAGGCCTCTGATCACTTGGATTTTGAATTTAGGAGAGTCTGTGGAGGAGGAATCGTATGAGGAGGCTAGCATGGCTGTGTCGTAGTCTGACATGGGAGCTTCTGTTCTAATGGGCCTTGAGGTCATGTGAATTATATCAGACATGGAACTGATCTTGATCCTAGGGGATGGGACTCCGGTTTTTGAGGCTTCTTGTGAGCCCGATTTCAGAACCCTGGTGGGGGACTTTGCTGCTGAATATCAGGGGTTTCAGAGTGCCCGGGAGGGCAGTTTACGTTAGAGGTGTGGGGAGTCCCGGGAGGGGATTTCAGGAGTCTGCGGGCTTTATCTAGGTTAGAGAGGATTTCGGTTAAGCCCAGGGAAATTGCTTCTATCTGAGACGCTGCACCAAGGAATAATGGGAAGAGTTGGGGGTATCTGGGGCATCATCTTGAGTGGTGTGGATCAGGTTGAGGGGTTGAGGTCTTTTATTGTTGGAGCATGTTGGGTTGTCTTCTTTCAAGATCGAGGGTGAGGTCAGAGGGAAGGGATGGATAGGGACAAGGGAGGGCTTAGAGTGATTGAGAGCTGGTATGCAACTAGTGGGGAGAGTGGTCTCTATCGGCGAGTTACATCTGTGAGTTTGCTGAGTAGGGATCCAGTAAGGGGGCGAGGTAGAGCTTTCCGTAAGGAGCTGGGGGATAAGCTTGGTAGGGGAAGTGTGATGGGTAGGTGGGGGCAGAGGAGATGTGTCTGGAGTTTCCTGTTGTCTCTGATTGGCTGTAGGTGTGAATTGGGAAGTGGCGAGGCCTGATGTGTGAAGGGGAGCGTAGGGGGCCGGAGCGTTACCTGGGAGGTGGATGATAGAAACATAGGTTTCGGCGTTAGCTGTGATTGTAGGCGGGCTAGGAATTGAGACGGGGTGCTGTAGGGGTGGGAGAAAAGATCTTAGTGCTGGAAATAGGGAGTCAAAGGCTTCAAGGTTTTGGTTGTTTGCCTGAATAAGGACTGTGTCATTCGTGTAGAAGGTCACGGATGTGGTCCCTCTTCTGGCCGTACGGTTAGGGAGTATGGAGGTAAGTTTGCAACTGTGGGCAGTGGATGTGGTTTTGACGATACAAAGTTGTGTTCTAATCATGGAGATCCCATCTTTCGGTCTCTCAGTGTGGAATATAAGGTCCATCTTAGTCGGACCTTTGGAGGCTGAGTGGTAGATGTCTGCGAATAGGGTTTCTATATGTTGACGGATAAGTTTCTGTTTGAAGAGGCGTCTCATTTTTGCAGAGAGGAGGGGGAAGATGATGGTGAATGAGTTCTGGCTGTGTGGTTTCAGGTGGGCAGGTAGGGCTTGCGTGGGAGAGGATGGCGAGTCATGCGCCATCGTGTAGGTAATGTAAGGGAAGGGTGACTGAGAGGGGAGGATGGAGGAAGTCGGTCAAGAAGGGTGTGGGGAGGGAAACTGTGAAGTGTGGCCTGGTGATAGGTATAGCTAGGACTCAGAACGGATCCAGGCCTAGAAGGGGTCGTAATTCCTGGTAGGCTTAGTGATGTACATCCCGGGAATATTCGAGGCACAGTGTGGGATCTATTCGAAAGGAAGTCTGTGGTTCGAAGTGGGCTAGAGGGTAGGCGTCCTGCGGTCGACCATAATTTCAGCTACTCCTAATACCAGGCTTATTGTCGAGTCATGGTTCGGCCAGCGTGTTCTGTGCGACCGCGCTGGACTTGTTGATGAGTTTGGGTGAGTGACCTCTGCTGGTCAGGAGGACGTGCTGATAGGAGGGGGGGACCTAATCTTAGGAGAGAAGTCTCATGAGGCTGCCATTGTAAGGTTAGCTTTATCTGCGCGTGTCCAGATTTGCTGGTGTTGCGCTGGCCAGAGCGAATAGATTTTTTTCACGGATCCCCTCTGTGCTCCCCAGGGTGTCTGTACTCCGGTTGACAGATTGGGAGCAATAGGGGTCGGAGAGTTTCATTCATGGTCGGGGGGGGCACACGTGGCAGCCATTTTGGAATCAGGGATGCTCTTCGTGTGACTGGAGTGGTTTACAGGATTCTTCCGCAGATGATTGATTTTTGCAAGAATCCCCTTTTTGCACCCCGGGGTGGCTGCGTTCCGATACTGGGATGGGGGGCACTAGATTTTTAAGTCACCGGGCTTGTCTGTGGTCCGTTAGACCGATTGGGGGCATTTGAAGTTGATACACTTCATTAGGTGAGGAGGAGGTCATGCGTGGCGGCCATTTTGAAGTCAGGCTGGCTTATCCAGTGATCAGGCTTGCTTGCAGTTTTATGGTGGGAAAGGGTGTGAAAAACAAAGGCCCCTAGCTGATTAATCTGGGTGGACCTACTAGAACTCTGATGCATGAATGATTGAAAGTGTTGAGGGGTTCACGAGGATCTTATTGACTTATTGTGTAACATGTATCCATCCTACATTTACGGTGAGGGTGGGAAGGTTGTACACCAAGCACCCACATATGGGAGGGGGCGACAGGCACTCTGCCTTTTTGGGGGGTGGGTAGTTTTAAATCCACTGGCAGGGGGCAGGGAGAGGGGAGGTAAAGGGGGGCTGTTGGGAGGTTAATGTTTCTATTGTTATTAACTTTCACGATACAGAGAGGATTCTACTTCACTTGATATTGTGACCAATTTCAATTGATGCCATGTATGGGATATGCAGTTGTTCGATCCCCCATACCGGATACCCAGCCCGGACAGAAACATGTAGGTGCCCAAGCAGTATTTGTTCCCCGTCCCCCTTTTTTTTTTTTTTTGAAAATTTGTTTATTGGCAGGATAAACGAAGGAATAGCAATCAGAGCATAACAGTTCTGTACTTAAGTCTCATATTTGCATCATATGATCGCTCTGTCAGGATATACACATTTTCATTTTACAATATGTTACTGTAACACCCCAACTAAACTCCCCCCTCCCTTGCCCTCCCCCCTTCAGGCACTTCCTCTTCATTTTTATACCAGCCCGTGATGTCGGACAGTCCTACACGTGTGCATGGCGGGTGTAACAGCATCCCTGTTGAATGCGCACTAGGGGCTCGTGGGGTTGGGCACTGTCGTGTGAGTGCCATCTGCGGTCGTGCACCTCTATATTCGTGTGATGGGTCCCACCTGTTGGTTGCCGCCGCTTATGTGTCAGTCTATGAAGTGGAACGACCCTCATTCCTGGTGTCCCAAGTCTATGGTGTGTTCTGAATCCGAGTCGTTCCCCGACTCCAATGACCCCAACAAAGCATTCCAGTCTAGGGAAATGGGGTGCTTCCTAAGCCCTCTGCGTTCTTCGCGCTGCAACGTCCAACTTTCAGCCTTTCCCCACCTCACTGGCTCCGCCCTCCACATCTCAGGGTCTGGTGGCTTGGGGGACTTCCACCTCATGGTGATCGCACGCTTCGCTAAGATCATGGCTAAGTCTGTGAACCGTGTACCTATGCTCTTTCTCCGCTCCACAGGGCCCAGTCCCAGGAGGGTATATTCCAATGTGTTGTATGGTTTGGAAGGGACCAGCCTGGCTAAATCAGACTGCACTGAGGTCCAGTAGTACCCCAGCTTAGGGCAATCCCATAGCATATGAACCAGTCGGGCATCTTCCCCCCCACATCTTGGGCATGTATTAGGAGTGTCTGGGAACATAGTGTGCAGGCGGTGAGGTGTCAGATATGCCCGATGGAGGAGCATGAGCTGTATGAATTTAAACTTCTAGTTCCTCAATACCTTTTTGGGGTATCTCAATATCCTGTCCCATTCCGTATCTCTGAGTGTTCTCCCGATGTCGTGTTCCCACTTATCTCGTAATGGTTGCAGTGATATGGCCCTGCCCTCCCTTATACCATGCGATATCCACCTGGTCAGGTGGCTGCCAGTCCCCATTAGATACTGCATCGTGATTAGCGGGTTCGTGGGTGGCTCCGTCCCGTCCGGGGCCCATGCCTGTGCTATGTAACATTTCACACCTGCGTGTAGCAAGAATGACCTCCCAGGTGAGTGGTGTGTAATGCGAAAGTCCTCAAAAGCCATCATCTTGCCATCGTTAAAGAAATCCCCCACCTGGGTCACTCCCAAGTCGTGCCAATCTGTAAGCATGTGGTTTGATAGTGTTCGCAGCCCAGCTGGTAACCCTAGTAGTGGTATCGTAGGGGCGTAAGTTGACGTGGGAGACGTGTATTTCACAGCCCGCCTCCAGTGTTCAATCGCTATGCGGAGAAGGGGGGGTGTGGATCTCGGGATCCCCGCCTTCGGGAGCAATAGGGCGTGAACCCTCCCTCTATTCCATTCTGAGTCAGCCATAACAATTTCGTGCAAGTTGCGTCCTGCCAGCCAGTAGGCAAGCCATTGCAGTTGACATGCAAAGTTATATGCCCGGAGGTCCGGGACCCCCATACCACCCGCGGACGTGGGAAGCTGCAATTTCTTTAGGCTAATACGTCGCCTCCCGGTGCCCCAGACCAATTCCGTCAACAGGGTGTCAAGTGTTTTGAATACCGCAGCGGGAATTTTCAGCGGTAGTCCGGTAAAGTAGTACAGCAAACTTGGCAGGACCACCATCTTGGTAATAGTCACCTTGCCCGCCACCGCTAACGGGAGCGTGATCCAAAATCGCACCTGTCCCCTCAGCTTCGTAATCGCCCTTCCCACGTTGCCCTCTAGCAGGTCCCTTGGATCTCTATACACTTGTAACCCTAGGTAGCGGAAAGTGTGCTCCGCCACCTGGAAAGAGTAAGGTGCAAAGGGAAGATGAGTTTCCATCCTGGTTGCAGAGAAGAAAAACCCATATGACTTGGGTTCGCTAATTGTAAGGCCCGACATGGTGCTAAAGGTATTAAATATTTCGGGCACCGGGTCTAAGTCCCCTCCCAGGTCTCCGAAATAGAGTATAATATCATCCGCGTACGCTGATACCACATGCGTCGTCTCACCCCTTCGTACACCTCTGTGTTGCGCGGACTTCCAGAGTTTGCATAGTAGAGGCTCTAGCGCTAGTATGAACAGCAGCGGGGATAATGGGCATCCCTGCCTGGTACCCTTAGCCACTGCCAACTGCGCCGATATGCACCTATTTGTGCGGACCCGTGCAGTTGGATATGTGTAAAGTAGCTTCACCCAACTAATGTACTCTATCGGTAGCCCAAAATATTCGAGTACCGCAAACATGTAGTCCCACTTGATGGAGTCGAAGGCTTGCTTCAGGTCTAGTGATACGCAGCCCTCCGTCCCCGGCCCTCCCGGTGTACCTAGCATGATTTGGCTGAGGCGCCGCAGGTTCATAGCAGTGCTTCTGCCCGGAACAAAGCCACACTGGTCTGGGTGTATGAGCGATGGAATGTATTGAGTCAGTCTGCTCGCTAGTAGTTTACTTAATATTTTGTAATCCGTGTTTAGTAGTGATAACGGTCTGTAATTTGCTATGCATAGGCCGTCCCTATCCGGTTTCAGCAGTGATACTATTAGTGCTTGTAGTGTGGTCTGTGGAAGACCCCGGGACTTAAGTGCCTCCCTATAAACCTCCAGTAGTCGTGGTGCCAGAAGATCTATGAAGGCTCCATAGAATTCCACTGGCAGGTCGTCCGTGCCCGGGGCTTTGTTCCGTGGAAGGGCGCGGATGGCCTGTCTAATTTCTGCCACTGTGATGGGCCTCGCCAACTCTTTCCTCTGTCTCTCCTCCAGTTTTGGAATTTCCAACCCCCTCATGAAGTCCCCGAGGGCTCCATCTACCATAGGGTCGTGGGGGCCGTATAACGTCCCATAGTAGTCTTGAAACGCAGCGTTCACACTCAGTTGCGTTGTGGCCATGGTCCCCCCCTGGTCAAGTACCTCCATTATTGGCAAGTGTATCGGGTCGTCTTTTACCAGCCGGGCTAATAAAGGCCCTGCCTTGTCTGCCTGTGCATGTTGTCTACTCGTGTACTCTCGGTAGTCAAGGATACGCAGCTCCTCTAACAGTTCTGCATGTTGGATGTGTGCTTCCTGTAGGAGCGTGAAAGGCACATTCGTGCCGGCAGCTTCACTCTCCAGTGGCGCCAGTCGTCCCTCTACATCCCGGAGTTTGTCCATCACAATGTGCCTCATGCCCACCCGTGTGCTCATCGCTTCCCCCCGAATCGTGACCTTGAAAGCATCCCACTCCACCTGGCGGGCGCTCGCTGACCCCCTGTTTATGTCAAAGTAAGTTACAATGGCCATCTCTAGTGATGCGCGGAAAGTCGAGTCCTCTAATAGGTCCGGGTTAAGGCGCCAAGTTGGTATGGGAGTTGGGATCCTACCCCACTGAAAAGTGACTTCCACCGGACTGTGGTCTGAGAAAGTTTTCCCAATGTGTTCCGCTGTTAGAATCGACCCCAGGAGTGGCGTGGTGCAGAACACATGATCTATTCTGGTGTGCAACTTATGTGGTGGTGAATAGAATGTATATTCCCTGTCCAAATATGTGTTTGCCACGCCATGCATCTGTTAATTGCCAACCCTCTGCCCACTGCGCTAGCGCCTCAGCCTGTTTCCTACTTTCCGTGGCCTGTAATGGTGGGTGCGATCTATCCATTGAGACATCTAGTACTGCATTAAAATCCCCTCCCAGCAACCAGGGAAAATCAGCCCAATCAGCCAGCACTCCGCTGAGCGTCACCAGGAACGCTGATTGGTTCGAGTTCGGTGCATAAACACTTCCCAACACAACAGGGCAACCATCCAGTAACCCCCGGACAAATACATATCTGCCATTCGTATCCGCCCTCAGCTCCACCAGTTTGAAGGGGACCGAGTTCCTCAGCCATACAGCTGCCCCTCTTGAAAAGGCTGAGTAAGAGGTGGCGAACAATTGACCCTTCCACTTCTTAAGCACTTTCCCACTTTCTGAGGTCGTTAAATGGGTTTCCTGAAGGCAGGCAATATTGACCTTCCTGCGATTCAGTTGAGCTAAGATTCTATGCCTTTTGTGGACCGACCCCATGCCACGAACATTCCAAGTGCACAATTTATAGTCATTAAGGGTCCCCATCCCTAGTGGCAGCAGGTGTAGTCGATGGATTCCGCACCATGAAGCGGGTACAATTAAACAACCATGAGTCTCGTGCCCATACAAGAAACAACCCCGTAACTCCCAGGTCCCCGAACAAAACCTTCCGGGATCCAAACAGTAGAGCCCAACGTGGGCTTGTCTTACAGTTAAACATGTCTATACGGTGGGAGTCTGGGGCCTCTTACACCAGTCCAGAGTCAGTTGGTAGCACTCCATCGCACCAAGAGCAAAGAAGGCCCCCCCCCCAAACGCCTCACAGATAGTTCATACATTACCATCCGACTTGTCGCCTAGTCACAGTCACAGGTCATGCGCTTCTTGTGCCGTGATCTTGGGAAACAGCTGCAGGCTATCGGCAGACCCTGACACCTCCGTGTGGGTGGTAGAGCGGCTGGCTGAGGTGGCAGGGTCCCGGGCGTCGTGTTCAGCCAAGGCGGCCGATGTCAGATGGACCGGCCCCTCGGTCCTGGCCGATGACGGTCCCCCAGAGTCCGCGTGCCGGTGCATGTGTTCCTTGGTCGCTCCCCGCTGGTGTCGGCCTCCTTGGTGCGATGATCCCTCGCCGTGGTCCCCCCCAAAGGCATCCTGCGAGTTCGGGGGTGTCAGTGTCACCTCGATCCATTCCGCCGCCTCCTCCGGCGATTCAAAAAAGTAGGACCTATTGTTATAAAGCACCTTGAGTCGTGCCGGAAACAGCAGTGCGTACTTCAGACCTCTGTCCCGCAGCATGCGCTTAACTCCCAGGAACGTCGAGCGGGCCCTCTGCACCGCCGGGGTGAAATCTGGATACACAGAGATAGTCTTGTCCTCAAAGTGCAATGGGGCTTTCTCTCTTGCGGCCCTCAGGACCGAGTCACGGTCCTTGTAGTGTAGCAGGCGGGCAATTAAGGGGCGCGGTGACGCTCCCAGTTTAGGCGGCCTTGCCGGCATCCGGTGCGCTCTCTCCACGCTATATAGTGGCGTGAGGTATTGGGGATCCACTATCTTTTTTAGCCAGTCCTCCACGAATTGGGTAGGGTCTTTCCCTTCGCTTTTCTCTGGAATACCCAGTATGCGCACGTTATTGCGGCGGGCCCGCCCTTCCGCATCATCCAGCTTGTCCCAGATCGATTTGATCTGCTTGTCCATTTGCTCGAGTTTCGTAGAGTGGGAAGTTTGTTGTGGTATGAGGTTGTCTAGCGCTATTTTGTGCTCTTTGACTTTCTCCGCCAGTTTTGTATGGTCCGCCTTGAGCAGTGAGAGGCTCGTCGCCATGCTGTCCATTCGGGATTCGAGCGCCTCCCTGGACGCCTTGATCTCCATTAGTATAAGGTCCAGTTTCGCATCCTGTGAGGATTTGCCCGTCAGGGGAATCATCTCCGCGTTCGAGGACGCCAGCGGGTCCTCCGAGCCTGTGGACTGAAGATCAGCTCCAGCTCCGTGGTCCTGAGCCTTGGTCCTGTTCCTGCCCATATTGCGCGCTGGATGTGTCCCCAGTGCTATTGGTCTGGTCCAGTGGCGAGGGGGCCCCAGCCGAGTGATATGCCGGTGTCCCCCACGTACAGTCGCCAGGGAGGGGTCACCCGTCGCCGCTCCTCCACGTCCGGCGTGTGCAGGAGGCCTCACCAGCTCCCCCCCCCAGGGCCCGGCAGTCACAGTCAAGGGGGTTCAGGAATGGCGGCCCACACAGCTCTCCCGGGAGCTGGCACCTCTCACCCTTATTGCTCCAGGAATAGGGGGGTAGGGGGCCACTCAAGGCTAAATGGTGTCTGCGGCGGGGTGCCTATTATCCCGCTGCCGCTCCGTGCACTGTACCTTCCGGCCGGCGTCCCAAATCAGCTGACAGTGTCCTCGTGGTGCCGGGGGTGGAGGAGGGGGGGGCCCCTCTGTCCGGCCCGCTACCGACAATGACCCGCGCAGTCCCTCCGGGCAGCGGCACTCGGGGCAGGTCAGTCCTGGCAGCGTTCCCAGGGGGTCCGTTGTGCGCGGCGGGGATAGGCGCGCTCAGGCCATGAACCAACGCGGTCAGCGCCGCTCCCTCACCAGGCAGACAGGGCGGAGCTGCAGTCCCCGCAGGCAGCGCCCTCACCGGCTTCGGACTCCCAGGGTGATCGGCAGGTTGCTGTCAAGTGTCCCTCACATGAGTCTTCCGCCGGCGTGTTCCGGCTCACCGCCCCTCAGCGTCCCAGGTTGCACCCGCAGCAGCCCTAGCCGGCTCCGGCCACCCCCACACGCCAGACCGCCGCTCCACCTCGAGGGCCAGGCCGCTCCCGAATCAACGCCAGTAGACAGCCGTCCGCAGTCTTCCACAGCCGCTGATCGGCGTCGGGGGTCCGCACCGCCTCCCGGGACCGGGGGGTGTATCATGGCAATCGGGGGGGCTAGGGGGGTACAGGATATTCAGCTAGTGTAGGTGGTTATGGACGGAGCCTCGTTAGATCACGTCCGCCATGTTCGGTCCTTGGCCACGCCCCCCCTTCCCCATCCCCCTTGAGGGGGTTTTCGGCTACACCCCCTTTGATCTCTTCATTGTCTCACAATGACCAGTATCTCAGTTACTAAATTGTCTGCCCTGATGTAGAATGTTAATGGGCTCGGGAAGAAAATAAAGAGGGGCTTAGTGTCACAGTACCTAAAGAGACGGGCCCCAGATATAGTCTTGCTGCAAGAAACTCATCTCATAGGTAAAAATTGTAAGGCTCTCAGCAGGTGGGGTTACAAATTATTGGTACATGTAGGATTCACCTCTAGCTCTAGGGGGACTGGTATCCTAGCACGCAAGGGCCTAGCTTTTACACCCACTTGTACCTGGCTGGACCTACAAGGCAGATTTGCAGTTCTGGAAGCCCCCTGGGAGAGGAAAGAACTAAATGTGATTTTGATGTATTCCCCCGCACTGGGTAAGGAGGCACTTGGCGACTTAGGTAAAATACTATTGTATCTACAAGACGGTACCCTGATAATGGGGGGGCGACTTTAACCTGACTATGGACAATACAATAGATAGACATCCCCAATGACCAACTGCCAGACCAAACACTCTCAAGGCGGAATTCACTCAGGCCATGGAACTGGCGGATATATGGTGATCACTGTAACCCCACACAACGTTTTACACCTACTACTCCAACGCACATAAGAGCATGTTCCGCATAGACTACTTCCTTACACTCCTAACGGATGTGGACCATTTTGAGAATCCTCTTGTGCTTCCGCGGGGGATCTCGGACCACTCCTGGTGTGGGTCGAGCTTACCTTCCACTGACAAAAGCAGCGCAGCGCTATGGTTATAGACCTGTGGCTTCTAAAAACTCCGGACATAAAAAAAAACTAGCTGAACAGACAGACCACTACTGCAGAGAAAACCTTGGGTTGGTGGAGTCAGCACAGACAATTTGGGAGACGTATTAGGCAATGCTTTAAGGCCATGCACTAGTGTTAAAAATGGGTTATGTCCGACGTCACAACGAATATATACTGGAGCCTGAGAGCGAACTAGAACAGCTAGAATCACTTCATAACTCCTGGCCAGCGAGGCCACAGTGCACTGCTTAACCATTAAGCGTCTTGAGTATAAAGCCCGAGCCAGAAAAGGCAAGGGCGAGACTACTTTCCAAATGACACAGGGTGTACGAAATTGGGGAGAGAGTGGGTAGGATGCTGTCCTGGCTGGAACGTAAGGAGAAGGAACAAAGATGGTTGCCTGAATTACCCACCGCTGCGGGCACGAAGATAGCGGACCCACAAAAAATAGCAGAATTGTGTGCGAGTCACCTGGAGAAGGTGTACACACCCTCCACTACTTATACACCGGAAGGCTCCCGGCAACCATTGATGGACAGTAACTTGCCCTCATTATCAGCAACTGAAAGAGCTGACTTGGAGGCTGACATCACAAATGAGTAACTCTGCAAAGCCATTTTTAGTGTTCAATTTGGGAAAGCGATGGGGCCTAAAGGTATTCCAATAGAGTTCCTCAAATCCATGACAGGGAAAGTAGCCCCCCACCTTAACCTTATTAACTCAGAAAGCCTCAAGAGGGGCCAACAGCAAAAAGATAAGGATTCGCGTCTATAGCAGTATTCCGAAAACCCAGGAAGCCAGCTGATTGTTGCGGCTCATATTGACTGATCTCAATAAACAGGGAGGCTAAGATCCTAGCAAAACTATTGGCCTTGCGCTTTAATGCTGTTTTACCCTCCCTGGTCCATGCAGACCAATCTGGATTTGTGCCCGGGCGAAACACAGCATTGAATATTCGACATGTGAATAACGTACTAGCGAGACAACCCTATATGGAAGAAGATGCAGTGATTATGTCCTTAAATGCCTCCATGGGATTCAACTCTACAGAATGGCCATATCTTTTTGAAGTGCTTGCTCATTTTGGGCCCAAGTTTATGGCCTGGGTTTGTCTACTATATACTGATCTCCGTGGACAGGTGCGGGTGAACAATCGTACACCGAGGGAATGTATGTTACACGGAAGAATTAGACAGGGCTCCCCCTATGCCCTCTCCTGTTCGCGCTTGTTCTTAAGCAGCTGGCTGCATGGGTAAGACAAGATGTAGCTCTAAGAGGCCTACAATGGGACAAGGATACTGAGGATAGAATATCATTATATGCAGATGATATCCTGATTTATATAGCTTCCCCATATGCCTCGATTCACACCCTGCTCAATATTTTTACCAACTTCGGAAAGTACTCCAGTTATGCCATTAACTGGGCAAAGTCAGTGCTTTTTGTTCTTCACAGCCCCACGCCTAGATTACCCACACGATGTAATGTTGAAGTGACCAGGGAGGGTTTTAGATATCTGTGGATTTTTATCACTCCAGATCCCAAATCGTTTTATGATAAGAACCTCGTTGTCCCCCTCCAAAGATTTAGAGAGGACGTGAGACATTGGAGATCGTTACCATTGTCGTTATTACGTCCTGTGGCCCTATTTAAAATATTAGCACTGCCAAGGTTCCTCTATTCACTCCAAAATTGTCCAGACCCTATCCCTGATTCATATTTTACCAGTGTAGAGGTGGTGGTCCTTACACTGTTGTGGGATGGGGGATGCCACGTATCGCCCCAGGGAAACCAATGAAGGGGTGATTCGACAGAGGCATCGCACTTCCAGACCTATGTCTTTATTATTGGGCATCACAATTGGTGGCAACTAACCACTGGATACACAGTCCCCCGTCGAACCCGGCATATCGTCTAGAGTGGTATCAGACTGGAAGTGAAGGGTATCTAGGAGCCCTATACACCAGAGCATGCAAGGGGAGATACCTGGGACCAATGGCCCACATGACCTCCATTTGGCATTCCTCTAACAAATGCCTGGGATGGCAGGGGGAATTGACAAATGCCACGCCCCTATGGTCATCTCAGCAATTAGTATTACTTTGTTATCAAGCAGGGTTTGATGGGTGGGATACAATAGGGATCTCCACTGTTGGGGACCTTCTACAGGAAGGGAAAATACTCACATTTAAAGACTTACAGGCGAAACATGAACTGGCACCAAAAGAGATTTTCCGATATTTATAAGTCCAACATGCGCTTAATACAGCTCTAGCAGACCTGATGGCCATCCCCGACACGTCCCCTTTGGAAGATTGACTCCTGTCTGAACCCCTCCCGACTAAGGCAATTTCCCTTACTTATCGCAAGCTGTGTAACAACATACCATATCCCTTCCTTGCTCCTAGAGATAAACGGCAAGTAGACTTTGGACAACTCAACGGCGAGGACTGTCAAACTGCCCTAATGTCCCCTAGAGAGGCTGCCATTAACCAAAGCTTCTGACTGATTTAACTGAAGGTTCTACATAGAACATACCCGACTGGGGTGACGTTGGCCAAGATAGGGACTGAGCAAGATGCCCTTTGCCTGCGTGGCTGTAACCAAATTGCCAAGTTTTATCATATACAATGGGATTGCCTCTACATACGGCACATATGGGAGAGAGCTACGAATAAGGTGCAGGAGGCACTGGGGATCCTGTACATTTGGGAAGCAACTGATCTCACAGACGTAGAGCAACAATTTACTACCCTAGGTTACCCCCTGGTTAAAAGAGCCATTGCTATGAAATGGGGGGCGCGGACAAACCATTACTAATGAGATGGGTGGTGGAAATTGACAGATGTATGGTAGCTGAAAAAGATGTCTACAAAACAGAGGATGCCCGAAAAAGTGAGACAACAAGTGGGGGCCTGGAATGTCTACTGGGGGAACTGTGCATCTCGCCAACAGTAGAACTGGAAACGTTGCTAAGAAGAGCCACTGAACTATAATACATGATTGTAATGGTGCATACAATACTGCATAGCAATACCTGACTGTAATGTTGCATTCAATACTGCATTTTTCTCTTAATAACAACATACAGTGTATCACGATGATCTGTAAGTGGCGAATGTTATGTTGTCAATAAAATTCTTAAATAAAAAAAAGGCACACACCCCAGTACTGCGTAAGGCAGGGATGTTCAAAGTATGGCCGGGGGGCAAATATGGCCCACCTGACTTTTACATGCAGCCCCCTGATCAAGATCAGAGCTGGTCTGCTGTTCACTTGACTCAACAGGAACATTAAAAAGATGTTAGTTAAAGAGGCAAGCTTTTATCCAAAGGTTAATTGAAGTTAAGAAAAGGAAGTAGCTAAGTTGTTCTGCACTGGTTACCTTTTGGAACATCTTCATTTCTTGCAGCAAACTATATGATACGGTCTCTTTAAAAATTCAAGAAGTGTATTTCATTAATGTGCAGATCTATTTCACCTTAGTATATCAATCAATCAGTCAATCAATCATATCATAACATTTGGAAAAATACCATAATCAAACCACTCCTAAAAAAACCATCGCTTGATCCATCTGAGTCATCCAGCTACCGTCCCATTGCATCATTGCCATTTCCTGCTAAGATCTTTGAATCGGTCATGAACGAACAACTATCTGACTACATTCAAGCCAATGACCTATTAGATGACACCCAGTTCGGTTTTCGTCAAGGACATGGGACAGAAACGGCTCTGATTAAGGCCGCTGACAAAATAAGAACCACTATGGACAACGATGGACAGGCTGTTTTGATTCTGCTGGACTTGTCGGCGGCTTTCGACACGGTCGATCACTCTACCTTGATCGGCCGTGTCGAGGCCATCGGTATCAAACACAAGGCCAAAGACCTTATAGCATCTTTCCTGGCCGACCGCAAACAGGCAGTTAAGCTGGGCTCATTTACTTCCCCGACATTCGCCCTTCCTTGCGGTGTTCCACAGGGCTCCTCGCTGAGTCCGAACCTTTTTAACATTTACGTGTCGGACTTGGCGAGGGTAATAAAAGCGTACAATATTAATTTGACCACTTACGCCGATGATACCCAGCTGGTATTATCTATTCACAAAAACGGACCCACTATAGCGGCTAACTTCAAAGACGGCATGCGGGCCATCAGCTGCTGGATGGCCTCTAACTGTCTTAAATTGAACTCTTCTAAGACCGAAGTTATGCTGTTTGGTAAGGTTCAACCGGCCTGGTCTCCCTTATGGTGGCCGGAGGAAATGGGCACTCCACCTGAACCAGTCAGCAAAGTGAGAAACCTGGGTGTTATATTCGATGATAAACTCCATTTCCATCACCATGTGAATTCTGTAGTTTCATCGTCATTCAACATCTTGCGAAAAATTAAGAAGCTTTTGCCATACCTTCCTACCACCGCTGGCAAAACTCTTATTTCAACCCTAGTGTTTTCTCGTACTGATTATTGCAATGCCCTTTTCCTCAACGCTCAGGAAAAAGTAATCTCCAAACTGCAAATGATTCAGAACGCCTCCGCCAGAGTTCTACTTGGTATCCCAAAATTTACCTCTGTCTCAAGACAATTAGCTCAACTGCATTGGCTCCCGGTGAGGAGCCGCACTAAGTTTAAGTCCTTGTGTATTGTTTACAAGGCAATAAACAACATGGGACCCAAATTTCTTAGAAATTCCCTTAAGCCTCTACCAACCCCCAGAACGCTTCGTTCCAACACCGCCCACCTGCTTCAAATCTCTAGAGCAAGGAAAGTCAATTGGGGTGACAGACGTTTTAGCATTGCAGCAGCAAGATTGTGGAATTCTCTTCCTCTTAACATTAAATCTAGCCCCACACTGCTTATTTTTAGAAAGCAACTTAAAACATGGCTGTTTTCTCAATGAACTAACTAGCAACTTCAGATATAGAGCTCTGCATCTGTTCTCTGAAACACTGGTAATAGACCTAGCTCCTAGCGCCGAGACACCCACGGGTAATTGTTGTGCTTTAAAAATCACATAAATAAATAAATAAATAAATAAATATTATTTGTACAGGGCCCTACTCACCCGTGAGGGTCTCAAGGCCCTGGTGTGGGAAGGCTGCTACTGCTTGAAAAAACAGGTTTTAAGGAGTTTCCTGAAGGTCAGCAAGTCTTGGGTCTGCCGTAGGTGGATGGGGAGGGTGCTCCAGGTCTTTTCGGTGAGGTGGGAGAACGATCTGCCACCAGAGGTCGCTCTCCGGAAGCGGAGGACTGTGGCGACGGCGAGGTCGGCAGAGCGGAGCTGGTGGGTGGCGGTGTAGAAGCTGAGTTGTCTGTTGAGGTACATTGGTCCGGTGTTGTAGAGTGCCTTGTGTGCGTGGGTGAGGAGCTTGAAGGTTATCCTCTTGTTGACCAGGAGCCAGTGCAGGTTTCTCAGGTGGGGTGTTATTTGGATGCGGCGAGGGATGTAGAGGATCAGTGTGCAGAGGCGTTCTGGATGCATTGGAGTTGTCTCAGGAGTTTGACCGAGACTCCTGCGTAAAGGGCGTTTCTGTAGTCCAACCTGCTGCTGACGAGAGCCTGGGTGACCGTTCTTCTCATTTCAGTGGGGATCCACTTGTAGATCCTGCGGAGTATGTGGAGGGTGTTGAACCAGGAGGAGGAGATGGCGTTGACCTGTTTAATCATGGAGAGGGTAGAGTCAAGGATGACCCCTAGGTTGCGTGCAGTGGGCGTTGGAGTGGTTTCCAGTGTGGTCAGCCACCAGGAGTCGTCCCAGGCCGAAGGAATGGATCCAATGATGAGGACCTCTGTCTTGTCTGAGTTCAACTTCAGTTGGCTGTTCCTCATCCATTCAGCGACGGCCTTCATTTCTTTGTGAAGGTTGGTTTTGGTGGTGTGGTGGAGAGGATCAGCTGGGTGTCATCAGCGTAGGAAATGATGTTGAGGTCGTGCCGATGGGCGACATGGGCGAGCGGTGCCATGTAGACTTTAAATAGAGTTGTTCTGAAGGATGAGCCCTGGGGTACACCGCAGATGATCTCGGTGGCTTCGGAGCAGAAGGCGGACGCTCTGTGTTTTGCTGGAGAGGAAGGAAGTGGTCTAGTCCAGGGCCTTTTCTTCGATCCCGGCGTTGTGTAGGCGTATTAGTAGTGTGTGGTGGCAGACTATATCGAAGGCAGCTGACAGATCCAGAAGGATGAGGGCCGCTGTTTCTCTGTTGTCCAGAAGTATATCAGATATCAGTGCATTCAATAGTATTTGTTTAAAGTGATAGTTCTCAAATATGAACTTAGAAACATCAAATCAAAATGCAGTGCCAATAGTGAATGCAAAGTCAAGTCAGTCGTTATGTGCACTGTTAGGGTGGCCTAGGTTCCCATTATACATAAACAACATTATTGATCATTATAACAACCACAGGAGAAAGTTTTGTACAGCAAATATTCAGAAATTCGTGTATTGTGATGTCCTCTGATATGTGATAATGAAAAAAAAGGAGGGAAATTGAAATACATTAATTGCCTAGGTTCACACAATTAAGTAAAGTGAGAGAGCTGGGATTATTCCCAGGTTTTCTGGTTTCACATTGTGCAATTCAGCCATTGGATGCATACTCTTTACTTTTCCTATACCAACCATACCTCCCCCCTCCTTCACAGGCACCACCCTGTTGGAATCAATGCAGCCCTCTCTCACATCACAGACCAAACTTTGTGGCCCTTGATAAAATATTTGTGAGTACCCATGTCGTAAGTGCTGTAAAAAGGCAAATACCAGCTTATGAGAATGTGTATTAGGCTTATGTAAATTTTGGAGCAAAAAGTGTTTCCTTTGTGTTGTATAGAGTGAACAGTAATAATGCATTTGTGTAATTAATAGTGCATTGTGTTTTGCAGAGCCATCGGATGAACAGTGCAGAATCTCTACTATTTAACCAGTGGCCAGGTAAATAGTGAAGTGTTTTCTGTTGTATGCATTGCTGCCAGCCAAGCAGTGTAGAATCTCTACTATTGAGCAAGCAGTCTGGTAAATATTTAAACTGTCCTGCTATTTGCGCAGCCACCGGATGAACAGTGCAGAATTTCAACCATTTAACCAGTGGCTTGGTAAAAAGTGACATTTTCCAGCTAATTGCATGGCTGCCTGCCATAGAGTTCATAATCTCTACTGTTTAGTCAGCTGTCAGTAAATATTTAGGTGTTCCTGCTATTTGTACAGCTGCCAGCTGGACAGTGCAGAATCTACACAATTTAACAATTGGCCTGGTAAATATTGAAGTTGTAATGCTTTTTGCATGGCTATTAGCCGATCAAAACAGAATCTCTACTACTTTGCCTGAGGCTGAGTATATAGCAATGTTTCTCTGCTATTTTCAAGGCTGCCGACCAAATAGTAAATCATTTCTATCATTTAGTCTGCGGCCAAGTAAATAGTAGAAATAATTCACTGTTTATCTGGTGGCCGGTTTAATAGATGCAAACTTAAGATATATGTTATCACATTTTCAACGACATTTAATCTAGTAGAATGGAAATTGCTTAAAAAGATGTCTGACACTAATTGAACATGTTTATACTGCAGTAATATTGTATTTTTTAATACAGATGTGAATTGTAATGCCAAAGATTGGGCCACTATAGCACATTGTATAACCAAGAATTAATTCTGATAAAATCCAGTCATGGGAGCATGATAATCACCTGATGGAGGATTTAGCTGAAGTGAGTGATTTAGACCCAGTGGACAAGGGCCCAAAGGAACAGAAAGGCCAGAGGTTGAAGAAGCAGAATGCACTGGACCAAAATTACATGGAGGGCTATGAGGGCCTGGGTGCACAGACCAGGGGAGGGGGCTAGGGACAGGAGTAACAGACCCAAGTAGACAGACCAAAGAGGACCAGTACCAGGGAGCCAGAGTAGAAAAGGACCAGAGACAGAAGGGCCAAGACCACAACCATCAGATCATTGAGGATCAATGAGCCAGAAGCTAAAGGACCAGAAAGACAGCAACCATATAGGACCATGTCTAGCAGGACTAGGAGACTGTAAAGTAGAATGACCAGACTGGAATAATGGATGACAATCAGAAGGTCCAGGACAGTCAGACTCAGGGCAAACCTGAACCAGGGTGACAAGAATTACATGAACCAGGGTGACCAAAAAATAGGAACTATGTGGGAAGTGCCAGAGGAAGACCAAACCCAATAGGATCTTTACCGGGAGGACCATGATAGAGGGCACCATGATCAGATGGACAAGAGCAAAGTAAAATAGGTAAACAATGAGACCAGGGGACTAGTAGGAGTGGGATGGGGCAGGAGTTCCAGGGTCTAGGAGGGCTAGGTAAGCCAAGGCCATATAAACTAGCATCAGAAGACCTGATACATAAGGGCCATACAAAGAAGCACTGAAAGTAAGACCATGACTACATGACTACCTGCAGCAAGGTGACCAGGATCAGCAGGATTATATATCGGCTAACAAGGGGAACTAGATAAACCAGAGGAGATTGACCAGGAGGACTGATGGACGAGAATTAGAGTGAGGAGGATGAAAGGTTCCAGGACAGGGAACCTGTGACACAGGAGACCTAGGATCCAAACGGCTATGGGCAGAAGTACAAAGGAATGTACATGGGAATGTCGACAAGTCAAACAAGGAAGTACAGGGCCAGCAAAGTTGCAGAGCCATGCAGGCAAAGAGCGGGAGGACAAGGCTCAGGACGATCTGGACCACATTGAAGAGAACCCGGAAAATGAGGACCTGAAGGGCAATGACCAGAATGTCCAGAATATTAGGATAAGCAGGACATGGATTAGGAAGAACAAGGGGAGATGTACTAAGAGCAAGCAGAAGACCAGAGCAAAAGGACTGAAAACAGGGCTAAGAGGGTTATGAAGATCAGGACCTCAGGAACTAGGGCTCAGATTACCAAGTGGGGCAGAGCATTCATTTCAAGTAGCACAACTAAAGTGAGTAGGATCTGAGATAAGAAGGCCAAATCAGCATCTGGATGACCAAGTGGAATGGACAGTGGTGGGAAGAAGGACCAGGGCCAAATAGACCAAGAACTTGGATCATGAGCACCTGAATTAATGGCTGCATTACCAGTAGGACTAAAGGGACAAGGAGCAAATCAAAGAACAACCCAAACCAGGAGTGCCAAGACATGAGGCACAAGATAGATCACGACCTGCAGTACCAGGGATAGGATGTTGATAGTGAGGAGAACCAGGAGAAGACAACAAGGAAGAAGAGGACTAACCCTGGGCGAAGCACTACGCTACGCTCGCGGAGTTTGCGAAGTTTGCGTAACTTCGCACTACGCGAGCTGCACATAGCACAGTGCGAACATGCGTAGTGCAGCGTAGCGTAGTGCAGCGCTCATTTTTTGCTTGTTTGCGGTCCTGAACGTCATGTTTGCGACCGCGAGCAAGCAAAAATGACATCCAGGCGAGATTCTCAACACGGGGAGGTAAGGTTTCTCATTGTGAGTGGTTGCGCATGCTCGCGACCGCTCTCAATGAGAAACTACCAGCTTGCGATGAGAAAGCTGCAGTTCGAGTAATAATCTACTCGAGCAGCAGAAAACTACAGCTCGCACTGTGCAAGATGCCTTTTTCAATGATTGCACAGTGCCGGATGCTTGTCCGCACTGTGCAATCATTGAAAGCACATCTTGCACAGTGCGAACATGCTACTACGCAGCTCGCGTAGTGCTACGTGAAGTTCGCGTAGTGCGAAGTGCACTTCGCGTAGCGCCACTTCGCGAACTACGCCCACCCTTAAAGAGGACCAAATGGAAAAGGGCCAGATAAGCCAAGAATGGAAGAAGCATGATGACAAGTACAAAAGGACTGAGGGACTAGGATGACCAGGACTAAGAAGACCAACACTAAGATAGCAGGTGGGTAAATGTTGTTTATTAGTTGGTTGAGCCATGATCCTTTGAGTTTTGTATCCAGGCCCAATCTTTGGATAAACTATCTATTATTATTTCATAGTTGGAAGATAATACCACAGATTGGGAACTATGCCCGGAAAGCACATGAGAGGAATGGCGACCCTCATGACATAACAGCTCCTTTCTTGCAACATTGGTGGGATGCGTACAATATTCAAAGTGATACATTGTGTTTTCTTACATGAACAGGAGGTGAATCCATAATGCATTTTTGCAGAAGACACACTTAATGGCAAAGGAGGGGGCATTACTTTAGGGAAAGTGGAGAGGCCAGGCATACAATACTACTTTTTCAGACTATCCAAGAGGGCACTGATATGGATTCAGGCAGAGGCCACTTTCCAATACACAGGAGAGGTGATTGATCCAGAAAGAAGGTATGTAAAAGTGACAGGCAGGGTAGAGAGTTGAATCATTACAATGATTAATATTTATACCCCAAACACAGAATGGGGTGCATTTCTGGCAACTTTGTCTGGGACCCCGGCTCCTTACCGAATTCAATTGGTAATGTTAGGAGGCAATTTTAATTGTGTGGTGACCCTGCAGTTGACCGAAATTACCTGCCCTTGAGGGATTCTCCGTTGTGTGTTGAACAGCTCGGCTCTTAATAACCTGGCAGAGCAAATGGGACTAAATGACTCCTGACATTGGTTACACCTACATTTATGCGATTACTTGTTCTTTTTGAGCCTGCATAATTTGCACATACACCTTGACATGTTCCTTGAAACAATGTCTAATTTATTTATGAGATTTGATAAAGCGCGAACGAATGCCCTTGGGCGTCTCGGCGCTGTCCTTCTTGACTGAGAGTAGAGCACCCTATGCCCTTCATTCCTACGTGGTGGTTGAAATCTGAGCCGTTGGAAGAACTAATATACCAAGATGTGATTGAGGAAAACATATGCCAGTACTTTGAGAATTGCAAAAAACACAGTTGATGGACAGAATGCAGAACAATGTCTTACATTCACCCCAGTACAAAGATCTGGGCCTAAATCCATCATTTTTTTGCACTCCACACTAACCTAGGTCAGACAATGGCTATATGCAAAACTGCCTTGACCCTGTGCCCCATGGGAAGAGTCAAGCCCGAACTACCAAGCCATGCCTTTCCTAGACCGGAATCAAGCATCCAAGGACCTGTTTCTGGCTATAAGCCTTCTTCAGCCTGGATAGCTTGACTCCAGTGATGTGGAGAGCCTGGGACTCACCTCTAAGCATACCCAGCCTACTCGGGGTGAAAATTGCAAAAAACACAGTTGATGGACAGAATGCAGAACAATGTCTTACATTCACCCCAGTACAAAGATCTGGGCCTAAATCCATCGTTTTATTGCACTCCACACCACCCTAGGAAAGACAATGGCTATATGCAAATCAGCCTTGACCCTGTGCCCCATGGGAACAGTCCAGCCCGAACTACCAAGCCATGTCTTTCCTAGACTGGAATCAAGCATCCAAGGACCGGTTTCTGGCTATAAGCCTTCTTCAGCCTGGATAGCTTGACTCCAGTGATGTGGAGAGCCTGGGACTCACGTCTAAACATACCCAGCCCACTCGGGGTGAAAATTGCAAAAAACACAGTTGATGGACAGAATGCAGAACAATGTCTTACATTCACCCCAGTACAAAGATCTGGGCCTAAATCCATCATTTTATTGCACTCCACACCACCCTAGGTCAGACAATGGCTATATGCAATCAGCCTTAACCCTGTGCCCCATGGGAAGAGTCCAGCCCGAACTACCATGTCTGAACTGGGGTGGCAGAGTGGGCTAAAGAACGGTGATGGATTAAACCCAGATCTTTTAACTGGGTGTGAGTGTTTGATTGATTCAGATGCTCCGTCCATCATCACCCCCTTTTGTACTGCTTTTGGCCGCATAAGTGTGGCAGGGTATGCTCAGACGTGAGTCCCTTGCTCACTTTGCCACTGGATTCAAGCAAGCCGGGCTGAAGACGGCTGGAATGCCAGAAACCGGTCCTCGGAAGCTTGTTTCCGGTCCAGGGAAGACATGGCTTGGCAGTTCAGGCTGGACTGCTCCCATAAGGCACAGGGTCAGACTGATTTGCATATAGCCATGCCTGAACTGGGGTGGCAGAGTGGGCTAAAGAACGGTGATGGATTAAACCCAGATCTTTTGACTGGGTGTGAGTGTTTGATTGATTCAGATGCTCCGTCCATCACCACCCTCTTTTGTACTGCTTTTGGCCGCCATAAGTGTGGCAGGGTATGCTCAGACGTGAGTCCCTTGCTCACTTTGCCACTGGATTCAAGCAAGCCGAGCTGAAGACGGCTGGAATGCCAGAAACCGGTCCTCGGAAGCTTGTTTCCGGTCCAGGGCAGACATGGCTTGGCAGTTCGGGCTGGACTGTTCCCATAAGTCACAGGGTCAGACTGATTTGCATATAGCCATGTCTGAACTGGGGTGGCAGAGTGGGCTAAAGAACAGTGATGAATTAAACCCAGATCTTTTGACTGGGTGTGAGTGTTTGATTGATTCAGATGCTCCGTCCATCACCACCCCCTTTTGTAGTACTTTGAGAATAGTCTTACTGCATCCTCCCCCTAGGTAGAGTGTGATGCCTTCAAGGTGTTGATTAGGGATAAGTGTCTAGCTTAATCAGTGGGAGTCAAAAGTCCACTTATGCAGGACATTCTTGCTACTGAGCAGGAACTGTGAGAAGAGGAAAAGCATAGTCCAGGATGACTGTAGTGTCAGCACATCCTGCGATATACTAAATAGAGATTGGCAGGCCAGGTTGAGAGGCTCCAATTGTTTGATTACAATAATGTTATGGTGCAGATGCATACAGAGCGTGATCTAATGAGTCCCTTTTTGCCTAGTTCACTAAACCAACAAAGAGGGGCTCGATGACAGCAGAAATTAACACTGAAAATGGGATTACATTGTATAGACATGAGGAGATAAATAAGCACTTCCTTATACACCAGTGTAACCGTGTGCACTGGGGGTGTAAAAGACACCTTCTTGGAGTTGTTGAGATAGGTGAATATGATGGCCATGAATGTCATGATATGTGCAGACCTGACAATGTCAATATCAGTAAATGCATTGTGAAACTCTGCTATAGCTTGTACCCACACAATGCCCATCATAGCAATCTCAATGAATACTGTAACTTGAGCCAGCACAGTAGCACTGGTATCAGCAACAGTGATACCAATGTATTTAACAATCCATGCTCTTATGATAATCTTTTTTTTGCAAATAAGAGCAATGTCAATGTACGTCGCTCAGACCAGAGTAAACATAATCTTGTTAATACCGGTAAAAGTTATGTTAATGTACAAAACAACAACTGTATGAGTAGTGATGATAATCTTGATAAAAATGATACTAATGGCTGCCATATTATTTTAGGAGTTCAGATGAACTCTTTTCATTGATGTTAGATTGACCCAAGGTGACCTCCCCACCAACCACCATTCAGAGATACGTGGTCAGGCATGTCCGGTGACCCATGCCCATGCTTATTGAGTAACAAATACCATAAAGCTAGATACCAAATGTAGATAGGTACACTCAATGAGTCAGTACATGACATGCACACTGCATGTAGCGATCACATGCCCCTCACACTGGATATCTGGACACATACACAGTGGCCTACATTAAGCTCTCCTAAGGTTGAGAGCTACCTGTGGCCTTATCAGATGCATACATGTGATTGATTTATGACTAAGATGCTCTTTTCAAATGTAGGGAACATTATATTGTACCACATGAACTGTATAAATTGATCGGCAAAACTTTGTATAGCAAGCGATTTTGAGCAGACGCATTCTGACCAGGCTCTCCCAGGCACAGCGTTTAATTAAACCAACTTGTTCCTGTTTTGCCAAATGCTTCTTGTATTTTGATTTATTTAAGGTAAATTTATATCCAAGCAACAGAGACATTACCAATCCCAAATATTACCAATTATGAAGTTGAGGAATTGAGTTGGGATGTAACTCTGCAGGAGATAAGGGTGGCATTGAAGGGTATAGCCTGTGGCAAGATGCCAGTGACGGATGGGTTTTGTGTCGGATTTTAGGCTGATTATGGTGATAAACTGGCCTCCAGATTGGTGGAACTATGCAAGAATGTGCGAAATACGAGTTATGTGCTAAATTCCAGGTGTGAGGTGCTAATGATACCTCTGCTGAAACCGGAAAGTTCAGCCCAATACTCCAAAGCATGCCACCCATTATTGAGGCTGAATATTGTTTATAAACTCGTCATTAAGATTTTAGCTGCTAGACTCCTTCCTCCTCTATTCCACCTGGTACATCTGGTTCAAGCAGGGTTTTTATCTGGCTGTAATCCGATGTAGATTATCAGATGACTCTTGTCCTTGAAGGAGGTTCATACCTATGATCACAAGGAGGCAGCTGTGTTTGCTATTAATATTAAAAAAGCTTTCAATAGTTTGGAACAAAGATTCTTGAATAGGTGCTGGAGTGATTACTGTTGTGTTGAGTATTTCTGGCATGGACAAAGCTGCTACACATGGACCCCACTGCCAGGGTACATATGGGCCAAACTATTTTGGAGATCTATAGGGTGGGGCATGGGATGAGGCAGGGGTGCCCCCTCTTGATCTTACTTTTCACATTACCGAATACCGATGGAGCTGCATACCAGTCATGAGAGAACTTGATATAGATATTTAAGGCCTATGTATTAGTGCCCACCACCACCACATTGTGTTATATGAAGATGATCTATTGATATTCCTCAGGAATATGATGAAGTACCAGGCACCAGAGGCTTGCTTGATGAATTTGGTTCTTTATCAGGCATGAAAGTCAACTGCCAAAATTTTCCATCTACTCCCGATAGAAAGTGGAAGTGGACCCCTTTAGGTATGGAACATGCTCCTGTGGGAACTGAGTTGCTTGTAATACTTAGGTGCTAAGATATGTCATGGTCAGGCTGAGTGAGGCAGTGAGGTTGGATACTGACTTTTGTTACACTTCAGCTCTGTCAGTAGCTGGAAGAGTTAAACCAAAAAGAGACTCGGGTCCTATCACTACCTGGCCTGGACCGCTCTCATATCATTAACACACAAGTGACCAGGTAGGTACTTCAGTACTTAATTACTAGACTGAACACGGACCGTTAATTCCAAGTGCACATGATTTATTTCACATAAATCTTAAATGTTCTGCAAATATTCAAAGTAGAATTATACATGTCATAAAAAACACACAGATTTGTCAGTGCAACAAAAATAACAATATCTAACAACGTATCTAACATTATAGTCATACAATTTTTACAAAAATCCACAGTGCTTTCACCTAAAGCATGTGCATTACATAGACACTCTTTATGTTGTCAACTTCCTCATGATTTTTAGAGGATACCAGTCCTTATATTAAACAAATAGGGGGTCAGGCAGACTTTTCACAGTTCCACATGCCCTGCCTGAGTCCTGGTCTAGAAGCACCAAATTAGTACAAGGGGTTGTGTTTCCACTGGAGAGTAGTTTATTTTGACTAATTCCTGTGTGCCCCCCAACTGAGATTGGCTTCAGTCCAATTGCCAATGCATTTCGAACCCTCCCTTGTTCTAGGGTTCTCCTAAGGATGTGAATTGAAAGGACTTTGACTACTGTTATATGAAATTTTCATGTGATGTGTACCAATCCATAGTGCGGTCGTTTATTAGTGGTCAACTCTTTATGGGTAAGCGTGCGAGGGAATTCTCCGCTTTTATCGCGAATGGCATCTTGTACATGCAGAGTTGATTTAGTATGTATTAATATCTTGGCTTCCATGATTGAATGGAATCCAACTTGTTGCTCAGCTCCTAACAGACAGCCAGGCGTCCATGACCAACAGCTACCATGTTGATCACTAATAAACAACTGCACCATGGATTGCAGCACATCGCATGAAAAATTCATATAACAGCAGTCCTTCAGGTTTTTTTATATATAAGTAAATCTATTTTTAATATATTTTTTAATATTTTATAATTCAAGATTAATAATTATTTTATAATACTATTCAGTAAAAATATGTTAAAAAATGTATGGTTTTTTTTACATTACATTTATTATTTTTACATTTTAAGCTTTTTTACATTATTTTAACTATTTTTTTAATTGTGTTTATTATTTAATTACTTTTATATTACTTTTAATACATTTCAATAATTCGATATTTTAGTTAACTATATTTTAAATATCGATATTTTGTACTCAATATTTTAGTACTTCTCTGTTTGTAGATAGGGACTCGATATTCTGTCCCTCGATATTTTGGAATCGATATTCTGGACAGTCGATATTCTGTTCCTCAATATTTAGTCACTGACCCATTTGTGCTGATAGCCTGGAAAGATGCATGAACTTGAACTGTGAACATATAACACTTTCAAACTTTTCTAGTGATCATTGGGGCAGCATGAAACAAGGGTGCCGTCAGTGGTTGAGCAATACTCCGTCCATATGCAGAACACCATTGAATTCAATGGAGTTTTTGGGGAACTTTGTGGATGTCGGCGGAGTGAAACTCTGCCCACGCCTAGCTATTAGGGAGAGATACTGCTGCAAGAGGCTAGGCAGGGACTAGGTTCAATAGATACAGCAAGAGCATGGAAAATTCTGGTAGATTGTCTGAGAGACCCTGAACATCAGTCACCATTGAATATAACAGTGGGCTCACCTATTGCTACTCCCCCTTGAACATGGTCGCTGTGTGCACGAGCTGCATTTAGGATCATACATATTTCACTGACAACAACTTTGGCATGAATAGTCAAATTAATTAGACAGAAGTGCTTATCCTTTTTAAACTGCTGTCTGTATCATTAGGGGCGTGGCTCATGAAGGGGAAGAGAGGTTGGGAGTTTGGGATGTTTGAAGACTGAAGTATTGAGGACACCTGTACAGCTTTGATGTAATGTATGTATTGAAAGGTATCATTGATGCAGAGAAGGACGGAGACGGTAATTGTTGATTCAGTAATTGTCATTGAAATGTGTTTAAACAAAATAAAAAAGGATAGCAGGGAGGCCAGGTCCAGGAGAACTAGGTCCAGGGGACCCAATCTAAAATAAACAAGACCAAGAGAATCAGGGACAGTGGGCACAGAATCTCGAGAAAGACAAGGACTATGAAAAACAAGAATAGCATGACCGTGGCCAGTAGTGCCAGGTAGTGGAGACCAGGGACAACGGCAGCCAGTCAGAAGAACAATTGTTAAGAGGACAAGGAAAGAAAGGACTAGCGGGGCCATGAAGATCAGGGCAAAAAGAATCATCGCCTTGAGTATCATGACCTGGAGTATCAGGGTGAGGAGGAAAATGATGATCAGGGCCAGGGATATCAGGACCAGGGACATCAGGACTAGGGACATCAGGAACAGGATGATCACAGCCTATAGATCCTTGGCACAGTTCTAGGAACAGGATAGCCAGGCCCCGGAGGACCAGATAAAGAAGGTCCATGTTGAGTTTGTGTAGCAGCATGAGGACTAGTAGCAGGAACATCAGGCACAAGAGGATCAAGACCAGATCCAGGCAGACAAGATACAGGGAAATAGGACAGGGGGCAGAGTAATCAAGGAAGATGAGGAGGTCAACAGGACCAGAGACAGGAGGGCCAGTACCAGAGCAAGAAGATGAGGAGGATTCAGCAGCATTAGGACCAGGAGCAGGCCTAGGCATGTCAGTGGGACCATGACCATAGAACCAGTGCAAAGAGTAAAAATTGAAGCAGATAGAGCAGGACCTGGTTTAGCTGGAAAAGGGTGAGGAAGACCAGGAAGGCCAGAGCCTGGAAGACTAGGGGATTGTAACGGGATGTCCAGGTGAACTAGGACTGTTGGACCCGGCCCTTGTGGCAGGTTCACCCCGAGACTTTTTGCTTTTTCCTAGCCTGTTTCTGTGACCTGGTGTTGGTGATTTTAGGCATCTGCACACTTTTTCACTGTGATACAGTGTAAAGTGCGTGAGTTCTCTGTGTATGTGTGGTGAGTGACCTGCCCTCCCATAGGAATGAATGGGGAATATGTATGCCCATGGTAGTTCCTGATGTGTGGGGAGTGCAGGGTCGAGTTTGGTATGTGCAAACTCGTGAGATTGAATGCTGTGCAATGGTATATGCGGCATGATTGTATCTAGTGTAGAAGTGCCACTTCTAGAAGTTGGCATATTTGTGTAATTTGTGTCTGGCGTGTGATTGGCTGAGGCTGGCTGGTGAGCCTGGCTCCAAGAGTCTGGGAGGGTCTGCCCCAGTGGCGAATGGAGTGTTTAGCATGCTGATGTGAGGGAAGGAGTGAGCCTGGGCCTGCTTGTGGATTGACCGTCTGGTTTTAGGGGTCCTGAATGAGGCTGGGTTTTCCCCACACAATGCTGGCTCCACCCCCTGGGGTGCGTCTGATGTCCCTAGCCTGGCCAGTGAAAGGAATTCCCTATAACCATTTCTTGCTGGTTCTCACACTGCCTGCACCCTGCTAGACAAAGCATTTCTCTGTATAAAAAGGGGCTGTGTCCCCTTCCAAAATATTCTTGTCTTGTATTGGAATCTGCCAGGGGCGGGCTCTGCCCAGCCCCTAAATGCCTGGAGGACTTCTGGGGGACCCCTCTGCCTTTCCTGGGCTGATAGGGGGACTTTGCTTTGCCTTTGATACCTGATGGACTACTGCAGCCCCATGACCCCTGAAGGACTTTGTGGAGGACTTCGCTGGGGGCGCTTTATTTTCCCTTTCTAGCACTTGAGGGCGCTTTATTTTCCCTTTCTAGCGCTTGAGGGTGCTTTTTCTGGACCTTCAGCGCTAGGTAGCACCGTGAATTGCCCTTTAGCGCTAAGGAGCGCTTTTATGCCACGATCGAGTGCCCACCTCGATTTGAGGTGCCCCGTGTTCTCACCGCCGCAGCCCGGAGGAAACACCGGAAGAAGAGGTCTGGCCCGCCGCCTGGTTGTGGGCGGGGCCGGGAGGACGTGTTTTCCGCTTCCCCCTGCCTGGCGGAAGCCTTTGCCTGTGTTGCCGGTCTCCCGTGCCCAGAGGGAGACCGGAGAAGAAGATGGCGGTAGCCGAGAGGGCTCCCGAGAGGGAGCCCCGTGAGAAGAAGAGCCGAGAGGTAGCGTGGCCGGGGCTCGAGTGAAGAGCCCTGTGTGCGGGCAGAGCCCCGGCCCATGGCCCGAATGCGGAGGAGTGCCGGCAGCAGGGGGGGACGCCGCCGAGAAACGGCGCGACGATGGATCCTCCCCGCAGCAGAGCCGGTTAGTGCGGGACAGTTCTGCTTTGTCCTTAGAGTGGCCCCGGTTGTAAGAGGGCATCTCCCACGAGTTGGGCATTCCCACATTTAGAGTCCACCTAGCAGGACTCCAACAAGTGGGGCATTTTCTTGATTGAGAGCCAGAGAGGCTCCCCGCCCGCATTTGTAATTAGGAGCCCAGAGAGGCTCGCGGTGCCGCATTTGTTCAGAGCCCTGAGAGGCTCGTGGCCGCAATTACCTAGTTTTAGAGCCCAGCGAGGCTTGTGGCCGCATGTACTTTATTTGAAGCCCAGTGATGCTCTGGAGGGCATTTTATATTTGGAGTCCAGAGGGGCTCACCGCCCACATGATGTTAAGAGCCCAGTGAGGCTCTTGGGGGACATGAGTGTTTTCAGAGCCTGTGTGACTCCAACGTTCTGCGCAATGTTTTCAGAGCCTGTGTGGCTCCAACAGTTGGCTCAGTTCTGTTCTAGGGTCAGTGAGGACCCTGTCGCACCTTTGATTCCCAGCTGCCAAGCAATTAGTGGGCAGCTGCACCGTTTAGGTCTTGTGATTGTTCCCAGGTGCCCAGCAAGTAGTGGGCACCTGCAACATTTAGGTTTTGCACCGGTGGCGCACCCCTGACTGGCGCTGCATTGGCAGCGCGCCCTGACATTCTGGACACAGGGCTCTTTAGTCCCTTTATTAGATGGGGGCTGGTATGTGATTTTATTTAGGCGCAATGTGATTATCTATGTGATGGTAATTGCCTAATGTGAGTTTGCGCAATGTGATGTGGTGCTAGGAAATGTATTGCATTTAATATGATTACGCACCTTGATCTTACACCTCTGAATGTTTTTAGGCATCATGTGTTTTTCCGCTATTGAGTTGTGTTCTGGCACCTCTGAATGTTCTTAGGCATCATGTGTCTCCCTTGTTCTTACACCTCTGAATGTGTTGGTTTATGCATCATGTGTTTTTCTTGTGCTGCACCTCTGAATGTGTTTTGATGCATCATGTGCCTTGTTATGACTCCGCTAGGACCAAAAAGAATTTGACATTATTACTTCTGCCATTTTATCTCACCTATCTACCCTTCCTACTTTTGATTTCCTTCCTTCCCTTACTCCTTCCACTCCTTTATATACTATGTTTACTCAACAAATACCCAAAGCTGCTCTAATTTATAAACTGTTATTAGAGAATGTTGGCCTTAGGCCTAAAACCGTTACTGAAACTGTTTGGGAAACTGATTTATCTTTCTCGTTATCTGTTGATGTTTGGGATCGCTTATGGTCTAAACTGTTTAAGACTTCGATTTCAGCCCGTATTACTCAGTCACTTTTTTTTCTTTACCATAGAGCTCTTATTACCCCTGTAAGCATAACAAAATTCTTCCCTTCCTCCTCACCCCTTTGTTGGTCCTGTTCCTCTCACCCAGGCACACTCAAACAATTCTTATTTGATTGCCCATCAGTTCTCACTTTTTGGAATGCAGTTTGGAATTATTGCATGCGTATTTTTCATTTCCCTGAACCATTTTCATCGTTGCATATTTTTTTAGGTTCCCTATCTGATGTTTTGGACTTACATTCGTATAACGCTAAATTGTTTGATCTTCTCATTGCAACTGCTTTCAAAGTAATTTTGTCTTGCTGGAAGGATAACTCTAAATTGTCTGTGCATACATGGTGGAATTTTGTATGTGATGAGCACAGAATTGCAATTGCTTCTTCTTCTTCTGTTGCCTTAAAAATTAAATCTGATCTTACCTGGCTACCTTTCTCTACCTTCTTATCCTCTTATCCCCCTCCCTAACCTTTCCCTCCTTTTTCTCTCTCTTCTTCTTTTTCTCTCTTCTTTCCTTCTCTTTCTTTCTCTCTACTATTTTCTTCCATTTCATATTTTCTCTGAACCTTTTTTCATCTCCACTTATCTTTTATGATTATCGCATATTGGTTCTGTTCTATGTCATGCTGTTATATTATACTGTACTATTTTTCTTAAACAAAATAAAAACCTTATTAAACTGAAAAAATTACTCCGCTAGGACCAAATGGATGAGGCTCAGAAGGACTCAAAGCGAACCAGAAAGAAAATGGCCCAGACCATTGGGTGCAGTGTCAGAAGGACCGTAAGGACAAGGCACAGGGCCAGGAGGACAGTGAATAGCCAAAGCAGGAAGACAAGTGCTAAGAGGGCCCAGACACAAAAGGCCAGGTAAACCAAGGGAACCAGTAGGTCCAGGAGTTGATGTACTGGGCATCAGATGAGCAGGGTGAGAAAGACCAGAAGGACCAGGTTAAGTGGACAAGGGTCGAGAGGATAAGAATAGAGAAAAGAAAAGAAAGAGGTAGAAGGGGAGGCTGACATTACCAGGATGGCTAGAGGGACGAGAACAAAGAGAATTAGCCATACTTAGAACTACACAAGGAGGACCAGAGACAAAAGGATCATGTCTAGTAGGCACAAAACCAGGAAGAGGTCACAGAGTGTGAGGACTAGGAAGACCATTCCTAGGCAAAGAGTGAGGAAGACTAGGAGACAAGGACTTGAAAAATAAAGCAAAGATGACAAGACAAGCAGCACCAATAGGCAACAGCTAAGAGGACCAGGACAATGAGGACCAGTGGAACCACAAGAAAGCAATTAGAGAAGATCAAGACACAGAGGCACATAAAGTTAAGACCTGGCATGCCAGGAGAAGCAGGACAAGGATGAGGAGGAAAAGGAGGACAAGGACCAGGAAGGCCAGGATAAAATAGGCCATGATGACTAAGTTGGGTGTCTGAGAGTGGCTATGAACAGGATGACCTGAAAAACGAGCATCAGGACACAGTTGACATGTTGGTCTAAGATTGCAACAAGCAGGAGGACCAGGGCCAAGAGTATCATGACATGTTGGAGAAGAACCTGGAGAACTTGTCATGTCAAGGATTGGTGGGATAGGGCTATTAAGAGCAAGGATCAGAAAGCGGAGGATTAGCAGGATAAGATTAAGCAGGTCCAGGAACAGGCCTAGAAGGATCAGAGAGGCCAGAACCAAGGGACCAGGACCTGAAGGTCCAAGTGGGGCAGGATGGCTAGGGACTGGGGTATTAGGACCAGGCTGGTGGGGATCAGGGAAACAAGGACAAGCAGAACCAAAAGGACCAATGGGACCAAAACAGGACCAACATGACCAAGCCCAGCCCAAGATAGCCTAATAAAGAAAACCAGGACAAGTGAAGGCAGTACCAGGTGGACCACAAGGTCAAGGACTAGTGCAAGATCACCCAAAGATTAGGAGTGTCAGCCCTGGGAGAACCAAGGCAACAGGGCTAAGTGGATAAGGACGAGCAGACCAGCTGGACCAGGATCAGTAGTAACAGGAAATGGAGGACCAGAGAGGGCTACTACAAGATAAGCCAGTAGCAGGGCGAGAACATCCAATTCAGGGAGGCCTACAACCAGGGTCCCCAGATTCCTGATACAAGGGCAACACAAGCCCTTATTAAATCTGCACATAGTAGTAAGTCTCCTTGTGGGATTAAAGTCTTAGTGCGTGGATACCTGAGCTTCCCTACCACCACCCCCACCCCTCAGCGCCTTGAGACCCTCACGGGTGAGTAGTGCACTTTACCAACCATTTTATTGATTGATTGATTGATTGATTGATTGATTGATTGATTGATCAGGGGCTGCCTTTTACATGATGTGATGGAACGTAGCTACAACTTCCCTACATAGTGGGAGTGTATTGACTACCTACCTGTGGATAGAGGGTAGAGACCCAGAACTGAAGTAAGGGAATATGGAGGAAAGGCTACCCAAAAATATTCTGTGAGGAACTTGTTAGCAAAGAGCTGTTGATTAGTTCTTTCTGAGTGATGGCATATGGTAGATGGTAGAAGTAAGGGATAGGGTATAGGTGTCTCTTGTCGAAGGTGGTAAGATTTCTAAGCAGGGCTGCCCTTTTATCTGTGCCTGATGACAACTAAGAAAGACTGGTACAGCCAGCTGATGAGATCTCATGATTCACCGTGACCTTGTGTTGGATAATTCTGCTTGGAGCCAGCACTATTGCTTCTGATGTGAGAGCAACAACCTAGCCCAGAGACTCTGTCTGAGTGACATCTAGAAAATAATATTTGATAGAGAAATACAACAAACACAGTTTTGAAACCACAATAGCGGATCCACATACCCTGTCTTGAAATTGAGTATTAAAGTAGAACTGTGAAATAATTGATCATTTGTTCACAAAAATGAAGGTAACAAAATATCTCTGTTTCTTCATTTTCTCATTTCAAACAATATTTTTAGTAAAGTCAATGAATTCAAATCTCTGTGAGTTTCTTTTCTTCCATGTTCTTCACTGATTTAATGGTAAAATTCCTTCAAATCCCAATGACATTTAGTTCAATTAGCTATAGTCCCATTCTTTGCTTGTGGTTTTTCAACAGAATACTTCCTCTGATGACCCAACATAGTATGACACGTCAAGGAATGCATTTATACCATCCGCTCTATTTACAGTGAAACCTGGCCGTAAGGGACAGGAAAATAAAATAATGACACAGTCACACTGGGAGAAACACAGCAAATGGGACCATTCATTTTTTTGTTTTTCAAAAACTAACTCCTGTAGGAGTTTGTTGTTTAAAAACATTTTATGTTTTTGAACATATGGTAGTCGGCCATGACACATGACTGTATTGTCCTGCATGTGTTTCATGTATAGACAGGAACCTCCATGACATCAGTTCCTGTCAAAGTGGACACTTCACTTTGACAAATTTGGTGGAAGGAGATTCCTTTTAACATCGGAGACACTTTCCTTCTGTCATGCAATTGGAATGAAGCCTCACAATTATATTGTGTTGAACACATAATAAATGGCCCTATGCAATTGTTTCTATTTTGATAAAACCACCCTAACTGTTAGAAGGCTCTATGTCACTGGGATATAGTATTTCCAGTTCTGGTTAATCATTGTTTTGCAGTGTTTTTGTCTGATTTGTTTAATTGAACGGAACCAGAATTTATATTTCCAGGATACACTAAATACATGTGAAATAGAAGTGTTCTCATTACATGGAGTCTTTTGTTAGACCTATTTCTGGATCTGGTACATTCCCATGGCTTTGGTAGTGAGAGTGAGTACATGTCTTTAGAAGAGTAAACTTCTTTCACTTAAAGGTTCTTATAATATTTTATCATTAGTCACATCTCCTGGTAAATGTAAATTAGTAGGAGCATTTGTGGAGCACTAAACAGTTCATCACAGGGCCTCCCAAGTTGCTATGTCTTGGCCCAAGGTGTAATAGAGTGGCATTTTTTGCCATGTCTGTCAAAATAAATTGGAAACAATCAAACATATGGGACCTTTAGACCTATAGGTTAGTGCCTGTATCTAAGCCTTTTTAGCACCAGGGCCTCATGTTGCAAAATCACAACATAATTGAACACAAATGTACTTAGCATAATGTGCAATGCCCTTTTTTGAGTTGGAAATATGTTTAGACCAGTAAAGGGACTTTTGTTATTGTTTCTGAATTGCAAATAGGAGGGTGAACAAAAGGGGTTTAGTCCCTTCTCCTTTCAAATAGGACAGGAATTTATTGACAGGTTGGGATTGCAGTCGCAAATCATGGATGAGCAGATGAACCTTGAGTGGGGTTAGTGACTAATTTGCAAAGGGGAAAAAGTTCCCTTAGGATAGGAAGTTGGAAGCCTCCAGGGGGGACTAGTTTCTAAAAACAGTGAACAATCCTTATGATTCAGACAGTAGACAACGGCCGGGTGAATAGTGAAGTTTTTCACTATTTGCTTGGTTGTCAGCCAAATAGTGAACTATTTGTACTGTTCAGCCAGCAGCCGGGTAAAGGTTTAAGATGTCCTGCAGTGTGCTGAGCCACCAGATGAACCGTACAGAAGTTTTACAATTTAGCCAGAGGCCAGGTAAATAGTGACTTTTCTTTCCTATTTGCATGGTTGCCATTTAGCTGTGCAGTGCTGAATCTCTGCTGTTTAGCCATCGGCTCGGTAGAAAGTGAAATGTTTATGCTATTTGCATGGCTGCCTGCTAGACAGTGCAAAATCTCTACTGTTTAAAAGCAGCCAGATAAATAATAAAGTTTTTCTCCCATTTGCATGGCTGTCAGTTGATCAGCACACAATCTCTACTACTTAGCTAGCGGCTGGGTAAATTGCAAGGTTTTTCTGCTATTTGCATGGCTGCCTGCCAGACAGTGCAAAATCTCTACTGTTTAAACAGCAGCCAGATAAATAATAAAGTTTTTCTCCCATTTGTATGGCCGTCAGCTGATCAGCACACAATCTCTACTACTTAGCTAGCGGCTGGGCAAATTGCGAGGTTTTTCTGCTATTTGCATGGCTGTTGGCCAAATAGTGCAGAATCTCTATTATTTAGCCACCTGGTGAGTAAATAGAGCGGTTTCTCCGTTATTTTTAGGGCCATCAGTCAAATAGTAAATTATTTATACCATTTAGATAGTGGCCAAGTAAATAGCAAAAATAAAACACAGTTTTCCTGTTGGCCGGGTTAATACCTTAAAATATATGTTTGCACATTTTATAGTATCATTCAGAGCTTAATTACGAGTCTGGCGGTCCACAAATTAACAGGCTTGTGGGGGTGCATCGACAGTCGTCTGCCGACCAACCTATTACAAATAAGGGGGATGGACTACCAGTGCCCCACCCCAGCCACCAGGGAATCTCTGTTCCTTTGAGGTGTTGCAGTAGTCAGGATGCATCAATATGCTTAGTGGGAACACTGCGGTCTCATCAAGCATATTAGCCGTTTTCTCTCTGCCATTGTTTTTTTGAGGTTCCTCCATGAAAACTCTGTGCCTCTGTGCCCTAGGGTGAATGCCAGGGGGCACAACATATGCTCCCCGTATGCATGAACCCCAGTTACCTCACGGCATGAACTTATCAGTCCATGCCATGCAGGAACTGTTTTTGGCACTCCCATCATGGTACCCATTGACAGGCCCTCCAGACAGGAGGAAACTCATAATCTGGTGGGCAGCCTGACCACGGCTTTCACAGAGTGGGGCAGACCCGGCGCTGCACCATCAAAGCCGTAATTAGGTCCTAAATCTAGTATGATGGAAATTTCTTAAAAAGCAGTTTCACACTATTTCAGCATGTTTATACTGCAGTAATACTGCATTTTGAAATATAGATGCAAAGTGTAATGCCGATGATTAGGCCAACTCAACATATTGTATAATCACTATTTTATTTTGTTTAAATACAGTCATGGGAGCATGGTAACCACCTTAAGGAGGCTTTACCAAAAGTGAGGTGTTGTTTTTTCTTTTTATTCTGAACACCAATAATTAACCTGACATTAATTTAGAGTTACATTTTTACCGGAGCCCATTATTTTGGTTTTTATTGCAAAATGTATCTTTTTATTATTATTAATAATATTTTTCTTTAAAGGGGAACTACCTTAGAGAATAAGGCTACTGTAAATAAAGGATTGACTTCCTCTTCCTGTTCTAAAGACTCATCTCTGTTCTTTGTTTGGCCCTTGATCAATTTGTATTTGTATTTTGGACGGAATCTCTGCTGGTTTATCCACCCTTGTTTTTTTTTTTGGGGGGGGGGGGTGACAAGGAAGTACAGTGCAGGATTTCTAAAGTTTGTTGTTTGTAGAATGGCAAGACCCACTTATTTATCTTTTTGCAATTATTTGTATTCTGTTAGTTTTGTTGCTTGATGGCTTAGAGCATGCAGCAAGGGGTGCAGATTGTTCATTGGGGTTAGGTATGTAAGTTCAAAGATATGTTTGGTTAGTGGAGAGATGGAGTTGTATTAAGTTCATTCTTCTGTGATTTTGTGAATTTTGTTCAGATTTGTTACTATAAAATGCTGTCTAACTCTTCTATTCTGCTGTTTTATGTTGGTATGTATTATAAATGTATTTTTTACATTCTCATTGTTATAGTGCTCAAGATTTTTTATTTTAAGGGACTGGTGGGTGGCATTGAATTCATGCTAAAATTAGGTTATTTTTTGTCTGCATGTGCCCGTTAGTCACAAGGGTGGGAGTGGGTCTGCGAGTTCAGGGCGATCTTTCTTTGTTCACAGCTGCCTCCCCTTCCCCCTTTTTGTGTGTGTGTGTGTGAGAGAGACAAAATTTGTTTTTCAGAAACTTTAAACATTATTTGCCTGGTGTACCTGTTGCCTAGGGCTGTCTGTGATTGTCTCCTCTTCTTGTCATGTGATTGTTCTGCCAGCATAATGCATCTCTGATTAGGCATGATGCTTTTTCAACAAACATCCACATCCCTGAAGGGTCTGACAAAAGTCATGCAAATCAGCTAAGCAGCTTAGCTGAGAGAATGTCCTCTCAGCTGTGAGCACTCATCTTTATTCATACATCGTGTATACACATACCATGTGCTGTAACTTTAAGGGACAGAGAACTTCAGTCAGTGATGTGACTTGGTGGGCCATTCCTTATTAGTGTCAGCTTGTTTAATTGACCCTTTCCCCTTATACCCAGTTCTGTATGTGCTGAGCTGCTGTCTTACACTCTCCCATAGGAATGCAAATGAGCTCCTGTCCGGCTGCCAACAGTGACCACATCGAAGGAGTCTAACTCTACTCTGGGAAGCACAAAAACCAAAGTACTGAAACTGTGCTTCACCCCCTAGAATACGATTGGGAGTGATAAGTAGGGATCAGGGTCTTTAGATGCAAACACAAATTGAGGAATTCCATAAAAAGATGTCAACTGAAGGGAAGACTAAATGAATTATAAGAACATTTGATTTTCACATGTATCTAGTTTGAATGGTATCTTAGCTGGATCTCAAAGGCTTGTCAGTTCCCAATAGTTTTACTTGATTCATAATCATATTATAATACATGGGATTCGATATTCCCTGTATAAATGCATGACTCAAATTTCTTTATAATTTGTGACTAATGATGCGCTCAGTCAAGATGTCAGAACTGGACATTACTATTGAGTTCTGAAGTGACAATGCCTGCAACCAGAGCCAGCAGCGAAAGTGAAAGGCAGGGCAGGTCACAAAGAATAATTGAAGCAGCTGTTCAAAGTAATGAAAACGGACCATTGCTTTTCTGTCTTCTGCTCTGTTTTAATAGTTTACAATAATGGCATGCAGAGAGAATATGTTTATTTTTTGCACTAATTAGATAAAGAAAAGCTAGAATATTTCTGCATTGTTCCTAATTTCTGTTTGGAACAAATAGTTTACTGGGTTTTGAAGTATTTATTTTTGCCCTTGATGTTTTATTTTTATTATACAAGGTTTTAAGTGAGTTGTGGGGAAGGTGTATTATATGGGATAAAGTAACCCCCCCCCCCCCCCGGCGTACATAATGAGGACCTTGCAAGTCACCTCAGAGCTCTTTTACCTTATAGAGGAACTCCTCAGTGATTTGTAATATCCTTATTATGTACAGGAGGGTGTACTTTATTCCTTATATCACTAACGCATCTGCCAAGCAGTCAAATAATGTCATGCTGTACTATCTAAAACTGCATTGGTAACGTATAGTTATTTTAATTTCTCCTTACACATCCTAAAGTGTTTGATGTTACACTATCAGGCTATTCGCTTCATAAGCTGCTCTCAAGTTAAACTATGTAATTATAGCCCAATTCAGGTTACATTTTTCCTTTTATATTCAAATACTAGTAATTCTATTTTACCATTATAAACACTGGACTACAGGAACCACATTGTAAAGACAGTACATGTTTGAATAACTTTCTCCAGGCATGTACACGGGAAGAGTGGTAGCTGACAGTCTCAACGTATCTATTTTTCTCTAAAGTGTTCTGCTGTGAGGTGGCACAATGGTGGTATTCAGGAGCACATAATAAAGAAGATGTAAATATCAACATTATGGATTTTTTAAATAATCCCTTTGTCATAAATTGTTGACATGAACTTCATGCTCGTCAACTTTTCATGAGGTAAAGTTCACATTGTAAATAATATTAAGTACATTTTACAGAAGAGTGACACTGGAACTCCCCTGTTTTTTTGTGAATTGATGTAGGAAATGGGGCATTTAAAGCACTTTATAATTGAGGTGGGAGCAATTGTATAAGATTGTACTGTAGACATAGGGAAAAACTCTGCAAACATCTACTGAGAAGGTAGGTCATCCTAATTGAACGATACGCACATACTACTTTTCAATGATGAACTTTAGTACAGTTTGAACCCAAGAGATGCCGAAAGAACCAACATTTGCAAATTTTGAAGCACGTTTCCAGCTGCATTGAACAGAACTGGAAGTACCATAAAGGCAAACACAACAAAATGATGGATGGAGTGCTGACACTTTTCAACCACTCAACCCAGTAAAGAGATATGGGTTGAGTCTATTGTTCTTTTCCTCACTATACCCCTCAGTTGGGACCCAGTCATATGCAAATCAGTCTTGACCCTGCTCTTCGTGGACACAGTCCAGTCCAAACTGCCAGTCCATTTCCTCCCTGAACCGGAAACAAGCATCCTGGGGCCTGTATAAGCTAGGGCCTTGTAAGGTAACTCTCCATAGTATGTTTTGGTAATTCTGTTTTTTAACACAAATTTAGTCAGTAATATATGTGAGCTGCAAAGGGTAAAAGGTTGCGAGGGGCAATCTCCACCTGAAAAAATAAGCTTATTTATTTTTCGCTATTGCACATTGTTTATTAATAGTTCTGGTCTGTAGAAAACCAGAGAGATAGATTTTCTTTATAAGGTTTGAGCTTGAAAGGTTAGTGTAGCTTAAACTATATCTCTGCTGTTAAAATATTAACGTCTGCAATGCCATTTGTAATCTTCAAGATCTGTGTTACCTAAGAGAAAACTCAGAATATACATATCTAAGAGAGGTGCCACATGACGGATGACCGGTTTGCGCGATGTTTGAGCCTGTAATTCATTTGTAACTTGAAGTGATAGCATTCTCGTGTTCTATTTGAGCATATATTTTCTTTGTCACCTGAGAGATAGTTCATACCTAAAAGCAGAGCCCATGGTCTTTTAACATCTATCTTACTGTGTGGTCCACAGGCCTTTCTTTTCAGAGTTATCAGCTCCATTAAATATTATTGTTAACTATCCTGTGCAAAAGGAGAAGTTGGGATTCTCACTAGTATTCTTCTTTTTAGGATTTCAGTGTTTTCTCCAGAAACTGATGGTCCTGGGATGCAGTGATACTGGGAAAACATCAACATGCTAATCGGTCCGTCCTTAGAGTAGGACTGTAATAGATATGCAAACCGAGACCTTTTTTTAAAATTGTTCTTACCTATAAATGAATTTCAAATTCCGAGTAGGGGGATTGATTTTAAATGATCCCTATACATGACTTGAATATTATTTTTGCTGGTGCCACAAACATTTCCAGGCCAATCATTTTACAAATGGGAAGTAGGTGAGTGGCCTAGTAAAAGGAGATTGAGAGAGTTTGATCTGTTTTATGGCTCTTGTAGACTGCTACAGTCACAAACCGGGTTGATTTTTGTAGTTTCATTAATTGCATGGATGCAACTGCTTTATTCTACAGCACTAAGGTGTCACTCAAAGTGTCACACATAAAGCATTGAAATATCACATATAAGCAAATTGACAACAGGAAATGTCACAAGTAAGCCTACTGAAAACTTAGTAGCTCTGAGTTGACCACCATTTTATGGAACTGGCATTTGTGTCATAGCAAGCATTTTGTGTTTGTTTGCTATGCCCTTTCCTTCCTTGCCACTTAACTTTTACCATTTTGTGAAACCAATCCGTCTGTGGTTGTCAGTTTGTCTATGTTATCCATGCATGCACTCTCCTTCTTTGCCATGTAGCCACCACCATTTTAAGAACGCAGTGTTTATGTGTGGATGTCTTTTCACTAATCATGTTATGCCACGTTTAAAGCCATTATCTAGGATCATTCACTGATATGGCACTTCAGGAGTATGATATTTAGTTGTTGATTTTTGATTTTGTATTCATATTTTATTTTATGCATATATATCAATGTCTGACTGTTTACAGTCATCTGCACTACAAGGCTGTGTTTTTAATTGTTTAATACATTGTTGCCAGCCTCCTCCTGAATCTCATTGGAGTCTAATGGTCCTGCAAGAATACCAGATGTTATTTCTAATTTTGTATAACTTTTCCCCACATGTTCTGCCTCATGGAGTGGGTCTTCTGGTTCATGGTGATTGTTGTTTTGAACTACTTGAATACCATTTCTAGCCCCCCTAGCTCCTATAAATAAATAAATAAATAAATAAATAAATAAATAAATAAATAAATCAATAAATAAATCATACATTCTTATATAGCGCCTTTCACCGTAAGGTCTCAAGGCGCTTGCTTTGGGAACCCGTCCGGGCCTTTCCCTGCGAGATTACCCCTACTGGGCATCCCCAAGGTGAAGACCAGGCATCCTATTGCGGTGGGGCCATAGTGGAGATTAATAGCTCAGTTGGGAGTTGTATTGATAATATCTCACTCCAGCGTACCGAAAAGGTATCACAAATGATAAAAATAAAGATCAATTATTGGAAGGAGAAGAAAACACGGAGAGAATAAAAGGTATGTTATTCCAGGAATTTTATATGAATTTCATAAAGTAAATTGCAATTCAAAATGTGGGGAGATACAAATAGAAAGCAACAAAGTAGTGAACAGAGGTATATATCACTTCACCACATCAGTTCACAACTAAAACATCAACTCCAATCAATTTATAACAACAACCAAAAGAAATTAATTAATCATAGTTGTGTGCTTGTGCACAAGCAGGGTGGATGGAGATGATGTAACTGTCGACGTTTCGGTCTTATATTGCTGCCGTCATGAAGACCATCATCAGGACCATAAAGTTCATTGCAGGTAAAAGAAACCCCCTGAAGATTTAGCACATCGCGGAAAGGCTATGTCTGACGTAGCCTTTCCGCGATGTGCTAAAGATTCATCTTGCCGTCTGTCTGGTTTTCAAATTCCATTCGCCTGGCTCTTTTTTACTGGTTGGATTGGATTGATATCACCGCGTAGATTCCATACGCTACGCAGTAGATTTGTCTCTAAACATATTGTTCCTAAAAAGGATTGCTCAACTGGAATCTTCAGGGGGTTTCTTTTACTTGCAATGAACTTTATGGTCCTGACGAAACGTCGACAGCTACATCATCTCCATCCACGCTGCTTGTGCACAAGCACACAACCATGATTAATTAATTTCTTTTGGATGTTGTTATAAATTGATTTGAGTTGATGTTTTAGTTGTGAACTGATGTGGTGAAGTGATATATACCTCTGTTCACTACTTTTTTGCTTTCTATTTGTATCTCCCCACATTTTGAATTGCAATTTACTTTATGAAATTCATATAAAATTTCTGGAATAACATACCTTTTATTCTCTCAGTGTTTTCTTCTCCTTCCAATAATTGATCTTTATTTTTATCATTTGTGATACCTTTTCGGTACGCTGGAGTGAGATATCATCAATACAACTCCCAACTGAGCTATTACTTTCCAAAAAATAAATCCCTTGTAGCATCCCTTTGACCTGAACGAAACATTGCCCAAGCCTACAAGGGTTTATTGGGTTTCCCCTGTTACAGTCACTCACATAGTGGAGATTAAGCAAGCTATTGCCCAGAGTTGCAGAGTGTGAACCCACGATTCGAGTAGGCACCGAGGCGAGAATTATCGAGTCCGTGGACATTTTGAGCTGAAGGCCCTGCCGCGTCATGAATTGAACTCTGGTCCCAGGTCTCACCTCTGTATCAGGGACTGCCTACTCTAACCGGTGAGCCACACTTCTCCACCCCTCTAAGGGTGCCATGAAACCTGGAGGAACACAAGCTGTGTAATAATTGATTTAATCAACTTTTGACAGCATGCTCATATCTCACATTGGGATTGCATAGGCACTAGAGGAAGGCAAGGTATTGATACAAGGTATTTAATCACTTTTTTGTCAGCCTGCCCTTGGTTTACATTATGGTCCCTTGGCCATGGAGGGACACTGGGTATGTCTTTTCCATTTTTAGATTTGGTTCCCCAACATGTTCTGCTTCATCACCTGGGTCCTCTTGGTCCTCATTGGTTGCGGTTTTTAATTCTTTTTGATTGATTTGTGTTTCGCCCACCCAGCTCCCTTTGGGGTCCCAGGAGTCCTAGAATGTCACCAGGTATTTATTATTTCACATAATCAATATTTACCATTATTGTCTGGGCTCCAAATAAAGTCCCTTGAGCCCTCGAGTGACACCTGGTATAAAATATTTGATTTGCATTTGGGTGTATTATTGTTATGATGGTGACTTGACTTGGCATGAGTGAAAGGCCCATGCCCTCCTTCCTATTTTGTTTGCCTCCAGATGCACTAGACTAGACTGATATTGAAGCAGCAATAATTATGTGTATTAGTTGTCCTTGGTGTCCACCCACCTCTCTTCTAAAGCTACTGTTTGTATTACTGACCAATAAGTAGTAACAATGGCTCCACAAAAGAGGCTCCTGTCAAAAAAAGAGCAACTACGAAGAGGGCTGTTGCCACCACTCTTATCCTTTTTCCACCAAGGTGCGCAAAAATGTGCACCTGCTGCACCCTGCTCTGGGCAGGATGACCTTGGAAGGAAGATCACGCCTGGGTCAACAAAGTGCAAACAAAGCCAAAGTAGATGACTCTGCTCAGCAGGGACTGAAGTCATGGCTGAGGCCAATCATTCAGAAATGGAATTGTCACAGTAAATGTAATCTTTCTAAGAAACGTAATAGCTTCTAGAGTCTGTTACTCTTGATATCCATGAGATTGAAGCCGAAAGTTGAGCTTGAGCTTGCTTGCAGAACAGGATGTTGTGACAGCTCTTTCATTGGATACTTCATCTTTATCCTCTCCTCTCCTTTGCCCATTTTCTGCAGGCTCTCCTTCCAATAAAGTTGACATAGAGTGGACTCTCGAATCAGTCAGTCAGTTTGTTTATGTGAACCCTGGTCTATTAAAACCACCATCAATAAAATCAACGCATACAAGAAATTTACTTCAAAAATACGGAACAAAACAAAAAGTAAAATTACCCATAAACAAAAAGACCAGCAGTACAACAGATTTCCATTCTGCGCAGCAACAATAACTTGCTTATTAAAACACAAGATCCTTTAAAACATCCTTCACTGCCATTAAAACTCTCCCAATCGTACACGTGTCATCCATAAATCTCATTTTAATTAATAGATGAAATGCTTGATCCTGATTAACAATTCCCATATTTTACAAAAAATCTTTTAAAAATACTTATCACACATTTAATAACCATTGAAAGCCTAATAGGATATGTGTCCCATACATTCTGTCATCATACCAACTGGTACACTAGCCGAAATCATCCATAATTGCAGATGTTGTCCTCTTATCAACATAACAATGATTTAACCCAATGCTACATTTTAAAACTGCTTACCTAGGCTTGGGTTAAGCCTCCATGATAGAAATCAGTCATCATGAATACAGGCCTTTGTAGGAAAATGTGTGGAAGATGTCACCTCTCTGACACATTTATTTGCAAGTACCTATAACTCTGATTTGGAGATCTTCAATTCCAACTTCCTCTGATCCAGTTTTATTGTCATCCTGTTACAGATTTTGATCACCACTTGTCTTACCTGTCATGCCCATTTCAGTTCACTAGTGTCAACCTCACCTTTGCAAAAGGAGGAGATTTTTGGATTCTTTCCCTCGCTAGCCCCAGCCAAAATCTAAGCATAGCTCCACACCCTATGTAACTCCAAGCTGTAAGATGGATCTCTGTTAAGCCCAGCAATTTTTGCATTGTGTCTATCCTGCAGGCAAAATAATCATAGCGTTTCTTCTTTTCCATTTCTTTGTATATTCCCCACAAATCGACAAATAGTACCTGTTATCTCTGTGTCAGAGTTTTTTACAGTGCGATACTTCCTGTGATTTCTTCCGATGTTTAGAACAATAAATATCACTGTGGAGGGGGTGGCAAAGCAGTATATAAGCAGAACCTATTGATAGGAATGATGCTTGCTTCAAATTTCCTGCTCGAATATTGACCACGCCCCCATATTCCTTCCTTGCTCCAGTTACAGTACCATGTCGGATGCAGCGGTCTAGTATTTATTTCCTTTCTGAACTTCCTGTACCTGGTAAAGCGTTCTGCGTCAGCTGAAGGAGAGGCTTTTTCTGTTACATTTTTAACTTTTCTTACCACCCCTGGTGTGTTGGAGTGGTTCCAGACTTCGTTTTTTGAAGATTCTGGACTGTCCAAGGAAAGGGTGACCCATTCCGGTAGACACAGCGCTCCCAAAAATGAAAATCAAAGCAGATTATGCCTTCCAGAAGGAGTCCCATTAGGATAAAACCCCGTAGGAAAAATTCTCTGATGAGGGTGGAAACTCCAGGAAAGGAAAGGAAGGAAAGAACCCACAAACAAGTGCAAACACCAGTATGGAATGGACAATTGTAGACACGAATTCTAAAAATATGAGTAAAAGGCTTCAAGGAATAAAACAGGAACAGGATGCGCCAACCGGAAAAGATCGCCAACAGGAAGCAATAGTACACCAAGCAGGAGCAAATGACACCAACAGGAGTTAGAACACACTAGCAGGAGCAATGAGTGTTGAAATGAAGGATTCAGTTTATTAAATACCTCTAGACAGAAAGTGATGTAACAGGAAATAAGCAATTGCCATCTTGGATAGGGAAAATAAAATGTAAGGATTAGGAAAAGTTGTCATCTTGGAATGGTAAAACAAAAACCTTCCAAAGGCCCTCTGGGAAACAGGACTGCGGAATCCTGGGAAGAAGAAGGTAACAAGTTGTCCCAAAGAGAAGAAACAGAAGCCAGAAATAGTGAGCCAATCAAATGGTAAGTGAAGACATCCCCCAGGGAATAATACTTGAAGCTGCAGTTCCAAAACTGGAGTTGCAGCATTCCTACTGTGTCAAATCTGCATCAGTGAGCCGTTGTGTGCAGCTGCGTCGTGCCATGCAGCACTGCGCTGGGGAGACACCCCAGGGGGCATCGCAGACTGCATTGCGGCCTGCAGTGATGACGCAGGCAGCATCGCAGGCCCAACCATGTCCAGTAGCACAGCAGTAGATCTCCCTCGTAGACTCAAGGGTTTGGTAGGAAACAACCGAAAAAAACGACGTATAAAAACAGGAGCTTGTACTGAGCAGCATCCTCCGAAGGTCTATTGCAGAGAAGATAACCTTTCCAATGGATTAGGAGCTGCAAGTGGTTCCAAATGAAACAGGAATCACAGATTTCCTGGACCTCGTATTCAGGGACATTATTAACTAAAACTGGAGGAGGTTGAGGAAAGACGCTCTTACAGTGCTCTTAAACACTGGGATTCAATTATTAAGAATGGAAAACAAGGTGTTAGTTAGTTGTAGACAAAAAGACTAAGGGTTCACCACTTGAATGATTTTGAAGGGTCCATAATAGAGTGGGTTACATTTACTAATGGCCAAATGATGAGGTAAACATCTTGAGGAAAGCCAAACTTTACCATTAATCTGGCATAATGGGGACTGACATTAAAGGACATCAGCTGTGTCTTTCATTTTCTTTTCGGCTGCCTGAAGATTAATATGTACTTTTTGTCTTACCACTCAGAGATGTTGAATAAAAGAGATTGCTGCAGGAACTGAAGTAGTGTCCTGTAAAACTGACTGAAAGGTCTAAGGATTGAAATGCTATAAGCAGAAAAATGGGGTTGTCTTGGACGCACTATAGCCTGTGTTTTTATAGGAATATTCTGCTAATGGTAGAAAGGAGAACCAATCACTTTAGGTAGAGTTGTAAAAGCAACCAAGTTATTGTTCTAGCCCCTGATTTAAGCGTTCAGTTTGATCATTTGTCTTGGGATGAAACCCTGTGGGTAAGGCTACCTCAATGTGAAGGGACTTGCAAAGGTGCTTCCAAAACTGAGATATATATACTGAGGGCCTCTGTTGGAGACAATGATCCTTGGAAGACCATAGCCGGTCGAGCAGCAAACTGCCGGGACTGGTTGATGTTACTAATCCGGCCCTGCTTGGCTGGTGGTTTCAGAGTGTGGGGATGGTATTTGGCTTGCAGAGTGCGTAGGTGGACCTTTGCTGGCGGTGTGTGTGGTTTGAACTTGGCTGGCAGTGCACCTGGACGGCACTTGGCTGGTGGTCTGTGTGGATTGTGGTGTGCATGTACTGACTCTTGGCTGGCGGTGTTGCTTGCATGGATCCCCCAGCGTTTTCTTGCATAGAATCTCCTGGAAACCTCAAATTTACCTAAAGGTCATGTTTTCCTCACGTTTCTGTGTGGATAAGTTGTAGGATCACAGCGCAGAGACAAATTTCCTACTACCCAGCATACCCCTTGGTCTCCAGAGAAAAATTATTCCTCACTTGTGTGGGTTCCCAGAGAACTCTCATCACCCAGCCACATCACATCAGTTTTATGTCTTAACTGTCTATTTTGAATATTTGTTGATGTTATGAATGTTTATGTCTAAATAATATGTTTTTTAGATAAAGTGCCCACTTGTGGTCAATACATTGTGTCAGATGTACTATGCACCAATGTGTTTGAATATATGTATTGTGTTTTGTATCATGTCTCTAATTTTAGATAAAACCCTAATAAACAAAGCATTATATATGTTTTAAATAGTTGTTTCTCCATTGCACTGAGCATGGGGTATTCCCCATGGATTATTTTGTTTTACCAAGATTAATGTAATTTAAAACGTAGTAACTTTCTAGGAAATGTTCTTCTCCTTGTAGTATTACCCTGTCCTAGGAGTTCCAGAAACTGTGCAGGGGGTCCATGATATTTTCATGAGGTTCCCAGAGTAGGGCCAGCCTAAAAATGTATAAACAAACTGCCCTTTTGGACCTGCTTTTGGCCCCCTTCAATTTCTACAAACCATTGGCCCTTCCATGTCAAGGGCACTTGGCCCATCCACACAAGTAAGGTATCATTTTTATCGGGAGACTGAGGGGAATGCTGGGTAGTAGGAAATGTATACCATACGGTAATCCCACAACTTTCAAACATAGATATTAGAGAAAAATGTGACTTTCTAGCTAAATTTGAGGTTTGCTGTGAAAGGAACATTTTGGGGGATCTACGCAAGCCGGACTCCCATGGGTGTCTAGTTTTCAAAACCTGTGGGTTTTTTAGGTTCCCCTTGATGTCTGCAAACTCAGGACCAAAAACACAGGTGCCCACCTATCTATCATAAAACAACCTGGTTTTGCCAGGGGGGTCACTTGGGTTTTTTGGACCCGGGCTCGGCAGCAATCTAAGGAAACCTACCAAACCCAAGCATTTCTGAGCACTTGACACCAGGGGGAGTACGGGATGGTATGGCCTGTGTGAACCTCCAACTATTTCCTACCCAGAATCTCCTGCAAACCACAAATTTAGCAGAATTTTTTTCCCACAAATTTCTGTGTGGGAAAGTTGTGGTATCATCAGGTTGACCCTCATTTCCTACCACCCGGCATTCCCCCAGGTCTCCTGAAGAAAATCATACCTTACTTGTGTGGGTGGCCCAAGTATCTGCAACAGGCAAGGGCCCAAAACGTATTGAGGACATATCAAAATTACCTATCACAAAAACACCTGGTTTTGCAAGTGGGGTCACCCGGGTTTTTGGTCCCGGTTTGGCAGATATGTAGGGAAAACTACCAAACCCACACATTTCTGAAAACTAGGGACCCGGGAAAGTCCAGGGGCGTATGGCTTGAGTGGACTCCTAAACGGTTTCCAACCCAGAATCCCCTGCAGACCTCAAATTTAGCTTAAAAAAATCACTTTTTTCTAAAATTTATGTGTTGCAAAGTTGTAGAATCATTGGGCTGACATACATTTCCTCCCACCAAGGATTCCCCCAGGACTCCCAATAAAAATGGTGCCTCACTCGTGTGGGTAGCCCAAGTACTCTCGACAGGCACAGGCTCAAAACATATTGAGGAAAATTACCTATCACAAAACGACCTGGTTTTGCAAGGAGGGGGGTCACCTAAGTTTTTGTACCTGTGGGTCATCGGCCATTTAGGGAAACCTACCAAACCCACACATTTCTAAAGCCTAGACACCAGGAAGAGTCCAGGGAGAAATGGCTTGTGTGGCCCCCTTAATGTTTTTTTACCCAGAATCCCCTGCAGACCTCTAATTTTGCTAATAAAAAGCACTTTGTTATCAAATGTTTGTGTGGGAAAGTTGTGGGATCACCGGGTTGACACATATTTCCTACCACCCAGCGTTCCCTCAGGTTTCCTGATAAAAATGGTATCCCACTCGTGTTGGTGGCCCAAGTACCCATGGCAGGCATGGGCCCAAAACGTATTGAGGAGACATCAAAATTATCTATCACAAAACAACCTGGTTTTGCAAGGGGGGGTCACCTGTGTTTTTGGCCCTGGTTTGGCAGGCATCTAGGGAAACCTACCAAACCCACACATTTCAGAAAACTAGACACCCGGGAGAGTCCAGGAAGGTATGTCTTGAGCGGACTCCCAAATGGTTTTCCTACCCAGATTCCCCTGCAAACCTCAAATTTAGCTAATAAAGTACCAGGCAAGGACCAATATACACAAACCGTGTAGATTGATTACAGTGTGCGTAGATTGGCGCTTGCCTATTGGTGTGCATGGAGTGGTGCTTGGCTGGTGGTGTACATGGACTGGTGCTTGGCTGGCTTTGTGCATGGATGGTGCTTGACTGCAGGGCTGGACTGGATGTAGCGGGTACTGGGAGTTTCCCCGGTGGGCTGGAGGGGTGAGGCCCTTTTTTACGGCCATGGGGGCGGTTTTGTCACTGGGGGATGGTTTTGCAGCAGTGCTGCAATAACAGGCCCCAGTAACAAAAGCAGGGAGTAGTGCTTTTTACCTGCGCGCCCCCCTACCAGAGCCGGTCGAGCGGCAATCTGTCAGGGCTGGTTGCTGTTACTAGTCCGCCCTGCTTGGCTGGTGGTGTGCAGGGATGGGGCTTGGCTGGCGGAGTGTGGGGAAAGTACTTGGCTGATGGTGTGCATGAGTGGCACTTGGCTGGAGGTGCATGTGGATTGCGCTCGGCTGACTATGCTCATGGACGACAGTTGGCTGGTGGTCTGCGTGGATGGTGATGTACATGTACTGCCTCTTAGCTGGCTGTGTTGCTTGCATGGATCCACCAGCGTTTTCTTACCAAAATCCCCCACAAACTTCAAATTTACTTACAAAGTCATGTTTTCCTCAAATTTCTGTGTGGGTAAGTAGGGGTACCACCACGCAGGCAGAATTTTCCCACTACCCAGCATTGCCCTTGGTCTCCCTGGAAAAATGATACCTCGCTTGTGTGGGTGCCCAAAGTAGCGCCTGACTAAAAATGTATAAACAAACTGCCCTTTTGGACTCTCTTTAGGCCCCCCTCAATTTCTACAAGTTATTGGCCCTTCCATGTCATAGGCACTTGGCCCATTGTTAGGGGCTGTTTTGAATAACTTTTGTTTAATTGATTGTATGTACAAGTGGGTTTTCCTGCTATGTGTTATTTTATTGTTTTTCTGTTTATGGATATTGTTTTCTCTAATCAATAAAGGAGAAACCCATGTAGTATTTTACTGCGGATGTAATGAGGTTGAGAATGGAATCCTGTCATATTGGGGACGACA